>NC_046316.1:65853831-66500831 GCF_009819535.1 Lacerta agilis | reverse complement strand
GCCATCCAGATGGATTTCTGATGTTTGGGGAGCAGGGCTGCTCTCCATAGCCACAAAACATTGTGCACTTCTCCGTGTTCATTCTACTTCAGTCTTGAAACTGAAGAAAGGCTTTTTGGCAACAACGCTTGACTCTGCAAAATTGATGAAGCCACCACTCTACACAATGCAATCATAATATCAATCACTTTTACATTTTATTGCTGCAAAATGGAGAGGAAGTCTAATTAATTTGTGATGAAATGACTGCATGCTCTGGGTTACAATAAACTCTAGGGGAGTGTGCAGGTTGAAAGATTGACACTATATTGGCATCTGCACATTTTAAAATATTTACCGGTAGATGTGTTTCTGAGCCAGTTTGTGCTCTCTCTGCTTCAGTTTGCGTTTCAGGGCCTGAGCCTCTCTCTATGAAACACTTTGTTCCTCAGTCATTATATATGGGAAATACAAAAATGGATATCATTTTTATCTCTTTTGACCGAAGCGGATGAAATTTACAGACACTCTGTAGAGTGGAGTAATGGTAGAGAATGAGGTCCAGGGACTTTTGTAGGGGAAGTAAAAGGGATTCACTTTCCTCCACAATCCATAGTAGTTTTGTGCTTTTGAGGGGGTGGGGAATGAGGATTTGTCTTTCCCTCCTTCTTACCTTAAAAACTTGTCCAAGGGTATATTCTTACCGGTACATTTTCACAATTTTGCATTTTCACACTAGACTTTCTGGTGCGCTCAGCCTTATAATGCGAGACTGTCTAGGATGCTACCTGTGCAGTTCATTTGTCCAAAGGTGCATTTGTATCGCACCTTTTCCTCCAGGGACCTCAAGGTGGTACACATGGTTCTCCCCCTTCTCATTTAATCCCAACAAAACACTGTGAGGGAAGTTAGGCTGAGAGGCAGTGACTGGTCTAAGATCACCTACTGAACTTTATGGCCAAATAGGGATTGAATCCCACTTTCTATGCTTAATCTCTAGTTTTGCTATGGGGTATTTGATACAACAGGTGAATTATTATTATTATTATTATTATTATTATTATTATTATTATTGGGTTTGGGTTTTCCCTTTAGGTTCACCAAGCAGGACGACAAAAGTGATTTCCTCCTTTTACCGGGTACTATAAAATAAAAAGTTGCCATTGTGCTTTAGGAGAGGTAGAATCCACAGAACACATTCTACTGAGTTGTCCCTTTTATAACGATTTAAGGCAGTATCTCATAGCCCCATATTTATCCCAGTTTAGCTCTCGATTAAGAGAAAGGCAGGTAGCATATCTGCTGAATAAGCCCACTGGGAAAATAGCCTTATCTGTGGCTAAATTCCTCTTCCTGGCGCTCAAGTGTCGGAAGCGCAAAATCGAATGTCTCGATGTGGGTTATCTGTATGAGGTTTACTAGTGCTGTCCTATTTTTAATTGTGTATCCCTCTGATGTTTTTAGTTCTATAATTTTGTATTGAGAAATGTTTTTCTTTTTTCTGACTATCGGTCGAAAATAAATAAATAAATAAATAAATAAATAAAAAGTAACAATGTATAGCAATGTATTTCAAGCAAGGCTCATATCTGAAACCAGGGAATATTTTAGTGATGTAGTCAAAGTGGGGCAATATTTCTACCGTGTTTGATTACCTGCTTTGTTGCGGAAAGAACCAGACGCACAAATATAGGATGGGGGACACCTGGCTTACTAGCAGTACATAGGGGTCTTGGTGGACCACAAGCATAAGACGAATCAACCATGTGATGCAGCAACAAAAAAAGCGAACGCTGTTCTAGGCTGCATCAACAGAAGTCTAGTGTCCAGATCAAGAGAAGTAATAGTACCACTCTATTCTGCCTTGGTCAACTCAGACCGCACCTGGAATACTGTGTCCAGTTCTGGGCACCACAATTTAAAAAGGGTGTCGACAAGCTGGGACATGTGCAGAGGAGGGCAACCAATATGATTAAGGGTCTGGAAACTAAGCCTTATGAGGAATGGTTGAAGGAGCTATGTATGTTGAAGGAGCCTGGAAAAGAGGAGACTGAGAGGAGATATGATAGCCATCTTCAAATATCTGAAGGGGTGTCACATTTAGGATGGAGCCAGCTTGTTTTCTCCTGCTCTGGAAGGCACAACTCGAATCAATGGCTTCAAGTTGCAGGAAAGGAGATTCCGGCTAGACATATGGGAAAAAATTCTGACAGTAACCACCTGTCATGGTTGCTTTAGCTGAGGTTCCTGTATTGCAGGGTTAGACTAGATGACCCTTGTGTCCCTAAGATTCTATGATCATGAATCAACTGCTCCAATGGACTTTTTCTTTCAGATCAAGAAGTGTGAACAGCTAGGGAGGCTACAGGGTGGCTGGAGAGTTTTTCATTGGGAAGGAAAACACAAACACCCCCCATGACCACCTCACAATGTTAAGGGAAGTTCAAAACCCGGTACCAGCCAAAATCCTAAAAAAAATTCTCAAACACCCAGAGAATGAGGCAAAAAAATGGAAGTCTCTTTCACATTGTGTGGTGGCCATAGTCTTACTGATTTCAATGGAAGGTGTGTGCTTAACTGCCCATTAATTCCAAAGGGACACAGATACATCATAAACACTGTGTTTTATATGTATGCTCTATGAAATAAGGATCCACCTAATGAGTGGATTCTCAGTTTTGGTGCATGATGATGGAGCAAGCAGAGTTTCTGCTGCTCCAGAGGGCAGGAGTCAAACCAATGGATTTAAATTACAAGAAAGGAGGTTCCAACTAAACATTAGGAAGAGCTTTCTGACGGTAAGAGCTGTTTGGCGGGGACTGGACCATCTCAGAAGACGAAGGGCTCTCCTTTGTTGGAGGTTTTTAATCAGAGGTTGGATGGCCATCTGTCAGAGGTTCTTTAGCTGTGATTCTTGCATTGGACTAGATGACACTCGGGGCACATTCCAATTCTACAATTTTATGATTAAATGAAAAGACCTCAAGATGCATAACCCTGTACCAATAGGAACAACTCATCCAGGATAATACAAGCTAGTTGCATTGGTGTTGCAGTGCTAAACTGCTAGTGCAAATGTTTAGGATTGGAATGTTAGTAGCCACTTTCAAATTCTCACAAATTTCTCTTCTGTATTTGTTAAATTCTACATTTTAAAGCAGCATGCACAACGGTGGTCCTATATAAGTAACATAATCTTAGTAACGGTAGGAGTAAGAGGAAGTAAAATAAAAGATAGATGCAGGAAATATTGTATGACATGCACTGGGTTCTACTGATGAAATAATTATAGCCTACTGGGGTGAAATATCCAAATCTATTCAAGTATAGCCATTTCTGCGCAGTCTAATAAGCATGCAATGGATTTTTAAAATATATATTTTAGCGTACAGTACATTGTATGCTATGATGTGTCCATAAGGACAAGTAAAATGATGCTGAAGGTATTTGCTGACATTGAATTCTTTTTGCTGTCCAGAAGTATGGACCAACTGTTTAGATCAGAGTGTGCAGGGAGAAGGCAGTGAATGTACTGGGAAAGCTGTATCCATTACTGTGTTTCCCTGTGTTACACACAAACGCTTAAAAATGCACATACTCTATAGAACTTGAGAAAGAATGGTTTTTGCCTTTTTAGAATTGTTAGTGGATTTATTGCTGGTAGAATGGCAATATATACTGTTCTCATTTTACTGGTAACACAGTATTTCTTCTGATATTCTATCCATTCTGTGTATCTCAACACATAATAATGACTAGCATATAGGAGCCAGATGCAATGTGGTTTCTAGAAGTGCATCAGTTAGGGCTGCCATACGTCTGGATTTCCCCAGAAATCACATTTTTTTTGCTCAACAGCTTTTGGGTTTTTCATAAAAAAGAGGAAAAAGCACAACAATTGGGGGGGGGGGGGGTTCCTAAAAATATATATTTGAAAAATGGCATCAGCCCAAAGGTGGAAGTGCTCATCTTTCATTTACATGTTTACTCAGATATAAGTCCCAGTAAGTTCAATGGGACTTACTCTAATGTAAGAGAATATAGGATTGCAGCCTTGAAAGTAAGAGCTGTTCAGTCACAGGGACCTCTATGTAGCAATGAGCTGCATTTATTCATCTCAAGCTATTTCACAACGTCTAGAGTTAATGGTGTGTGTATAGAATGCAATTATATCCAAACTTCCTGTATCTATTAATTTAGGGCTGGAGTAATTTTGTGTAAGTAAACATATAGGCTGCTATCCTAAGTACACTTTGTTGGGAGTAAGCACCGCTGGACATATGTAATCATGAATAGGATTGCGTTGTAAGGATCAGAGAGCAAGACTTTTGGAGTCTACATGCACTCACCTTTATGTTGTACACTGCAATTAAAAATGCACACACAAAGCAAAATTTAGGACCAGTACACAAGAAAAACACATTCACATGAATAAAAAGTAACTAGAACAAAGGTAAAACTGAACTAATATTGGGTTAGAAACAGTTTTATATATTTTGTCCAGAATGGAACTAAATGGATTATTTATAACCTTACCTTATTTTGTCGGAATATTGGGCGGGGGAAGGATATTAACATTTCATGTAAGTTCCTTAAATACAAAAATGCAACCATGTCCTAAGAGCTGCATTGGTTCTTGCAAAGATATCATCCCCTGCCATAGCTGTCAATGTTTCCCTTTTTAAAAGGGAAATTCCCTTATTCTGAATAGGATTCCTTGTAAGAAAAGGGAAAAGTTGACAGCTATGCATATTCACAAAAGCTTATAATTGTTTGTACAATTAATTATGAAGAAGATTCACAGTGTTCCAAAGGCACAGAGATATAGGCACAGTAATTTGATTTGTGGCCATATATTTCTCCTTTTCTTGCAGTCTTTTTTGTGTTTACATGTTATTTTGGATTAAGGCTACATGGTAGAAGTAAAGATGGATTTCCATATGTTGATTTGTATTCCTGTGTAGTATGTTGGTAATGAAATAACCCCTCAGGAGTGTTTTTTTCCTGACATTCTTCTTATGGTTGTTTAATGCTTATACAATTCACCATATTCAAAATGGAATAATTTCCCATCGCTTAAAAGTCAAAGTGGCACATTGAATTCTCTGCACAGCGAGCAATGCTCCTGTGTTTGCAGACATTCCCGTTCATTTCAATGGAGAGAGCACCCTTTGCATGGGCATCCTTTGTATGGATGAAGATGCCTCAGGGCGCCAGCCCAATACCTTTTGGCACCTGAGGCGGACCCCAAAATAGCTCCCCTACCTGACAGGGAAGGGAGGGGGAGGGAAAATCAGGATCTGCTGCCTGGCGGACCCTGCTGCCTGGGGCAGTCACCTCACCTTGCCTCATGGATAGACCAGTCCTGGTGCCTCCTCTTTTGAAAGAAGTGGAGAACTTCATGCAGGTTGTGATGCTCCATATTGGAAGAGGAGCCCTTACACTTACAAGGGGCTGAAAGCAAATTGCAGTGAGTTGGAACCCAAGACCCTAAGAAGTGGATAAACTGTGGATACACTCCCCTGAATCACAGCAATTCCACATAATTAACTACTACTGGAAATCAGTGCAATGTTGCTTGATTGAATGAATTTATGTCCATCTCTTCCTCCTCAAGGCACCCAGGATGGCAAACAGATATACATTTGGAAAATGAAAACATTCCAAAATGGATTAAAACTTTCAAGAAAATATTACAATTAAAAACATCTAAAAGCATTTACAACAACAACAACAACAACAACAACAACAAACAACATTATTAATAATAATGTCCGATAGTTGTTTATTTCCTTGACATCTGGTGGGAGGGTGTTCTACAGGATGGGCGCCACTACCAAGAAGGCCCTCTGCCTTGTTCCCTGTAGCTTCACTTCTCGCAGTGAGGGAACTTCCAGAAGGCTCTCAGAGCTGGACCTCAGTTGTCCGGGCAGAATGATGGGGGTGGAGATGTTCCTTCAGGTATACTGGGTCAAGGCCGTTTAGGCCTAGGGCTTTAAAGGTCAGCACCAACACTTTGAATTGTGCTCGGAAACATACTGAAAATGCTAAAAAAGTGGCGTATTCAAATTCCTCCTGAAAGTTAACAATGATGGAGACAGTCACATCTCACTAGAGAGGACATTCCACAACTGGGGAACCACCACTGAAAAGGCCCTGTCACAGATCAACAGCAACAGGGCAGCCTCTGGTGGTGACACCACCAATAAGGCCTCACCTGCCCCATCTTATGGTCTAATATAGGTCTGAGATGGTTTAGGATTAAGGTTTAGTGACCATTTTCTGGCATTACAATCAATATAATTTAATGCACACTTTACTGACCATCAGTTACAGAATTCCTGTTACTTTTCTGTTCTTCTGGTTTTAAAAAAATGGTGATAATGAGCAGGGAAATACATTGGAGCTAGATCCAAATTCTTCCAGTTGCAATGCACCCACTTAAATCTGCATGCGCCACCATAACTAGTAGTTGTTGATTAGACAAAATTGTAAAGTCTTATCTCCTCTTAATCCTATCTAAACTAGTGGTCATCCCCACAGTTTGTGGCTGTGAATTCCACTAAAAAGCAAGTGCTTTCCCCCCTCTTTTTTTCTTTTTGGTCTGCTCTGCATCACCTGCCAATCAGTTTCGTTGGATGTCTCCAAGCCCAAGTAATAACATTATGAGAGAGGGAGAATGACTTGTGTCCATCCACTTTCTCTCACACTATGCATCATTTTATACTTCTCTAGTGTATCTTCTTTTCCAGATGCCAGTGGAGACAATAGTGAACTGGCTAGACTAGGGGTCACCAAACTAAGGCCCGGGGGCCGGATGCGGCCCAATCACCTTCTAAATCCGGCCCGCGGATGGTCCAGGAATCAGCGTGTTTTTACATGAGTAGAATGTGTCCTTTTATTTAAAATGCATCTCTGGGTTATTTGTGGGGCATAGGAATTCATTCATTCCCCCCCCAAAAAATATAGTCCGGCCCCCCACAAGGTCTGAGGAACAGTGCACCGCCCCCCTGCTGAAAAAGTTTCCTGACCCCTGGGCTTGACCAATGGTCTGACTCAATATAAAGCAGCTTCCGAGGTTCTGCTGACAATTGAAAGCAAAACTATTTCCTGGAGCTTTTCCAGACTGTTAATACAGGTTCCCAGCATTGTAATTGATACTGGTGTTTTATTGCCATTTTATTGATATGGCTTGTATTGTTACATTTTGTTATATGATTGCTTTATTTGTCTCTAAACCCCCTTGGTGTATCTTTGAAATGAGAGGTGGTATACAAATGATTTTAATAATATTAATAAATTTAATAAGGAAAGTGAGGCAGCCTCTTGAACAATTTTGGCTGCTTTTTCCCATACCTTCCCTAACACTGCATTATACGGGTGCCATGTTTTGGGGACTTAAACCTTTGTCTTTAACCCTAAGTGCACACACTTGGGGGGAAGTTCTGCTGAAATCAAATGAATGTGTTCAAAGTTAGGGTGTCTCTATTTGTGACAGGGGTTTACCCCATATGGAAGTTGAATTTTATCCATGGTGCTTCTAATTTTAATGGTAGAAATCTTGGTCTCTCACTTCCTTAACTCAAGATTCTGAAGGCAACATACTGAAGTCCTGTAATTCAACGTATTTGTTACTAGAGTCCCATTTAATTAAGTGACATTTATCTTTCATGTAAACAAGCATATAGCTGGGTGGGAACTCCCAGCTTAAATCTCATTACTAGAGTTAACTTTTCCTAATTTGGAGCCACTGTAATAAAAATATTAAAATATTATGTACTTGCACCTGTTTCTTATTTAAGAAACAAAACAAGGAAAAAACTTAGAACATTGATATTACATTGTGGCTGAACAGCTTTTAACATTTTGCCCAAAACAACTACCCAGATGCATTTGAAAAGAAAACCCCAGATTTGAACAGAAGCAAATCCTCTGTGTTGTAACGTTTTGCAACAATGCCATTAAGAACATTACAAAGAAACTAATCAAACACGGATAAATATTGCCCCACTTGGACTATTATCACTGAAATATTCCCTGCTTTCAGATATGAGCTTTGCTTAAAATGCATTGATATATATGTTTAATTTTTATTTTATAATAAAACAGGAAACTGCTTTTGTGGTTGGTGAACCAAAAGGAAAAACAAAACAAAACCCCGAATCCAATTTTTTTAAAAAATTCACCTGTTGTATCAGGTACCAGATTAAGCATAGAAAGTCCCAGCTGAATAAGAGAAAATTTGAGATAGCTGTGAACAAGGAGGACAAGAGTCAATAAACAAACAGGAACAAGAGAACCGGAGCAGAACTGTAACCCCATGAAGCTATTGAAGGAATTTCAGAGGGTGTGTTTGTGTGTGTGTGTTTTCTTTGGAAAGGGCTAACAGATTGGCCCCTAGGAGCTACTGTTGTGGTGATTTTTAACACACCCCGCCATATTAAATTATTTTCTCTTGTCAGAGATGTTTGTTTTCTTTTCTTTTCTTTTTCTTTTAAAAAATGTTTACTCTTGTTTGTTTGAACTAATCACCACTTAAGCAAGAGTCCCCTTTGCCTTGGCCTGCCTTCTCTTAACGAAGCGTTTAGCCGTGGTGACCACTCAGGCATAAAAACGTGCTTATCTGCAAATGAATGGCAGCTCTTTGCTTCATTAAAGCCTCTTTCTCTGTTGGCACTCGCATTGTGACCCTTTGATATTAATTCAAAGGGCAATTAAAGAATGCGGCCCATCTTTGAAGTCAGGCATTCAGGGCAACGAAGGGGATGAACCTGGGACTCTGATGGACTGTGCACATTCAACAGGCCTTTTCAAGGCAGCTTGAAGTGACTCAAAGAAAATGGGCAGGAGAAGGTCAAAGAGAAAAAAGCGGCTAAAGAAACAGTCTGTATTTGTTCGAAGTATTAGCCGAGCAAACTGCAAATAGCAACAAAATGAAACAGTTAATAGAGCAGCCAGACAGAGGCATGTCAATCACTTAACTTGAAAAGCATTGGACTAACCAAGGCTTCAGTTCACTGTGTTATCTAATTATCTTGGGAAAGCCACTAGCTGGAAGTAATAGTATTGTATTTCTTTCTGCTTAGTGCTCCGAAAAGGTGATAAATACTCGCGTCTTCATAATTATGCAACATATATACATAAAGGGTTGTGTACTGCCATATTGTAGGCTACTTTGGAGGGGTGGGGGGAGAAGCAAATCCGACCCCAAACAAAGCCGACAAACCAACTGGAAAGCAAATAATCCGAGGCTCTGCAGAGGGGCATTAGCATGTTTGAAATTCCTGCAGCGTTTTCCCTACGTAGCAAAGCAGGGCTTCCA
This sequence comes from Lacerta agilis, assembly GCF_009819535.1. Classification (NCBI taxonomy): domain Eukaryota; kingdom Metazoa; phylum Chordata; class Lepidosauria; order Squamata; family Lacertidae; genus Lacerta; species Lacerta agilis. The sequence goes on along the minus strand of NC_046316.1, from coordinate 66,491,530 downwards.
ATGGAACAAGCCTTAAAGGAAAACACATTTTGCAAAGTCGAAAGAAAGTTTGCTAGGAATACGGTTTGAACACCGCATGCAAAGCTAAGGCTCAGACTTTAACCCACATCAAACAATGAGTCTGGGAGTTTACACGGAGAAGTCCCTTCTGCATACTGATTCCAGGGGTGCCAAGTTATTGCTCTGCACATATGGTCTGAGGTCTCCCTTCTTCTATATAAGACCGCAACCTGGTAAAATTCCATTCACAATTTCCATTGGTTTCGCAGATTAAATAAGGGCCCCATGGGACTGGTTTCCCCACTGGCCTCTGTTAGCACATGCTCAAGCTACTATACTATATATAGGTGGACCCCACAAGAGTCTGATGGGTTATCAATGCTGGCTTTAAGATAATTAGTGTTTAAATGTGGCTGGCATGATTCTAAAAACCAATAAGCAACCGCTGAGAGCCAGTCTAGATATTTTCTTTGCCACAATGGAGCCACTTCCTTGCAATGAGTTCATTTCTCTGGCAGAACATCTATAAAGGCCCATGCACTATGGCATCATCCGTGAAGGACTGAGCAGAGGGTTAGTTAGACAAGATGAGCTCCCAGGTCCTTTCCAGCTCTTTGGTTCTACATAGCAATTTTCCTTGCTCCCGCCAGTGGCAGCTATTGTCATGGAGTGAGAGTGGTGAAACCTGACTTACAGGCATTTTGTTCTGAGGCGTTTATGCTGGAGAGGCGGCAACTCATTGCAGAAAGATGCTAGGGCTTGGAAAAGCTCGCGTCTCAATCTTAACTGCAGCAGCAAAGCGCGGCTAGCTCAAGATCCCTTCAGGTGGATCCTCACCCCTTACTTGGGGTGTTAGTGGTATGGCAAGACTTATTCTTTTATTCCGTCATGGTGCTGCAGCACCATTGGTTCCCCCACAGTGTCCAATTTATGGAATCCAGGGTCAAAGGTTGTGGTGGTGTTATATGGTCTTCAAAGGGGATTAGAAAAAAATCATGGAAGGTTGGGCTACCAGTGGCTATCTGTATCCTCCAAGTTCAGAGGCAGTACGTTATCCAGAATTGATGGGAACTAATAATGGAGGGCTTAAAATGATATAAGGTATATATGTTTATATTCTTAAATATAAGTTGCTTTGACCTTTGGGTGACAAATGACCAAATAACAGGAGAGAGTGATTGTGCTCATGCCCTCTTTGTTGGCTTCCCAGGGGAATCTGGTTGGTTAGAAACAGGAGGACTTAGATGGACATTTGGGCTCTACTTATGTTCTTATGAGACTCTTAACCCTTCAAAATCTGAGGTGGTATCTGCTCATAGTTTCAGCCCTTTGTGAGGTGAGAATGGCAGTGACCTGGGTCAAGGTTTCTCAGTGATGATGAGGATGTTTCAGATCACTTGCCAAGTATTATCTGAGACTGGCTACAGCCAAATTCTGACCTTAGGCAAATGACCTTCCAGTTGAGATAAGCTCTTACCTGATACATAGTTTCCGAGTACTGACATTCTGTTTTTGGGATTTACAGTTGTGATTTATATAAACTTAAATGCCTTTAATTTGGTATTTGATGTTGAACTTCCTGGAAGCATTTGGAGCATAAGATGGGATGGAAATTCTTAAATTAAGTAATGACTGTTTAGAAAATTATTTAGAAGAGGAGATATACAGCATACTAATATCAGAGCCAGTGGAATAAATGGAATTTGATTTCTAGTTGTTTCAGTGGGTCTAAGTATGCTGTAGTTGGACATCGCTCAATATTTCCAAATGATGAATAAGCAAACATTTTCATTTTAATTTTTTAAAAGAGCAGAGCAGTGCTAGTTGTGAATACATTTTTAATTAAAGTCAAAAGTGTGGGGAGCGGAAGCACTCATGGGCTTGAGGATGATAACTTTACCTGATAAATATTAGCAGTGTGTGTATGAGAGTGGGGTTGGGGGATGGGTAAGTGAACCCGCAGCTGTTTAAAGAACAGGTTTGTAAGTAACAGAGCACAATAGTACTCTGCTATAATTTATGTGGGCTAATAAATGTCAACATCCTTTTTATATAGCCACTGGAATATCAAGAAAGGAATTCCTATATTCATGAGACACACAGTACAATTTCAAAGCTTGTTACAAGATCATTTTACTGTAGCAATGCATGCACACTTCACTGTCTAGGAATTCCAGCTGGGCTAATTATACAAAGTCACTGAATTTGTATGTGTGTGTATGCACTGTTGAACATGTATTTATCCAGAGCTCTGCAAGGGCCTGATCCAGACCTGTTCAGTTCAAAGGTCAAATCTGCACTGGCAATGTCTGTTCCGTAAGAGCAAACAGCACCTCAAAGACAAGACATTACGATCATGGAATGTTTTGCACATCATTTCCTTGTGTAGATGGAATCATCCCCCATTATTCCCCCAGCCTGCAGTGTTTAGGATCAGAGTTAGTTCTGCACAAATGCTGTGTGGTTTTCAGAGGTTGGATACACAGAATCAGTTGACTGCAGTTCTGAAAACACACATTAGCCTGTCATGCCCAAAGAGAACCTCTCTCCCTCGCCACCCCCAGTGCACTTGGGAGAAATAAACCACTGGCACTGATCAAGCTGAGAAAAAAGAGGGGGGGGGAAATAGCAGATCCTATAATTAAGCAATTTTCATGCAAAATACATTGTCCAGGGATTGATTGGTCGTTCAGATAATGAGGGAAATGCCCTGGAAAAATAATAATGTGAGACAGTTAAACACAGGGAAGCTTAAATCTCACCCACACATTACATTTCACAGCTTGGTTGTTGTATCATAAGCTATCTGATTTGCTGATTTCAAATGCTCATAATTGGCATGTAACTGTTGCTCTTTTCTCACGATATATTTTGTTCATTGAACACATTGTGGTGGTGGTGATGATAATAGAGGAGGGAGGATCACACCTTTGTCCTGCTCTGGTCAGGTCCAGCCAGAGGTTTGAATGGATCCAATTGAAAAAGTGTAGGTTCTGTCTCGGTATTTAGGAACCCTGTATAAGGTAAGATCCCCAACAATACATACAAAGCCTATGTGCATAAAGTTTCACACACACATGAATGAGCAGAAGAGGGATTAATATAACTGGGTAAAATCTCACTTGCAATTCCTGGATGTCCCTCTTGAAATGGGGCAGTTTAGCACTATGGACCACTTGTTGCTTTACTAGAAGTCATGTGGCCCATTGATACATTTTGCTTGTACTGGTGGCAAGGAAAAATAGGTAGAAAAGGATTGCCATTTCCTGGATGCCAAGATCCAAGTCTGGGGCTGCAGGGCAAGTGACAGGGCCCCAGCAGAGATTGAAAATCACAAAATATGCATCAAAGTAAAGTGTGGAAATATAGACTGTTAGACGTTTATAATGTGTCCTTCTAAGTTCCTTCCAAACTTCCCCTCTTCCCTTAGCATAGAAAAAGACCACTTATTTGATAAGTTAAAAATGATTTACTTATAAACCCTTCAAAGGTCAGAACCATCTGCTTCAGAATAGGTTGCACAGGCAGTAAAACGTGGCTTAGTTACAGTGCTGAAAGTTCCTCAATATGAGATATGAACTTAAGAGTGGCTTGTAAGAGCCATGCAGTCTGAACTTGGAGCAACCAGCTCAGACCTCCTTACACACTGAGCTTCTCTGGCAGACTGAGGAAAAAAGGCTTGATTACCCAGTACTTCCCAAGGTGAGTTAAGCCTGGCAGGGCAACTGATTCTATGTTTTTAACCGCTTCATGCATTAATTAAACTTAAGCATGTTGGTTATATGAGGGTGGTTATGCCACAGCATGTACACAGCAGGAGGACATACTTAACAGCCTTGTTCATGCAGCATGCTAAACCATGGCTTGTCTTGATAATGGCTGGTTAAGTCATGAGACAATAGGGACAGTGGTCTCAGGTGTTGGACTTACAGGGGTATTGGGGGCATTTATTATAGACCTGTCCCTACCAGCCCCAAAGAAGCCTCACATGGGCTATAGTAGGATACGCTTTCTGTCACTCACCTGAGCCTTCTGTGGGCTTTTCTTCTCGCTGCCTCATTTTAAGTAAGAGCTGAGAGGGTTAGTCTTTTAAGTAAGGCATTCTGGGCAAGGTGGAACCGAATATGCCTGTCATGTCGCTTTGCTGTGGCAAATAAAAGGAGGAAGAGGGGTTGGTGGTGGCAGCACCCACAACCCACCTCAGCTGACACTCTTGCACTGGCTGTGATCCTGACCTGTACAAGCTGCAGTGACCCTTGGATTGACACATACCACCCTCTCTTCCTCCAGCAAAGCCAGAAGGCAGCTTTGCTTTCAGTTTTCGTAAATCATAGCTTTCCGATTCATCTGAATTAGGGATTGTGGTTTGTACTATGGTTAGTTTAAGCCAGCCAGCTGGACTAGAACAGAGAGATCAAAGAGGAATGAAAAGTCCTGTGCCACAGGTGTGTGTGTGTGTGTGTGTGTGAAAGAGCGCAGCAGGATTTTTGTGTGTGTTTCTCTTCCTGTTCCACTGATAAACACCTTAGTGTCAAGTGTCAGCTGAGCAACACTGTTGGATACAGCCCCATTGTGTTGGAGCTTGACATATCACATCTGGAAGGGCATGCTACAAGCCAGGTTGGTGCCACCACAGAGAAGACCTTGCTAACTGCCACTGCCCACTTTGCCTCAAACGGCTGAGAAATCAAGCAGAAGCTGAATAAAAATGAACTAAAGGCAAACACAGAGAAACAAATTTTTCATTGGTCCCCAAACAATGAAGATATGAATGAAGCTATCAGAAGGAGGAATTTTAGAGGCATAGTGCCACAGTCAAGAATATCCTATCTCTATTGATCACCTTCTTCACTTAAGAAGAGGGAAGGTTTCCTATTAATGTCCCAGGCCTACAGTCACCATAGCCCTCATATCCAGAATGCCTTAAAAATATTTTTTAAAAAGTACTAGCTCTCCTAGAAAGAAAGTCATGAAGCAAACAACAACAACAACAACAGTCTGCATGTACACTTCTAGGTGATTTATCTGAAAAGATCTGTCCTGGCTACTCCAATCTTTCAGAATTTTAGCCAATGAGTGAAGTCAGTGAGTTATTTGAACACCAGGCAATAGAGTCCTAATGGGCTGCTGTTTCATAGAATCATAGAATCATAGAGTTGGAAGAGACCACAAGGGCCATCCAGTCCAACCCCCTGCCAAGCAGGAAACACCATCAAAGCATTCCTGACAGATGGCTGTCAAGCCTCTGCTTAAAGACCTCCAAAGAAGGAGACTCCACCACACTCCTTGGCAGCAAATTCCACTGTCGAACAGCTCTTACTGTCAGGAAGTTCTTCCTAATGTTTAGGTGGAATCTTCTTTCTTGTAGTTTAAATCCATTGCCCTGTGTCCGCTTCTCACCCTCTCCTTTAGCATACTTTCTCTGCTTCTGTCTCATTTTCTAGCCATTGGAATCTCTGTATTTCTTTCTTCCTTTTCTTTTTTTCCTAGCACCCAGGATGCATCTTTCATGTGGTGGGCTCACCTGAGATCAGGTACTCCCTAAAAAATCCAGGCCCTCATTAAGAATTTACTGTATAGTTAACTTATAATGCAATGGTATTATACAAAGTCCCTTTCTATTTAATGAAGCTTACTCCCAGGTAAATGGGTACATGATTGCAACCTAGTCTTGGGTTTAGGGTGTCATTGGGGGAAGGAAGGTTCTTGTGCCTTTAACAGCTGTGCAGCAGGCAGAAATTCAATAGGTTAAGCATTTTCTAGTATGGAAATGCAGTTAGGGGAAAGGCTCACTTGCTCATATTGTGTCTGTCAGACATTTTATTACATGTGTGGCTGCTGATTTATTTTTGGGCCTTCCACAAAACATATGCACATTTTATGCAAAGCTATGTGGGTTAAAAGGGACACGGGTGGCGCTGTGGTCTAAACCACAGAGCCTAGGGCTTGCCAATCAGAAAGTTGGTGGTTCAAATTCCCTTGACGGGGGTGAGCTCATGTTGCTCGGTCCCTGCTCCTGCCAACCTAGCGGTTCGAAAGCACATCAAAGTGCAAGTAGATAAATAGGTACTGCTCGGGTGGGGAGGTAAATGGCATTTCCGTGCGCTGCTCTGGTTTGCCAGAAGTGGCTTAGTCATGCTGGCCACATGACCAGGAAGCTGTACACTGGCTCCCTTGACCAGTAAAGCAAGATGAGCGCCGCAACCCCAGTCGTTCGCGACTGGACCTCATGGTCAGGGGTCCCTTTACCTTTACTATGTCGGTTAAACCACAGAGCCTAGGGCTTGCTGATCAGAAGGTCGGTGGTTTGAATCCCTGCGACGGGATGAGCTCCTGTTGCTCAGTCCCTGTTCCTGCCAACCTAGCAGTTCGAAAGCATGCAGTGCAAGTAGATAAATAGGTACCGCTCCAGCAGGAAGCTAAACGGTGTTTCTGTGCACTGTTCTGGTTTGCCAGAAGCAGCTTAGTCATGCTGGCCACATGACCTGGAAGCTGTACACCGGCTCCCTCGGCCAGTAAAGCGAGATGAGTGCCACAACCCCAGAGTCATCCGTGACTGGACCTAATGGTCAGTGGTCCCTTTAACTTTTTATCCTTTGTTGGCATTCTACTACAACCAAAATAGGTAAGACGATTGGTACTATGCTATAGATAGATTTTGTATGCAGCAGGTACAATGTGTGAGTTTGAGATGAGAATGAAATACAATTTTGCTATCTAGTGCCTTTCAAAAACTGGGACTTATTCCTGATAGTGTTTTAAAAAAGTTTCCCACCCATCACCCCTCACATCTAAGTTCCAGTCTTCTGAGGACACATTTTCCAGCTGTTTTCTATAAAAAATGCTCCAGAATTGTACGAGTCGAGCCTTCCAAACACAAAAGTGGCATTTATAACTGAACTGGAGTTTGTACAAGAATTCCAAACATCATGAGCCTTCCAGTTTCAACACAGTGAATTCTCAACTGAAGCCCTTGAATGTAGCTCCGTAACTAAGGAAACAAATACACCAAAACAATGCTGAATCAGACCAGATGGTAAAAGATAGAGATCAATACATCTTAAAAAAAGAGTGACCATTAGCCAGTATGCATATCCTACGAACAGCAGGGATTTCTACTCAAAGTCCATGGCTCAGAGGTCATGACCAACCAATGAAGAGAGAGCAGAACATTGCCTTATAAGGCAGGCACTTATCCTGCAACACAAAGTAGTTCATAAGTAGCAGCCCACCTTCAGTGTGTGAGTAGGGTTTTTGGGTGTGCAGCTTATAGTTATGTGACACTGTGCTGTTATCTATTCCACACTATTGTTATTTCTCAGTGTGGGATTGGTTTTTTTTTTTACCGTTTCATTGGATTCCGCATCATTTATCAATCACATTTGACAGGTCCAAAGTGGGTTTGGAAGGATGGAAGGCCAGGCTACCCTAGAAAGCAAGGGGAGGCATTATAAGCACACCTCCAAGTAATTTTTCCCTGCTGACCAGCCTCAGAGGATATTAGGAGAAACTGCCCTTGGACCCTGATGACACCAACACATTTAAAGCTGACCTGAAGCAGCAGCAGCAGCAGCAGCAGCAGCAGCAGCAGCAGCAGCAGCAGCAGCAACAACAACTCTATACCCCTCCCATCTGACTGGATTTCCCCAACCATTCTGGGCAGCTCCCAACAGAATATTAAAAATACAATAAAACATCAACATTTAAAAACTTCCCTAAACAGAACTGCCTTCAGATGTCTTTAAAAAGTCAGTTGACATCTGATGGGAGGGCATTCCACAACCACTACCAAGAAGGCCCTCTGCCTGGTTCCCTGTAACCTCACTTCTTGCAGTGAGGGAACTGCCAGAAGGCCCTCAGAGCTGAACCTAAGTGTCCGGGCTGAACGATGGGAGTGGAGATGCTCCTTCAGGTTTACTGGGCCGAGGCCGTTTAGGGCTTTAAATGTCAGCATCAACACTTCGAAAATTGTGCTTGGAAACTGCTAGGATAGTGGGGACATGGGCTGGCCAATGATGAGAAATTCTAATCAATTTATGGACTTATGCAGTACTTTGATTCAGGGTGAAGTTGTCCATCTGAGGTTTTTGACACTGGGAGATGCTGCCTCCCAGCCTTCTCATGAAATTGCAGGGACCTGTACTCAGCGAAGTTATACAAGTTGCTATGCATTGCTGATCCTTTCAGCTAATAAAAGATGAGGCTCTGTAGTGATCCCACATCATTCATGTCTTCATTCCAGGTGCATGGGCAGTTTGGGTCAGTGTGTTCTGGAGTCACCCATTCATTGCTAGGAGCAAAACTGAATATGTAAAGTTGTCTTGGACCTTGCAAGTTGTTCAAGAGAAGACCATTATATTTATCCACACACAGAGAAAGAGAGATGGGAGGGAAGATTAGCTGTATGAAAGTGCTTTGGGGTACTATGGTGGATGTCCAATATTGCACTTACAGGTAGGTAGCCGTGTTGGTCTGCTGTAGTCAAAACAAAATAAAAAATAAAAAAAATCCTTCCAGTAGCACCTTAGAAGTTAAGCACCTTTAACTAAGTTTGTTCTTGGTATGAGCTTTTGTGTGCATGCATGCACATGAAAGCTCATACCCAGAACAAACTTAGTTGGTCTCTAAGGTGCATGCACACGAAAGCTCATACCAAGAACAAACTTAGTTTTTTATTTTTTATTTTATTTTTTTCAATAAAATTTTTATTTTCTACATTAAACAACAAATAAAACAATTGACAAGTAATAAAAGAAAAATACGTCAAACACATTAAAACAACATAAAAAAGAACAAAAGAAAACTTATACATACCTAGACTGGACATGAAAAAAGAATCATTGGTTAACTCTAGTTTCTATCTTCTTTGGGGGACTTCCCCCGTTCCCTCAACTGCGCTCAATATTAATATACTTTGGTAACTTTGTAACTATTTTCTTAACATTCACCTCTATTCTTAATAATCTTTAGAATACTGACTAATCATATATAATTCATTACTCAAACAACATATCCTTAAGTATTTCTAAATATTTTAAACCATTTATAACCTTACTTCTTGTATACTATTTTCATCTAACATCAACTAGCTAAAGCCCATTAAACAGTCCAGTTCTGCTTCAGATATCTAACTTTTCACGATTTTTTAAATAGTCCTTAAATTTCTTCCAATCCTGTTGCACCTTCTCCTCCCTCTGGTCTCGGAGTCTCGCGGTCAGTTCGGCGAGTTCCATAAAGTCCATTAGCTTCATCTGCCATTCTTCCACTGTCGGAATCTCTTCACCTTTCCAGTTTCTTGTAAGTAAAAGTCTAGGAATTTTTTTATTATTTTTTATTTTGTTTCAATGTTGCACTAGTAGAGTTCCACTCGTGTGATGAGACTTCCCATTCCTCTTACCTCCCAGAAACCCTTTGTGTCTCCAACCAGTTCCATAGGGTCCCCCAACCCTCCATAGCAGATTTTGGCAGTGCGACGGGTGCTGCAGTGGGGAGGTCCATGGTGCCCATTCCAGTGGTGGACGGACACTATTGGATTTCACCCTGTGACTCAAAGGTGGCACGGCAAGCTTTAAGAAAGGTTTAGTACCAGGAATACTTTGTGGTATCCTCCTAGCTGAGGAAGTAAAATAAAGGTGTGCCTTTTTAAAAACCAACCAATGCAAATTATCATCCAGTTACAAATGTCAAGCCTTTGATGCGCTGACAGCGCAACTCCTTTTACGTGATCTTACTGCAAGCACTGCTGCGCCTGAGAAGTAGGCTTGCCAGCTCACCTCGTCTGACAATGCTGCATCTCCCAATTCCCACAGCCTTTAGTGTGGGAACCCCTGAATTCAGGGTAATGGTGATCGGCAAAGGAGGCCTGGCAGAACTCCCTGCTGTGCAGCAGCCCACAAAGGCCTCCTGCTTGACAAGCCTGTCCTGCAGAAAATCCTCACTCTCTTTTGTGCTCTCTGGTTAGATTCTCTCTATTGAAAAATAATAATAGTAATATTAACAACCACCACCACAGGATCCTAACTCCTTTTCAATCATTTTGTTCCAATAAGTTTAGCAAAATATTTATTTAGCTTTGGAAATCTTAAGTTTAAAAGATTATCTCACGTTGCATTTAATTTTTAAAATAATTGCAATTGTTTAATCAAATCATTGCTTTGGGAGAAATGTGAATGGAGAGCATAGAATAAGCAGTACTAAGCATCCTTGATAACAAGGAGTTTGATATAAAAATCAGCTTCCATTGAAACTTATTTGAAGGCTGATGAATACACCATTCGCTGCTGCTTATTTAGCATTTAACATGATGCTCTGAGAAAACCTGCATTCCAGAGATGACTATTAGCATAATGGAAGCTTCACGGTGCTCATAAAAATGGTAATGTCCTCTGTTGATTTTCAGCAACAGCAGTGCTACCATAATAACTCCTACTTCTTCAGGGCTCAATTTAGCTGAAGTTAAGCACCTTTAAGTCCAATGCTGATATCAATGGAAGAGATTTATGCACGTGCTTAACTTTCCTCATCAACATGAATGAAACTTTAAAATGCTTAACTTTTGGTCTCTTTCAAGGCTGGCCCTGCTAGATTGTGCTCTCTATCCTACTTATGTGTGTCTGTTTCTCTGTATCTATCTATCTGTCTATCTATCTATCTATCTATCTATCTATCTAATCTTGGTAGAGTACGAGACTCTTAATCTTAGGGTCATCAGTTCAAGCCCCACATTGGTCAAAAGATTTCTGCATTGCAGGGGGCTGTAGTAGATGACCCTCATTGTCCCTTCCAACTTTACAGTTCTATGATTCTATGTATCTAAAAAGCAGAAAAGGCAGTGTAAAAACAAAGTAGCACCCAGATTTTAAGCAAAATTAACAATTGGTTATAAAATGGCCTGTAGATGGAATGCTATTTATTTCCTCCTGGATACGTGTTTCTTTCATTCTGACGTTGCCAACAGCATGCCACCTGGTCCCCATGATCTGGTACTTTTCAGCACTGCTGTGAAAGAAAAACAAGGATTGCTTGTATGGATTCTTTATTATTATTATTATTATTTTTAAAAGGGATCTCATCAAAATCACCATCAACTCATGGGCCACCTCTAGATCCACAAATGTGTTCTGTGAGTAGTTGGTTTCATTGTCATCCTGTATAAATATAATGAGATTCATGATGATCCTTGCCTTGGATCAATGTTTATGTGAGGTTGGCAAGCACTGGATCTGTGGTTTTTACCATCCATTTATGCCTATGTAAATTTTAATTTGGGGTAGTGGTGGTGGGATGACCTATAAATTCATGCCAATTCAATAAGATCTATTTTAATTCTTCTGAATCCTTTACCCAGATCTCTGGGCTCAGAGGTCTGGGTAAAAGTCTTGCTGCCAAGACTTTGTTGTGGAACAACAAAATTGTGTGTGTGTGTGTGTGGTGCATTCTGCTTCTATTATTAAAAAAAAAAAATGACAGTAGGCCAGTTTATATCTTGCTGAGCCACCCCTTGTATAATATGGCACAATTTTCTGACAAGGATGCTCGTGTTGAATGATATATTGTTATCAAAATATTATGCTTTGAAATGTAGAACTCTTAAATAAAAACCATAGCAGCTTTCTGAAACCCACCAGCAGTTTTCCAGTGCTCCGGTGGAGTGAGGGGATTGAGAGCAACATGCCAATATAAGATTTAAAATTACAAGCCTATTCTGAAGCTATTATTACCTGCCTTTTCTGCTGCTTTTCCCACTACCTGGAGCAATTGTTGCTCCAATATTACTACTGTATCAAAGGTATTTAACTCTAACAACTCATTTCCACTGCATTTCCAACCCTTACCCCCCCCCCCCAAAAAAAAACTTGTTGTTTTGTACTACAGAAGCCATGCTGGATGAGGCTGATAGGACTTATAGTTCAAAATGGCCGAGTCTGATGTGACAAAGTCCAAAACATGGGAGATCACTTTGGGAAAGGCTGCCATATACATTCTTAGGATGGCAATAACTAGACTTGAATATTGCATTCAGATCACCCATTTATTCTTATCTATCTATCTATCTATCTATCTATCTATCTATCTATCTATCTATCATCTCTCTCTCTCTCTCATGCCTAAAGTTCCCTCTAAATCATTACCTTGCAATCACAAAAGCCAGTTTCATTCTGAATTTCAGTCTCAGTTGCTCTTTCAGTTCCTTCTATAACAGTGCTTAGACCGCTGCATGCCCTGGTTGTTCTTTGAGGTCTGTCTGTGCTAAGGGATGCTTGTCAAAATACTTTGTCCACTTTCCGAAGGGCAGGAATGGAAGATGCCAACTTGTTTGCATGCCTGGAGGCCTCTGGAGTGGTGGGAAGGAGCCAATCAGCTGGGTGGAATGAAAAGTTTACTTTTCAGGCTTCATGTTTGGCTTTGTATATGGCAAAAGCTTCAACAGGATCCCTTGTGTTTTTAGGCTAAATGCAGAAACCACGGCATACATTTTGATTTTTATCTTTCCCCTAAGAGGACTTCTTCATTAATGTGCATGTCTTTGAAGCTGCTGAAGCCCGACCCTTGTGGGCTACTATCTTCACAAATGACGAACTTGTTGAACAAAGGGCATACAGTGCCATTTTTAGAAAGCTGCCCAGCTAGCACCCTTATCTTACCTCACTCCTTACCTATTTTGGAGATCTACAATTTGTGCAAAGTATTGTTGCAGTCTGTTTTTCTATAAACCAGTTAAGCTAGAACGCTTACATTGTGCTGGTTGGTCCCACCTTCCTAGGCATGTTGACTTCTGCTTCCAAATAAGTATTACAGCTGAAGGCTAAGCAAACTGGCGACAGATCCTACTCAAAGCTAAATTAGCATGGTTAGGATTGCCCAGTAAGTCAGTCAAGATTTAAATCTGAGTCCTTACACTGTAGATCAGTGACAGCAAATGGTGCTAAACTACAACTCCCATCAACCACAACCACTGGCCATGCTCAGCGAGGCTGATGAGAGTCTAGCAACCTGGGGTGGGGGTGGGGGCTATAGGTTCCCCAGGCCATCACCCCAATCCAGATATTTCTTATGGAAGTATTTTTCAATCCTGGAGAGCAGAATGTAGCTGTAAGACAACCCCCTCCCCCATAAAAACCCAGCCTTGTTTGCAGAACATGATGCTGGACTTGAGTAAACTGAGGGTAGGTCAGCCCTGTGTTAGGTTGCTGAGACAGAACTGGAGAATCCTGCTATTTTTACCCCCCTCCCCCCATGTTCTGCAGCCAGAAGCGGGATGCAAAGACAATCCCTTCTGCTCTATTCCTCCTTTGGTCCAATTACACACTCCCCTCCTCCTTACTGGAGGGGACAGGATACTCATTTTAACCCCCATAGGTGGGAAGAAAGTGTGAGTGATGAGACTGGGGGAAGACCTTAGGGAAGGGCCATAACTCAGCTCCCTTTCTGCCTGCACTGAAAATGTGAGTCTGGTGAAAGTCTGCACAGCTCAATAAGCAATAGTGGTGCAATTATGTTGTTGTTGTTGTTCAGTCGTTCAGTCGTGTCCGACTCTTCGTGACCCCATGGACCAGAGCACGCCAGGCACGCCTATCCTTCACTGCCTCTCGCAGTTTGGCCAAACTCATGTTAGTAGCTTCAAGAACACTGTCCAACCATCTCATCCTCTGTCGTCCCCTTCTCCTTGTGCCCTCCATCTTTCCCAACATCAGGGTCTTTTCTAGGGATTCTTCTCTTCTCATGAGGTGGCCAAAGTACTGGAGCCTCAACTTCAGGATCTGTCCTTCTAGTGAGTACTCAGGGCTGATTTCTTTGAGAATGGATAGGTTTGATCTTCTTGCAGTCCACGGGACTCTCAAGAGTCTCCTCCAGCACCATAATTCAAAAGCATCAATTCTACGGCGATCAGCCTTCTTTATGGTCCAGCTCTCACTTCCGTACATTACTACTGGGAAAACCATAGCTTTAACTATACGGACTTTTGTCGGCAAGGTGATGTCTTTGCTTTTTAAGATGCTGTCTAGGTTTGTCATTGCTTTTCTCCCAAGAAGCAGGCGTCTTCTGATTTCGTGACTGCTGTCACCATCTGCAGTGATCATGGAACCCAAGAAAGTGAAATCTCTCACTGCCTCCATTTCTTCCCCTTCTATTTGCCAGGAGGTGATGGGACCAGTGGCCATGATCTTAGTTTTTTTGATGTTGAGCTTCAGACCATATTTTGCGCTCTCTTCTTTCACCCTCATTAAAAGGTTCTTCAATTCTTCCTCACTTTCTGCCATCAAGGTAGTATCATCAGCATATCTGAGGTTGTTGATATTTTTTCCGGCAATCTTAATTCCGGTTGGGGATTCATCCAGTCCAGCCTTTCGCATGATGTATTCTGCATATAAGTTAAATAAGCAGGGAGACAATATACAGCCTTGTCGTACTCCTTTCCCAATTTTGAACCAATCAGTTGTTCCATATCCAGTTCTAACTGTAGCTTCTTGTCCCACATAGAGATTTCTCAGGAGGCAAATGAGGTGATCCGGCACTCCCATTTCTTTAAGAACTTGCCATAGTTTGCTGTGGTCGACACAGTCAAATGCTTTTGCATAATCAATGAAGCAGAAGTAGATGTTTTTCTGGAACTCTCTGGCTTTCTCCATAATCCAGCGCATGTTTGCAATTTGGTCTCTGGTTCCTCTGCCCCTTCGAAATCCAGCTTGCACTTCTGGGAGTTCTCGGTCCACATACTGCTTAAGCCTGCCTTGTAGAATTTTAAGCATAACCTTGCTAGCGTGTGAAATGAGTGCAATTGTGCGGTAGTTGGAGCATTCTTTGGCACTGCCCTTCTTTGGGATTGGGATGTAGACTGATCTTCTCCAATCCTCTGGCCACTGCTGAGTTTTCCAAACTTGCTGGCATATTGAGTGCAGCACCTTAACAGCATCCTCTTTTAAAATTTTAAATAGTTCAGCTGGAATATCATCACTTCCACTGGCCTTGTTGTTAGCAAGGCTTTCTAAGGCCCATTTGACTTCACTCTCCAGGATGTCTGGCTCAAGGTCAGCAACCACATTTCCTGGGGTGTATGAGACCTCCATATCTTTCTGGTATAATTCCTCTGTGTATTCTTGCCACCTCTTCTTGATGTCTTCTGCTTCTGTTAGGTCCTTTCCACTTTTGTCCTTAATTGTGGTAATCTTTGTACGAAATGTTCCTTTCATATCTCCAATTTTCTTGAATAAATCTCTGGTTTTTCCCATTCTGTTGTTTTCCTCTATTTCTTTGCATTGCTCGTTTAGAAAGGCCCTCTTGTCTCTCCTTGCTATTCTTTGGAAATCTGCATTCAATTTCCTGTATCTTTCACGATCTCCTTCGCATTTTGCTTGTCTTCTCTCCCCCGCTATTTGTAAGGCCTCATTGGTCAGCCACTTTGCTTTCTTGCATTTCTTTTTCATTGGGATGGTTTTCGTTGCTGTCTCCTGTATAATGTTACGAGCCTCCATCCACAGTTCTTCAGGTACTCTATCCACCAAATCTAAATCCTTGAACCTGTTCTTCACTTCAACTGTGTATTCATAAGGAATTTGATTTAGATTGAATCTTACTGGCCCAGTGGTTTTTCCTACTTTCTTCAGTTTAAGCTGGAATTTTGCTATAAGAAGCTGATGATCTGAGCCACAGTCAGCTCCAGGTCTTGTTTTTGCTGAGTGTATAGAGCTTCTCCATCTTTGGCTGCAGAGAATATAATCAATCTGATTTCGATGTTGCCCATCTGGTGATGTCCATGTGTAGAGTCGTCTCTTGTGTTGTTGGAAAAGAGTGTTTGTGATGACCAGCTTGTTCTCTTGACAGAACTCTATTAGCCTTTGCCCTGCTTCATTTTGATCTCCAAGGCCAAACTTGCCAGTTGTTCCTTTTATCTCTTGACTTCCTACTTTAGCATTCCAATCCCCTATAATGAGAAGAACATCCTTCTTTGGTGTCATTTCTATAAGGTGTTGTAAGTCTTCATAGAATTGATCAATTTCGGTCTCTTCAGCACTGGTAGTTGGTGCATAAACTTGGATTACTGTGATGTTAAAAGGACTGCCTTGGATTCGTATCGAGATCATTCTATCATTTTTGAAGTTGCATCCCAGTACAGCTTTCACCACTCTTTTGTTGACTATGAGGGCCACTCCATTTCTTTTACGGGATTCCTGCCCACAGTAGTAGATATGATAGTCATCCGAACTGAATTCGCCCATTCCTGTCCATTTTAGTTCACTGATGCCTAGGATGTCAATGTTTATTCTTGCCATCTCATTTTTTACCACATCCAGCTTACCAAGGTTCATGGTTCTTACATTCCAGGTTCCTATGCAATACTTTTCTTTACAGCATTGGACTTTCCTTTCGCTTCCAGGCATATCCGCAACTGAGCGTCCTTTCGGCTTTGGCCCAGCCGCTTCATCAGCTCTGGATCTACTTGTACTTGTCCTCCGCTCTTCCCCAGTAGCAAGTTGGACGCCTTCCGACCTGAGGGGCTCATCTTCCAGCGTCATATCTTTTATATGCCTGTTGTCTTTGTCCATGGAGTTTTCTTGGCAGGGATACTGGAGCGGCTTGCCAGTTCCTTCTCCAGGTGGATCACGTTTGGTCCAAACTCTCCGCTATGACCTGTCCATCTTGACCTGTCCATAGCTTGCCTGAGTAATTCAAGCCCCTTCGCCACGACAAGGCAGTGATCCATGAAGGGGGGTGCAATTATAGCAGTGTGTTTTTTTTTAAATAGCAGGGATGGTGACGTCTGTGTCCTCCAGATATGATTGGACTACAATTCCCTAACCATTGGCCATGCTGGTCAGGGCTGATGAGAGTTGGAGACCAACAATATCTGGAGGGGCACAGATTCCTCCACCCTGGTTTCAGATAAATTGTTTGTGCTTCCAGTTTAGATATAAAATGTGGGTTGGTGGATATGTAAACATGGCAAACTTTATAGCTAACCTGTGGAAGGTAATAACATTTAAAAGAGAGAGTGCATTCCTATATTAATGGTATTTTGTCAGTTGGATACTGACATGGAAACATAGGAAGTGAAATAGGATATACAGATCTCTAATGGATTGATAAAGAAAGTAATGTATTTTAAAGCATTTCAAAGCATTAGTTGTTGCAACAATTTAAAATACAAGATTGCAAACAGTTAAAAAATTTATAATTTAAAAATGCAATCACAGAAAATAGGGTGGATCCAGAAAATATCTCAGGTGTAAAAAGGCATTGCCGTGGGGTAAATATTACTAATATTTGGGAGGAATTGAATGAGCTGGCAAGAATGCTCTTATAAATGCTTTGACTGTCTCTTGTAGCATAATCAACCTCCCCTTTTAAGCACTTGGCATGGTAAAACATTATTCCTATTTTGGCTTTGGGAGAGAATCGACTATGTTGAGGTTATTCCAATGTAAGCAGAATACCCTGAATTCTCTGCCTGTTGACTTTAGGAGTTTTCTGATTCTTCTGCTGTAGTTCCTATAATAAGATTCTGATGATTCGTTCAGAATCATGTTTGCTATTTATTTGATTTTACTTGATTTGTGTGTATGTTGTGAACCGCTTTGATATTTTATAAATTAAAAGCAGTAATGAAGGTTTTTTTTTAATAAATAGAGTGTGAGTGATACTGAAGCCAAGATTATTTATCCCAGAACGAAAGGGTAAAGAGACAAGTCTTACTTTTCCAAAGGTTCCACTCCTATGTACACTTACTTCTGAGAAAGCTTCTCTTGGATCAAGCTGCAAGCGTGCATTCTATGAAAGGTTACCTTAGGGACTACATTTGCCCCATATATCACAGTCCATATATCGCAGTGGCCTGGCAACTTCAGCCTTCAGGTGGGGCACTGCTGAAGGTATTGCATGCCACGGAGGTGTGCTTAGTTTGTACTTGAAATGAGGTTTTTTTTAGTGTTGCATCTCCAGCCCTCTGGAATCAACTATCAGCCAAAATTAGACAGACACCTATGGAAGATGTTTTTGTTTAAGAAGGCTTTCCCTGAGGTGTGACCCAGTCACTTATGAAACATTATTGTACATCTGTAAGAATGGTTTTATTGTTTTTAGTGATTGTTTTGTTGTTGTTCAGTCGTTCAGTCATGTCCGACTCTTCGTCACCCCATGGACCAGAGCACGCCAGGCACGCCTATCCTTCACTGCCTCCCGCAGTTTGGCCAAACTCATGTTAGTAGCTTCGAGAACACTGTCCAACCATCTCATCCTCTGTCGTCCCCTTCTCCTTGTGCCCTCCATCTTTCCCAACATCAGGGTCTTTTCTAGGGAGTCTTCTCTTCTCATGAGGTGGCCAAAGTACTGGAGCCTCAACTTCAGGATCTGTCCTTCTAGTGAGCACTCAGGGCTGATTTCCTTGAGAATGGATAGGTTTGATCTTCTTGCAGTCCATGGGACTCTCAAGAGTCTCCTCCAGCACCATTAGTGATTGTAGGAAAGCTTTATAAATTAGTAAACTAATAGTAGAATATTAGATAAACTAATAGTAGAAGTTTTAAAAACCTGAAGATTATTCATTCATTCATTACACTAATTTATAAAGCTTTAGTGATTGTAGGAAAGCTTTATAAATTAGTACAATGAATGAATGAATGAATAATCTTCAGGTTTTTAAAACTTCTACTATTAGTTTATCTAGTAACACACCCTGCTTCCAAATCCAATGCAGAACAAGCTACTGTAGGGCAAATTAATACAGCACAGATACACACGGTAGTGGGGCGGGGGCGGGGAAGCATTTGACAGCAATATGTAATTGGCAAAGGGATGACTACCGTATATACCCGAGTATAAGCCGACCCAAATATAAACCGAGGCACCTAATTTTCCTACAAAAACCTGGGAAAACTTATTGACTCAAGTATAAGCCGATTCACCTTTGCCGCTGTGGAGGAGGAGGAGGAACGAGCAGCCCCAAAGCAGCCCTTTGGGCTGCTCCTTCCTCTTCCTCCTTTGCCAAGTTTGCATTTATGTGAGCAGTTCAGGAATGGAACAAGCTGCCTGGGGAGAGTAAAGAACCGCTGTTCTTGTACACTTCTTAAGGAATGGTTGACTGGGGAGAGCGGGTGGCGGCACAAGCGAAGAGAAAGGGCTTCTTTCTCCCCGCCCCCACCGCCCGCCTCACTCGAGTATAAGCCGAGGGCAGCTTTTTCAGCACAAAAAATGTGCTGAAAAACTAGGCTTATACTCAAGTATATAGGTAACTCAGCAGTGATCCTTGGTGTAAGGATAGGGGAGCTGAAAGTGTGCCTAGCATCCCTGTTTACTGTCTGAGATATTGGAGAATATGCACTTGTATCAAGTTAAAGGTTTCTTACTTCTTCATTAATTATAGCCATTCATTCACCTGCTTTTAATTTTCCTTGAGGATTGCAAAGATTAGATTTCGAACAAAGGGAAAGAACAGCTCTTAGCATCTGTGTACAAAATGCAAATAAATGGAAGGAAAGCAAAACAGGGATATTTACATTGAAAATGAAGGAAGGAAAGCTCTAAATTTGTAGAGAGAGAGAGGTGTGGTTATATTTAATCCTAGTGAGGTTTGATATCTTCTTAGCAATATATATATATATATATTTTAAAAATGTCTTTGATGGAGAAGAGGAGCACATACACAGCACAATGGCCTGATTTGATTTGATCTGTTTGTTTATAAAAAAAGTAAACTTAGAGATGTTGGCATTTCCAACAATCATAACAAAAAAACAACAACAAAATACCAAACCATTATAATCACCCAATAACAATCAGGTAAGGCACAGTTAAAAACATTTTAAATAATCCAGCAGCTACCCAACCAATACTTCCATCACCCCAGACCCTGTGGTCTTCCATCACAGGTCCTTCTCTGTGTGCCCCAATCAGAGGGTAACCACACAAACAGGCCTTTTCAGTGGTGACCCCCTCATCTGTGGAATAATCCCTGCAGGGAAATGTGCTTGGCAGTATCATTGTCCGTTTCTAGATTTCTTCATTTACCCAGGTCTTTGGTAGTTACATAAGTTAGCCTCTGCTGTGATGCTCATCCTTGAGTAGTGTGGTGTAGGACCTGCCGTTGGATGAGCATTTTAGGAATTCTGTTTTCAATGTACACAGTTTTAAATGTTCTGGCTTGTAAGTTATTTTATCTGTTGAAATTGCTTTGAGACTTTTTATTGTTGTTGTTAGTTACTTTACAACAACAAATATTGCTACTACTACTGAAAATGCTCAAGATGCCTGGGCAAATAAAAAAAGTTCTGAATACTTTAAAATCCCAATCTAAAGTTAACTATGTAGCTTAGTCGATATGTTAAACCTGTGTGTAAAGTGTTATCATTTCAGGCTGTAGGTCAGGCTTCTGATATCATTCCAGTAACCTGATCATAAGCCACTTAGAGCTTTAAAGTGTTGTAGGTATAAGTTACAAGGGGGCTGAAGAACCTGTGGGCCTCCAGATGTTGTTGAACTCATGCGATCCCAGAGCATTGGCCATGCTGTCTGCTGCTGACCAGAGGCAGAGTTCAGCAGCTTTGGTTCTTCATCTCAGGTTTACAGTGTGCATGGGACAGAAAAAAAAATACTGTACACTTCTGCACTGATAGACATGAAAGCTAATGTCAGATGTGAGACTGCCATAGTGGAAAAAAAGATTCACAGACCATGCTCTGAGACACTTAAAAAAAAATATTCCACCAAACATTGCGGAGCTGAGTCTGGTACTGAATTCACATGCCAGGCTAAGCAGTGGTAAGAGGCAGCTCAAACTCTGTGCTGTAAGCATTTTGTATGGTAGTTGTTTGATGCTTTATTATGGCTGTGTAGCCTATTCACATTCAGAAATAAAAGTTGAGTAGAAGGAAAGAGGCAACCTAGAACATCAGTTTCCTCCAAGAGCGCCTGGATCTGGTCCGCAAGCACCCACTCCAGAACCTTGCTCAGGAAGTATTTAATTAAAACACTTAGGGGATTCCTAGTACAGAAAGGAATACAAAACTAGGCCTTTTTTCTGTCACTTAGTAAATGCAGCTTAATTGATATGATATAGACAATTGCCCTGTGCCAAGAAATGAAAAATAAAAGCTAGATGTCCCTAAGGCAGTAAAAGCAGTTGTTGGGGAGGAGCAAACAACCCCTCTAAGACAATTCTTATGTGTATATTTATTCAACCAGAAGACATAGTGCTGATCTTATGTTTATGTCAGGTGTGCCTCTCCACTTGTGTGAATTGATGATACTATTGGTGGTGGTGGGGTATGACATGCTTTTCTGTTGAGGTCCTTTTGCTTCCCTTGAGTTCTTCCCACAACAATGCTGAAAATGCACCATGGAGGTTCATAGCTTTCCACCTTTGCTTCCCATTGCTCCTAGTCTGAAGATGAGTATTGCTGATGAAATCCCTTGTCTCCATTATGCTTAAGGAAACTAAGCACTGAAGACATCTGAGAACCTCTGGTCTCTCTCAGTGGGATGATTTCTTTGGCGACCTTCTCTGTTTTTGTGGAAAAACATGCAATTCTGTTTAATTGGGTCAAATAACAAGTACTTTTTAAATAAAGTTTGTTTTGACATTTTGGAATTCTCAGTCAGCTGCAACAACATCTGAAATCCCATCTAGGCAGGATGACATCAATCATGTATTTCATCCAGACTGTGGGAGAGGACAACAGAGATCCATCCCAACTATGTACCTCTTCTGGGTGGCAGCACTTCATAAAGGGGGAGAGGGAAGGACAGGGCAGCAGTGGCGTGATCACTAGGATAGAGTGTAGCAAGGTAGAGGTAACAGCAGAGGCACCTGCAGGGCCACTGCACACCTAGAGCTCCCCTAACCTTGGTGCTACCTCTCCCAACCCCATTCCTGTCCTGGCAACCACAGCACCACCACGTCTCTGTCCAATGTGACGCTGCTGCTTCTGTCATCTCAACTATACCTATGTTCTATACATTTGCATATCTCCCCCCCCCCTCTATGGCAAAGGCCTTGAGCACTCCAGCTGTTGCTGGACTCCAACTCCCAACATCCCTGATCATTGGCAATGTTGGCTAGGGTTGATAGAAGTTGGAGACCAGCAACATAAGGAAGACCATAGGTTCCCTACCCTTCATGTCCACTAGGTAGACCATGTTTCTCAGTGTGTGAAATCTACTTGTTTGCTCCCTGCCACCCAACATTACAAACCATTTTCTCATCAATTGATATTGACGTTGAGATGGTCTACTTTCCTAGAGATGCTGTGGAAATAACCCGGAACCTTTTGCATGCAAAATGCATGTTCTCTTATTGAGCCACATGCTGTACTTTTATATGGTAATAATAATAATAATAATAATAATAATAATAATAATAATAATTTATTTATACCCCACCCATCTGGCTGAGTTTCCCCAGCCACTTTGGGCAGCTCCCAATCGAGCATTAAAAACAATACAGCATTAAATATTAAAAACTTCCCTAAACAGAGCTGCCTTCAGATGTCTTTTCAAAATAGGATAGCTGCTTATTTCCTTGACATCTGATGGGAGGGCGTTCCACAGGGCGGGCACCACTACTGAGAAGGCCCTCTGTCTGGTATTTACAAATGTTACCTGAGGGTTCACGTGGATACAAGAATTCTAGACAGAACTATCAGTATTGCTGCTACTATTGATACATCACTATGAGTAGAAATGTATCCTGCTTTGGATTTTAAAAAATTGTTTCATTCATTAGGTCCATTTCTCCCTTTCTCATGTGCTTCAAGGCACACAGAGCAGTACACTTTACATGGTGGGTGCACGGGAGTTTCCTGAAACAAACTCATAAAGTATGAATAATATTTGCACCTCTTTATATCCCTGTTTCAAATTTTTATTAGCAGTAGTGTTTTCTAGTGTTCACAGGAGTTCCACGAAGTATGAATCATTCATGCTTTCTTTCTTGGCTATGAGAAACATCAGAGTTAACATCAATGTACCAATGGCAGTTTTGTTTGCCATGTAGCACATGGAGCTGCTGTTCTGATAGCAGAAAACTAGCTTGCAGATTGGGCTTGTCCTTTGCCATAGCTAAGAAATAGAGATTGGGGGGGGGGATCATTTCAGTTTGTGTTTGTAGGTGAGCTTACCCAAGTCACATTTCCCAAAACAACCTGCAACCAGAAACAGAGCCATAAACCCACACTCCTCTGAATCTTGCAATGCCGTTTGCCAGCCAATTGATGTGCACAAAAATGCACATGCTAGGGTAAAGTGTGCAAAGAAATGCATTACTGAAAATAGCACACAATAACAAATTATTTTAGGGGAAAGTGCTTTGCAAAAAAATGTGTATATCCTGTTGGAGAAAGAATTATTATTTTTATTGTTATCTCCTTTAACTTATCATTATTTTGATTGTCAAGATGTTATTGGGTTTTTTTTATAAAAAATATTATATAAGCTAACTTCAGAATTTTTTTGAATAACAGAAACACATTGGGTTATTAAGGACAATAAATAAATAAATCTGTTCGTTATTGGCACTTGGTCCTCACTGTATAAAATGTGTAGCAAAGCATTCAGACAGAAACAGCCTGTGGATTGCTGAGAGGGTGAGAAATTATTAGAATCTTGCAGTTATGTTTTCTTTTTGTTCAGAATTCTGTTCCGTCGCTGAGCAGACTTCTTCCACAGCTCTTTTATCTAAAACAGAATGTCTTTCTTTTGATGATCTCTGCCATGTGAATAAAGTGCACGCTAGCTGATTGTTGACCCAGAATATTAGGTGAAACTGTTTAGTTTTTAGTTTTTACCTTTGCATATGATTTCAGTACTTGAACTGATATTTTTTGATGCACCATTTCCAACAACAATGTTGCGCTCAAGGCAGCTCTCGACAGTTACGAAGCATTACAATTTAGCAAGCAACAGTTCTACCAATATAAGAAATCCAGTTAATAATAATCATGTAAAAAACCCCATAAGTAAAGCAAAAACTAGCATTTCGGCAAACCATTAATGTGGTTCAGTGCAAACTCATAACAATTCAAAAATAAATATTAAAAAATCGACATGCTTCGCGTGGCGATCCAAAGACAATAATGTGAGTGGTCTCGTTGTCAGCTAAGTTAAACTGTTTTGCGTTGTGCTGCTGTTCTAATTTCTAATCCACAAGCGACTATTTTTTTTAAAAAAATGGTACATTGTAGCTGCCTTAAACCTCCTGACCAAATGTCCCCGCATAACTGTTAATATGCACAGTCATTTTAACCATGAAATGGTTTAGCTAATGATTTATCTCTTCCACTGCTGTGCTTTGGGCAGCTGTATGATTGGCCTCTTTAGCAAGTCAAGTAATTTCTTTAACAAAATGTTAACGCGCAGATGGGCCGTAAGCTGTCAGTTAACCATTATTGTGTGCGCATCTGCTTGCTTTCAATGTACTGCTTGATGTATTCAGTCACTTACTTAGCCGCAGACCTCTGAAAAGCAGAGCCCACTCTGATTGGCAAATAAAATGTTCATTTGTCTCTTCTTCCTATTGTTTTGTTTTGGTAACACATGTCAGCAGCTCAATTACCCAGTTCATTAACAGCTCCCAACGGTCACGATGGCCGGCCGATGATAAGGGCAGCGTTTGTGGCACATATGGGGAATAATAGCCAGTCTCTTGGCAATTGTAAATAATAATAATAATAAAAAAATCACTCTTGCCCCAGCCACCGTTTCCCTGTACATTGCAGCATATGATGTTTATTGGTTAAAGGCCTCTTCTCCAGAAATAACATTTACAACTAAGTCACCCATTACTCTTCCCATTTAATTGTATTTTCTTTTAGGCCAAAGTGTAGAGCTTTCAATAACCAGACTTATTCTTGAAGGTACTGATAAGTGAATAATTATTAATCATGGTATTTAATTAAAAGCAACACATTTCCAAACCTCTTAAGCTTCCTTCTCTCCAAGAAAACATAGTCAGTGGCATATTAAAACATTTAGAATGTTGCAAGTAAGTCCTTTTTGAAGGAGAAAAAGGGAGCTTCATTTAAGGTTGTTCAGAGAGAGTTACTTTTGCTTGGGACAGTGGTAGTGATTTTTGTAAGAAACAACTAGCAAATTGATGCTTATACTTACAAAGGGTTCACATTGTTTCCAGCCAAATCCCTATTCATTAAGCTAAAGTGTTTGGAGGGAAACAAATTTAGTGTCACTGATATGTATTACACATAATTCTGGCTACTTTGATTAAATAGCTTCTGGAGCAAATTATTTGCACATCACCACTATTTTATTCTGAAATACGGTCTGAGATTTGAGATGCTATATAAAAGCAAAATGATTTCATGTTCTTTCTCCTAAGTATGAAATCGAGGGAAATTGCCATTTTTTAGTTAAATCTTTAAACTGATATAAAAAGGGGGTACTTTCTAAAAATAACAAGATGCAGTCCCTTCCACCCTCAGTGCCCTTCAGCCTCAGACTGTTAAAGGCTGTTACAGTGTGACAGTTTAAAAGAACAGTGTAGGCCAATTTTCCATCAATTTATGTTAACTGGGCAATGTTGCTTCATTTGTCAACCCCCTCTCCTCAAAGCTCCTTTCCACCAAGCCTCCTCCCCTCCTCCAAGGACTTCTCATCAAAGCCCCTCCCCCGCCAAGCTCCCCTCCCTTAAGCCACTCCCCCTTATACATTCATCCATGCCCCTGTGCCACCACCCACTGAACATGACACAAGACTTACCCACTCTGCCCCAGCCTGTGCCCCCACAACACTCCTTTTGCTCAACCACTGCAAAAGTAGCTCCTTTGCCAACCCCAGCCCTGCCTGTTTGCCCCTGCCACTGCAGCACCAATCCACCCACTGCCCCAAGTCCATCTGATGTGCCCATTTCAACCTCATGCCAGAAGCCCTACACACTCACTTGCACACACTGTTGCTCACCCACTCTGCCCCCACTTCTCTCACTTGCCCCCGCTGCTGCAAGCCCAGCTCACTCACCTGCTTTAAGCCACCCACCATAAGCTTGGTTCACTTGCTTACCCTGCCACCCCACTTGTTCACCCTTCCTTCCAGGCTTCCCTCACCCTGGAGCATGCACAGTCCATTGGCACATGATGATGGACCAGTACAAATACAGTATAGAGAGACATATTAACTGCAAAATGTAAATACTGAAAGTGGGCATCTGCTCATGCAACAGGGCTTCCTCTTCCTCTCGTCCTCACTGCAGCTTCTGCTTAAGAGGGACATCCTCCATTAACTTATGTGAACCTTGTTTCCTAAGTATACTTAGGAATAACAGCCCTAGTCATATTTATATGTCTGTCCGTCCCCTGCTTTTTAGGGAAACTTCAGTGGCAGTAGTTTTTCAAGAGGAAATAGAGTTCCTGATGTTTGAGATTAATAAATTCCACAAAGATCTTCTAAATTTAAATGCCTCAATCCTTCAGTGCCAATTATGGCAGCGATACAACAGCAATATTGTGTTTTGACATTGGACACATCACAATACAAAAAACAAGGGTTCACTTAGACTCCATCCATCTGAGTCATCATCATCTGTTGATGGTCCTGAGCATGTTGAAAACCTTGATCATATCCCAATGAAGGCTTTCCAGATTATGAATATGAGATAGATCTTATTCTTTCCCATGTGATGTAACTCACACTACAGAGAAGTTGAAACAGAATCAAGGAAAAGGGCTTACTTTGGGCCAGGAATACAGGACTAAGCATGGGAAGCATAGAAAATGGGTCCTTTCAGTGTTGGCCCAAGTCATTTGTTGACCAGAGTGGAGTGTAAATGGCACCCATCCCTTGGTAGGACCAGTAGTTTAAGAAGTCTTGTTCTACCATTCAGACCCACATTCTGCCTTCAGCATATTTCCCCCCCCCCATAGTTCTACTTGAAGCAGAGCCTGAAGTTATGCCCCCAAAATATGATAGCATATTCTGGCGGAACTGCATGATCACATCTAGAAACTGAACTGGTGTAGGTTTTGACTTGCAGCTATGTTTGGTGGATAAAGCAGTCTTGGAAAGTGCAGATTAGAACTGTCTCCAGTGTCAAGAACATCCACAGACTCTAGTGCTGGGACATCTTCATCCACAGCACTGTACAAGACAACTGTGGGACAGCAGTAGATGAGTCTTCAAAACATAAGAGCCAACTCCTAGGGGCCAAGAGGTCTATACCCCCCAATAAAATATTTGAGGGGGGCAACCCCCCCAAGTTGATTAGCATTGCCATTCAAATGGTGAGCATGCATCACATCATGTGATAGATTATGCAGGGCAGGGCTTACCTGCCTCCCCCAATATTTTATTCAAGTTGGCACCCCTGGCTGGAAGCGCATTCCGTAAATCCAACCATCACAGCAGTGAGCTGTGAAAAACAATAGACCTTTACCATACATGGTATGCTCATAGCCTTGATCGTGGTAAATGGGGCATATTTTATAAACCAATAATTATAGAATATTACCATATTAACATTCTATTAACACTTCCATCCAGCTTGTAATGCTTCAGCAGAAAGAAAAATAAGAATTGTCAAAACAGGACTGAAAAACTTGACTACTGGGAGTTTGGAGACAAGCTGGGTGGAGTTCTTTTGAAACATTGAAACTCTATCTCCGAAGCACCATGGGTGTGAGTCCAGACCTGTTATTGTTGAGTTGGATAAACAATCATTTGTATTTAATATGGAACAAAAATACAAGCAATATTAGATACATGATCACATCTATAGCAGAGGTTTTAATTCCAGCCAACACACCTGGGTTATGCAGGTATAAGTGCCATGAATGTGACAGATGGTACTATTTCATCTACACATGGTGTAATGATAATAATAATAATAATAATAATAATAATTATTATTATTATTATTATTATTTATTTATACCCTGCCCATTTGGCTGGGTTTCCCCAGCCACTCTGGGCAGCTTCCAACAAAATATTAAAATACAGTAGTCCTTCAGATTTTAAAAGCTTCCCTAAACAGGGCTGCATTCAGATGTCTTCTAAAAGTCTGGTAGTTGTTTTTTCCTTTGATATCTGGTGGGAGGGCATTCCACAGGGCAGGTGCCCTTTGCCGGTTCCCTGTAACTTCACTTCTCACAGTCAAGGCCCTCGGCACTGGCCTCAGTGTCCGGGCAGAACGATGGGAGTGGAGATGCTCCTTTAGGTATACTGGACAGAGGCCATTACTTATATGTTGATAAGAGGACATCATTGGCATTTACCGGTAGGTCCGCAGCAAGACGTTATGCTTTGTTGTGACCTCAGGGAGTTGTACTTGCCACTGGTAAGTAGTAGTTCAGTATAGGTGACTTTCTATACACAAGCAGTGGACTGCCTTCTATGGCTTTTTGGAGGTTTGGCTCATTCTCAAATATAAGTTGCAGTTCCCTTATGATATGTTGCAGTATCCTGAATTATGTGTTGTAGGTAATAACCAGAGGTTTTACCAGATATGTACCGGTAGCTTGTGTGGTTTATGCTGCAAGTATTCTGTTCTGGGTATTCACTTGGTAATCAGCAACACTAGGAAGATACTGGTACTTAAGATTTAAGAGAGCCTGTTTCAAACTGCTCATGATCAAGCAAATTTAATCAAAAGCAGCTGCAAAGTAAGACTGGGCTGAAAGCAATAGATTTTTTTGATGTGGTCAGAATGGGAACTGCCAGCATTGGTGATGTGTGTATCAATCCGTTTCCTATATAAGGAGGTCTGAAGGTGTGCTGTTGCTTCTTTCTATAAATAGTGGTATCTAGAAAATTAGTATAAGTGGTAGAATAGGAAAGACTCAGGTTTATGCTGGGATGGAAAGAAATGAAGACCTGACATGAATGATTTCCCACTAGTCCAACAACATAAGGAGGGCCAAGATTCTCCATCCCTTTCCCAAGGTCTACAAGTGGTGTCTGAAAATAACTAGCCAGGAAACATTGATCTGAGTCTAGTGTTAAATGATTAGACTATTGCCATGTATAACCTTTGCAGTACTATGGATCTGCAGGTATAGTTCATGAATTCAAGTAGTAGTTGTGTAATGATAGTAGCAGAACTGCTTTGTCAGGTACAGAGTTGGATATTGGTTGCAACCTGCCTTCATGTGGGATGGGGTCAGTGCTTTTTTCAGGGGGTACTCAAGGGTACACAGTACCAACACCTCTTTTGTGTTGTTAAAAAGTGTGGCACTTACTGTAACAATTTCATGGTGAGTACCAGCACCTATTTTTCTAGAAAAAAGCACTGGATGGGATGTAAAGTGCTGCCAGATGTTTCCTTCTGGGAGATTCTTAAGCTTCTCTAGTTTAAGGAGGAAATAAGTAGTGTGTTGTAGCTGGCTGTGGACATGACATACAATCTTAGGGCAGTGTAAGCATGATAGGAATTTCCTCTGTTAAGAAGGTGTTGAATGCTGAAGATGGATGGGTTTTCCCTACATTACTACTACTACTAAATTTATTACAAATTGCTGCCCCCCCCTGATTTGAATCAGGACCACAACAAGGAGCAAATGATTAAAGGCCTCCTTACAACTCTCCACCACCACCCCCAAGCTAGTATCCTGATCCAAATTGGGTCCCAGGCTGGCAGCTTGGTGTTTCGTTTTGTTTTTTAAAAAATGTTGCACTCAATGGCACAGATATGGAGTTGACATTTCATCTAGCTTGGCCCTTAGTTGTATCTGAGCGGGGTCAGCAATTTCCTGTTGTTGTTTTGTTATTGTTTAAGAAAGTCTCCTCCCTGCCCATTGGCAGCCCAAATTGCTCTGGGCCATCCAACTTGTTTGATACCCAGATCCCTCCAGATAGCTGACTTGGGTTGGCTTGGTCCTCAGCTGAATCTGATCCACATGGCATTGTTCTCATCCAAGTGTCAACCCCATATTTACCCTTTGCGTTTAATACAGATTTATTGTTTCCACAGGGTTGTTTTTTTCCTTAACAGAAATGGTAAATTCAGTTTAAATGGGAAAACAAAATGTGACAGTATTTTGATGAGGATGACTTTATGTCTTACTGGACCTCCGCAAAGTCCCAGTCCTGCATTCTGTGGCAGAATTAGAACAACTCACTGTTGGCAAGTCGTCCAATAGAAATTGGCCAGGAGCCATTTGTGATCTTGAGTGGATCCTCTGGCCCACCCTTGTTTTATTGTAGATTGCCTTTTCGATAAAAACTGCCCAGGGTGGTGTAAAATAAAACACATAATGCCAGTACAATTCAATGGTTATTATGATGATACTAAGTCTTTAGCAGCAGAGAATTAAAAAACAAAACAAAAACCAGGATTGCCAATTTTTAGAAGCCAAATGCATGAAAGATTTCAGTGATTAATCCCAACATTTCATGACTATTTAAACGACTATTATACAGGTATTGGATGGGACAACTTCAAGAGCCACTCAAAAGGCCCAAGCTATTCCCTTACATTAAAGTGTGTGCTGGGTATTACACTCTGAGTTTGTAGGTCCTTATCTTAAACAAATCTGCAATAATGCACGTGGGGCACTTTACTCCATGCACAGGTGGCTGCGTACTGACATTAGACCTTCTGAACTTGTCTCCTGCTGCCTAGCATATTCATAAGTAATCTGTACACTCCTCCCAGGGTTGTGAGCACTTGGGGAGTTGCTAAGTGTCAGAATTTATTTGTACCATTTTGATTAGCCCAGACCTGGCAGGGGTTTATTTTCTTTCTAATGACCCCCTGCTGTGAAGCTGAGTATTCAAAAGGAGGGAGGAGAGGAACTGCACAGTATTACTGGTGGGAGGAGGGGGAGATGGAGAGAGAGAGAGAGAGAGAGAGAGAGAGAGAGAGAGAGAGAGAGAGAGAATAGAAAAGTAGAAGAAACTCTGCCTGTGCTGGAAGGAAGCTGTGGGGAGTAGCTGGGTCTAAATTCTTAATTATGTCTAAGATTCCAATGGGAATGTTTCCTTAAATGGAAATGCTTGGGGAAAACAAATCGAAGTGAAGGAGAGAGGCACTATGTTTTCCTTGAGACGTTTTCCCACATCCTCCGCTGACAATAAAGGACTCCCTTAACCCCCCCCCCCCCCAGTTAAAATAGCAGCTGCTGAAGCCTTTTGGTTAAAGCAAACAAGGATCTAAGAACAACATTTCACTCTGTGCCGTGTGTACAATTGTGATTTACTGGGAAGCTCCTGAAATGGCTAAACAGATTTCCCCCCCCCTCAGATTTTTTTAATTTTATTTTAATGTTAAGGTCATGTATTTAACATTTTAAAACTCCCCTGCCTTTCCTAGAGGAGATAAAAAAAATAATTGAAAGGGAGCTTCCAGGTGCTGAAGTCTCTGGACTGAAGAGACATGGATTAACCCCTACAGAGCATCTATTTCAACCACATCTTAAAAAAAAAATCCACACAATCTCCCCCCTTCTCATCCACTTCAGTTTTCTTTGTTGTCTCCTGCATCCTGCTAGGCAGGTGTCAGAACCCTGAATGAGGGTAAAAGGCCCTGTTGATGGATACCACAGATGGAGCGTGGAAATTGGCAGAATAGGCCTCGGCCACAGGCCATTTCTAAGGACTCAACAAAAGCTGCCAAATAAGTCAACAAAAATCCCAAAGTTCACAAAAGGGAAAGTGTCATTTGTCATTTACTATGAGCTCAAGGAGGGGTATCGGCCTTCCTTGCACTCCTTCTTCTCCTCCTCCTCCTCCTGCCTTGCACCCAAGTAAACACGGTAGAGGTCAGTCACGTAGATTTTGCCACAGAAAGGATACTTCAGATCAGAGAGCAGACAGCAGGCCTGCTATACACCTTCCAATGCCTGACGAGGGAAAATAGGTGTATTTGGCTTATGGTACGTGGACAAGGGTAGGGACACAGGTGGCGCTGTGGTCTAAACCACTGAGCCTAGGGCTTGCTGATCAGAAGGTTGGCAGTTCGAATCCCCGCAATGGGATGAGCTCCCGTTGTTCGGTCTCAGCTCCTGCCCACCTAGCAGTTCGAAAGCACATCAAAGTGCAAGTAGATAAATAGGTAATGCTCCAGCGGGGAAGGTAAACGGCATTTCCGTGTGCTGCTCTGGTTCTCCAGAAGCGGCTTAGTCATGCAGGCCACATGACCCGGAAGCTGTCTGCGGACAAACGTCGGCTCCCTCGACCTATAGAGCAAGATAAGTGCCGCAAACCCAGAGTCATCCACGACTGTACCTAATGGTCAGGGGTACCTTTACCTTTACCTTTATGTGAACAAGGGGTGCAGGGGATAATTGGAAGGAGCTAAAATGAGCCAGATGCCTCAATGTGGCCTGATGGTATGCTCTTAAACACCCTACCCCACAATATTACTCTCATATATTACTCTCAAAATATAAGTTCCCTTGCGACCTAGAAATGTATCGCTGTGGCTGCATTGCACGACTAACCCACAATGTTAGCATAATTTTAAAATTCAGTACTCTACAGCAAATTTGTGTGATCCAGGCAGGCTGCATTTTATTGGATAAGTTGCAGCTTTAGTTACAATCCAGTGCATGTCACTAGTTTTGCTTACATGCCATACATTTAAAGGACACCACCCCAACACGTTTCTCTCAAAGAACTGACATTTACCCCTCACAGAGCTAAAATTCCCAGTACCTATAGCAACCCATCATTCCTAGGGTTCTTTGTTTTCTTGTGGGTAGGGGAATGTATTTTAAATATGCTTTAAATGTATGGTGTCGTCCAATATCATGTGCAGCCTAACTCACAAACACAGTAGAATATGGGTAGGGATTAGGTCCAATCTTAAAACATGCCACTGCATCTTCTGCGTTGAATGAAAAATAGTGCAAGCTTTAGATCATCCTGCAGTTAGTCGGGGGCATAGCTGTCAACTTTTCCCTTTTCTTGCGAGGAATCCTATTCGGAATAAGGGAATTTCCCTTAAAAAAAGGAAAAAGTTGACAGCTATGGTCGGGGGTGGGGGTGGGGTGGGGCAGGCAAAATATTGCATTGCCTCATTCAGTTGTGTATGACCCCACCCGCTAGCAATTGGTAGAAAACCCAGCTCTGTGTGACTCCAGAGGTGTAATTAAATTGAAATTTGATGCTACATTTGAATCACCCCCTGTTTTCTAGCAATGCACAGCTAGATGAAAGTGCTTTAAAATATAACTCAACATTATGGTATTAAAGAACGAGAGGGGAGCACCCCGTTGCTAATGATGCCATGTGCTCTTCCAGCTCTTGAGAGGAAAGTCTCCATTTTCAGATAATTGTAAAGAGCACTGTATTGCGTTTGTAATAAATATATGGTTTTTAAATGGTTGTCATGTTTTGCTCCTTTAATTATTCAAATGAAATATCCCACTGAGAGGACAAACAATGAACAGAATGGGTGTTTGTGTGTATTTATTGTTCTTCAGTGTTTCGCCTAGGCATGTCTGTTTATGATGTTCCTTGGGGAACTGATAATTACAGAATTCCATGTGACCAAATCCCTATGAAATTGTGCAAAGATTTTGTGTATAAGAGTGTTAACTTGGATGAAGTATTTCCCGGGGCCACCAAACAGGTCGTGAGGGTTCAAGGGACAAAGAACCACTCTATAATTCTGTAATTCCTTCTTTAATTAAACTTCATGGCTATTCCACTGGCGTTTGGTGCTTATGGGTTTTCTCCTCCCATTCTTTAAGAAGGAATTTGTAATCCTGTGGAATCTGACTGTTGTTCTGTACTTGATCTTTTTGGAGACTGGTTTACACTCCTCCCCTTTTCATCTACTTTGGGATAGTTTGGATTCAAAGATCTCTGGTGGAGGAGTATGTGTCAGTGAACATTTTGAAAAGTGTAAGGTTAGGATTCCAGCCAAAGGTAAGTACTTTAAAGACTAATAGGACTCAATGGGACAGATTTAAGCATGTGTTTAAATGTCTTCCACTGAAATTTTTGGGACTAAAGGATTGGCAGTGGCTGGACTGTTCCCACAGACATTTTGTATCAGTGAAATTAGAGGAAATGTTACCAATGCAGAAGTTCAGCTCTGTCCTACTCCATGTAGTATCCAAGGCAACATCCATCCAAAGAAAGTGTCATATATTCTCTATTATTTTGTATTAAGGCAGTTTTCAGATGATCATTCTCTACCCTCTAGCCCAGAGAATGCAGTTGTTATCTTACTCAAGGTCTTTCTCTCCAATATATATCTCAGGGGTGGCCAACTTCCAAAAGACTGCGATCTACTCACAGAGTTAAAAACTGACTGTGATCTACCCCCTTTTGGGGGGTTCAGGTCAAGGTTGTTGAGCTTTTTTAGGAAGGAAAGCCACCCACATTTTGGGGGGTTCAGGTCAAAGTTGAGCTTTTTTAAGGAAGGAAAGCCCTGCTTTGGGGGCTTCAGGGCAAAGATGTAGAGCTTTTTTAGGGGGGGGGCAAAGTTGCTGAGCTTCTTTGTGGGGAGCCAGTGATCTACCACTGATGTCCAGTGATCTACCGGTAGATCACGATCTACCTGTTGGACATACCTGATATATCTGATGGAGAGATGTCATATTTGATGAGTAATTGATATTTTGGAGGGAGGGGAGGCAATAAGTGTATTTCTTTTCCCTAGTGGTGCCATGCGGCATTACCCATGATGCTAGCATGATTAAATAACACACACAGTTAGTGATAGCTTTTGCTGTGTGTGTATAGATCAGGTTGAATTACAGGAAAACACAATCCCTCCATCTACTATGGGTAAAGATGCCTGGATCCATGGTAACAACTGTGACATTCTTGTGCTAACAAAAAAACAGCATCTGGAAAGGCGCTAAGGCCTCCAAGAACAACCTACATTTGCTCAGTGTTGAGACTTTTACCCGTCTTGTGTTTTGACTGAGTTTCATAGACCAGATGCTTTTCTCCCAAAACACACAATTTGGAATCCGTTCTGTTTCCATTTATTTAGCTCTTCTGTAACAAGTTGGAAGCAGCTATTAACTTCTCTGGGAGGAACGCTCTCTCTGTATTTTTGTATTTATTTGGAGATTGAAGGTTACTCTTGAACCCAGCTTCCTCTCCTGCAATGATTATTTATATATTCATTACAGAAACTCCTAAAACTCCATTCCTACAAAAAAAGGATATAGAGAAATTTAAAAGTTACAACAGCAATATAAACTAAAGCAACAATGTAATGAACTTTCTCCTCTATCACAGTATAGCAAATAATCAGAATGTGCCCCTGTGGTGAAATGGATAGTTTACTGGACTGAGATCTGGGTTCAAACCTCCTCTCGGCTATGAGAGTTGTTGGCAGTGCTGGTCCAAGGCATTTTGATGCTAGAGGCAAAATAGAAAATGACACCCTGCTCCATGCCCACCAGCTGCCCCCCCTCCTGCTGCTGCTGCATGCCCACCACTCACCTCTGCCCCCAACTTCCTCCTCCGCTGGTCTTTCCTCCTGTCTTGAGGTTTAGTAAAGAAGAAAGAAGATGAAGGAGGAGGAGGGGGGGGCTGCATTCCTGTATCCATTTCCCTGGAAATAAGCCTCACTGACTTACACTTGTACAGGATTACATTGGTGTATTCACTATATCAGAAAAATTGAGCCAAATATAATATTTTAAATAGCAATATCTCCCCCCTCTCTCTCTCTGTGTGTGAGAGAGAGATCAAGGCCATCATACCCTTTTTAATTCCTTCCCCCAGGTGGTGTTTCTTATTTACATTGCCCTTCTGAAGCCATGTTCCCCATGGGTGGAATATAGAGGTACCATATGTAAATGCTGCTTATTTAGGACATGCTGTTAAATCATGTTTCTACCTTTCTACATGTTTATTGTATTGGAGGAGGAGGTCAGAAGTGACATTTACTGGGGCAGCTGGGGCATCTCTGACTCACTGGTTACTAATAAGCCACCAGAACCTCTTTACTCCTCTAATAGGTAACCCCAAGGCACCAAAGGCCACTTCATTGCCTACAGATCCTCTTGGCAGTTCCATGGCCTTCAGAAACTCAGGGGGCTTTTCTTCTGGGAAGAGGGCATTGTCTTCAGCAGCTCCTAAATTGTGGAATTCCCTCCCCACAGGGGAGTGCAACCGGCACCTTCATTATACAGTTTTCAGTGAATGCTGAAGATGTACTGGGCCCATACCTTGGCTTTTGACACCTGTTGTAGCTGTCATTTGTTTTAAATGGTTTTTAATGCTGTATTGTAAATTGTTGTGTCTTGGGACCTTAAGATGAAGGGTGGGTAATGCATAAAATTATGAAGAATAAGAATATGGATGGTAGAGAAATTCAGTTTGGTTTGCATTGTGATGCAAGCCTCCCTAATTCACACTTCCTGAAATAACCAACAGAACAGAATGCAGCTAGAAAGAATCTCTTCTCCAAATTTTTGTGATGCAGTTCTCCAGCCAAACAATGTCTATATATGTATTTGAGGAAAGTATGCCCCCAAAATGCACATGCCAGTGAAGATAAAATACATTTTATTAGGGAAAATGCTAGAAAATGTGTATATTAGGCAAAATTGCACACAAAATGTTCATATTAGGAGAAATGTGCACATTCAACGCTGACAAATTTCCATGTGGACTTTTTCTATTAATGCAAACTGTTGTGAAAATGTGATGTATTGGGAAAATGGAAAGAAATGGAAATTGATGAATTTATCCTCCATCAGTATCTGCTAAGTGTGGTCTCTACCAGTCATGGCAAAACCATAGAAACCCACCACCCTTTTAATTAACTGGAAGAGCAGTTTGAACATTTAAATTAATGAACATTGTTCTTTACCTGTTTTGAGATCAAGGCCTTGTGATTTTACTTGACCAGTTACAGAAACGCGACACTGCATGGCTTTTGATTTCACATATCCACGGTCATTGGGAAAACAGTGCTGAATATATTTGAAGAAATAATGCAGGCAAGCAAATTGGTATCTGCCTACAGATATTTCAAAAGGCAAAAAGGGACTAGATTAACTGAAGGAAATACTGATAATTATTCATTCATTAGAATTAAATATGCTGTAGCATTCTCTCTCAAGACTGTTTAGTTCATAGGACGACCCTGGCTTCTTCCAAGAAAGCATTTGTATTCAATGTCCCCTCCTGTTACTTTAATTCTTGATTCTTCCCTCACCCACCTACCCCCATTCTCTAGCCGTAGGTTAATTGTTCAATTCTTTATTTCTTCCCAGCTTCAGCACCACAGTCCGATGAAGGGTCTGACATAGATTCTGAACCAGATCTGCCATTAAAGAGAAAGCAACGCCGCAGTAGAACAACCTTCACTGCAGAACAATTAGAGGAGCTGGAAAGAGCTTTTGAGAGGACCCACTACCCTGATATATACACCCGAGAGGAACTTGCACAAAGAGCTAAACTCACTGAAGCTCGGGTTCAGGTGAATATCCTTAATGAAAGTTTTTTTAAGATTTCCAGCCACTTTGGTGTATAGACAGAAACACTATTGCTGTTTTATAATATAAATCAATCAGTTTTCTGGGTGAAGAAACTAGGTTTATTGGTTTGTAACTAACAAAACAGTTCCTCAGCTTCCTTTCCCTTTCCCTTTCCCTTTCCCTTTTCCTTCTCCTTCTCCTTCTCCTCCCTCCCAATTCTATTTCCTTTTGTGTTGTGTCTTTTAGACCTGTAGGGTAGGGAAGGGATTGTCTTATCACTGCAAGCCATCCTGCAAGTCTTTTTTTATTGGATGAAGAACAGGATAAAATATATTTTAAATGAATGAATGAAATATGAACAGTGAATTATCAGGCTATTTCAAAGGTAGTAGTGGAAAGTGGTAGGAATTCTGCCACTTTTAATTTGAGGGTTTGTTCCATTGGTCACTTATGTTCACTATTAGGCATGCATAATCCTCCTGGAAGCATAATTCTCAGTGGGAGGCTGTCCAGTGGCAGGAAACTACCACTAATGGAAAGGCTAGGTAGGATGTGATGAGTGACTGACTCAGCCCCTTGGTCTTCAGGTTATTTTGAAAATTGCAGGTAATTTCATGGGGTTCACATGATGTTCAATTGTTTTCCTTGCCATGATTTCCAGTCATACGGAGAGAGTCTAAACCCATACAATTTATATTACAAAGCAACATTGAATGGGAAGAACATGAATAATTTCATCCCCTTTGTGTCCAGGGTCCCAGATATAATGTGAAACAGGCTTAAGAAAAACAAGGTTGTGTGCTTTTGGAAAAAAAACCCAGATGTGATTTTGAGGGGAAAAAACTCCAAGAGTGCTGCCCTCCAACCACAGATCATGCAGAATTCATTCAAAAAGGGAGACCTGAAGTCACCCTGCAAAAGTATTGGAAAGAGAAGTTTCTGACCAGTTAACAATCATTTTGCCCATACAAATAAAAGAGAAAATTTCATTATTTTGAAATTTGTAAGAGCTGAATGTTCCGTAATGATAATAATCTAAAAAGTGAAAACAGAACAGAAATCAAAAACATACTCTGCGTATCAAAACTGTGGAGAAGTTGTAAATACCGGTAACATTTTGAAAAGTCAAACCTAAAGATGGTTGAGATTTTTCAAAGCCTGACTCCCAATTTTCCTCACAGTTTTGCTGCTGAGTACATTTGATAACCTAGAGAAAATAGTTCCAGTTATAGGTAGGTAACCGTGTTGGTCTGCCATAGTCAAAACAAAATAAAAATTAATTTAAAAAATCCTTCCAGTAGCACCTTAGAGACCAACTACTGTAAGTTTGTTCTTGGTATGAGCTTTTGTGTGCATGCACACTTCCTCAGATACACTGAAGAACCAACTTAGTTGGTCTCTAAGGTGCTACTGGAAGGAATTTTTTTATTTTATATTTTATTTTGACTAGAGAAAATATTTAGTTTTGTTCATTTCTCATCTTTTCACAATTCTCCTACTTAAGACTAGGAAAAGGCTGTACTACTATATTAATGGGTTGTGGAGGATAATATAAAGTAGATATGAGCTACTGTTTTGAAATAGATTCCATTATTGAAAAAGCGATTGGTTAAAAAACAAATGATACAAAAACGGGTGATTTCTCCCCCCCCCCCACAAAAAGGAAATGGAACTGAATATGGGTGCTGTATCACTATTTGAAGATTTTATAAAAACTCAGTTAATCAGAAGTAAACTCTTTAATTTCTTTAGATGCAATTTTGGGGCCTGTGAGCTTTAAAGGCAACAATGAATGTTCATATTTTTTTAAAGCAGTGACCCACAGTTGCAAGAAAAGCAGAAGTCTCATTAACATAACAGCTGTCTTAATGTGGCTTTAACCCTGTGACTTTTTACATTCCTTATGGCTTCCTTGGGTTCCCTTGAGACGCATCTTGTCTCATACTCACTTCTGTGATCTACAGCCCAGCAAATTCCCTACTATGTTGAACATATGGACTTTTTGCTTAGAACAACATGGGGGGGGGAGAGAAACCTCAGTCAATCAATGATTAAAATACCGGGGCGGGGGCGGGGGAACCTTCTGGGAATTAAAGATGAACAGGAGTTTAAGTGGCCCAAGTTGTGAATACTTGCTAAAGTTAGGCCATCTTTTACATAACTGACGCAGAGGGCTCCAGGGAGATTGTTCTGAGTTTTGTCATTCTAGCAATCACTGCTTCTCGACATCTATGGTTAGGCTGAGTGCCACTGTGTATATATTATTATGGGATAAAGTAGAGCTCCACCCTTAGTCTCTTCTTAGCAGTTCATTTCAGTTCATGTCCAGTCTTAATCAAGCTGTAAGAAAGAAAGAACGAAAAGGAGCTTGATACAAGAAGTTACTCCATATACCATGGGTTTTTGAGACCCCAAATGATAATAGCAACATGCTGAAAGATTGGGACACTATTTTATGGTAAAAATAAGATAGCAGATCGGGGAAAGCAGATCTTAATATCCACAGATCTTAATATTCTGGAATCAGCCCTACTTGGATTCCAGGGAACTTAGTCATGCAATTGATGTGCTCTATGTTCTAATGCTGAGCTATGAGTGGTCTGAGTCCACACAGTCTAAAGTGCACATGTAGATCTATAATGGGGAAAGTGTGCCAATGATGGAATCCATGTGCATCTCCATAAAATACATAGGACAATTAATGCCCAAACCTATTTGTCAGAACTGGCTGGAAGAGCTAGAATAGGCTGGAAAGAAATATGTATGTTGTTAGGCAGTGTGACCAAGTTTACACACAGTCTTGGGTGCTCATCCTGAAGAGTGTCAAGGAGGATCATGTAACATAAAGGAGACTTGAAGCAAAACAAAAAACAAAGACACACACACACACACACACACACACACAAACAAAACAAGGATAATCTAGCAAAGGACAAGCCAAAATATTTTAAAGCTAGACCTGTTACATAGGCTGTGGTGAAATTCGACATTTGGGAAAAGAAAGATAATTATCTAAGTAGAAACAAAATAAAAAATAAAAAAATTCCTTCCAGTAGCACCTTAGAGACCAACTTTGTTATTGGTATGAGCTTTCGTGTGCATGCACACTTCTTCAGATACCGTCAGAAAGAAGATGTCAGTCTGTACCTGTGCAAGTTTCTTGGTGAGGTTGATGGACTTTCATTTCATGCGGCTCAATGTGGTGCCTTCCATGGTTCTAGTTACAGGTAGGTAGCTGTTTTGGTCTGCCATAGTCGAAACAAAGTAAAAAATAAAAAAATTCCTTTCACTGTGCATGCACACGAAAGCTCATACCAATAACAAACTTAGTTGGTCTCTAAGGTGCTACTAGAAGGAATGTTTTTATTTTTTTATTTTGTTTCGACTATGGCAGACCAACACGGCTACCTACCTGTAACTATCTCAGTAGAGCTTTCGGACTGGGCAATATCCATAGTACCAATAGCTACTTCAGATGGAACCATCCACATTAATGGAATTATGAAGTCACAATACATCAAGCCTCCAATTACTACATTCTGTGTACAGAGAACCAGTCTGAAGTACTTAGAGGAGGTCACTATGTCAGCAAGTTTGACATGTCCCACGTCTACCAGGAGATGGAACTGGAGGAGGACTGCAAGGAATTTATCAAAAGAAACACCCAAATGGCTTTATACCATCATAATAGATGAGCGTATATCAGGGATGGAGAATCTGTGGCCCTCCAGGTGTTGTTGGACTTCACCTCCCATCAGCCCCAGCCAACATGGCCAATTCTCAGGGACGATGGGAGTTGTTATTCAGGGACATCAGAAGGGTCAGCAGATATTCAGATTGGGCTGTTTTAAGAAGCTCCTCTGGTATCAAGTTTAACTACCACCTCATGTGGAGAAAGATAATGGCAGAATCCCCATCTCTGGAAATAAAGTGACCCACTGTTGCTCAGTCCTATCTATATCATTAAAAAAACACATAGTGTCTTGGTACATGGAAAACAGGGATAAACAGCAACTAGTCAGTCCTTTATATTAACAGAGGTAGAGATAAATTTTACTTTAAGGGCTAAATAGAAGCCATATTGGGTAGTTTCCCCTGACAGTTGAAGGAATGTTACCTCAGAGAATAATGTCTGTTTATTTAAGACTTCACTTAAATAAGAGAGAGAGAACAATGAACATCTACCAGGTGTATAGGAGGCAGCCTCCCCATTCTTCTGGGCTTACAGCAAAGCCCAGCCAAGGGTGTTATGGGTTCTTTTTTAAGGAAGTGTAGGCACCTAGGGAGGCTGCAGAATGCAGACCACTAGGGAGATGATTTGTAAAATAAAAGGACAGTCACAAAATCCATTAATTACATCAAAGGAAGGCAAGTGCAACAAAAACCCTGCACCCCACCCATGAGAATTTCACCTATTTTTTTTCCTTCCCTCTGAGAATTTTTAATGCAATTTCTTTTCTTGATAATTGCTGCAGAATAGCTGGAGGTGGGGTTTTGAAGGACTTTTCAGAAAAGCTTAGTTTAGGTGCTAGCCAATGTAGATGCAGTCAAAGCTTCCCAACTGAAAAATAATTTTGGTATTAGAGATCTATGAGCCTTTGTGGGGAAATATTTCTTTGTAGCCTAAAGATACATGATAAAGTGAAGTCTTATTACACAGATATATTTTCTTAACAATTAATCCTATCAGGCCACAGTATAGTCTCTTGTGGGAGAAAGTACAGACTATCACTTGAGGCACTTCAAATTAAATTGGACAAATCAGTCAAGTATGTTCAGCTCTGGCAAGGATTCGACTGGATGACCTTGTAGACCTTTCCCATCTCTGATTCCTAATATTTACGTCTTGCCTTTTTTGTTATCATTTTCCCCTTAAGTAGTTTGTAACCGAACAAGGCAACATCCTATTTCCTTGACGCTGGCTGGGTATCCTTTCAAAGCTGCAGTTCTTCCTCAAGGCTTGCCATAGCGAAATTGGC
Source organism: Lacerta agilis (assembly GCF_009819535.1). Lineage (NCBI taxonomy): Eukaryota > Metazoa > Chordata > Lepidosauria > Squamata > Lacertidae > Lacerta > Lacerta agilis. The sequence continues at coordinate 66,449,223 of NC_046316.1, read as the reverse complement.
CTTGACAGTTCAACTGCCTTATCCTAAACAGAGAGTTTCCAATGTGCTTTTAAGGCAACGAGATCTCTTATTCAAATAGGCAAAATGTTTGAAAAGGGAATTCAGAAAGACAATAGAGGATAGTTTCTTCTAAAGAGTCTGGGCTTTACAAGGATGAATGCCAAATACGTATCAAATCAAAAGAATGGCACATTGATAAAGACACGTCTAATTTAAGCCAGAGAATGTATTCCCTTTGCTGCACTGCTGTACATCAGAAATATTTATGTGTTTTTTGGTTAGTTTCAGTGGCCATGAAGGAAAGGAAAGGGGGGGGAGTGGGAGAGAGAGGACTGGTATGGGATGGGGAGTTCAAAGATGGAAGGATATGAATTTAAGAGGAAGTAGAGGCAGAACCTCAGTTAAGGGACAAGAAGAAAACCAGGAAGGTCTGCTACTGCAACAACACCGCAAAGGAGATGATGGGAAATACATGGGGCTGTAGTGGTTAGAGTGTTGGACTAGGACCTGGGAGATCAGGGTTCAGATCCCCACCAATCCATGAAGTGCACTGTGTGACCTTGGGCCAGTGGCCGTCTCTCCACTAAATTAACACCTCAGGGTTGCTGCGAGGATGACATGGGAGCGGGGAAACTGTGGACACTTTCTTTAGCCTGGAGAAAAGGTGGATATGAATGAAGAAGAAGAAGAGTTTGGATTTGATATCCCGCTTTTCACTACCCGAAGGAGTCTCAAAGCGGCTAACATTCTCCTTTCCCTTCCTCCCCCACAACAAACACTCTGTGAGGTGAGTGGGGCTGAGAGACTTCAGAGAAGTGTGACTAGCCCAAGGTCACCCAGCAGCTGCATGTGGAGGAGCGGAGACGTGAACCCGGTTCCCCAGATAATGAATCCACCGTTATCTGGATACATCTGGATTATCTGGATATAAACGATACATTGTGTTGTTCTCTCTGTATGTGTCTATCTTTTGCTGCCTCCATTATGACACAGCTACAGTGAAACGCATCTCATTTCGTTCTGCATGATGTGTATATCATTTTTAGATGTGTGTGTGTTGGCAAATATATACATAGCTAATATAAGCAATATATTGGCAAAAACTAACATTGCAATCCTATACAAGTCCATTCAGAAATTCCATTGAGTTGAGCATGGCTTAATCCCAGGTAAATAGGTACAGTGGTACCTCTGGTTACAAACGCTTCAGGTTACAAACACTTCAGGTTACATACTCCGCTAACCCGGAAGTAGTACCTCGGGTTGCGAACTTTGCCCCAGGATGAGAACGGAAATCGCATGCCGGTGGTGCAGCAGCAGCCGGTGGCCCCATTAGCGAAAGCACACCTGTTATGTACAGTGGTACCCCGGGTTGCATACATAATTGGTTATCGGTTACACTTTATAACCCGAAAAGTACGCAACCTGAATAAGCGCGCTAAAAACCTGGAAGTAGCGGTTTGCGCATGCGGGAACTGCGCAGAACGCTTCTGCGCATCCATGCGTCACGTGCATTTCGGGTTGCGCTTCTGGGTTATTGGAGTTCATAACCCGAAAAGTATGTAACCCGGAGTGTACGTAACCCAAGGTACAACTGTACTGAGCTGAATCTTAGAACAATAGGATCCAGAATGCAGCAGTCTGATTGGTCCGCAGGAGCCCCCCAATCCAGCTTCAGATGGAAGTGATTCAACGACCTGATTGGCCTACAGGAGTAGCCCGGAATTAGCCAATCACATGGGGCCCATTGTGTAAATAATGTATATATAGCAGACGTTTTGGGGAAAGATTCATTCCTTGCTACTATAAGCTGAAAGAGCATTAAGTTCACACTTGACTCTGAGTATATTTCAACGCCTCAGGTTAAGAATGGTTTCAGGTTAAGAACAGACCTCTGGAATGAATTAAGTTCGTAACCCGAGGCACCACTGTATAGGGTTGCAGTCTAAAGGGTTGAAATATGTATGCAGACCTAGCCTAGGGATGGCTGAGAGGATAAGGCGAGTTTGTGTCTCCTGGACACCTTTCTGCTGCTCTTTTGTCCTGTAGTGAAAGCCACCCCCTGTAAACCCTATCAATTTCTCTCTCTCTCTCTGCTTTGTTAGCTGCTCACATTCATTTAGGAAGATAGCAGGCTGCCTTAGGCTAAGTCAGACCGCTGACCCATCTCTAGCTCAATATGGTCTGACTGTCAGCAGCTCTCCATGATTTCAAGCAGGCATCTCTCCCAGACTTGCCTGGAGAGGCCGGAGATTGAACCTGGGATCTTTAGCATGCAAAGCAGACACTTCACCACGCCCGCTCTCTGCTTCCTTGCAATCGGCCTTTAAATTCTCCTGCCTGCTTTTGCGCAAATGAAAAGCGGTATTTTTAAAAACAGAAGTTATAAAAAGTTATAAGCTCAGTGTGCATAAAATGCTATGCTTGTGTGCCTAGTATATGAAATTTAGTGGAGGTTTGCACTTGCAGAATATAGCTATAGCAAAGGCAAAAAGGTGCTTCTGCAGCTAAAGCTGCAAACAAAAGGGTGGAGCCTTTGAGTCAGTCTTTATGCTAATTGATGACTCATCCCTGGCAATCTGGGTCTCAGAAGCTACCAGCACACTAAAGAAGCAATTTGCTTATTTGAATCTCTCTCTGGATCTGTATCTCACTCTATCTCTATATTAACAAGTAAAAGAAAATTGGATGACATTGCTAGTTGTTTAAGAACAATGTGTTGATTTGCATTAACAACTTTTTTTTGTAACAAGTTTAAAGACAGTTTGCAGTAAAGCTTTGGAGCTCTTTGTTTGTTTGCAGAGCTTATTGATTCATACTCTGCACAATGTCTGGATCATGGAGTTCTGCTCCCATAACTAACAAAATGGTGATGGTAGGACTGGAGGTGGTCAGGAGAATCCCTGAAGCAAGCCTAGAAGTTCCAAATTTTTTATCCCACCCGCTACCTATCATAAATTTGATAAGGGTACATGAATGGTCAAATTTGAGAAGGGGACATGAATGACCTTAAACTAGGGTTGCAATATGTCCATAATTTCCCAGACATAGCTGAAATACTGCAGCTGGAAGCTGTGTCTGAGTGGAAATCACAAAAAACCCAAAAAAGTAGCCCAGGAAAATCTGGACGTATGGCAACCCATGTCAGAAGTCTGATTTTCCTTTAAAATAGCTCAACAACTTTGGGCAAAACTAAAAAGAACAAAAAGGCAACCCTACTTAAACAGAGTCAGGTCCTTGTTCCATCTAGCTCAGTATTGTCTACCCTGACTCTGCAGCGTTTCAGGCAGAAGTCTTGATGTGGTCTAGGTGTGGATAGTTTGCTCTCAAGAATTATATTGCTATGACTTCAAGCCCCATGAAAACAAGGTGGGTAGACAGGTAGCTGTTCACTGCAAGCAGCACATCTGGGGCAAATAGCAGCTGAAGGGGGGTGATTTCCATGAAGAAACTGATGGAGGAATGCACTGAAAAGTGTGGGTTGAACAAATGATTAACAGAAAGACATGTACATGCCTTGCAAGCAAATGGTCAGTAAAGACCAGACATAGTCTTTATCCAAGCAATTCAGGATGAATGGCCAATAAATGGGTTATTTGGAGGAGCCCTTAATTTATTAAAGTATCTGATAGTGCACATTTTCCTATAAGAGAGCACTCATGGTGACTAATTTCATTCCAAACAATCCAATGAAATAAACACAACAAATGAGTTGGAACAATTTCAAATAAGAGAGCTTATCCACATTTCTGCTTGTGTCATGCATGGATCTGAGTGGTTTCCCCCTTGTCCCACTCCTTTCCAAGGAAAAGCTTACTCTTTAGTGATAGGTCTGAACAAATGGAAATCTGGGGGAAACTTGAATTGCTGTTTGCTCCAATTGAGCGCTAAAGAGTGGTTTTTCCCAGGGGAAAGCAGCGGAACAAGGGGAAGTGAGGATAAGCCCAGAAAAAGAGACAGCATGGAAGATAAAGCCACCCATCAGCAATGAAATGAAGGCTGATGAAAAGCTTGCAGTGGTTGCTAAAAAGGGGTGCTACCACAGATAAGGCCTTCCAACACATCCTGGCATGTTAGGTTTGACATTAGCTCACAACAGGATGCACAGAGGGGCTTCTCTCATCTTTGGTTATGGGAGGAAGTTGTCCTTTAGACATCCTCAGCAAAAGCCACTGAGGGCTTGGCTATAATAACCAGCACTTTGAATTTTACCCATAAATGTTTTGGTAGCCTGTGCAGCTGTTCTAAAATACTGTAGATGCAATATTTGTGGCCATCTACTTTCCCATGAGTTGCTGCATTTTGCATCTGTTGGATCTTTCTTAGGCTCATTAGTGGCAGCTCAATGTAGCGACTGTGTATTATAGTAATCCAGTTAATGAGGGCATGTACCACTGTGCCTAGTTTATTGTGCCAAGTGGTTTGGCGAACGCTGAATGGACGTAAAATTGATTGTAGCACCATCTCAAATGCCTCTTTCCCCTTCCAACCATTTGTAGGTGTGGTTTAGTAATCGTCGAGCTAGATGGAGGAAGCAAGCTGGGGCCAATCAACTGATGGCTTTCAATCACTTGATCCCAGGTGGATTCCCACCCAGTGCCATGCCAACTCTGCCAACGTACCAGCTATCAGAATCTTCCTACCAGCCCACTTCTATTCCACAAGGTACAGTAGGAAACAGGACATTCTTTAAACTGGTATTTTCAGTTGTTTTCTATCCCTGTGCAGTATTAAAAATATTAACACAACTTCTTAAGAGATATTTTCATTATAGAAACCTAGGAAGCCAACTTATATCAAGTCAGACCAACAATCCATCTAGCTTCTGAAAACCAATATATAGCTGATTTGATTGGTCCCCTTAGTTAAAACCTTACTTTTAATTTATAACACAGTATGTGTAAGCCCTTGAATGGCATGAATAGGAAGAAGTTAAATAAAGCAGCCAGATTCTGTTTTATCAGTGTAGTTAGCTTTTAAAAATGTATCACAATGGATTAGTCCACATCAAGGTGTGTGTGCCTGAGCAAAAATATTCATTGAATATATGAGTGACAACTGCTTCTCAGTTTCTTTCTAGAAGTTAGTGGAACTGTCTGTTGGAACTTTCTGTTGCTGTGTTAGACGAGTTTCTTTAAATGGCTCATTTTAAACATATAAGCCATGGTTTTGCCATTGGGACCTTGCTTTGAGCTTATGTGCTTTCTCTTCTCCTTGCATTCATTGATTCACTCCTTCACTTTCTTGTTTGCTAAACCCATAGTTTACCTGCTTTCAAAATAACACAGAACTGGGGTTTTCCTGAACCAGGCTATGAGGAAGACAGCTGAAGTGTGAGATGATGAGGGGGAACATTGAAGGCCAAGGCATGGCATATGAACTGAATAGCATTAAATATTATTACCTGGCCTGGTTTATTGTTTTCTTGAGTAAGCTTTCTCATTGTAGAAATTTGCATGAAAATGTGGACGATTTGCAAAATGTATTCCCTCTTCCTTGCAGCTGTGTCAGACCCAAGCAGTACAGTCCACAGACCTCAGCCTCTGCCACCAAGCACTGTGCACCAAAGCAGCCTGCCATCCAACCCAGAAAGTAGCTCTGCGTACTGCCTCCCAAGCACAAGGCATGGCTTTTCCAGCTATACAGACAGCTTTGTGCCTCCATCCGGGCCTTCAAATCCTATGAACCCTGCCATTGGCAATGGCCTTTCACCCCAGGTCAGTCCTGCTTTTTCAGACACAGGATTTTTTGTATACCCAAACTAAATTGTCTGTTCCCCAAGGCCATAGTAGAATGATTTGCCAAATTTAAACCATAAAGTATTCTTTATATAAGCCACATGATTTCAGTTTGCTGGTTTCCTCCCTGCCCCCCCTTCCTACTGACTGAATCAAAAGTCATAGCTTATATTTCGTTTTAGGCAATGTTTTTTAATGTAATCATGAAAACTTTCTGCGTGCAGTCAATTGTCAAGCATTTTTGATGTGCTGCTTTTCTTTAAAAAAATTTTTTTTTAAAAAAATTAGTCCATTTCTATCTTTAAAAATAATGAAACAAAAACTATCTCCAGAGACAATGATTTGAGTTTTAATTCTTTGTCAACTTTTAGAGAAAATAATGAATAGAAAATCACACACACAACCTTAAAAGTAGAATACTAGTTACTCCTGTCTCAGCTGATGAGCAATGCAGATCAGGCTGAGCCATAATCGAGTTGTAAATGCATAAATTAAGAGCATTACTGCACCCAGGAAGCCTATAACTACTTGAAGGACATAATTGTTTTCCTAATTTGCATGAGCTTTCCCTGGATGATCGTGTTAATAAATTGCCTTGATAATTGGGTGTCAAGAAGGTTGGTTAAATTTCCTACTTCTGGCATCTGCCTTGGGGTTGACATTATTAGCAATTGCTAAAATGTTTGGTAGTTTATTTTATTAGCGTGGATTTAGCACAGGTGTTTAGAAGAGAGAGCTGTCCACTGAATCCTGAGCAAATTTCACAAAGGGGGGGAATGCAATCTATAATTACAATCAGGGATCTCTTCAGGGCTGAGAGTGAGAGAGTTTTAACGGCTTTATCTTCTCTCTGCTCTTTCTTCCTCTGTGTGTGTGCGTGTGCTTTTTTTAAAATAAAAAAACAAACAGAGGGAAGCTTGGAATGACACAAATGAAAAGTGAAAAGACAATTATACTCAATTACACACTAATCACTGACTATCACCACTGCCTAAGCAGTGAGAGGGCAGTCTAACAGGCAGAAAATGAGATTTTAATAGCACAAAGGGTGGCCAAACTAACGGCTCCTATATCTTTGCCTCCTTCACTTGCTCCAACTTGTGGTTTCTATCTCGGGAGTACACTTCCTGGTTTCTGCACCACGGTGATAACTCTGTGCAGCTGAAGAGTTCAAAGGCAACCAAGTTGAAAAGAATGAATAGCAAAGGCAATGAAATAAACATTTTTGCCTAAAGGCAAGAGTTCATAAACCCTTTTTTTGTAACAGTAAATGTAATTAAGTTTCAGAGATCCCTATAGCACATAGTGGGATGCAAAACTTTATGGCTTCAGACCTTAGCAGAAAAAGAAACCAATAGGAAAACAAGTGGATGTAGTTCCAGTAAGACTTTAATTAATCTCGGTTTTGAAGAATCTCCATTTTCAAGTGCAGTTCTCAACAAAAGGCTTGACATTTCATTATGCTGTTAGACTCACAGTGTGCAATGTTCTCGTGACTTAAATATAAAACATTTCCGAGGTTCAGAGTTAATCCATCAAAACTAAGCAAATGCCATTGTCAGCAACAGGGAATGTTTTCTTGGATGAAAACAAAATTATTACATTGTGAAAATAAAATTAAGAGCAACGGCAGATATGTTCTGTGACATTTGGATCAAGTAGTTTCTTGGACGGACATAGCTGCTTATGCCACAGTCATCTTCCCACTAAATAAACCAACCTCACTTATTCAGCACTGAGATTATCAAGTTGAAATCCTTGAATTGATAACATTTGTTCAGGTTGTGGCTCATTCCTAAGCAAGCTCAGTTTCTTACAAAAAGGTATAGAGTCTAAGGATTCATTGCTGTGGATCAGGGATGCCATTTCAGATTCCAGTTGTGGAATGGTGTGGAGAAGGAGACAGTGTTCAGGGAACAGAAGGTTCAGAACAAAGTTCAAAGACTGGCACTTGTAGATACTCACATATGCAGTAGTAAAAAAAGGAAAAAGAGGGTGTTCTAAGAGAATTTGTTCTGGCTCTCTTCTTGTTTTAGAAAAACAACTACCGGTAATTAAAAACTACTGGTAAATCTATGTTTCAAAGCAGAAATGGATTTTGGAACACCAAGATCAGTTAGTCAAAGTTCTTCATTTCAGAACTTCCATAATGCCAAGCAGTTGCTATTGTAGAAATTATAACTTCTCAACGTGCTGGGGAAAAAATTCAAACGTTTCAATCAAAATTTTCACTCAAAACTGGAAGTTTTGAATTAAGTATTCACAATGAATTTGAAGACAAGAGATCTGGATTCATTGTGTAACTTGTTTATTTGGAATGTACCCCAATTCAAATTTAAAGTCAAGCACTATTAATTTTCTCTTGTTTCAGTGAGAGATATTGAAGCATGTGCTTAGGTCTCCTGTTGAAATCAATGCGACTTAAATCTGTCTTACTTTGGCTGATTCATTATCATGATGTATCAGCAGTAGTCCTTTTGACAGCCAGTGTGGTGTAGTGGTTAAGAGCAGTAGACTTGTAATCTGGTGAACTGGGTTCACGTCCCCGCTCCTCCACATGCAGCTGCTGCGTGACCTTGGACTAGTCACACTTTTCTGAAGTCTCTCAGCCTCGCTCAGCTCACAGAGTGTTTGTTGTGGGGGAGGAAGGGAAAGGAGATTGTTAGCTGCTTTGAGACTCCCTAGGGTAGTGATAAAGCGGGATATCAAATCCAAACTCCTCCTCCTCCTCTTCCTCCTCTTCTTCTTCTTACCATGTTAAGTCTGAATTGCTATTTGGACTGTATAGAGTTCAGAGAATTTTCCAGACATATCCAGAATACTGCATTTGGTAGCAGTGTCCAGGCTGAAATCGCCCAGGAAAATCTGCTCAGAAACAGCATTTTTTGCAATTTTTCCAAAAAAGCTGAACAACTTTCCTGTCTGAATTTTCACTGTTTGAAATATGGCAACCCTACATAATCTTCCACTTGTGCAGTTCATGTGCCCTATGTATGTCTACTCAGATGTAAGTCCTAAAAATTTAACCAGTCTTACTCCTAGGCAAATGTGCAAAGGATTGTCACCTAGGATTGGGTAAAGTTTTAAAGAAGGTTGTCTTTCCATGTACTTTGTTTACATTTCAGTTAGATGTAGACATTTCCAACTCAATAATGCATAACTGTCCTTTGGCATGTCTGGAGTTCACAACTTCATATCTTCCAGATTTGATTGGTTAATGGAAAAAAATTGTTTTGGCCCAGCAAATGAAGGAATAGCGAATGAGACTTTTTGAAACCAAGAGGGGTTTAGAATTCATGGTTCACTTCAATGGCACATATTGCCATATGAAAGAATTTTAGAAATTAAATGCGTCTGTCAAACCTAATGTGGATCTGAGCTATGTTTTCCAGACACCAGAATCTCCCAAGTATGTTTTAGTCACCTATGACTTTTTAAAAATGCAGAATCCGTATTTTTGTTCCCATCTAATTAGTTCTGCTGAGTGAGCAATCATTATGAAGCTAGATTTTGGAAGGAAAATAAATGTGAATCCATGGGTCTGGCTGTGGTAAAAAATCAGTACCACTTAATAGTTCGGTAAAAGAGTGGTTCCCAATTAGCTAAGTACCGTGTACCTGCTGTTTTTTCAACAGCTGAGCCATGGACACATTACTTTTGAAAATTTTGCTATCTCTGTGGCAATTTTTGTTATGTGCCATGGACCCCCTGGGTGGGTTATGTGGACCCCCTGGGGCCTGTGGACCACCAATTGGGAACCACTGATGTAAAAGATTGCTTAGATATCATTATAGCTTGAAAGGCACACTTTGCAACTGATTCAGTTACATGGGATTGTGTATCCATGTCCATTAAAAAGATACTATTGAAGATACCTTTAAAGAAACTTTTGATGTATTAAATTCTCCTTGTAAAAATCCATTGTATAAAGACTTGAACTGCTACAATATAAATAAATTGAAATAGATACACACATATTTTTGACAGAAAAGATAATTGTAAGCGGCTGGCAGTGGCTGTTCAGAGTCTCAGGTGAGAGAATCTTCTATACCATCTGCTACCTTATTCTTTTCAACTGGAGATGCCAGGGATAGATGTTAGGAGCTTCTGCATTTAAAGTACGTGTTCTATCAATCAGCTACTGTTCCTCCTCAGTTTTTCCTCTTATTGAACATTTATGTCTGTGTGATCCTTGTCATCAATTACATCCCTTTGGCAAACACCACAGGAGTATGATATACGTGACACCAGCTGGATTTATGGCAAATTCTTCAGCATAGTATGCAATAGGAGAGACAATGTCTTGCTTTAAGATTCATGTGAAACCTTCTCAGCTGCTGTAAATCAACTCCCTTCTGATGTTGCTTCTCATCATAGACCCATAATTCCTGTGGCTTTTCTGAGTAGCATTTTTGTTAGGTGCCTCAGTTGCATTGTACTCCGGCACTTTTTCGAGAGGACTCCTTATACGCCTTTCTGTTGATTAAATGGACCATTATAAAATTACACAAAATAGAACTTTTTATATAAAAACTTTTTTATATATAAAAAGCATAAGCAAAGATGAGGCTGATATGTATTGTATGTGGGAGGTTTGTGACTGGATCTTCCAATGCTTTTCTCTCTGTCTCTGAAATACTGTGGATGACTGTCAACATATTTAGAACAGCAGTAGTGCAGAGAGACTGTTTGCTTTCCCCTACACTATTTCTGTTATTTGTCCTTTAAAGGAATACGGTTGCAGTGGGAGATACCAGTACCTTCATTTTTCTTGAAAGGTCAAATTACAGTTATGGGGGAGATTGTGACCAGGAATGGTGGGAACGAAGGGTGGGGATCTTGTGATCACTGAGTACTTCTCTGGGTGTTGTGCTAGCATGCTGTCTGTGCTATGTATGATGCCCAGTGTGCATTGCATTGTATAATCTACGTATCTTGTTTAAGAAGGTCCTTAACATGTGTAGTTTTCTGATACCTAAAGCGGGAAGGAAAGGGGAGACTGAGGGCATTATCAATACACACACACACACACACACACACACACACCACTTATATGCATGGCACTGGGAAATAATTAAAAAATTCAATTCATACCCAGAAATGGTGGGGGGAGTGCTGGAGAGTCCTTGTGACTTGCAAGGAGACTATCCACGGAGCCTGAAGAGGATGTCAGTGAGGGCAGAGGAAGCCCCAAAGAGACTGAAGGTGCAGTGGGGCTTGTTTTGGCTGCTCAGCCTCCCCGCCTAACAGCTGGCATGCAAGGTAGTACAGCAGCAGCTGCTATCCCACTTTTTCCTGCCTCCTGTCAGCTCCAGAGCTTCAATTCTACTTGTGGATATTTTGGGATATAGTATTTTTCATTGCTTTTTTCTGGGGGTACGCAGGGGTACGCATACCCCTAAACATTTTGTGAATCTAAGTTTGGCCTCATTGAGGGGCAGTATTTCAATATGAGTAGGAAAATGAGAGTACCCCTAAACATTTTTTTAAAGAAAAAAAGCACTGGTATTTTTGGTATGGATTGAAGAGACAGTGGCAGAGAGGGTGTTTCGTGGGTGCTCCCATTTTACATGGTCTCACGTGTGCGGGGGCCCAGAACGAAACCCCTGTGGGGGGAATTGCCTGTAGCTGCAAACTGTCAAAACATTACAAAAACTTTTAAAAAAAGCACTGAATTGGAAACAGCAAAAGGAAGGTTCACGGGAGAAGAACAGAGCTGGAAAATGAAAATGTAGTGACAGGCCACTGTATAAAGGCTCCAGTAGTGGGTAGGCAGGCAGACATTCCTTCGAAGGCCAGCTGTTGGAGCTTGAGGAGAGTATATTGGGGGATTTACAGGTAGGATTTTGGCATGTCCATTCTGCAGTGCTTCGATGGTAGAAGGATGGCAGAGTGTTTCTGTGGCCTGTGCTGCCCTAAATGGCACATGATTGTGGAATAAGGGCTACAGTTTCTTCATTGAGAGTGTGGGTTGAATTGCTATGGCAAAAGCCCCATAACTGCTAGTAAATTGTGTGTTGGAGAAGCTGCAGTGAGGTGAACATTCTTCCCTCTGTTCTGGGGATCTGAGGTGCCTTTGCCATGAGGGACGTTTGGCAGAGATGCGTACACCCACACACCCACGCACCCTCCTTACTTTATTATTGATCAGCTTTGTAATTGACTATAATGCTTGGCCATAGAGAACCATTCAGAGTGCCAAGTGCTCTAATGAGGTGCTCTGCGGTCAGTCTTCTGAGAGTGACAACCAGAGCAGAGCAGCTGCCGGGAGAAGCAAGCAATGACTAGAGCAACTGGTTAGATCAGTGCTGGCAGGTATCGGCAGCAGACATGGAAGGCAATCTTTAAACACCGGCAGCAACCTTCGGGTTGCAAGGGACATTTTGAGGTGGGGTGGAAGGACTGCATAAAGGACTGACCAGAGCTGCATGTGGCCCATAGGCTGCCTGCATGTACAGTGGTTCCTCAGGTTACAAATGCTTCAGGTTATCAACGTTTCAGGTTACAGACTCCGCTAGCCTGGAAGTAGTACCTTGGGTTAAGAACTTTACCTCAGGATGAGAACAGAAATTGTGCGGCGGTGGCAGCGGCAGGCCCCATTAGCTAAAGTGGTACCTCAGGTTAAGAACAGTTTCAGGTTAAGAATGGACCTCCGGAACGAATTAAGTTCTTAACCAGAGGTACCACTGTAGTTTAGAGGGTGGGGGATTGAATCCAGCCTCTAAACGCTAAATTGTTCTATGTGAAATTGCATCATTGTTTATATTGGTTCAATGTTTATATTGGGGTTCAATGTGGCCCTCCAGTCCTCTCTCTCTCTGGCCCTTGGAGCTGTCTCCAGGTCATACCCCCTCCTGGCTTGAACTTTGAGAACACCTGATGTTTGCCTGGATGGAGAATAGAGAGCAGGGTCTGTGTGTGTGTAGAAACTAGCCTACTGTCCAAAAGTAAAATTTACACATGTTGCTCCTCCCACTTTTGTCTCTAGTCCTGGCTCACTAGCATATGGCCCCTGCAAGGTTTCTCAGGAGGCAATATGGGTCCTTGGGCTGGAATGGGTTCCACAGATGTGCTCAAAATAAGTGATCAGTACTCTCCAATTTTATCTCTTCACATCCTATCGTGGGCCCTATACAGTTGGTTTCCATCTGTATTCACCAAAATGAAATTTGTACCCCATGATGAAGGCCCAGCAGCTCCTTAATTTTGAGCTGTTCCAAATGGGTCCTAAAAACATCCTTCTCCAGTCTTGGCTTCTCTCACAACTCAGAGAAGGCCTGCATTTCTCATCAGGCTGATTGACTATTTCTTTGCTGTCTGCTTTGCTCATTATTACCAATACTCGGTGGTGGTGAGAGTTCTTCTGTCACAAATGGCCAATCTTTACAGGAACAAGGAAGTGATTAATGGTGTCAAGATCTAATGTCAAGCATTGCCTATGTTTGTATTTTTTTTAAAGAAATCCTCCCCATCTCAGTGTGTGAGCCAATGAAACAACGCTTTTAAAGGCTAGTCATGTTGGAATGGCAATTGGTGATGTGCAATGTATGTAAATACCAGTAGTATATTTTGTGATAACGCTGTCTATTCTGATTTCTGTGCACATACTTTGCAGGCTATTTCCGTTTTCCTGCAAATGAGATTGTGGTATTTAAGTGCTGTTTCTTTTTGGCAAACACTTGTAAAGCCTAAAATTTGTAGGCAAGAGGTGCTAAGTCTTAATGGCCCTGCAGTCAATGCAATAAGGCTGCTGATTCAGCATGTCAGTATTAGATCAGAATGTTAAGACTTTATGGTGTGTGTGTGTGTGTGTGTTGTAAGCTGCTTGGAGATCTTCGGGTAACAAGTCTAAACAGTAGTAGTAATGATAATAATAATTCCTAAAGCTGCCATTTTGAAACTTTCGTTTAAATGAAAGTTCAGGATCTTATTGGAGCAACTGATAGTTTCAGGAGCCACTGAGGTTCTTGGAAAACATTCATTGATTCTGGAAAGACACATAGCCAGATTTGGGAGTAGCAAGTACAGACCTACAGACTAAGCTGAAATATGAAATATGTCTGGTAGCATATATGCGGTAGTGCACAATTCCTTCTAGTATTACCATTCCTCTTTCCAAGGAAGCACGGAATGAAGCTTGTTTAGGCCAACACAGACAAAGGAGACCATATATCTGATGTGCAGCATTGTAACAGGCCCTGAAGAACCGCTATTGTGGTCTGCTTTCAGACTGGATAGTTTGGATTGAGAAACAGCATTGCCTACCAGAATAACCTGCACCCAGTGAAGGTCTTTGGATATAATATGTTAGTTGCTTAATCATCCTAACTCTAAAACCAAGCATACCCCATTGACTTTAGTAGGGCTGACAACGCTTCATCACATTTCTCTATTCCCACATACTCACTTGAGTGAGAGACTTCTCTGTTGCAACAGTTAATCAGTCATATGTTTAAAAGAAGTTTCAAACTCTTGTGTATCTTTCGTGACACTTGTGAAAAGATGAGAAAGAAAGAGAGAGGGAAAGAAAACTGTTGCTGAATTTTAACAGGGGGATGATACGTACACCTATTACTTGCTCTTCATTTATTTACTACAGTCATACCTCTAGATATGATCGCTGCGGGTTGCAAATGGCACGGGTTATGAACACGCTGAACCCAGAAGTACCAGAATGGGTTACTTCCAGGTTTGGCGTTCTGTGCATGCGCAGATGCATCAAATGACATCACGCGCATGCGCAGAAGCGCCAAATCGTGACCCGCGCATGCACAGAAGCGGCGCTGCGGGGTGCGTTCTGCTCAGGATGCGAACGGGGCTCCAGAACGGATCCTGTTCGCATCCAGAGGTACCACTGTATTGCATTTATATCCCATCTTTCCAGCTCAAGGTCCCCCTGCCTCCATCTTATCCTCACAGCAGCCCTGTGATTAGGCTAAGAGACTGTGACTAGCACAAGCTTACCCAGGGAGCTTCAAGGCTAAGTGGGGCTTTAAATCCTGGCTTCCCAGATCCTAGTACTGTACAACACTCTAACCACTAGGCTACACTGACTTTTCCTACTATCTTTGCAACAAGAGCAGGGCCGTCTCATCCATAGGGGCTAGTGGCGCACCACGCCAGGGCTCCGCCCCCCCAGGGGCACCCCCGCAAGCCCGCCGGCATACCGAGCAGCCCCCTCCCCAACCCGCCCCCACCCCCACGGCCGCTGCCACCCATGCCAGTCCCGGGCTTTGGCTGCGAGCTGGCCGTCCTCGCCTCCCGTCCTGGGAGCACTGGAAGGGCGCACAGAGCCCCGCGCCGCTCCAGCACCACGCCCCTCATCCCCCACTCGCCCACCCCCCCACCGAGGAGCGGCAAGCGCGCGGGGGGGAGGCGCCATGCCAGGGGCGCCAGAGGGATCGCCACGCCACGGCGGCTGATCTCCCTAAGACGGCCCTGAACAAGAGGAAAATCTCAGCACAGAGCTGGATAAGCAATCTTAATGGATCATGAAGGGAAACTGCAGCCTGGTCTAATGTTATTTATGCTAAAGACATTCCCTGTTCCTGAGAGGTGCAGGAATTCCCTGGGCTCCATGTACTCAACTGAGTTGCCAAAAATGTGAGGGAGTGACTGGGGACAATAGTCCCTGAGCAAAGGATGGCAGCTGTGGCTTTTAATACTGATGATGGTGATGATAAGAATACAGGTAAGTAATTATATAGTGCCTATCAAGTCATTAACATGCATTATTTCTGCAATCATTTCCTTCATAATTTTTTTAATTAGTTTTCAAACGTTTTAACAAATTCAATTCAGTTTCAATACAGTATTCCTTTAAGACAGTGTTTTTCAACCACTGTTCCGCGGCACACTAGTGTGCCGCGAGATGTTGCCTGGTGTGCCGTGGGAAAATTACTTTATATATAGTCAATATAGGCACAGAGTTAATTTTTTTAACATTTTCTAATGGTGGTGTGCCTCGTGATTTTTTTCATGAAACAAGTGTGCCTTTGCCCAAAAAAGGTTGAAAAACACTGCTTTAAGAGTTTGGTTTCCCATCCTTACTTCCTTGATGCTTCTATTCAAATCATTCATTTACCACCATATATGTAAGGCTGAAAGAGAACTCCTAAGCGAGTTCGTGGTTGAGGTGAGATGATCACATTAAAGGCTGTAGTCCTTGACACGTGTTCAAGCCCCATGAGAATTGAAGAGGTGGGCTGCAGAATGTGATCTTTTTTTTTTTTAGGGGCGTAATTTTTTGCAGCGGGGGAGGAGGTGGTTTCCTAGTGAAAAGAGTGCACAGCAGGTAATGCCATCCATCTTAGCAGCAGTTTGAAATGTTCAGTGTAGTGATGAATGAGGGTATCTGACCCACATCTGTTTTACATTAGAATGGAACACTGCCCTGACATCGTTAGGAGCATTTGTCAAGATTCCCTGGACAGAGCTTCTGTAAATTACATGCCGCAAATGTGTCAGGGTCAGATAAGAGGATATCATTAACTCCACCAAAGTTTACTCGCGATCCTGTCAGTTCAACTTAATACGTTAACAGCCAACAATTTTTCTTTGTGCTGTTTCATTAAATCTTTCAATCAGGGTGAGAGAGGAGGGAGGGGGAAAGTATAACTGTAACCCCAAAATATAGAACGTGTTTGCCTCCCATAAATCATATTAATTGCAGACATGGTCACAGAGCATATTAGATGCAGGCATGCGTAAATGAATTAAAACACGTGAGGATTTTATGATGCCTATGGTAGGTCCAACTTGCTATAATACTAATCATGTTAAGTGGCATCACATTTCATTTCAATGAAATAACCTTTTTCTCAGATTAGCGGGATTTACATTATTGAGGATAGATGGACATGCCATAATAACCTAATAATAAACCAGATGTTGCCTACATATATTTAAGCTTTCATCACTCACCTCAGCTTAAATACAGAGGGTCAGCTCTTCAGCTGTTGTGGGGATGGGGCATTTACACCAGCTGTGCTTCTTTGTTATTTCTGGAAATTACAGCATCTCTATATATTATTGGATGTTTCTTAGTTCAATGCATTTAGCGGCAGGCTTAGCATTCTATGCTTGGGAGCCTGCGGTCAAGGTACAAAGCGGGACCCACAGTGTATTCTTACGAGAGATGGATGAAACATATTCGATAATGGACAATGACAGTTGAAAGTACGAAACCATTCAGCATATATGGAGCAAGTTTTCTTGCATAATGTGATCCCAAGTCCACATCAGTTTCTCTCAGGAGATCAGAACACAATTTTGCCTGGCTTTTTGGAAGCAACAGAATGTTATTGAAAACTAATATTAACAAATGGCTTTTCAGTATCATTAAATTTATTTGTTTGACCTCTGTGCATGATGTTCTACATCTACTGTGTCTGGAGGGGCCACACATCCATTGTATCCCCAGGAAAACTAGGGGCGAGTAAACAGGGTGCTTTTGAATCATATATGCAGGGCTTTTAGCCAGAACTCACAGGAACTCCGTTCTGGCACCTCTCTGGTGGATGGCATTGCCGTTATAAGAGAATAAGGATTCATGGTGAGTTCTGGTGTCTCTTTTTCTAGAAAAATAGCACTGCATATATGTATATTGCAAATTAGAGCCCTAATGAAACTTCGGCATGAAAAGGCAATGCGGATTCAGCAGGGCTGAAAGGCCACATGTTTAGCCCTGCCCCAAAGGTCACATGGTTCTACCAGCCTCTCTAACAGAGAGAGGAAACTTCTGCAGCAAAGGAGGGACCTTCTGAATCAGTGGAGGCTCCCATGCGATTGAGGACCCAGGGCTATAGGTGTGTGCAAATAAGGCATGCAGTCATTAGTTGTGTAAACTCAAAGGTTATGCACCAGTTGGAGGGCATCTTTTGTATTCCTTCTGAAGTAAATATTGAAGTTAGGTAAAACATAGGAAATACTTTATTTTCCTCCTATGCTTTAATCACGTAAAATATGTAGCATATTCAACATCTGGTTCGACCTTTGGCTTCAATGGAAGGGTGTTAGATTTTAATTCTAAAGGGAGTGGAACCCAGTTTAGCAATATGCTGGATGCAACCGAATTCTATGCAAGTGGTCAAGATAGCACTGAATGAATCCCATCAGGAGGAAATAAACCCTCAACTGAACTGCTGGGCTTTTTCTTGCTTGCTTTCTGAAACCATTTAGCAGGAATGGAACTATATCCCAAAACAGCTAACATTTGTGTATCTCATATTCATGTTTCCTTTTCCCATTCATTCTTGGAAGCTCAGAGTGAAAGATCCTTAAAACACATAATGCCTAAAATAAACATTTAAATAAAACAACTACATCATAATACAAGGACAAAACAACTTTCCCTACCCTTTCTATCAGCTTGTTAAAATGTCATGGTAGCACAACAGAGAATGCAAAATAGAATTATTTTTTCCTGAAATAGATTTAGCTTTTTTTAAAATAAATAAATAAATGAACAAAACAGTATATATTTTAGAGAAGCAATTATTTCTCTTTTTACAGTTAATTGTTTCTTTAATGCCACCATATATTTGTTCTCCTTTTATAGTTTTTTTTTAAAATTAATCATATATGTATATATGGAAAACTTTCAGAAAAGCCACAGAATTGTAGCTGGAAAAATCTCTACTGCAAGTCAGTTCACATCTGTAGAAATTTAGATCCGGGTGTAGAATATACTGCTTATCTTGGCCTGTCCATCAGGAGGGGCTCCAGAAGTTGATGGACTCCAACTCCCATCATCCCCAGCCAGCATAGCCAATGGTCAAGGATGGCAGGAGTTGTAGTTAAACAACATCTGCATGCAGGTCTATAGGTTAACTGCCCTGCTGTGCATTATTTACTTCTAAAGTCCTTGGGAAGTAGAGGTGCTCAACATGTCTCAGGATAAGTCTTTTAATTGCTTTCCTAACAGAGCGATTAGGGTGAAGCCAGCCATGCCCTTCCTGTAACTCCTTGTACTGGTGCTATAAGGTCATGACACATACCACAAGAGAGAGTTTCTGCCTTTAGGCTACTTCCCTTATAGCTTTCAAAGAGAAAGGGCCCAAAATCTAATTACCTAGATGCTAATCAACTGCAGCACGAATCCAAAAGACTCTGGAAGTATTTTCAATATGACAATTTTTTTTGCTCTGATTCTATATTATTGTTTTTCCATCCATGAAGATTGGCTATTTACGAGTGTTGTGTGGTTGGATATGTTAGGTAGTGCATAACACTTGACAGAGATGACTGAAACAAACATTGGTTATAATTTTTTTTTTTTTTGGGGGGTGAAATTAATTCACCTTGCAAGTCCACTTTTACCATGTGGACATGGCAAAATGGGTGCCTTTCAGTGAATGCTGATTATTCATCAAAAGTGAAACCCGAAATTCTTTATTACATTTGTATCCCACCTTTCCTCCAAGGTGTTCAAGGTGTTCTCTTCCTCTCCATTTTACTCCTTACAACAACCCTGTGAGGTAGGTTAGGTGGCGAGACAGTGAGTGGCCCAAGGTTACCCAGTGAGCTTCATCACTGAGTGGAGATTAGAACCCCAATTTCCCAGGGATCCATCTAACACTTTAGCCCCTACACCACACTGCCATTCAGAATTTCAGATAAAACATTGGTAGAGCACTGCCTGGGTTTTATCTCTGGCATCTCCAGGTGAGAGCTGCTGCCAGTCAGCCTAATTTTCATCAAAAACAATGGAGAGTAGTGCCAGCATCTCCCGTTGAAATGAAATGGCTCGCACTGGTCCTGATGGCAATAATGTCTGAAAAGAGTTAGAGTCATGGTCTTAAACACAACTTGGAGCTCCTTAGAAGAAGTGTGGGATACAAAGGCAGCATATCATAACAGAACTTCTCTAGATCTACTCAGGTTTAATGATGGGATAATCTTGCCTATGTAGTTTCTACAGTGGGAATAGATTTCCACCTGCCCATGTGATTTGCAATTAAAAACACTTTCCAGGCAGTCCTAATCTTATGAGATGCCCTGACGATAATGGTGTTCTCAGCACCACCACATCCACTGTTTCTCTGAAGCATGGTAATGCTGGGTTGATCTCATAGACAGAGCAAACAGACAGGTAATTCATGGAGTATGAGGCCATCAGTGACTACCAGCTATGATTGCTATGTTCTACCACCACTGTTGGAGGCAGTATGCTTCTGAATGCCACTTGCTGGGAATCACATGTGAGGAGAGTGCTCATGTTCTTGACCCAGTATACTTGAAGGAGCGTTTCCACTCCCATCATTCAGCCCAGACACTGAGGTCCAGTTCTGAGGGCCTTCTGGCGGTTCCCTCGCTGTGAGAAGTGAAGTTACAGGGAACCAGGCAGAGAGCCTTCTCGGTAGTGGCGCCTGCCCTGTGGAACGCCCTCCCATCAGATGTCAAGGAAATAAACAACTATCTGACTTTTAGAAGACATCTGAAGGCAACCCTGTTTAGGGAAGTTTTTAATGTTTGATTGTGTTTTTAATATTCTGTTGGGAGCCGCCCAGAGTGGCTGGGGAAACCCAGCCAGATGGACGGGGTATAAATAAATTATTTTTATTTTATTTTATTTTATTTTCCTTGTGGGTTTCCCATGGGCATTTGGTTGGCCACTGTGAGAATAGAGTGATGAACTAGATGGGCCTTTGGCCAGATCCAAACAGCCCTTCTTATGTTCTTAACTACCCTGAGTAGGGAACGTTTCTAAATGCATCCTAATTGTGAGTGCATGTGTTCCTATAAACATTCAGTTGGGAGCAGGTCCCATTATTGGAACTTGTATCTGAGTAAACATGGATTGAATAGAGTTGCACAAGGTTGGCATACAGCTTTCAAAGACAAAGCAGACTGTTCCAAATAACTGCAAAGATATGTAGAAGTGCCATTTTTGCCCTAAGAAATTTGCAACTGTGTTGATATTGGCTGGTTGTAATGGGTTTCGGGAGTGATGTTTGGATCCTCACATCTCAATTTTAAAACAACCCAGCAACTGGATTGAACTGGGATATTGCATTTGCATCAGTCAGATGAAGTGTTTTGCAAAACTGCAGAGCTGAAGATGAGCAGGATTTGATTTATTATGCTAACTACAGCAAATAGGCAAACCTGTCTCCAAATAGCTAATCAAGTTAACAATCTTATCTTTATGCAGTTCATTGAAGTATTTTAACTTTCTGATAAACAATTTGTACTTTAGTCTCTAATCAAATCATGAAGGTTGTGCCAAAATAAATATCTTCTAGGTTTACTGTTTTCAACATAACTCAGGCCCAAAATGAAGTCCTCCCCTCCCACCACAATCCATTATTTCTGAGTCTTGTAAAGACAAATTTCACAACCCCAAACATTCCCCATAAGGAGGCTTCACCAAGTTCAGTGGATCTGAATTCCTAGTAAACAGATTGCCGTTGAATTCAAATACAATTATCCTCAAAATACTTATCCTAGCAGTCGGGGACAGAGAACCTGTGTTACATTCCAATTCCCATCAGTCCCAGCCATCTAAGAGATGGCGGAGTTGCAGTCCAACAACATCTGAAGACCACAAATTCCTTCAGAAGGAGATTGGGGGTAATAATAACAACAATAAAATCTTCTGATTGGAAAACCAGCTTTTTGAATTATTAGGCCAAAGTTGGTTATCCATTTGTGAGCACTAGTTTAGGAGGACCAGTGTGGTGTAATGGTTTGGGTGTCAGACCAGGCCATGTGAGACCAGGGACAAATCTTCACTTGGCCAGTCACCAACTCTCAGCCTATGAGGACAAAATGGAGAGTGACGGGGGATTGATGTATGCCAGCTTGAGCTCATTAGAAGAAAAGTGGGGTATAAAATATAATAAATAGCAAATGAAAAATAACAATTGCGGTGAAACTAGTCTCAGCGTGTGTGTTTTTCATAGAGCTTAAAGTGGGTAAAACCATTGTGATCAGTCATTATAGAGTCAAATAAATGGTATTCCTATACGCTACAGATACTATTTTATTTGGGTGGTGGTGATGCAGCAGGGATGCCAGCCAATCTGTTTAAGCATATGCCATATCTATTTCTTCTTGAAATTAGAATGTCAAGAATTAGAGACTTAATATTCTTGTGGATTGCTTAATGTATAGTTTTGCATGTCTATTAACCTTCTCCCCCCTTTTTATTTTAGGTAATGGGCCTCTTAACTAACCATGGTGGTGTACCTCACCAGCCCCAAACTGACTATGCCTTGTCCCCATTAACTGGGGGTTTAGAACCGACCACTACAGTATCGGCTAGCTGTAGTCAAAGACTAGACCATATGAAAAGTTTAGATAGCCTGCCTACATCCCAGTCGTACTGCCCACCAACATACAGCACCACTGGTTATAGTATGGACCCTGTCACGGGATATCAGTATGGACAATATGGACAAAGTGAGTATTAGGTCATGATCAATCTATATAAAATCCAGTTTTGGGGTTCTGTCTTTTTGTCATGTAATTGGATGTCCTCTGGATGGTTTGGACTACAATTATCATCTGTCTGGAGGGCACCAGGTTGAGAAAAGCTGCTCTAGCATTGCAGGGCAACAGCTGAACAGGTTTTATTTAAGACATCATTGAGTTGTGCCAGTTCCATGCAATATACCAGTTAGCACCACCCTGGTACTGTCCGAACTGGTCCATCCTCTAGCATGAGCCAAAAATGGTACACAAGGTGGAATTATGAAGCTTCAGGGGTGGAGTTATGAGGCTTAGTTCTCAATAGTGTCTACTGAGTTCAGTGATACCGCTGGAAGAACCTGTCTCCTGTCGAAGACAAAACGTTTAAGGCTCTCTTAATGCACAAACCCCTCCTCTCGTGATGACTTGTGCTATTTCATGCTGTTTTAATTTTAATTTATATTTAATGGTTTATCATGGCTTTTTATGGATTGTATTTTGCTGATATCTTTAAGCTGTATATTGTGTGTGTGTGTGTGCAAAAGGGGATTATACATTTTATAATAAATAAATGATGGGGATTTTGCAAGTTTATGAAAAACATTTCATCATCATCATAGTTCTCGAGAATCCAAGTACTAACCTGTGTGTAGCCTGAATGGTTGGTATATCAGAGGTAGGGAACCTTCAGCATTTGAGATGCTACTGGAGTCTGTTCCCATCAGCCCAAGCCAGTGTGGCCAGTAGTCAGGGTCAATGAGAGTTGTAGTCCCAACAACATCTGGTGGGCCACAGATTCCCCTGATTGCCTTGGCAAAGTAAATTTCATTTAGGCTGCAATCCCATTAAAATAAATGGGGTTTACTTCTGAACAGACAGGCAGAGGATTGCATTATAAGCCTCCATTCTGCATTTGTAAAACAGAGATTATAATAGCCCGTATAAACTGACATGATAAATTATACCTTAATCTAACTATTCTTGACTTTAGTAAAGAGTTTACAAATATCAGTATTCCCAGGGGCCATGTTATTCCTAGAGTGATCCAGGCAGCAAAACCATATTTCAGTGCACAACTTGACAGGTAGGCAGACCCTATAATAAAGTTAGTGCTATATAATAATAAAAACTTCATAGTTATGAAATTCATGTACTCCTGTCAAGGGGAATGGCCAAAGGGGTTGTATACAACCCCTCCAAAAGACATAATAACATTTAGGTGTGAATTGTCATTCTCTCTTCTTCTGGGACAAAAATATTTTCCTTAGAAATGAAACGATGGTCAATTTTCTAACACATTTTAAATTGGGTAAGATCATTGGGCTGCTCAAACCATTAACACCTCCTCCAAAACAACAGGAGTCTTATTTTGACCATTAAAAGTGATGCATACATCTGTAATAACAAAGCAAGACGAAAATGTTTGCCCATAAGAAGAAATAACAAGAATACATGTAAGTCAAGAGTGATGGTGAAGCACATTCATTTTCTCCCTTTCATAGTAGAGCTACATTTGCTGCTAAGACGGTGGATTGTTCCAGCAAGATTTCTGCTGCATAATTATTTTCTAAAGTGATGTCAACAACATCTTGATGTTATTAATTGTTGAGACATGAAACCTGATTGCCATTAGGTAAAACAGAGGGGTTGTCCAAAATGAAATAACCACTGGCATTCCACTATTAGAAACACATGTTCTTAATGAGGTCAGCTCAAGAATCATTATAGTATATAATCCCAGATACATAGAGTTTTGTCAAACTTGTCCTAAAAATAAAAATATTAGGCCGTTTCCTTTGATATATCAGTATTAAATATGACAATGTCAACCTGTAGTTGACACTGCCCCTTGCTGTGAGGTTGTCACAGCATGACTTAAAAAGCTTCTTTTGCTATTTTCTTTTCTTACAGGTGCCTTTCATTATCTGAAGCCAGATATTGCATAAATGAACTGCCCACTCCGAGTTAAAGCCAGTCTTGTTCCTGGTCTCACTCCAATATTTGGAATGGAGCGATCTTCTCACCAAAATGAGGCCCAGAACGGAGTGATCATACGAGAGATAATGGGACTGTTATGTTTTTTTCCTCCAATCAATGCTTTCAGTAAGACATTTGGACATGTTGGGTAAAGCAGCTCAGAAGACAAAGACCATGAGCCATAACACAAATAAAAAGCAGCACAGTTCAGCACTGATTTGTATAAAGAAGAAGAAAAAATGGCAGAATGTTTCAAACTGCTGGGCTGCAGTAAACATTCCATTTTTAGGTTGACGAAGAGGCATGGATTAATTTGGACACACCATGTTCTAGAATATGGCATGGGATATTCTGCAAATTCAAACCATTTTTGACATTTGATGCCGACTTTTGACTCTGCTCCGTTTGCAAAGCACGGGCAGGAGAACACTGTTTTACACACTGGAAACTCAAAAGGAAATGTTAAGGTCCGTAGGAAGCTAGACTAGATGTTTGAAGACTTCCAGAAATAAGTTATTGGCTATCTTCTTGTTCTTTGTAATCATATTGTTGATAAATGTCACATGCGAGGGTTTTCTTTTTCTTCATTGCAGCAAATGAAATAATTGTGTAACATGAAGAAAAGTTTTGCAAAGTTTTTTTGTGCGTGTGAAGTTTTCCTAGTCTGTGATACCTCCTGGAAGAATCAAGCAACAACAAACAATACAGAATACCTTTGATTTCCACGACTGCTTAACAAAGTGCAATATGGCGTACCTCACCAAGCTTTGGTAACATCCAAGGCCTTATATATAGAATCAAAATTATATTTTTCCAGGTACTTTTATTTTTTCAGTACATAGTTCACTCTTTTAATATGCTGAGGTGTCACGGTCTCTTTAAATGATCTCCAGTTTCTCAGTTTTGACAGGTGACCATTCTGGGGAGACAATACATTTTAAAATTCTTATGTTTACATTTATTATTATTATTAGCAAAATGCAGGACATAAATCACAATGTCTCTGTAGGTGACATGTAATTTTAAATTATACAGTGGCATCCAATATATAAAGGAAAATCCAATGGAAACCAAGGTTTACATACGTTTTGTGTTGTGACATTTTCAAATGTCAATAAATTTGTGTTTTGAAATGTTAGGAGGGACAGGAAGATGGAAGGCAGTGTTATTTATTTTTCTTTATTCTTGGAACAATGAGTGGGGTAGGGCACAAATACATTCCTTTTAGAATTCAACTAAATGAAAATAGTGAGTTAGTAAGACTAGGTTATAGTACAGAGATTAGTTTTCAGATTGGTCTTAAAGGGTTATGGAACAAAAGAAATACTATCTTTGTGTTACAGCCTCTGCCAACAACACACGTGTTGTAAAAAAAAGTCTCATATTAAAAAGTGCAGTAAATATTTACTATTTATAATGAATAAACAGCTATGAAAACTTGCCAAGCACTCACTGCTTTTGGTCATAAATTGTGCAAGCAGCAATGATATAGTATCAATGGGTTTTCAGGAAGTATTGTTAGAGTTATTAGTGTCCCCCCCCCAAAAAAAAAAGCATCACCAGTGTACAATCCACTCTACAGCATAATGGGAGTGAAATGAAAGTAATACAGGGAGCTGCCTTGTACCAACTCATGTCATTGGTCCATCTAGCTCAGTTTTGTCAACACTGATTGGTAGCAGTCCTCCATGTCTTTCCTAGTTCCACCAAAATAATGCCACAGATTGAACCCGGGACCTTCTGTGGATGCACTTATGCTGTACCACTAAACTATAACCCTTTCCCTAAGAAACTTCTTATGGCAGCATCACTCACAAGGAACCTACAGTCCAAGGTCAGAAATACACGTTCCATGCAGTTCCAGCCTTGTTTGATTTATAAAATGCTGTGCCTTGGAACACAACTTGAAGGGAAAAGAGAGAAAATCTCCAGGCACACAAGAGAAACGTTTAACCGGTCCCGGGATGTGTACATATTATTGTTTATTCCAGCATGCTCCCACCACTGATGTTTGAAGCCATGTTGACATGATATTAGCCAGAATCCATATACTTCCTTGTAGTTTCTTGAACAATACTATGGTTCAATGTGTTTTCCCTCAAACTGGCTTCCATCCGAGTTGAAAATGTAAGCCATGTTCACATCACACTTAAACATGGTTCAGAATGACATGTCCAATGGAATTTATGGAAATGCTAATTGGTATATCTGAAGGCATCTACCAATCCATCTTTTGGTGTACCAAAAGCATCTACCCGTCCATCTTTTGGTCTACCAACACCATCTTTGCTGGTGTTTTCCCTGTTGTGATATCCCACATGCTCACAACAGGGAAAGATCAGTTTGCCCTTGCTTTATTGCAGAGCAATTCTGCTATGCTCTCAAACAGGAATGAGTGAGCCTCAGCTCAGGGCTGTTTGAAAGCCCTGCTCTGGGAGCTGGTTGTGGCTACTAACGGTGACAGAATATGCTTAAAGGTGTTTTCTGCTTTGTCTTTACTTTGTGGGCCCAGTCTTGGTAAGCCTGACGTTGCCAGGGTAGGGGTACAGGAAGCAATAAATGACATGACAATATTTGGGGGATCGAAATGGCCACAACTTTACTGATTACAGGTGCAAGAAGTCTTTGGCTTAGGCATTGGTTCAGCATCAGTTGCTGGCTGATAAAGTTATCAGGGTCAACCCCGAGATAAGGATCCCCATATGATGCACATCAAAGATGGGTGACTCCTCCAAGACACCAGTTGGGAAGCTCTGATTGCCAACTGTGCTGCTGGAAGGAGACTCTGCTGGTTTTCAGAGATGGGACCATGATTTAGACCTGGACCTGAGTGGAAAGACACTTACCCAGACCTATTTCCAAATTCCCACCTCACAGCCTGAACTCTGATTGGCTGATTCAAAAGAGGTAGAGGAGTTCTGTCACTTCCTGCAGCTGGCTGGAGCTGATGACACTGGCCAGCCAACCACATGGAGTTTATTTTACCTCCACGGCTTGCTAGGACACAACTGCTGCCACAATCAAGAACCACAAGCCTGAGGGAGGCTTGTGCTAAGCCCCACCTCCCCCATCAACCTCTACTCAATTTAAGCCTTGAAGCTTTGATCCTATGATACAGAAAGGAAAATGAGAAGAAACTAAAATGCATTCGTTAAACACATGTACACACACACACACACACACACACACACACACACACCCTTCTGTTGTCAAGTGGTTTTTGCAAAGGTAAATGATCCTGTGAGCTTATGTGATCTCAAATGTCTGAAGCGCAAAACCATTGTGGTCAGGCATCATTTGTTATCAAACCTATCAGGCAACGTCAGGAAAAATCAAAATACAAGTGGGGAAGACATACTTCATTTGACCTTTACGGGCTAATTTAATCAAGTTAGCCCGATGCACAAATATGAAAGAACATCTGCTGATAAGGGCAAAACTATAGCTTCCTTGTATTGAGCTTGGAAGCAGCTCAGAGGCTTCCATTAACTATTCCGTGTCCTCAGCAGCTCTTATACTGTTTTCATATGGTGAGCATATTTCCCTGTTTCCCTGTTTCCCTGTCTCTTTTCTTTGGGCAGCAAAAGGAATGCTATATTTCCCTGTTCTGTGAGCAGTGAAGGGACTGTGATGGATGTCCACCTTTGCCTACAATGTTATGCATTCTTTAAATGCACATAGCTCCCCCAATGCCAGGCTGCTTTGCAAAGGGACAACAATCTTTAAACTACTTCTTTGTAAAGTGTGCCACAAGTAACGATGAAGCAGAAACAGGGTAGATAAAAAGTAATGCTTAAAGTAGTTTTTATCCAATTTGCATTGGATTAAAGTTGATTTAGGCTGCAATCCTATGGTCCCTGGAGTAGTGTGGATCTTCCACTCTGCAGGTAGAGCAGGAAGACTATAGAGGTATCTTTCTTGCATCTGCAGATACCTCTCTGGTTGCCTCTCCATCGTCTTGCAGTGGAGAAGGCAAAAGGAGGCATAGCAGGGGCAGATCAGGTTTTAGGAATGTAGCCAGCTCTATACCAAATCAGTGCATTGGTACATCAGGCTCAGTATTGTCCACACTGATTTACAGCAACTCCCCGGGTTTTCAGACTGGGGATAATTCCCAGTCCTTACTAGATATGGCAGGTATTGAATATGGAATCTTTTGCATGCAATGCAGATGCTCTACACCTGAGCTATAGCCCTTCCTTGGTATCTGCTCATTTCAAAGCAAGAGAATGAATAAGGACCACAGAGTTGGAAAGGGCCCATGGGTGGAAAATGAATTTATGAAGCATAGCACAAAAAGTAGGAACTATGAGCTTCAGAACAGAAAGCATGGGCATATACAGAGTGCACTTCCTTTGCCAATGAAGAATCACTGTATTTAATAAGAGGATTCCACAACTCAAGAGTGTACTCAGATCGTGCTTCTTGATTGGGAAAAAAATGTTTAGAGGTGGTATTTGTTGAATTTATTTCATTTACATTCCAAAGAATTTGGGTTAGGATCAACAGGAACCTTATAAACTCATAAAGGGGTCAATGAACGAAGGAGGTTTGAGAAACCTTGGACTAGGGATTCCTGAATGAATGATCAGCTCCCTCTCAGCAGAACAAGGCTCTTCGAAGGACAACTTCATCTGGTTTAAATTACAGATAGGTGCAAATTCCTGATTCTCCCCCCCCCCCCAGCAATGTGCATTTCAATTAATTTCTGATCCCATATCTATGGTCAGGGTTTTAAATGTTAATGCCCCCCCTGCTCATGTGCCTCAACAGTAGCTTAAGCTGCATACATTAGCAGACAATAACGTTCACCTCAGCAGTTTGTACTGCTTTCAATGCCATAAGAATAGGCTGGACCAATTTTCTTTCTGGCAGCCCCTCTCCCAAGACATGAAGATGGAGAGGTGCAGTTAGGTGAAAAGTTTGGAACATAACCCAGGTTTCACAATGAAGCTTCTTTGATGGTTCACAAAGAAATAATGGTACTGTATCTGAATCTTGCAATTGATGGAGAATGATGCTCAAGAAGGTCATTGATTTCAATGGGTCTGAGTTGGCTCTCTCTGTGTGTGTGCATGACAATTTTCAGCTTGTGGGAGCAAGGAAACAGACATTTTGACTAGCATTGCTGCTCTTGTAGAATGCCTTTCCTGCTGAAATATGGGAGGCCCATCAGTGCTCATTCTGCTGGCTCCTACTTAAACAAGAATTCCCATGAACTGAACTTGGGGTTTTATTGTTTTAACTGTTTTGTTATGCTTTTTATTTGAGAAATTAGCATACACTTATGTCATTGGCAAAACTCACCTTTGAGATCCTTTGTCTCTAGAGGAAAACAAATTATCATCGTGCTAGGGAGGTCTCTGGTGAAGGGCTTCAAAGACCACTCAACAGATCTGCTCAAACAAGGTGTCCAAATGTTGCCCACAAATCTTGGAATGTAGAATCATAAGCTTTTCAGTGTTTTGAAAATAATCAGCTGTAAGGCTCAAGTCTTGCTGGGTGGATTTGACATCATAGGCTGGGACATCACAGCTGCTGATGCAAAAACCATGGAGGGCAACACTTCAGCAGCTTGTGAAATGTCTACGAAGATCCACTGTGATATCAGTGGCAAGTTGCAGATACCACATCACCTGGAAGAGCTGGGAAGTTTTATTGGCTTTGGGAGCTTGGCAAGTTCAGCCAAAGGCCATTTACAGTTCTGAAGGAACTAGTTTCCAAAATTTATAAAGAAGCATAGGAAGTTGCCCTGCTCAGCAGAAATGGTTAAAGAAGGTTGATATGTGAACAATCACATGTGATAATTGCCTTGGTTCTCTTTATTTCGGTTGTGATGTTGTTGGGAGGTGGGACAATCAGACAGAACAGAGGCAGGAGGAACAGGAAGTCAAGTCATGCGGGTTTTTGACAATCACTGTCCACCATATTGGCAGGACCTGGGCTGGCTCTTTGTTCACCCGTCTCTCTCTTTAACTTCTAACAGTCCTTCAGTGAGCAAGAACTTTCTTGGCCCAGGAGCTTCAGCTCATGGTAATGATAATCTGCAAAAATACAGGGCGATTGCTTCTATTCTGATTTTGCTCAAATTCATCAGGGGAGATTAGCTGTGACAGTTTATTCAGTGACTAAATCTTGATACTTTTTCAGTCTTAATTCATAACATAACTGTAAGCTATTGCCCTGTGTTTATATTTCCCATCCATTTCTCACATTTCCAAAGCAGACTGATATGCGATCCCAGCAGTTTAGCTTCCATAATTGGCATTTTTCTAGGACCAAAAGGAAACAAATTCCTTATCCCCCATACTTATTTAATTTCTGGGAAACAACAAGTAAAATGGCTAATCCACTGTTTGATCTTGGTTCCCTCTGCTGAGTGTTCATTTCTCTTTTAATCTTATGCTTTCTTTTTAATCTTCATTCATTGTCTCTACCATCACTAGATGAATTTCTTATCCTTTAACTATCCTATGGAAATGATAATGTGGAATCCCAAACATTATTTTTTTCATTTCTTTATGACAAGGGATGGGCATCTACTTCTTAAACACACTGAGCACATATTCTCTGATAGTCTGCACATGAAGCGAATGTTGCCTTCATGTCAATGAAACATGGACCCAAGCTCAAAACTTTTGCACCATCACATCTTTCTACAGCAGTTTTTACACCATTGCATTACATGATCTGTCTTAAAAAGTAATTTCTGGTTCACACGTAATCAGGCAGTAAATACAATTAAGCAAGGTCCATATCTAAAAATACCTTGAGCAATATTTTAAACTACCCCAAATGCTGATGCATAAAGTAATAACAACCCTTCACACCTTTTCCTGACTTGTCCAACTTGTGGTTCTGGTCAACATTCAGTTGCGCTAAAGTATTTGGGTTTAACCTTCTGGAAATCTCAGTCCCACGAAGCCATAGCTTATATAGCACATCTTGTGTGATGTCCAATTGCTAATACTTCAGAAGCGTTTGAAAGGATTACAAGGACCCAGGAAGTGACATTTATAGTCCATGCATTATATAAAGAACAAGAGTTTTAAGAATTGCTCTCCAATAGATCTTGGAGAAGGTGCAATGAAATAATGAAATGTGCCCAATGTAATAGTCCAAAATTTAGCAAGTGCAGTGCTATTTTCTGGGGGTACTCATGGGTGCACAGTATCAGCACCTTTTTTTCTAGAAGAAAAGCACTGGTTAAAAATGTGGCATTTCTGTAACAACCTCATGGTGAGTACCAGCACCTCTTTTTCTAGAAGAAAAGCACTGAGCAAGAGTAGATGAAAAGCAGCACATGGGGATTAGGGATTGAATTTGAGGCAATTTATTATATCATGAACCAGCAGGTGGCTAAAGATTCCTTACCCTGCTAGGAACATTCCATACTAAAGTAATTAGTTGGTTTACATAAAGATTTAATACTGCATCTACTAATCAGAGCAAACAAAATACCGTATTTTTCGCTCCATAAGACACACTTTTTTCCTCCTAAAAAGTAAGAGGAAATGTCTGTGCGTCTTATGGAGTGAATGCATGGTCCCTGGAGCCGAATTGCCTAGGGGCCAAAAGCAGATCTTGCTCTTTTTTTTACAAAGAGAGAAGGGGGTGTTGAAAGGAAGTCACTGAACAGCTGTTCAGCAAGTGATCGGGAGAGAGATAAGGCTCCCTTTCCAGCCCCACCCCCTTGCCCAGGCCTCCATTGTTGAATGCGGAGGGAGGCTGTTTGTTTCCCCAGCGACGTGTGACTGGCTGATTAGATCATCTGTCTGGAAACTGTAGAAATGGCTGTAAGACTAGAAGCTGCAGAACTGTGAGTTGAACCCCATAAAAACAGGGCTTTTCCTCTTTGAAAAAGAAGCTGCACCACTTTCAGCTGATCCTCAAAAAAACAGGGCTTTTCCCTTTGCAAAAAAAGCTGCACCACTTTCAGCTGATCCTCAAAAAAACAGGGCTTTTCCCTTTGCAAAAAGAGCTGCTCCACTTTGAGCTGATCCTAAAAAAAACAGGGCTTTCCTCCTCTAAAAACTAGGTGCACCTTATGTTCAGGTGCGTCTTATGGAGTGAAAAATACGGTAGTAGCCATGATCCAGAAAGGACCCACAGGACCCAATTTGACATTTTGGAACAGTAAACTATTGGGGCATTTTACCATGGGAAAACATACACATCAGATTAAGATGTCTGAGAGCTACACAAATCATTAATGTGGCCTCTTCTTATAGGTAACAGCATTTCCAGAATCTGACTTTCACCAGATCACTACAGGACACATTTAACCCGATAAATCAAAGTTGCAAGATTTCCTAACTGCTAAGTCATTTCTATAGTATAAACCAGGGGTGGCCAACTCCCCAGAGACTGCGATCTACTCACAGAGTTAAAAACTGGCAGTGATCTACCCCCTTTTTTGGGGTTCAGGTCAAAGTTGTTGAGTTTTTTTCCAGGGAGGAGGTAAAATGTTGAGCTTCTTTCCCCCCTGTGGAATGCCCTCCCATCAGATGATCAGATGTCAAGGAAATAAACAACTATCTGACTTTTAGAAGACATCTGAAGCAGACCTCTTTAGGGAAAACAAAATAAAAAATAAAAAAAATCCTTTTAATATTCTGTTTGGAGCCGCTCAAAACCCAGATAGATGGGGGGTATAAATAATAATTTTTTGTTCGCAATAGAACAAAATGGGAGGTGATTTCGAGCAAGGCCCTTCCTTCTGCCCTCTCCAGTACCCCCTGAAAATAATATCAAAGTGATCTGGAGGACTCTCCAGAGCAGTCGGAAGGCTGTGTGGGAGGGGGAGAACTGGTAAAAACTGCCTCTTTTGCTCTTCCATTAATGGGCATTTTTGATGGATCAAAAACCCTTCTGTGAGTGCAAAGCGTCCCAGGCCCCACACCATTTAATTATAAAGTAAGTTGATTCTGATACGATTTATACCTATTTCAAGGCTTGTTTCTGCTTCAACTGAAATCACTCTGAGGAACCTTCTTCGGCTGCAATCCTGCCCCCACTTCCCTAGCAGTAAGCCCCATTGAAGATTCATTTCATTCTGAGCAGACATACATAAGCTCATACTAGTGGATGGGGCAATACACATGATTAGGATCAGTAGAACAGGGTCCTGGTTGAGAAGCAACTGGAGAGACCAGACCCCTGGAGAGCTGCTGCCAGTCAGTGTAGACAGTATTGAGCTAGATGCACCAATGGTCTGACTGCCTAAGTCCGCTTCTTATGAATTCTTTCCGGAGGTTTCCCTTCTTTTTCTTTCAGCGTTTACTCTTTATGGGGATTTTTGCATCTTTTTAAAGGCTAATTTTAAAGCAAATAGTTAAAATGCAAGGCGGTGCATTTCTTCCATAAATCGTACAGTCTGCTCATATAGCGTTACAGGGCTTTGCTTTCATCTTTCTTTTTACAACAAACCCTTAATGACAAACGCAGGCTGCATAAGTGATACTGATATACCCGCAATCTTAGCATGTGAATTAGTCATCATATAATCAGTTCAGGGGTCAGGCTTAGAGAAACAGTACGTGGTTGGCAAAGTGCTAGCCGGCTGAGGTGCTCCCCACTTCAAAGTCTCGGGGGCTGGCTCCCTAGAATTCAGATCACAGGAAGAAACAGCTGGCATAGTCATTTGTGGCAGCCAAGCTCTTTCCCCCCTTTCCTTTCTGCAGCCAGATAAGGTTTCACTCCTTTGTAAAACAACAATTTACTTTAGAATGACTTAAGCCTGTAAAACACAATAGAAAGCAGGGATCCACAAAGGCCTCCTGCGCTTTGCCATTATCCTACAAGTAGCCATGACCTGTGACAGCCTGCAGTGAGCACAACTTAACCCTTTGCTCTTTCTCTCAAAATACTCCATGTCACCCACTTGTCGCTGACAGTCAAGGATTTAATTTCCACAGAAATATTTACAAGCACTTCTCCTGCAGGATATTTCTTCCCTCCCCCGCTTCCATATTCCTAAGGCTCAAGGGATTGCGGTATTAAGCCGTTACTCTTGGGATGTAAGGGAAAACCTCGGCCTTTTCATCTCAGAGGCTTTCAGGTTCTAGTGGGATGTTACTACAAAACTGGCCAGATTTTGAGGTCCCACTAATAATTAGCAAGAGGAAAATACCATGTTTCTTGCATAAGGAAAGCAGGCAGGTTTTGAGTGGGAGGAAAGAGACTTTTTTGTGTGTGTTATTCACGTAAAGGAAATGTGGCTTGTTCCTTGTGCAGTATCTCAGAGCTAAAAAAAATTGAGATGCAACAACAACAACAACAACAACAACAATTTATTACTTATACCCCACCCATCTTGCTGCGCCTCCCCAGCCACTCTGGGCGGCTCCCAACAGAATATTACAAACACGATAAAACATCAAATATTTAAAACTTCCCCTAAACAGGGCTGCCTTCAGACGTCTTCTAAAAGTCAGATAGTTGTTTATTTCTTTGACATCTGGTGGGAGGGCATTCAACTGGACAGGCGCCGCCACCAAGAAGGCCCCCTGCCTGGTTCCCCGTAACCTCACTTCTTGCAGTGAGGGAACTGCCAGAAGACCCTCAGAGCTGGACTTCAGTGTCCAGGCTGAACGATGGGGGTGGGGACGCTCCTTCAGGTATACTGGAAGTTTGAATCTTACCTCTGCTGTGTACTCAATAGGCAGCCTTAGGAAAGTCACTGTATCTCAGCCTCAGCATCCCATTTGCAATATGAGGGATAATAATACCTGCAGGGTTGTTGCATGGGTTGCAACTCGAAAATGCATTATGAAAGAATAATACATGGGATGCTTTGAACATTTGAAGCTGCTACATAAATTGATCACGATCACCATCTTAGTAAGAGTGATTCACTTCAAGGGCAAAATTAACCTTATGCCTAAGGTCTTTTTTCACACATCTACTACATGGAGGCCAATGTGGTATAGTAGTTACAGTATTAGACAAGGGACCAGCCAGGAAGAACCTGGTTCAAATCCCCACAGCCATTAAACTCACTGGGTGACTGGGTGACCTTGGGGCTGTTCCTTCTCTCTCAGCCTAACCTACCTCACAAGGTTGTTGTTGTGAGGATAAAATGGAAGGGGGTGGCTCTGTAGGCCACCTTGAGCTCTTTGGAAGAAAGGTGGGATATATATTCATTTTCTATTTATTTATAAAAGTCATACCTCAGGTTGCGAACGCAGCGGGTTACGTTTTTTCAGGTTGCGCTCATGCCGAACCTGGAAGTACTGGAATGGGTTAATTCTGCATGCGCAGAAGCGCCAAATCGCAACCCACACGTGCACAGAAGCAGCGCTGCAGGTTGCGAATGTGCCTCCCGCACGGATCACGTTCGCAACCCGAGCGTCCATTGTATACTGCCAGCTCACATAAAATATCAAGGCGGTGTGCAATATTTACAAGTACAATAAAACACCATAAAAACAATACACTAAACAATACACTAAACAATACACCACTAAACAAAACACCATAAAAACAATACACTAAACAATACACTAAACAATACACTAAAAACAATAAACAAATAACCATTGAAATGACTGGCCGAGGAGAAGAAAATTCAAACAGCTGCGTAGGCCTGCTGGCACAAAAGTCCATAGAAAGGGTGCTTGCCGAATCTCTGCTAGAGGAGTGTTCCACAGCATGAGATCGGTGACAATAAATGCCCAACTTCCAGCTAAGTCCATTTGGGTCTCTTTAACACCAGGTGACAACTAACAATGGATTGTCTCAGGGATGGAGCTGGAATATATAAGGTCTCTGACATCCTTACACTATCCTGTTTAATATTAGCACAAGAGCCTTGAACCTGGCCTGTTAAATAGAAGAATAAAAAATAATAATTTAGTTGCATGTTCAGACCCAGAAACCTCCCCCCTAAATAAATTCACACTTGACTCAAATTTTAGTTTGGTTTTTCGCAGAATTTAGGCCACAACTTTATTGATTACAGAAAGTGAATGGTTGCATAGGCTCTGGTTTGACTAGCTCCCTGCCAAAGGGGCGTAGCAAGGGGCGGGTGTATGGGGTGGACCACCCCATGTTCCATAATGAAGGAGGTGACAAATTATCAAGGAACAATTACTGCCCTACTAGTGCGGTTCATAATTTATTTATTTATTTTTTTGGAAAATGCCTGCTCCAAAGGTCTTATCTACTATACTAGGGATTATATAGCTATATATGAAACTTCATGCATATCGGTTAATATCTTGACCCTCCTCCACCAAAATAGCTGTTTACTTGGTTGTTTTCCTATGTCGTGAAGGCTGAAATTTCAGTTCAGTGGAGCACTTACTGTTTCCAACCCTAACCCTGTGGAAAGCCATTTAATTAGACTTTAATTTGATTTTGAGATGTTTTTAGGAGGTAATTTAATTATTGTTTGATTTTACACCAATGTTATGTATCTGATGTTAGCCGTCTAAGCCCGACTTCGGCCTAGGAGGGCGGGACATAAATAAAAGTTTATTATTATTATTACTTGTTATTATTCCTTTGTAAGAAAATATGAAATAATGTAAAACCATTTTTGCAGGGGGGGAATCAATGGGGGGGGGGGGTGGCAAGATTTTTTTTGTACCGGGTACCACCTGACGCCTCTGCCCTGCCATGCAGGTAGCGCTGACCCAGAGTTCCAGCATAGGTCAGCCAAGGGTGAACACCTGGGTAAAAGGAAAGCTGGGAACAGACTATCTCCACCACCTAAATGTCTCCCTGGACTCAGGCACGGGCACAATCCCCTCTCAGGGGTTGACCAAACCATTGAGTCCCTGGATTCCTTTAACGGAATACCCTTCACACAGGGATGGTGAGAGCATTCTCTCATCCCTATCACCTGAACCAGAGCCTATCCGCCACATGAGCACCCACACTCGTCGCCAACCAATCACACCTGTAACAAATCCCTTAACCCCACTGACATGGCAGGCAGCCACAAATCATTCCCAGTCATTATTAGTGCCAGGGATAAAATGGGCAGAAAAACAATATTAAACTTGAGGCACCACAGCACAAAGGTACATAACAGGGAGCGGGATGGCTGCTTTGCCAAAACACTTGCCAGGGACCAGAAACAGACCCTCCAGTCCTTGAACTCCGTGGTCCAGATGTGCACTGCCACTACAATGGGGGAAAACTCAAGAAAGGTTAAATCACGGGTAATGGCTGTACCCTTCTATTGCTCAGGCCACCTCTGAGTGCACCAACGGCCCGGAAATAGAGCCCAAAACTCAAGGAACCAACAGCATCTGAATGGACCTGGAAATCGAATTGCAGTTTCAAAGTATCCTGCCACAAGGATATGCCATTGAACTCCTTAAGGAATTCAAGCTACATCTCGAGGTCTGCCCTGACTTCACTGGGCAACCAGACTTGGTGATGGGGTGACTGCAGGCCAGCTGAAAGTCTCGCTAAGCGTGCACAAAAGGGGAGACCAGGTGCCACCACCCTGCACGCGAAATTCAAATGGTCCAACAGGGACTGAATCTGCCGCAAGGTAACTTTTTCCCGTGGCAAAAATTCCATAATAATATCCTGCAAAGCCATCAACTTTACTTCAGGCAAAACGGAAGTTAATGCCACAGTATCCAACTGAATTCTGAGGTAAGACAACCTTGTGACTGGGCCTTCGGTTTTATCAGCTGCCAAGGGAACCCGTAACTCCTGAGTTAGGTTGTTAAAAGCCTGCAAAAGAAGCAAGCATTCCTCCAAATTGGCTGCAGATCTTAATAAAAAGTCCTCAAGGTAATGGGTCACGCCCCTAAAACCTGTCTTGCTACACAAAGCCCAGTCCAAAAATGTACCGAAGGCCTCGAAAGCTGCACAAGATATAGAGCAGCCCATAGGCATAGCCATATCCACCTAATAAGCTCCACCCAACTGGAGCCCCAGCAATTTAAAACCATGTGGATGAACAGGAAGTAAGTGGAAGGCAGCTCCACATCGCACTTTGCTAAAAGTGCACCCTTTCCAAAGGCATACAGAGAATTGGTACACCTTGA
This sequence comes from Lacerta agilis, assembly GCF_009819535.1. NCBI lineage: Eukaryota > Metazoa > Chordata > Lepidosauria > Squamata > Lacertidae > Lacerta > Lacerta agilis. Next base: position 66,411,083 of record NC_046316.1, on the reverse strand, counting down.
CCATGAAAATCTATCTGATGAAGAATTAGCGAAACAGGGCCTTGTCCTGGAATTTATTTCAACTGGAATTTGTTTCAATACTATAATAATAAAACTGTTTGAAGACTTTAAAACTGATCTCCTGCCTGGCCAGAGTTCTTGGATTCTTTATTTTTGACTTCTGGATATTACCAAGAACTCCAATTTCTACAGCATTTGGTCAAAGGTGGCATACTTAACAGACCACAACTCAGGAGGGATAGCATCTTTAATGATGAACCCTGCAGATAAGACAAGTTGTGAATTAAGCAAAATTCACCTGGAACAACTCAGGAGGGATAGCATCATTTACAGATGAACCCTGCAGATAAGACAAGTTGTGAATTAAGCTAAATTCACCTGGAACCTTTTTAGGGACCACACCCAAAGGAGAAAGGAGAAATCTGGGTAGGGAGGGTGCGCAAAAGGGCCAGCCATCCTACCCAAAGCCAATTCCTTCCTGATCTTTCTCCTAGCAATTTCAGGCAATTCTCTGACAGATTTTTGATTTTCAACTTTGGTAGCCCTAGGCGGGAACACCACTGGGATACGAAAGCCTTGAGAAAATCCAAGCCACAAATAAGAAGCAGCAGCTGTATCAGGGTACCTGCGCAGCCACGCCCCCAAGGCAGGCAATTTAATGGGAGTATGAGCTAGGGTCAATAAGACCTCACTTAACATTGCAGGCTGCTGGAGGAGAGGATCCTTCCTGTTCCTGCTGAGAACCTTTCCTTGCCCCATGAAAGGGCTGCTTAACTCCACAGGAAGTGGCGGAATGGCTCGCAGAACATTTATCACAAATGTGGGAAAACCTACAACCCTGACATTTGCAGGATCCTTTATTATATTCCCAACAAATAAGGCCCCTCCCTCACTTCTTGACCTCTTGCTTGGATTTTGACTGCTCAATGGCCTTGCTCTCGAAATGTGGAGAGACATAAGTAGTCCACACATTGAGGTCCTCATGATCCCAACGAGCAGAAGGAATCCTGGTGGCCCGATGCCGAAAACTCTTATCATAGCTTATGGCTGCTGCCTGACCGGCCAATGCAAATTTTTGCGCACCAAATCCACAGGTGCAGACTTCTCTTGGGATACGCTGCAGAAATAACTCCAGTAAATACCTGAAAGGCATCAAGCCATTTCTCAAAGGACCTCTCTACTTTAAGGGAATTGGCCTTACCCTTCCCTGACGCCACCTGCTTAATCTTGTCCGGACATTCATCAGGGGGAAAGAGTTTGAAAATATCAACATATCGGTCATTGAGGATCCTATTCCGAATCCTGGATGGCAAGTGCTCACCGGGAATAATATCCCTGACTGCATTGGTTGAGACTTTAACGTCCTTAACTGGTTTGCCATCTATACATTCAAGGGAAAGGCCATATCTAGCCCTGTGCATATTGGCTCCATGCTGCATATTGGCGCTCCCACCAAAACAAGATGGCGCTCCTGCCAAAATGACTGGGCAAGATGGCTGCCGACCCCAAAAAAACTCCCCAACTCCCCAACCAACCTTAAAGCAAAAAAGGGGGGTATCTAAAAGGTCACAGAGCTTACAGAGAAGGAACTCTCAGAAGCAGAAACAGCGAACAAAACAAGCACAATAAATCAAAATTTTTGCCTCCCACCATGCACAATTTAAGGCGCTTTAAGCTGCAGGCACAGCTATAACCGCTCAAAAAATGCCTGCCCCATGAGCCCGTGGTAAGCAAAAGACTCTGCAACTGGGAGCGCTCAAGGCAAAAGCTTCGTGGGCGAAGGCTCCTATGAGAAATAATAAAGATCGCTGAACAGGTTTTTTATGGGCTGCGGCAAACTCTGCCCACCGGGTATGCTTGGGGCAACTGCCTCGTGGGCTAAGGCCCTTTAGATGACTGAATAAACAGTCGCTACATGAAACCAACTGCAAGGGCAGCATCTGCGGCAAGCTCCACAAAGGGAGCAATCAGGGGGAAACCGTAGGGCAGATGTCCTTCAACCAGCGGCAGCGAAAAGCTCCAAACCGGAGCACTAAGGGGCCAAGCCCTGTGAGGCAAAAGCCTCTCTGAGGAAGGGAAGGGCAAGGATGGGAAAGATTAAATCTGAACTAAAAAGAGGAAAAGGAAAAGGGGAAAGGCGTCTAAAGAAGGATAACGGAAAATTATCTTTTTTTAAATAAAGATTTTATTGGTTTTTCCATAACACATAACATACCATCACCTTCACCAACATTTACCCACCCCTACAACTAACAAATACAAACACTTCAACAATTCTTCTTCTTATTAAAAAAAAAAATTTCTTGGTCGAGTCTTCGTTATAGACTTCCCCTGTTTTCTGTCCTTCGGTTCCTATTCCAAATCTTCTTTAATAACTTCATATCTCTAAAATTAAATTCACTTAAAAATTTAAATCTAAACATTCTTCAAAGAATCTTATTTCTTTTTGGTTTACAATAATATTTCACTTCTTATCTTATGTAAAATCAAATCATATTATAACTTCATATAGTTAATAACAAAACATATTGCTCTTTATATCTTAACATATTATTAACATATCTTAACAGATTATTCTTCATATCTTAACTAATTATTCTTGGATTAAATCAAATTAACAACTTCTTTTCCTAAAACTGCTGCTAATAAAAAATTAAACAAAATATCCCTTATCTAGATCCAAAATATGTAAGAAAAATAACTCGACACACAGGCTTCAGGGTAGCAATACAATTCATCCTACCCCACTTCTAACCATTTTCCTTTTCCTTCTCACTTCAAGTCCACTCCTCAATTTGTCCTCTTTTCTTATACATCCACAGATCCAGACCCAGTTCACAGAAATCCTTGCATAGAGCATCAGGGCACACAATTCTTCTTCTTCCAGCTTCTCCGTTTCATCATCCCGTTCTTATTTTATTAATAAATCTTCTCGGAGTTGCCAAGCCGTTTTGCTCTGTTCTTCCATAATCCCCTTCAGCTCTTTGCCAAGGTTCTCCTCCATTGCAGCGATGTCCTGAAAAGTCTCCTCTGTGGGAAATACCTTTTCTGCCATATCCCGGTTCAGCAATATCAATTTCTGGTTACACAGTTCAAGCCTCAGAAAAGTAATCCTTTGTTCGTCAGTTAATCCATAGTCCAAGACCAGCTCAAAAACGAAACCCAGCATGGCTGAAGTGGGCATAGGTGTCAGATTTCAATGTTTTTTCCTGTTAATGCCAGTACTTTTCCACTCAGTCTCAAGCCTTCGCAGCCATTTTTCCTGGAGCCAGGGCGCAAGAATTCCAAATCCAAAAAGAGATATTTTTCACTATCTTAGCCCCCAAAGGGAAATTCAAAAAGTCTCACTTGTCAAAAGTTGCAACATTGTAACCATCAGAGTAACAGCAGTCTGTCAATACAGTTATTTTCTTTCTCCCGAAGGGAGGGAAACAGGCTTCCTTTCCGTGATACCTCCCGGGTCGTTAAATGTCAAAAAATTAAGTCCAAATCAGTACTCACGACCACCAGGCTTCCTTTTTTATTTCTTTCTTCAGGGAGAACATTGTCGCTCACCGCGAGCGGCAGCCGCCGCTTCGCCGTCCCGGTTGGGGCATTTCCCCTATAGCCCGGCTCCGTGGTCCCTTCACCCCCACTCCCCCTTTACAGGGGGAACGGGGGAAGGGTTCGGAGCCATAGTGGGCCCGCCGGGGAGCCCGAGGCGCGGGACGCTCTTCCCGCGCCTCACCGGAGCCCCGCTTTGCGGTAGCGGGGCTCCAACCCCCGGGACAGCCTGGGTCAGCCTCGTTGCCGAGGCAACCCACGACCGCCCGTGATGGCGTCGCCGCCGGAAGTCGGATAACGGAAAATTATCACCAGGACGATCCGCCGAAGGTAAATCGCTCTCTCTTTCGGCTCACAGAGGACACACTGTTGGTGTTTTGAATGCACGCACCGAAAGAGGAAGCTATGGGACACGTGCATGGGCATATATAGGTCCCGTAATACATTTAGACTGTGCCCCATTGGCTAGATTGAACCCAGCATCGAGGGACCTTCCAATCAGGTGTTGTGGCTGACCAATCGTAGCCACCCACAACACAGGGTGTCGGTTTTCCAGGTCTCACCGCTATACGTGCCCTCTTTAAGGGAGGACCTGATTTAACAACAATGATTTTTATTAATAACAGCAAATCAATAATAATTAAATTAACAACAACAAAGCTCTTCAGTTTAACAAGCTGTGTTAAGGGCTTTCCATGTTCACTCAAGTTGCAGAGAGCCAGAAAATTGCAGCTGTTGTGGGTCATACATTTAAAAGTCATGTTACTTAGGCAATATGGATATGGTATGATATGTGGTTTGTTCCATCTTCACCACTGCCTTGGAGCTGGATGGCTGACAGTGGCAGACCTGAGTTCCAGATTTGTCCATTATTGTAGTAGACACATGGAGTCTATGCAACTGAAGCTATCACGCAACTGTAGCTACAATTACATGTTTCAAGCAACCAACACCATACACATGGAAGCTATCTGTTCAGAAGTGTCACTGAGATATTGCACAATCCTCTTCACAGTTAAAATGAGAAAGCGGAGAAGGTTTGAGATGTCTGGGGAAATTGTTTGGAGGGAAAACCCAAGAGAGGCCTCAGTGGTAGTGAATAGACATTCTGCACATGTTTTGATATAGCAATACAGGAAAATTCCCTATATTGAGCCAAAGGAGTGCCCCTTGTAGCTCAATATTGTCTGCACTGACTTTCAGCAGCTCTCCAGAGTTTTAGGCATGGGTCTCTCTGAAACCTGGAGGCTGAAAGAGCAGTGTGTGGCTGTTTGCAAAAGGGCTTTCAAACAGCCCTGCACTATATTTTGAAGTCCCAATAGTCGGGGCTTTGAAGTGCAGTGTCACTTGATGTCATTCTGATGTCAAGTGACTGACAGGTGAGTGGCCCTGCCCACCTGTCAAATTTGACCTTCCAGGGGGTGGAAGATAAGAATCTGGCCTACTGGCCAAAATATGTTTTTCACCCCTGATTTAAACAGGTTTACTCTGAGTATTACTTAGCTGGATGCAGCCCAATATCTGTGAGGTCTCCTGATCTGGATTGGGCCTAGTAAAACTGCTGATTAAAGCAGTATTACTAGTTGCTTGGCAGAGCCACTGCAAATGAAAAAAAAAATGTGTATATGAAAGACGACTTCATATCCTCTGTTTTCATTACTAATATTTATTAGATTTGTATCTTTATTAGATTCACAAGAAAGATGCACGTTAGGCTGAGCCTGAGACCCACTTGCCAAAGCAACGCAGCAGGTTTCATAGCAACAGTGCTGAGTGTAGATTTTCAACATCCAAATACACTGCTCTAGCCACTGGATTCCTGTACAATGGGGATCAACATACCAAGAGAATACTAGTAACCATCACATCTGGAGCACATGTGTGAAGCTGCCTCCAGTCTGAACACATACATAATTATGCTGAAAAACAATGATAATACAGTCGTACCTCTTGTTACGAATGCTTCAGGATGCGTACAACACGGGTTATGAACGCACCGAACCCAGAAATAATGGAACGCGTTACTTCCAGGTTCGGCAGTTCGTGCATGCACAGATGTGTCAAATGACATCACACACATGAGCAGAAGTGCCGAATCACATCATGCACATGTGCAGGCGCGGCACTTCAGGTTGCGCACGTCACGGGTTATGAACGGGGCTCTGGAACGGATCCCGTTCTTAACCAGAGGTACCACTGTATCAATACAGACTTCAGTGCTGAATATATTTACTTGCAGATAAGTCCCACAGGGTTGAACCCTCTAAGCATGACTAAGCATGAATCCAACCCACTGATTCTGAAATTTCAAGCAACTATGTTTAGGACTAAGGTCTCAGAGTTTAAACTTTATCAGGGTGTAGATTTCCATGTATAATGGCTGTCTTCAAAGTTTTCTTTTCAAGGCATCTAAGGGAAAACTGCATGTTACATGCAATTCCATAACTCCACACAAGGGGTAGGCAACCTAAGGCCCATGGGCCACAAGCGGCCCACAGTGGTTGTTTAACTGGCCCACGAGCCGCCCCCGGACCAAGCCACCCGCTCGGTGAGTCCCCTCACACTGTGCTAAACCAGTGCAGTGTGGCGTGGGGACTCACTACTGTGGCGCTGGAAATCACATCTGCGCAGACGCAGATGCTGGAAATCGTGGAGGCGCGCTCTTTCACACACACGCAACCCAGCCCATGGAGGGATCTCCGCTGGAGTGAACTGGCCCAGGCGAGGTAAACCTTACCAACCCCTGCTCCACACACACACACACACACACACACACACACACACACACACACTTTTGGGTTGGACCTAATTTGAGCAGAGAATAGAATGAGTAGTTAACAATTTTCCTGGTGGCCATTTCCCCACTCCAAATATAACCCTGCAGTTCCTTTCCCAGGTTCTAATTGCAGGTTTGTAAGGGATTCGAAATATTCATTTGAGAGAGAGAGAAAAGCAGCATAGAAAATGTTAAGCACTGATCATTTCTCCAATATAACCCTGCAGTTCCTTTCCCAGGTTCTAATTGCAGGTTTGTAAGGGATTCGAAATATTCATTTGGAGTAGAGAGAGAAAAAATAGGCAGCATAGAAAAGGTTAAGCATTGATCACTTCTCCATTCAAAAATTTTCCTCTCTTGAGTCTGGTTTTCATTCATTTTTTTAAAAAAGTACAGCCATTGCGACTTTGTACTCATGGTAGGATATAGCTAGGCCCTCTATTTATAGTGAAAGTTAGAAGAAGGCCAGTGCATGTGAGAACAGATTGATTTATTCTTTGGGGCTGATTTTACCAGGAGCTTATTGAATGCTCCAACCTGTGTCAAGAGCTCAACTGACCACATTCTTTGGGACAAATATGCAGGATGTGGTAAGTTGCTCTTTCAACCATTGTCAGGAAAAAAAGCTTTCAGAAGACCAGTCCATCAGAAAAACCAGTCCAACCCTATTTGTTTTTCAGCAGAATTTGACCCATTGAGTCTAGAACACAAATCCTTCATCTGACCTCATCTTCCTTCAGCCACAAATATTCATTTATGTTAGGAAGGCCTGGAAGGTCGGCTTTGCTGGGCTGGTGATTGTTTACACTGTCCACTTTAACTTTGGACCAGTGCCTATCTTGAGAAATGCCTGATTATCAGGTGACTGAGACCCACTAAGAGCTTCACAGCATTCCTTGCTAAAAGAGGAAACAATCAAGAGACTTATCCTGCTTCCAGCCAGGTTGACAGAGGGGATGGGAGGGGGAATGTGAATGGAATCAGGTCCCAAGTCCCTAAATATCCTGGCTGGTTTTTGTTTTTGTTTAATGCAAACTTTTGAGTTCCTAGGAGAAAGCAGCAGCAACATGAACAACACAGCTTTAGCCTCTCTCATCTCTCAGTGTGTTCTGAAGCTTCTGGAAAAAGACCTGAACGCAGGGAAAAATGCCACGAAGGAGAAAACACCAAAATACAAACCATATGACAACGCCTATTTCTTCATTCTCTTTGTCATGTTCTTTTACTCTTTCCTGGCGTTGACTGTCTTTTTCGGTTATGTTCGCTCCAAGAAAGCCATTTCAAAGAAAGATCCTTACCAGGAGTTCATTGAGGATAAGGATCGAAGCAAGAAGTGGAACACGAGCCGGCCAGTGGTGGTGAAATTTGACTTTGAAGAGGAGAGCATTCTTTGAAGTACTTAAAACCAAAATGCTTTGCAAACTGTACTGGACTGTCTGTGTCGTCTACATGTCAAAGCAAGGTCTGCACACATCTCCTTCGATGACGTCCAGCGCAATAAGTAAAACCACTGGCTAGAAGTGGGTAATGGAAAGAAGAAGAAGAAGAAGGAAAAAAAGAGTTCACCATTCATGGGAATTCTTTTGTTTTGTGGAATGCCGTTTTTCAGAGATAACGGCGTACGTGTATCTTTTTTTATGCTGCAGAAGGAAAGTGGGGCTTGCCGTCCTCTGCACAGCTTGTGGGTGCAGCTGGAAGAAGCAACCTTCCAGAGCCATCTTACTCTGTGATATTTATCACCATATCTAGAAAAGGGGGGAAGAAACCGGTTTATGCACATCTGCATGGTGCACGCACAGAAAGGACATGAAATCTTCCAATCGAGTTTTAGCACTTGTGAGTTTTACTTCTCTGGGAGAACCATCTGATCTACATCTTTGTAGAATAATGCATTAGACTTTCATAATTTAATTAAGCATGCCATCAACACCTCTGCTATCTTCACTTTTTATATTAAATACATATCATGGCAAAAAAGCATGCCAAACAATGCCTAAAAAATGTAATGAAAAAGTATTTGGAGGGAACAATTGTCTGGGCTTTAAGTGATCTCTATGCCTCTTTTTCCAGACTTAGTTAGTGGTCAATATATCTGATTGCATATAAAGCAGAAATGTCTGTCTAAAGCTGAATGCACCCCAAATGTTGTTTAATTTGCTGAGAATCCAACATGATGTTTCCTTTTAAGATTTATTGTGCATATTATTAAATATAATTTGATTTGCTTATTCAGATTTGTTGTCTTTGTTGCAAACATGTTGCTTATTAGCATGCCAAAGAATCCATGGAACACACAGATCTGCATGATAATTGCATTGTTTTGTGCTACGTAAACAAGAATTAATGCAGGATCATTTCCGGAAATATATTTTTGCTCTTTGCTTAGCACTCACAGAGAATGCAAACCATATTACAAATCTGAAATCAAAACTGCTTTTTCTTTGTTTTGGATTACTTCTCGAAGGAGAAATAGGGCTGAATTTCTATACATTTAATGCCTAGCCCCTCCCTCAGAGGAGTCGGGAAAGCAGAAAATGGTTCAGCTCATTTATGGTGGAATTTGTAAAGAGATTTCTTAATGATTTTCTGTACAGAGTTAGTTTTGTCAAGTGGAAATATTTATTAAACTCAAGGAAGTTAAAAGTTCTTGGCTCCTGCAACCTGCCCCCCACTCCATATCACCACAATCATTTTATTTGTATGCCACCTTTCCATGGTTAAAATCATGCTCAAGGCGACTCACAGCAGGAAAAGATTTACATAATTACCAACATAACGAAAGTAGTCATAAACAATAAATAAAAAAAACATCAAAAGGTACACAACCAAGCTGAACAATTTTCACATAAATCATAAGATCTAAAAAAGATACAAAAGTTAATATCAATAGCAACAACAAAAAAGCCCTAACAAAACACCCTAAACAATACCTTAGTCTATTCAGTAGCTTTTGTAGCTGGAGCCAGTCAGGGCTCCATGCTTCCAGGCTAGATGGAGAAATAAAGCATCTATGACTCCAGGTGGGAGAGTTCCATAGCTGAGGCACCACCACAGACAAGGCCCTACACTGTGTCACTAAAGAACAAGCTGCCCTCATCTGGGAGATGAGTAGAGGAGAAGCAGCTGATCCATTGGGGAGCAGCCACTATACTAGATTCCTGACAGGCAGGGTGGGAAGGCTGGCAATTTGGTGCTCCTGTTGGTTAGTTGCACTATGCTGGCTGCCCCACTGCCTTGCCCCTTCTGCTAAATAACAATGGCTGACTTGCTGGGAAGCTAGTATAGCAGCTCTACTTGGCCTGCTAAGCCACTTCTGGAGAACAGCGTTCTGTGCTACTCTCATAGCCGAGGGAGAATGACACACGGAGAGGTGCTCTGTCAGATGCCTAGGTCTCAAGTTGTTCGCATGTTAACGTTAACAGCTTAAATAGACAACCAGTGCAGTTCCTTCAGAATGGATGCTATATAAAGTCACTCAGAAGCTCTGGACAGGATGCTTGCAGTGGTGAGGCCACCTTCAAGATCCGTGCCCATCATGGCTGATAAAATCTAGGAGGTGGGGATTGACTGGGTGAGTCCAGGGAGTGGTCAATGACTCATTGCAGGAGCGAGGTATGCTCACCACTTTGAAAGAGGCAGTGGTGCGATTCCTCCTGAAGAGGTCCTCAGAGGTTTGGGGAAATATTACCACCCAGTCTGTAATATTCCTTTTCTCAGCAAGGTGATAAGGGTGGCAGCCAGCCAACAGCAGATATGGCTGGAGGAAGTGGATCCTCTGGATCCATTGAAGTCAGGTTTCAGACTCAGTTTTGGCACCAAAACAGCCTTGGTCACCCTGATTAATGATGCACCAGTCAGGAGAGGGTGGAGGAGGAGAGGAATACAATCCTGTTGGTTTCCCTTGACCTCTCAGGCTGGGAAGCAGAACTCATTGAAAATACACCATTGAAATTGTAGCTCTGTGAGGGGAATAGGGCTCTCCTAACAAACTACAGTTCCCAATATTCTTTGGAAGAAGCCATGTCTGTTTAAAGCCACGTCTGCTTTAAGTACATATGGGGATTCCTTCTCAACAGCTACAAACATATAACATTTAAATAATAAAAATAAAAATAACGAAAGCTTCTCAATAAACACACAATGAAATGAAACAATTCCCAAATAATTCACAACATGGTTTAGCAACAAGAATGATGAAAAATAATGCCTTAGAGACCAACTAAGAACAAACTTAGTTGGTCTCTAAGGTGCTACTGGAAGGATTTTTTTTAATTTTTAATTTTGTTTTGACTATGGCAGACCAACACGGCTACCTACCTGTAACTGAAAAATAATGCATTACTCAAATTAATTATTGACCCCTACAAGAACTCCTAAAAAACAACAACAACCCAATTCCAATAGTCTCCATGTATCCTGAGTAGCAGGTCTTTCTGGACTAGTAACAAGATGGTTTGGGCCCCTTCAGCCGTAGGAGCAGCTTTTGAAGCATGAGTAAGTCTGGTCTCCACCCTCCCAGTCCAGGTGGAAACAGGCCAACAAAGCAGGGAGCAGACCTTATAGGAATGACCAGGGGGTTTAGCAGAGTTCAGAGTCACAATCTAGCCAGGCAAACACACCTGGGGTGCAAAGCAGGACCAGCAAAGGGTGTGGCCAAAGGAGAGAGTATGTGGCCTAGACAGGGACATAAGTGTCCTGGAGGCCAACATTTCGCCCCTGACCTGAGGTGCCCTACTTTTGTAATAAACACAGAAGTGGACATTCTTTCCCCAGGTCCAGGCTAAAAATGTACATGGGTGAGTTTCACTCCTGTGAAATTCTGTTACTTTTAAAGCTATTAGCTAAGATGTGAACTGGAACTATTCCCTGCCTTAAAACACTTCCTTGCATGGAATTTGCTGTTTATGATTACCCTTGGTTTAAGGTCCCCTTGCCAGTTTTTTGTCCACATGAATGTTCCTGTTCAACCCAATTTGAATTCATTTCAAGAGTAAGATTTTATGAAACACTGCATCAAAGGCTTTACTAAAATCCAAATATGTATATCTACCACTTTCTCTTCATGCCCTAATTTCATAATTCAATCAAGGGATGTGCGCGCACACGCACACACATCTATACATACACTGTGGTAAGATTTCCTGCAGATACACTATTGTTGCTGAAGGCATCTGGTGCCTGGTAGTGAATTGGGGCTGTTTCTTTTTCTCAACGCTATTGCTTTACAGTTTCTTCATAGCATAATTGCTCTCCGTTTTAATTTAATGTTTTTTTACATTGCATATTCTGTTCCTTTCCCTAATAAATGTAATTGAGTCTGTAGCATAATGTTGAACCACCTCTACAGCTTTGATCTTGGGAATACCTTATTTTGTATAACTTTTAGTTGCTGAGAGTATGGTTGGCATCTGTCTGTCTCTAGGGACAAAGGAGGAGTATGCCTTTGTGGGGGAAGTCAAACTAACAATTAAACTTTGCTTTAAAAATGTACAAATTTAAAAAACGAGATACAAACACCAAATTTTTGCTATACCGATAACCAGATATATACAAAGAGACAATCAATTTTCATGATTTTTATCTTTAATCAGATAATCCTTTTCTTCTTCTTTGGCGATCACTCGTAGCCAAGTAAAATTGTCTTCCATGAACATGGTCAGATAACGAGCTAACCCAAATTGAGCAAAACACATTAAGGTTTCTTCATCTTCCTGTCCTAGAGAATGAGATGTCTCTCACCAGGTGTCAGCAAAAGGTGGCAAGTGGAGCTCAGACAGAGACAGAGCCATGAGACATAGGCAGATGCAGATGCAGATGCAGATGCAGATGCAGATGCAGGCAGAAGAAAAAGGGTGGAATGGATCCACAGGCAGTAGCCGCAGATCCATTCCAGACTTTTTCTGCCACCTTCATCTCTCTCTGTCTACCTCCTCCTTCTCCCACCTTTGTCTGTCCCTCACAGCCATTTCCTCATAGGTCTTGGCAGCTGAGGAAGCTGGGCCACTGCTCTATACTCCGCCCCCCCCCCATGATCCCTATTATTTTTTAAAAAAAAGCAAGAACAAGATTAGGATGTTCCTAGGGCACACCTGTCACACCCTGTGCACATGCCTATGATTGCGCCCCAACTTGTACAGAGACTCAGTTGCATTAGAACCTCAGCCTAGTTTTTCCCCCAACCCCAATATGCAATGACTTGGACAACACTTCAGGACTTTCTAAAAAGAAAATCTAGAACTACCTGGTGGCATGTGATTATAATCTTGCACAATGCACCACTGCAATACACCTGCACATTTTCCTGGTGTGTACACAGTGGCGGAGGAACCCTCTCCGTCACCCGGGGCGGGACGCCGAGGGATGGGGTGAACATCCCCGTGATGAATGCACGATGCCTGTATGGACTGTGCACGCGCAGCAGCCCATACAGTCGCCACACGAGCGGCAGCCCATACGGATGCAGTGAGAGTGGCACCCACACTGACTGCGTGCACACCCTCCACTGCTCTACAGCTGGGGGGAGGCAGCAGGCCATCTTGTCAACCCCCACAGGGCAGTGCCCAGGGCGGCCCGCCCCCTCCACTCCCCTTCATATGCCCCTGTGTGTACACACACATGCTATCATGTCATTTAGAAGCCTTCACAGTGTGGGGGGGGAGGGGAGAAAAGCCATAGAACTGGGAATTTGATAGCAGAAATGCACAAGAGTGTTATAGTTCATTATACTAGAAACATTAGTGAATGCCTGTAGAGAGGAGCAGTGGAGTCTGCAGGGACTGTCTTTGAGAAAATGGGTAAAAGGTAAAGGTAAAGGACCCCTGGACGGTTAAGTCCTGTCAAAGGCGACTGGGGTTGCGGCGCTCAGCTTGCTTTCAGGCCGAAAGAGCCAGCGTTTGTCCACAGACAGCTTTCTGGGTCATGTGGCCAGCATGACTAAACCGCTTCTGGCACAATGGAACACCGTGATAGAAATCAGAGCGCACAGAAATGCTGTTCACCTTCCTGCCTCATTGGTACCTATTTATCTACTTTTTCTGGCATGCTTTTGAACTGCTAGGTTAGCAGGAGCTGGGAAAGAACAATGGGAGCTCGCCCCATCGTGGGGATTTGAACCGTTAACCTGATTGGTAAGTCCAAGAGGCTTTTCAAATTGTTATCAAGTTAACTTTTTATATCACCCAACATTTTCAAGAATTTTTGAAATGCCGGTTTTCTCCTGTAATTGTCCATCTGGCCTCATGGTGGTGGTTGTTGTTGTTGTTGTTGTTGTTGTTGTTGTTGTTGTTGTTGCTGTGTGTTTTTTCTTTTTTTTAAGCCCTGCAACACTAGATCTTAGTGTCATTCACAAGAAAACCAGCTAATGGCCACACCACTGTTAGATAAGTGTATGTTAAGAGAATCAGTCTCTCAAAGATTGGCAAAGATATCAGCTTTGAGACAGCAGCACCCTTTAATGTATTTCCATTCACACACACCCTGCCACCATTGTGCTATGGACTTTTCCCTCTGGCCTCTTCTTTCAGATCCTCCCCACTCACCAGAAACTCTTACATGATGGATATGAGTGGATACATACCATGGGAACACAAACAAAGAAAATTTCAGGATAATTTTTGGGGAAATGCTACACATTGTAATATGCACTCAAACCCTTGAATTCCGTTTGCATGTTAATGTTTGAACCTTCTGAGCCTGTAGGTGGCTTGACGCTTTTGTTTTGCACGATGAATAACATGTCACAAAATGCACATGAAGTTATTGTTCAGACGTCTTTATTTTGCCTCGAAACAATTCAGATTCCTCTTCTGTTGGAGACACTGATCCTGAAACAGCCAGGCTTCTAAAGCCATTAAACGGAATTACTGGGCTAATTACTCAGGCTTGGAGAATTTTATAGTAATAACCATTACCGCAGCCTGTATAAATTAGGCTGCAATTTTAACCTCCATGCTGCTGGATGGGATTAGTATCCAGTGGACTGTCTCCACCTGCTGACCTCCACTGAGTGGGGGCTTCTGCTGCTGTGGAAAACACAAACCCCCACCGACTACTGCACTGCAGCTACAAAATGTGTGACAGAGGCATGCTTCTGCTGGTGGTTTTTCCATTAGGGCCCCAGAACATAGTGTTTCATATAGGGTGAAGCTGGGATGGCCAAGTATCCTGGATCCTAAGCTGATCTAGGGACTCAGCTACATTGGCAAAAAAGTGCTTTATATGCATTGTATACACATTATAACACTGTGACACCAGACGACGGGGTGAAGTTCTGTTGTTGCCAACCCGATTTCTCACACAGATTTTACAATGCATTTAATTGAACCGCTTCTTTGATGTGTTTAGATCCAGCCTAGGCCACAGAAAGGGCCCCAATGCAGGCTACTCTAAAGACAGGAGCTGGCACAGCATAAATGTGAATATAGCTCCCTACCCTGGTTAGCACTAGTGGCAGGGCTTTGAATGCAGTTGAGGTTCCAGAGCTCTATTTTGCTCCAAGGTAGGGTTGCTCTGCACAGTAGTTAAATAGCCTTTGTTGCTGCACAATGTACACACTCAACGAGAACATACGAAGAACCCTGCTTGATCAGTGCAAAAATCTGTTTGGTTTGTAAGCAAGCAAGGCACTTCCAGACATCCCTAAGGAATTCTGCTGTCTTTGCACACCAGATGCTGCAACTTTTCTAGAACTATGCTTCATATTCATTTCCCTCCCTCCCCACTCCATTATTGAAGGGTAGCATTTAGTTGGGAACTGCAAAGGAGTCTAAAGACCGTTGCAGTAAATAAAGGGCCAGTCATTCTCTCTCACACAGCACCTTATTACCTACCTCACAGGGCTGTTCTGTGGATAAAATGGAGGGAGAGTCATGTGCATTGCCTTGAGCTCCTCGAAGAAAAGGTGATAAACAAACTAACATGCATAGGAATGGCAGAGAAATTACCACCACAGAGTGGTGAAGGCAGTCTTTACAGTATGCAAGGATCAAAATAGGAGGCAAAAGGGACATTTGGTTGAAATGATACCTATAGATGCACATCATAGTGAGTTTTTGGTTTCCGCACTTTGAAGGACAAATGTGTTTGCTTCAGATTCCCCTCCTGATTTAAATTTTATCTCTCCACCAATGCATCAGGCAGGCTGCTTGGCTTTAAAAAAACACACACATTTGAAGCATTATTATGCTTATGCATTCAAACATTTATTTGGCACCTTATCTGCTTGTGTATCTGTGTGTGAAAGCCAGGCTGGAGAATCTCGGGCTCTCCAGAGGTTGTTGGACTTCAACTCCCATCAGCTACAACCAGCGTGGCCAGTGGTCAGGGATGATGGGAGCAGTAGTTCAGCAACATCTGGAGGGCCACAGGTTCAGGAACTGTTCCAGAGAGAGGTTTCTTGGTGTCATAACCAGGCTAACAAATTAGTGCTCTATACATGAAGCTGCTGCTGCAAATGGGCAAGCCAGAAGCTGTTTTCACTGAGCTTAATCTGTAAGAGAAGATAGTTTGCATGACCAATTTTTATTTTTATTTTTTTTAAATCCAACTGTTCTTTCATAGCAGCCATATACTTGATTTTAGGTACAGCTGTGCACACCCTGAGTGTGACATTTGAGAAAGGGTAATGAAAGTTACCCATGTTCTTGCAACTTTTGGTGACGATGGCAGTGTGGTTTCACAGTTATGGAAGATTTGTTCAATAAACTGTCTGTCTTATCCTCTTTCTGAGGATAGGAGGCCTGACGCAATTGCCAGGAAGCTGTTTGGCTTTCAAAAGCAGCAGGCATGTTGGCACTCACATAAACATGGCAAGTGGAAGGATGGTTGGGTCAATCTTTTGATAGGTTTGTGTAGGATCTAGCTACATACTGTATTCCTTTAATTGCACCTGCAGAGGTGAGTAGACATACTGCTTCATTTACAATCAGTGCAGGTCCCACGACATCTTGCTGATATCCTGTAGCTTTATGAACAAATGTTCTGTTGTTGTGTGTCCCTATCCCCCCATATTTGTTACACTATAGCACAAGAGAGCCCTTCCAGAGGATAATAATGCTAGCACATTTGCAAAGCTAAGCAGGGTCCAGTATGGCTTCAAATTGGATGGGGGACTGTGTGTTGAGATTCCTCATTGCAGGGGGTTGGACTAGATGGCCCTTGGGGTTCCTTCCAACTCTACAATTCTATGATTCTGTAAAATAATTTAAGCTGCCTCTGTCAGTGTGTCACCTAAAATCACAATATTATATATATCATCTAATTTTGTGTATCATATGGTCCTATTTCTATCTTTTTTGCATTTTTAAGAAGTTTTTTGATCTTCTGTAACATATTATTTTGAGTCCAAGATAATCATTATTATTATAATTTAAGATTTATGTTTTATGCACCATTTGTGTATTATTTATTTAACCGATATATAATTCATTTTACAATAAAATATTAATATCCAAAAGATTGTGATCCAAACTTTAAAACTTCTGAATAAAATGATTTTTTAAAATCGAGTACATCATTATCCTGCCTATTTTAATGGATTTAAAATGTACTTACATATGGTTTTTCAGCACTCATTTATTAAAAATAACATCTTGGTTATCGTCTGTGCTCTCTCAAAGAACTAGATACAGTTAATTGACCTACAATCAGCAGCGTTTCCTTTCTGGAATTAATTCATTTTGATTTCATAACTCATAAAATAGTAGCAACAAGAGTCATGTTTCAAGCAACATTTTGCCTCTTAAAAAAAATTCAAATAAACTTTAAAGGAGAGGCTTCTACATTTGGTTGTTTTGAGATATTATTTTTGTCATTTAAAGAATTGTGAAGTAAAAATTAGCTGCTGATTTTTTTAAAATTACTCATGCATTTGGCTTATATTTTGAAACTTTCAGAGTGACATGAACATGGCACTGCAAACTTTTCCACAGTCACTGCCAGAATGACATTAAGTTTCTGGACTGGAATGAAATGAAATGGTGAATTTATTTGATCCACTCCAAGTTCTCAGTAATGTAAATCCATGACCTTTTATTTTGTTTTGTTTTTGCGTGTTTAGGCCTTTTACCTTTTCCCAAAATAAATTCACACAGGAGTCAGATATTTGGTTTGGTTTTTGGCAGAAATTTAGGCCACAACTTTATTGATTACAATCAAGTGAGTGGTTGCATAGGTTCTGATTCGACTATCTCCCTGCACCCTTGCAGGCAGCCCTGCCCCAGAGCCACGTTCATAGGACAGCTCAAGGATGAACACCAGGGACAGCTGATGGAGGGAACACCAAACAGCCTTCCTGATGTCCCCTGGACTCGGGCGCAGGCCGAACTCCTTTCGGGGATCGTCAAACCAGTGAGTCCCTCGATTCCTCTACTGGAATATCCTGTCATTGCATAGGCGTGGCCACATCACGTGCCACACCTATCACCTGAACCAGAGCCTATCCGCAACCTTACGCGGCAGGCGAAACCCAAATGGCACCAGCCAATCAGCCAAGTGAGGGAAATTCCTACCGTACCCCTGCCCCAAAAGCAGGCGACACACGACAGCATAGCAAGGTCAAGCGCAAGCCCTAAATCTAGGGAGAGGTGGGCGGGTGTTCCAATGCGAAAGCCCCAAAGAGGAAGCTCGTAAGCCTTGCGTGGGTTATATAGGTCCCGTGTTGCTCCTTTTCTGCAGCACCCCATTGGTCAGATTGTGCCCAAACAACATGGGACCTACCTATCAGGGGTTGTGGCTGTTCCAGGATTACCCACCCACAGCACTGGGTCAGGTGGCCAGGTCACACCGCAACACGTGCCCTCTTTCATGGAGGACCCGCTTTACCAAAATCCCATACAAGTCCATTTCCTTGTATCTCTTAATGCCCACAAATAAGCAGATGAATGTGTGTTTGAACAAACATTTCATCCTTTGGCTCCCTGCATCTGCATACAGGTATTTGATCCCTGAAAGAAGGAGTAATAGTAGCCTGGGAGGAGAAATTTAGATCAGGAAAATGGAGTGGGGGGAAGGTGGCATGGACTCCAATACTCCAATACAACTTGGAGCATCTTGGGCTGCTTCTAAAGAAAATAAAAATGCTAGGAGATCTTATCATATATCTGCAGATGATGTATTCTTTGGGCTTGACAGCCAAATCAATGGCAGCCCAGCGAGTAACTTGCATGAGCTTTAGGATTTCAGCTTTTGATGTTAACCCTGCTCACTTTATTAACAGGAGCAGTATAATTTTACAGTCATGTGCCACATTGGTGAGCACCATATAATTTGATACATAGAGACTGAAATAGTAAGTACAACAACAAACAGAAGCTACCCGTAATGTTATTTTCCAAAGTCATTACCTAATTAAATTTGTGTGCTGGCATCATGTTGGGTCTTGAATTACTCCTTCCTCTCGGTTACTTGATGTTCTGCAGTACTACTTGCATATGATTCAAGACTGCATCTGTAAAGAGAGAACATGCTCATTCTAATTGTGTTTTCTGCATCTGCAGAGAAGAAATCCTTCGAAAACCCATGCTTATTCATATATGAAGCAAGTGCACGTTGCAAAGAAAACCATATTGTTTCAGCTGGGAATCGTAGATAAGCTATGGGCAGCAGCTGGTGTTGAAATTAAGTGGTACGTAAATCTTGTTAAATAAAAGTAGAAATGCACAAACCATTTGATGGGCAGAGCAATCCTAACTCCCAATCTACTGCGCTGGAGGGGGGGTTAGGACACAGCAGAGGCTCCCCCCTGGCTCCGTTCAGTCCCACTGCTTCCAGCTGGGAGTTAGAATTACAGCCTAAGTTATTATTCTTTCCCCATCCGTCAGAGATATCTAGACATCATGTCAGTGTACAACACGACTGTGCACACCGGTTTAAAACGCAGCAAATTTGTTTCCCCTCCTGCTGGTGTTTCAAATCACAGCTTTCTCGTAGTTGTACAAATCTGTACAGTGCAGTTAGATGTGTCTTTAGTTTGCCCACTCTGTGTCCTCATCAGCGGGCAGAGAAGGCACATGCATGTCTTCATGTGGCTTACATTTTCAAATCAGTTCAAAGTTGGTATTGGGGAAGATGCACCATAACACAGTATTCCTCAAGCTGCATGGGTGTGGACAATAGGTGTGGACAATGCTCAGGACAACTCATTCACATATTTATTTTACAATGGACCACTGAGCATATGTCGTGGTCACCTAGGAGGCATTACCGACTATTAGGATAAAAACAGTGGGAATTATTTACAATTAAACATGTTAGGATTGGACTGTAAGTCAGCTAAAGGTAGCTAGGCATTGATGCATTTAACCAAGTGATTAGTCCACAACTAGAAAAGTAGAGCTTTAGCTTTTAAGCCAGAGGCAGAACACTGTGTGATCTGAAAGCTTGCTTCCAGCCTTTCTAACATTAGTTTGCATTTAGGCTGTTGTTTCCAAGTAATAAGCTCATGACTGGCTTGCTGCAACAGGTTTTTGTTTTGCACAGAGCTGTATGGAAGAGGGTCTGTTTTCTCTGCCTCTCTCCATGGATGGCTGTTTTGTTTGATCCTTCTCAGATAACAGCTATGGTGCACTCTGGCTGGCTGCTCTTCCTCAAGGCTTTCTGCTGAGGCCTCTGTTTTGATTTCACACTCTGTCCATTTATAGGCAGGCAATAGCTCAGCGAAATGAAATGGCTCCCCTGAGAATCTCTCTCTGTGGGGCATGTTTCTGGTGAGTAGCACTATGATCGTGATGCTATTTGTTCTTTAAGATGCTCACATGGGGAAGAAGGTGAAGACCCCAAGTGCTCATATTTTTCAGTTGTCTCCTTACCTTTCATTTTCCCTTTTACATCTTGTCTTTCATCGTTAGGCAGTAAATACCACCCAACCACGCTGGTAGCCATCGAGTGTTGCTCTATTTTCAAGTCAGTACAGACTGTAGCTCTTCACGTCTAAGATATAAAGGAAAACAGCTCTGGGCAAACCGAAAAAGTTCTTCTTCTTCTTCTTCTTCTTCTTCTTCTTCTTCTTCTTCTTCTTCTTCTTCTTCTTCTTCTTCTTCTTCAAAAGACCCCCTTTGATAATCAAATGTTGTTTGTGTGTCTACCCCAAGAACATTCACGGCACAGGAAAAGATCATTGTCCCACTGAGACTTGCCCCGATTAACCCTGAGAGATCTAATCAACCAATCTATCATCACTTACTAAGTTGAAAGTTCAGGCAGTGGGAATGGGCTCCAATTCCTTCCACAAACACAGGCCTACTTTCCCTTTGAACTGAACAACCTTCTTTATTTTTATTCCTGCATGTGACAATTTGTTTCATGGTTTGGTGACCCTGGATATAAATAAATGTCAACTAACGGTAGAACGGAGTCTCTTGCTTCCGTTTTACAGCTTCTTATCTTTACGCAAATAATGTCATTGATTAAAAATAATAATACTGGCACAAGGCAGTCCATCCTACAGGTGTAGGAGTCCAGAATTCAGGGCCAACATATAATTCCTTGCAGGATTTGGTGCAGCAAACAGGGAAAAGAAAAGATCAGAAGGTGGGCAAGGATGGTGATTGGCTTATTACTAGGCATACTGAAATCAGAGTAAAAATGACAGTGAGAAAAAGGGGATTGAATGCATGTTGCATTTGCCACGAATAGGCTATGGTGCCGGGTCATCAATATCCCAAAACCTGAGACTGATATCGATACCATGAGGTGGGGCCTGATGATGTCACAGGGTTGGCAAACATTTGTTTATTATCTCAGCAGCTCACAGCACAACAGCAAAAAATGCAAATCAATAAACTATTACATTAACAGTTAGGCCTGGAAACATGGTCCAGCAATAAAGACCAGTGGTAGAAGGGTGGAGATGTGAAGGCTCAGAAAAATGGAGCTGTATCCAATGCTTGTCATACTCAGAGTTGACCCACTGAGATGAATGGAGATGACTAACTTAGATCTACTCTGAATTGGATATAACCTATTGTTTAAAGAGCTCCTCCAGTTACCACAAAGATCCATGGGTTGCACTTGTTTGAAGATGTCAACGCATGTGGCCTTCTAAGTTGGACACTTTGAAGAAGAAGTCATGTGACCTGGTTGGTGGCATAACTGGCAGCCCTGATATTAAACTTATCACTCTGAGTCCCAATCCTGAGTCTCAGCTCCACAAGCTGAAGTCTAGTAGCCCCATCTGCGACTATGCTTCTGAAAATGACCTCTTGGTGATGAGTACAGTATCATCCATCCCAAACATAAAAAAATATTGTCACACACACCACAATCCATGAGCAGTGTGAGGTTTCAGAGCTCCCACAATGTATCATGGTGCTTGGTTTCCTTGGAATAAAGGTCACTGGAGACGTGGTGTTTCTGTAATATAAGGTTTCATCTGAGGAAAATATAAATGGTTCACAGCATTAACCCTTCTGACAGATCCTGCTCCCCCATCAGGTAACCAAGGGAAACCCCAATACCATCACACTAGGTTCACCACAGAAAGGAAGCTAAGTCTCTGTGTCTCCTTCCTCTCCCATTTCAAGATGGTCAGTCCCTGTTGTTTTGCATACACCTTGACGATATCACCTCTGGCCATGAAAGGGAAAAAGGAAGCCATGCCTCCTGACTTTCCAGAGGTGACTCCAGCTATTAGCTCCTAGCATCTGTACACTGCAGCAGTGGCAGTCCGGAGAAGTGCCAGTGGGATGCTCTTGTTGGCAGCTGTGCAGCATTTGTTGGAACAGGGGTGAAGTAGGGAAAGGCGGTGATGAGATTAGGCGAGCTATGAGTTGGTGGCAGCAGCCCAGAGCTTTCCCAAACTTACCACTGCCTTGTTCCACCCCAATCCCATCCTGGAGAGCCACTTGGACGTTTGCAGGGGGAGAGAAACAGAGAGAAACTGAAATTAGGAGATTCAACCACCCCTACTCATTGAGTTCAACAGGACTTACTCCAAGGTAGGTAGAAAACCAGGCTTCCAAAATGCACTGGGGGCATCCAAAGTTGCAAAGTCCTCCCTACCACAGACACAACCTTTCCACAACCATCTGAGTGAAATGGTAATGAGGGCCATGTGGTGCTAGCACACTGGTCCTTACTTGGTCCATCAGTGATGGGGTCAGTGTGGTGTTAATGGGCACGTAGTTACTGACCCCTCGCATCTTAGCCACATAAAACCTGTAACTAGTTTTCTGAACTTTTTAAAGCTTTATCCACTTTGAAAGTTTCATCCAGTCTTTCTCCGTTATAGCTGTTTGCTGATTTCCACATGATAGTCACTGGAAAGGCATGAAGCTTTGGGTTTCTCAAAGCACGGTTCTGACCTGAGGCAAAGTGGGTGGCCTCCAAATCATTCCATAGCAAACCAGCCCACTTTCCTAAACTCTGAATCAGGGTCCAAACTGATCCTTGTGTTTGATTCCTAATAGAAACCCTAAGAAGTAAATGCTATTCTTTTCTTGTTGATAGTGACTTTCATTTCTGGAAATGCTTGCTAACATTTCCTATAAATGTGTAACACAACAATTAGTTTTCTCACATGAACATCCATGATTGCCTGGTGATTGGCATGTGTGAATGAGTCCCCACAGATCAAGCACCACACACTTCAATGCGTTTGTCTTAGACGTTGAATTGAGTCATGGAATATTATCTAGTGATGAGAAACGAAGGCGTGCCCATAGAATATCCAAATGAAAATAGACAAAGTTTGCCTCTAACTCCTCCAACAGAAGGACTACAGTTCAGCTAGTTTATTCCGCTCTCTGAAATGGCACCCCAGAACTATGAAATGCACTCGAGTACATTTCTTTGTGTCATACTTGTAATATTCCAGCCAACCTGTTTTACATTTGCATAGTTGTTTATACTATAAGCAATCACATCTCAGAGCTATAATGCAAACTTGTCCCCCCACCCCCACCCTGAAACATTTGGTTTGATGTGTTTTCCAGTTTCTGGTCCTGGCACATCAAACTCTGAACAACAGAAAGTAGCTTAGCCTTGAGAAAAGGAAATGCATTCATGATGTAATCAGCAGAGCTGATATGTTTAGTTCACTGTCATGGCCCTATGGAGTTCATTGCTTTTTTAATCTTATTTTTATTCTTCAACTCAGCAAACACTAATAAAACAAGGGAAGAGTTTAAGGAATAGTGTAGGGGGAATTGCTGAATTGCTGTCTGTGTTACAAAACTGAAACTTAAAATTTCATTCCCTGAAAATCAAAAGACAGTGTTTCCTCTTCTCTCTTGGTCTTCTGGAAACAACAACAACAACAACAACAACAACAACAACAACAACAACAACAACAACAACAATTTTATAATTTATATCCTGCCCATCTGGTCGGTTTCCCCAGCCACTCTGGGTGGCTTACAGCATATATAAAAACCATAATAAAACATCAAATATTTAAAAACTTCCTGATACAACCCCTGAAGATCCAGAGACAGGATTTTTTCCCTCTCTTCCACTCTGTTGAAACACTGCAATGGTGAGACTGTTTCTGTCTCTCTGAACTACTGTCCCCAGAATTTCAGAAGTGGGGAGAGAGAATGATATCTCTCTGTGTGAGAGAAAGCACGTTGTATGCATTATCCATATGTATAGTTAGGCCTTCTCCATTCGTCCTGTTTTGCTTGCACAAAGCTTGCAGAGTTGTTAGACTTTGGCTGCATTCAGACATGGGGTTATTGTGTTAGTTTTACTGGCTATAATGCTAGAACTTCTGTCCAGATATCTAGCATTCCTTTTTTACATTGCAGTACTTGTTGCCTTATGGAACTGGGGCTTTTCAATCAATATATTGCCACACTGTGCTAAATTGCACATTCACTATACTTTGTGCTCTTGATGCTATTGGGGAAGTCACATGTGCTCCATGTCCAATCAGTACATATCCCATAACCTCCTGCTGAAATCCCGTAACTTTTTTTATAAACCGTGTCCTCCTCAGAGACAGAACGTGTTGCGGTGAGATCATCAGGACTGACCTCACTGCTTGTGTGGGTGGGAGTGATTGGATAGCCACAACAACCCGATTGGTCCCTCGGTTGCTGGGGTAATTCTGGCCAATGGGATCGTTTCATGCATTAACCGATGGACCCATATATACCGCTGCACGTTGCATTGAGCTTCCTCTTTTTCATCTCGTGCACCAGATCCCCTTCCCCATCCCTATATTTAGGGTTTATTATGACCTTGCTATGCTGTCGTGGGTCGTCTGTTTTTGGGACAGGGGCCTGGTAGGAATTTTTCCATTTGGCAGATTGGCTGGTGCCACTTGGGTTTCGCCTGCCATGTAGCAAATCATCACAACTTTGTAAGGTTAGGCGGTTAGGCATTGGTTCAATGTGGAGTTGAAGGGAGGTTGGCATACCTGCCCTCCAATGCGCAAAAGGGTATTCCGTTAAAGGAATCTAGGGGCTTGCCTTGCTTTTGTCTGATCCCCTTCCAGGGGTTAGGGCCACACCAGAGCCCCTGGGAGCATATGGGGTGAGCTTGAGACTGTGCCTGGTCCAATGCTCCCCCACATTGTTTACTTGTACTGACCTCTGCCAGCGTCCAGTCATCAGTGCTGCCATGCCAAGGTCAGGTGCAGCTAGTTGGGAACCAATGCCTAAGCAAACCACTCACGATCTGTAATCAATAACGTTGTGGCCAAAATTATGCCAATAACCTTAAACTAAATTGTGTGTCAATTGTGTCGTTATTTATTGGGGGAGGTCTTGGCAACACAAATTCTCTGGTCCATTCCGCCCCCCCCAAGCTTTTATTGTGCTATAGCCCCTGTGGACAGCAATAACGTGGTAGCACTGGGAAGCACTGCAGAACAAACAAAAGCAGACTCAGCCCCCCACTTCTTGGGTTAAGAATATGGTACAGGATGCATCCGTGTTCAAACACCAGTCTGGAAGGCCCTTACTAAACAGAACAAAATAAACCACTCGCTCGGCCTATTTGAAAACTTGCAAAAGATTCCAATCGATCTACACCTTGCCTGTGCATTGGTATTTATATAGACTCATGCAAAGGGAACTGAATTCTCATCGTGGTCCCACTTGCTCCCAATCCAGTGCACATCTGGGAGAATTGTGTGCTGTACAGCTGAAGTCAGCTTTGGGGAAGCTGGTGGGTGTCCAGGTGGCAGCTGCAGGACTTGGTTCAGCTCCAGTGCTCCAAGCTGCTCTGGAGCTTTCTGTCCAAGGCAAGAAGTTGCATGGGGTGTCACGCACAGCACGGTTTCTTAACCTGGAGCAGCTGGTGCATTCTCCACATGGAGAACCTTGCATGATCTAGTGAAACCCTAAGCAAGAAGCTGTAATTAATGCTTTTTGAACCCTCTCAGACACCCATTTTCTCTTACAAGGAAGCATTTTCCAAATAACTCCCCCACCCTCGAGTCAAGGCAGCGTTTCAGTTCCATCTTGCATCCCTCCCTTTATGGCTGCCCCTGGGTGAAAGCCCATGTGCCTGCCCCTAATGATGCTGTTTATGTTTCACAGATAAATATAGTTTATTTTTTTGTCATCAGTGCTGCTGCACCAGGCTTAATATGCACCAGGAGTCCGCTCCTAATCTTAATACTTTCACATAAGAAGTTATAGCAAAATACAACAACAAACCTATACTGTTTTGAACTGGAGCACTCTCATAATTTAGCAGAATATGAGTGTATGTTGTTGTTGTTCAGTCGTTGAGTCGTGTCCGACTCTTCGGGACCCATCTTCGTGACCCATCTTCGTGACGCTCATCTTCCAGTGTCATATCTTTTATATGCCTATTGTCTTTGTCCATGGAGTTTTCTTGGCAGGGATACTGGAGTGGGTTGCCAGTTCCTACTCCAGGTGGATCACGTTTGGTCCAAACTCTCCACTATGACCTGTCCATCTTGACCTGTCCATAGCTTCCCTGAGTAATTCAAGCCCCTTCGCCACGACAAGGCAGTGATCCATGAAGGGGATATGAGTGTATACATTTTCTAAAATCCAGATTTTTTTTAAAAAAAGCTTTTTTAGAAATTGGTATGCTTCTAGGATCGTATTGATATAATTTTACATTTTAAAAGCTTGCAGAAAACTGTTTGGTAACGTTTAGGAAAAACAACAGGAGCAAATAACAGCAAACAATGGAATACTGTAGTTCTAATTTGGTTCAAGGAAGAGGAACTGATGTCAAAGCCAATTATATTCTTTTGTAAAAGAGTAGAAATAACAAATGTTGCAACATCTTTTATTCAATAAAGCTAAGAGCAAAAATATAAACAGAAAAAAATCTTAGTCATCTAACCAATTGATTCAGTCATCCAACCAATCCTGAAAGTTTGGGGGTCCTGCCAAATGTTTAAGTCACCTGTAGTTGAGAATATGAAAAACCTAAAAATGGAATTCACTTGCTCAAAAGCAAAATAGCTGAGCTGTAATCACCATTGAAGATCAAGTTAGCAATGTTCCAATTAATTCTGGTGGAGTAGATGTTTTATCAGACACTTATCCCTCATTTAGAACTGTAGGAAACAGATGTATGACAAATTCAAACCAGTTTTGTTTTCATCTCGACTATGACCAAGATACTTTTCAAGTCACACGAAAACGGCCACATGTGGCTCCCATTGACTTCAATGGTTGCTATGCATGCACTTCCAAGGGCAATACTTTTGACCAGTTTTAGTGACCAGGAGAGATTTGATTCAGGTTTCACATCATATTAAACCCAGACATGTTGCTTTTAGCTCATTTTTTAAAAATGGACTCATAAATAAATTAATGACCTAACTCTAAGCCATGTAAACGCAGTGTTCCAACACTACACATGTATTTCAAGGTCAAATTTAATGGTGGGATTAACAGAGGTGTACGTTACAGACTGAGTGTTAAGGAAAAAGGGCAAACACTTATATGAGAAATCAAAATGCTTTATGAGTGCAGCTCTACCAGTGTGATATGTTGTATGCCATAAAGCTTGAAGAACCTCAGAAACAGGTCTCTGACCTTCACAAATGCCAGACAAGCAAACCACCAGCAGATAAAATACTGGTTCAAACCTATCCCCTCACTCTTTTCCTCTCAGTGGCTGCTGAAAGCTTTGCTATGTTAAATCTATCTTCACCCTAATAGTGTTGTATTACATACCTTCCTAGGTACCACTGCACTACCACTAGGAGTTTAAGAAGGAAGCATTTTCAATCTCATCCTTTGTTTGTTGCAATCAGCACTGTTTCCATTCTGTTGCAGTTCTGCTTCTGCTAAAACCTACATTGTTCACCACTGCTATGTTTGTTGCAATCAGCGCTGTTTCCATTCTGTTGCAGTTCTGTTTCTGCTAAAACCTGTATTGTTCACCACTGCTATGGCCAAAACTGATGTGATTAGTTACATCACTGATAACAGAATCAATTTCAATGCATTTCTATGGAAGGGAAATGTCAAATGTGATACAGAGAATGACATAATTATTTGCATAATGTTTGTGGACCACAACGCACAAAGGTGGTGAATACCATTCACATTCTCTTGCAGGATTTCTATTCCTGACCTCTGAGTATCTGAATTGCGGCAAATTCTGCTCCCATTTGCATTTCTAGTGGAATTCTATTTCATACCTAGCTCATGGACTACCAATAAAATGTAGAAAGTGAAAAAAGCAGCTACATGGCAAAGCCAAACCATCATACACCACAGGAACACTGGGTTCAAATTCAAGCCCCCTTGTTAAATTACACACTGAAGGAGCTGTGGCGCTGCACCATTGACCATGCTCCTGGCATCACATGTCTCCTCTGCCCTCCTTGATCAAGAGCCCTAGCAAAAGCAAGGATTTCTGTGCCTGAGACTGGGAACTCTGCACAATTGTTGGTCCATAGGGATGGGATCAGGGAGCCTCAGGGAAGTCCCTTTTGTTTGAGTAATGCATGTAGCTAACAATAGTTCAGTTGCTGGTGCACCCATTATACAGATTTCAATTTTTGAGGTGCCATAGCAGCTTCAAGCTGACATAATAATTTCACCAGATTCAAACATTTAGCAAAGAGCCAATTTCATTTTGTTGTTTGTTCCTTACTCAAATCAAATGTTTTGGTTCAAAATAAAAGGCCTGACATTTTACATTGCTTTGCATCACATTACTGTTGTGTGAGGGGCTTGAAGACATGAGAGATGGATAATAGGACCAAAAAGCTGACATTTGCTCAGCTGCTGTAAGTGGAGGCAATTATCTCTGGTTACTAGGCTGGAAGACCACATTGTACATTTATAGTCTCAAGAGCTGGCCAAGCTAAAAGAGAGAGACCTCTCCTAGAGTGTGGTTGGAAAAAATATATATACAATATTTCTATTCTTTTCTCTAAAGGCATACAGTAGATTTTTCAAGGAGATATTCATTTTGCTTAGGATCATAAATTAACTTGGTGGAGATGCCAAGTCCTAGAGCAAGTTTTTTGTTTTTTGTTTTTGTTATTTTCAAATGGAGGGGAGGGGGGCGTCTTCAGACTTCCTGAGGTTTAGTTGGGTCTGGCAAGGCTGTTTTTAAAGTACCACATTGGAAGGAGAACTTAACCCTCTCTATACTCAGATCCTTTAACTTTGAGCAGCTGAGCTGGGAGTATCCAAAGTAGTGGAGATACACGTTCTGTAGACATACATTTCATGGGGAATAGAACATAAGAACATAAGAATAGCCTGCTGGATCAGGCCAGTGGCTCATCAAATCTAGCATCATGATCTCACAGTGGCCACCCAGATGCCTCTGGCAAACCCTCAAGTAGGACTCAAGCACAAGAACAAACTTTCCTGCTGTAGTTTCCAGGAACTGGTATTCCGAAGCATTCCTGCCTCCAACTGTGGAGTCAGAGCATAGCCATTATGGCCTATCGATAGCCCTCTCCTCTCAGAAGTGGAGAGACCTCAGGGTGGAAAAGATTACCCACCTCCCTCTTTAGAGTTTTGTAAAAATAAATGTGACTCTAATACAAATGATACTCTGCCAACCCTGGATGTTTCTTCCTTTTGTGCCCGAAATCTGGGCCCTGAAATATTTGTCCTTGATCATTTACGATCCTAGCATAATTCTTCGTTATACAAAATAAATCTGCTACCAGTTGTTGAGGCTACTTCTTTGGGGAGTGTGTATGAAAAGGCTGTAGTTGCAATGGAAATGTTGGTCTTGTAAAAAGTTTCACATAACCTCCTTAGGCCCCCGTCTACTGGGCGGTACTATAAAATTAAATGATGTATGACGCTGCTGAGAACTCAGCTGTCGGTAAAATCAAAGATGTGTGACATGATTCACATTATGGTGGAGAGGCCCAGTCTGTCACTCGCCTCTTCACCACAGGGTCCAGTCAGAGGATTTATCCTCATGGTGTCCATAAAAACAGCCAGGATAGATCAATGCTATAGATTCTGGTAAACTCTTAAAGGCATTCCAAAGCGCTTTGACATTCACAGGAGAAATCGCTGCTTGCCACTGATAGTATATTTAGGATCATGGAAAAAGGGGAGTCATGTCAATGTCTTCTGGGCTTCATGGTGACCTTAAGGCCAATCTTTGCAACACAAGTACATGGGCTAAAGTATGCATAGCCGTGGCACCTTCATTGTTGACACCTTGCAAACTCCATTGACAAAGCCTCCCAACAAATGTGTCAAGAAAGGCCACCTGTCTGATAGCTCCCAGTTAGGGCCGGCCTTTTAGACAAAACCCCCAAAGGAGAGTTAAACTTAAAAAAACAGGGTCTCAAAGACCTGATCCTCACTGAACTGTAAAAATTGAAATGTGTTTGATGGGAAGGGGAAAGTGGACCTCATGTGCTCTCTACTCAGTGCTATTTTTCTAGAAAAATAGGTGCTGGAACTCACCCTGAACACCTCCCTCGTTGTCTTAGAATGGCAATGACACCCACACGAGAGGTGCCAGAATTGCATTCCTGTCAGTTCCCTTTGAAAAAAGTCCTGTCTCTAACGTAGAGTAACTCATGAAATCCTTCAGCCTACTCACTTGCATAGCAGTGCACTCATAACGTAAAGTTAATGTAAACTACATTAAAAGAAAAGAACATGCACATAAGAATTATTCTTATTTAACAAACGCAGTGCTCACTTGGGTGTATCTATGTAATTTTCAGGTTCAGGAACAATCCTGCACTTCTTTCTGTGCACTCCTTCCATCCTCTCACTCAGATTTCTACTGCCAACCTTAGTCAGGGTTCCCTCTTAACCAAGATTTGAAACAAGGATTGTAAAGTAACCAATAATAAAAGCATGACAAAATATACTGGGGGGGGGGGCAGGAGAGTTGGCATACAAGGAGGAATTAGGAATGGGCTGAGTTACTCAGTATGTAATGTACTCACATTTCCCATACTGTGCCAGGTCCAGAGAGACATTGTTGCTATGGAAGTGGAAGAGCCACTAAATTCAGCCTGGGGGGGGGACACACACACAGAACCATGACATACAGAAATGGCCAAAGAAATATGGGGGCTGTGGCAGCAATGGTACCTATGTGCTGGCCACCTATGGGGATAGTCAACAAAATTACAAAGATTGGGACACGGCTTCCAGGCACTCTCTGCACATGTTGTGGTGTAGAGCAATCCACACCATCTCCTGCTCTGGGAAATTCAAGACAAGCATCTTTCACACAGTCCTATATGCCAAGAAAGGGCCCACATGGTTGGGAGACTGGGCTCGCGCATTCCCTCTCCATGCATATGTACTTGCATGGCTGCAACAAGTCTACATGTGCGTGCATGTAGGCTTGAACACACAAGGATTCTGGGTGGAAGAATCAGCTCATGATCACACATATGAACATAAACATGGAAATCACTCCCAGTGAATCGCTCTCACCGAGATTTCTGTACTCAGACATCTGTGAAAATGGAATGTGTTTGAGAAATACATTGTTTCTTGATGAGTCAATGTATATTGTAGCATACTGAATCTACTGCCAGAGCTTTTGGGTTCATAGTTATCCGAACATGGGAATAGTTTTCAGGAATGGTCCTGTAACTGGAAAATGTAGTTCTTTGATCATTTGCCCACTGTGTGCAGAGTAACTGCCTAGTCCTAATTAAGATAATATCCATAGAGAACTGTGTAGGCACACACTCTTCCACAAATGATCCATTATACAGCAGGCAGCCCTTTTGGCACACACTGCAAGCTGAATAGGATTTATTTTCCCCCATGTTGTGTCCCATGGGAATGCCTTTAAGATGTTAGCTGCTGGCAGGCAGTTGTCTGGATTCTAAAAAGATACCATAGGTTGTTCATCCATGATGTCGAACTGAACTTTTTGCTCATCGAAAATTATTCCTTTCTTAATTTCTGTTGGTGTTTCTGTTTTATATGGAAGGGGTTTTGGCTAAGACTGTACCATAAAATGTTTATTGGAATCAATTCATGTTCTCACATGTGGATCAATTTGTTAAAATTAGGATTATAAGGCAAATAAGATTGTCTGTTGCTATAGATGTTCTCTGACTACTGAGGGCACAGTTTACACAGGCATTCCCTTGATCTCTTGACCTGAAACAGAAGTTTTAATTGTTGTGATGTTTTAAGGCATAGGTAGGCAAACTAAGGCCCAGGGGTGGGATCCGGCCCAATTGCCTTCTAAATCCGACCCGCAGATGGTCCGGGAATCAGCGTGTTTTTACATGAGTAGAATGTGTCCTTTTATTTAAAATATATCTCTGGGTTATTTGTGGAGCCTGCCTGGTGTTTTTACATGAGTAGAATGTGTGCTTTTATGTAAAATGCATCTCTGGGTTATTTGTGGGGCATAGGAATTTGTTCATATATTTTTTTTCAAAATATAGTCCGGCCCCCCACAAGGTCTGAGGGACAGTGGACCAGCCCCCTGCTGAAAAAGTTTGCTGACCCCTGTTTTAAGGGGTTAGTTTTATTGTGTTCTAGCAGCCTTATAGCCAGAACTGCTCAAGAATTCTAAGAAAGAAAGAAAGAAAGAAAGAAAGAAAGAAAGAAAGAAAGAAAGAAAGAAAGAAAGAAGGAAAAGTGCAGTTATAAAATCAGTGGTTGAAGTCAGTGTAGTTTTGAAAGGTTCAGTCCACCATCTTGATTCAAAATGGCATCCAATTGTATCCAAACATACACAAA
This sequence comes from Lacerta agilis, assembly GCF_009819535.1. NCBI lineage: Eukaryota > Metazoa > Chordata > Lepidosauria > Squamata > Lacertidae > Lacerta > Lacerta agilis. The sequence goes on along the minus strand of NC_046316.1, from coordinate 66,378,668 downwards.
CCCTGCTCCTTGATTTCAGGAAGCATCAGGTAAATTCTGATCATGATATTTTAAGAGGTATCCAAATGCATACAGAACAAAAAAAAAACTTTGCAAAAGATATGGCAATTTTAATTATGAATGAATTTAAATTATGGATGTTTTATATTTTAATATTTGCATAAATGTTTTTATACTTTGTAAATGGCTTAGAAGCCTATTCTGGCATTAAATTGGAAACCACTGCATGTTTTTGTAATGTAAATAATATGACTATGCACACAGCCACTCTACCCCATCCCCCATCTGATTTTGAGCCCAGTTAAGTGATTCTGTGGCCCCAATCTGGGATGAACTGAACTTCGCCTGACCCATTCCTGAGATGCGGATCATGTTTCAGAAAATCATGCACACAAATCTTCAAAAATCTCACAGATTTGCACTAGAAGACCAAAATGAACATAAATTTCTTGTTCATTTGTTTTTCAGAGAAAGAGGATTAATCTTGCTAAACATTAGGCAGGAAGCTCCAGCGGTTTGCATGCTAGCCATCTTTAAAGTATTGATTTTTTTAAAAAAGAAACTCGAATGTCAACGATCCTGAATCTGGTGAACAACAAGTTAAAACTCTTGGACAGGTGAAAGGTCTCTTTATTGTTGTTTAAGACCATTTGGATGGAATACCCAGGATGGGATATTTATGTAAGTAGAATCAGTTTAGGAGGTTGTAGAAAATGCCTTCTCTTTTATAGCATGCATTGGGACTGAAAGCACCCACAACTTTCTGCTTAAATTGTATGGTTAGTTAATATATATATATTTTCCATTTACTTAGAACAGAGAGTAAAACTGAAGATTGAAAACTGAACCAAAGTAGGTGGAGCTGGCAGCACTGCTCTCTAATTCCTGAAAATACTTGATAAGACAGATCCAACATAAGCTGCACTTAGATGCCAGTTTCCTTCCTCAAGAAATTCAAAGTGATGATTTTTACCTTGACAGCTCCAAGTAGTCTGGACCAAAAAACCTTGGGGGGAAAGCCTTCTCCCATATATAACCCCCACCCCCAAATTAAGATCTAAGACATTTTCCTGGGCTGATCAAACCTAGGCATGGTTGGGGTCTTTAAGCTCGGTCAACTGAACATTGAACCAAAATTTCTGTCTCCTTCCTATGGTTCAGCTCATACCATCCTCTGAGGGTGAACAAACTTCCAATGGCTGCTGCCTATATAACAAAAAAACCTGCGCATTAATTGAATTCACACACTTACCACTGCATGTAGTTTGACCATCAGCTGGTTTTGTTTTGAATGGTTTTTAAAATTCTATTGAATTGAATAGCCTTCTTTCTATAACACTTTATTGCTTTATAATTGAAATTTTTTCAATAATATATCAGCCTTTAGAAATTAAAAAAAATCGAATAGCCTTTACAATAGCACTGAATACCTTTTAGAAATTTTTTATTTTTATTTTACAGGTATAACAAAAGGGGGAAAGAATGAAGGATTATCAGCTCACATTAATTTGTTTCATAAAACTAACATACCACTTGCATTTTGAAATGAGCAGACCTGTCAGAGGGGTTAAAAACCCTCAGAGAGGTCTAACAACTCCTGACTTAAACATATAAATTAGTTTACACAGTCCATTCTTCCAAATAGGTATGCTAATGTGGCTGAGCTTTATAAGATAAGAAGTCCAACATTGAAAGGACAGTGAGTTTGTGGAGGATAAGGCTACCAATGGATGTTAATCATGATGACTGTGCTCTGCCTCCACCTTCACAGGCAGGATGCCTCTGAACGCCAGTTGCCATGAGTTGCAACTGAGTGCTGTTGCAGTCAGGTCCTCCTTATGGGCTTCAGAGAGGCATCTGGTTGGCTACTGTGAGAACAGGATGCTGGACCCAGATGGGCCATTGGCCTAATGAAGCAGGTTTGTTCTTAATATGCCCCCACAATCTTAAATGCAGAAGCCCAGTGGGGGGGGGAAGCAGTTTGAAGATTGGGGGCAAGAGCTTTAAAAGTGAGGAACGAGGAGGAAATAGCATCTCTTCAGTGGAATCATTTCCCTTTAAAGAGCTCTTGAACTGTGTCCAGAAAAGAAGATTATTTTATGTGCTTGCCAGACCCGCCTAAAGATTCAAACCTCTTGGCAGGATATCTCTGTGTAACTTTTAAAAACAAACAAACTAGCCACCAGGTCCCAGACAGACTCGCCATTGACTGCAGAGTGCTTTGAATGACTTGATCTTCAGAAATCACATGGCAGGCAATATGACTTGCACCCTTCTTGCTTTTAAATCTCCATTACCTACCATGAAGGAGTGGCTGTTAAAGCCATTTGAAGTTGCAGGAATGGATAACTGAATGGACATGGTTTATAGAAGACACAAGAAAGACATACCGTTCTTCCCTGCCCTCCCCCTTTTAATGATACAGCAGTACACATTTTTTAAATAAATAAATTACATACAAATAAACCCACATGCCTCCAGCCGCCACCCCAAAATGACAGTCATTTGCTGTATTTTGAAATATAAATTTTAGTCGAGAGAAACTAGACACTTTTGTCTTCATATGCTAATGTTGTATTTATTCTCCATAAAATTCTCAACACAATTAATTAATGAATTAAACAATTAATAAAAATATTCTAAAAGCTGCACAGAAGTCAAGAAAACAGGGTACTGACCTATGTTGGCAAGATGTGCTACCATCTGGTTGTCACTTAATGGAGGGCTCTCCAACTTAATGTTCTCAGTATGTTTTGGACTACAACTCCCATCTGCCCCAGTCAGAATATTCAGTGGTAGAGGATCTTGGGAGTGGTAGTCCAAAACATCTGGAAGGCACCACATTGGCTACACCTGTTTTAAGAAACAAGACTCCATTTGCAGATCCCTCAAGTGTCCTGATTTTTTTGGGACATCACAAATTGGGAGAAGCCATCCCGGCTTCCATTTTCAATCCCAGATTACGCTCCCCTGCGCTCGTTGTGCCAGAGCGAGGGAGAAAAAGATGGGTATTTTTTGGTTCTGCTGTGGCACAAGTCCACAAACAGGACCAAAAAACAGAAGAAACAATTACCTTGACCTCCTCTTCCAGAACTTTGTCTGCGGCACCAGAGGAGAAGGTGGAGGCATGTCCAGTCTGCGCTGCATCGGGAGATGTGGCAAAGGTCACATCCAGCTGCCTGCTTTTCCAGATGCGGTGGAGGCTGACCAGCCTTCGGAAGGCTGTGCCAGGCCATCCACTTCTCTGGGTCTCCTGATGTTCCCCGGACACTGTGGAGGAGGAGGAAGACTGCAAAGGTAGGTGGTGGAAGGGGCTGAGCGGGTGGGTGAAAAAGGCATTGGCAGCAGAGATGGGGTGAGAGATGAGGTGGGGTGGGATGCCCCGAACTGCCCTTCCAAAATGTTGGAGGGTATGCATTTGGAGAGTCACTAAAGTTAATCTGTAAACACACTTCATGTGTGTTTCCTTATCTGTATGTTGTTGAATGTTAACAGCAAGTGCTCCACCTTTTCCTATCCTATCTACCGTAAGTAATGACTCCTTAATAAGTTATGTATCTTGAAATATCACATAGGAGTTTCTAGTCCCAGGCCGACTAGTTCTAGGGTATATTAAAAAATTCAATCTGTCCTGGATGAACTTGTGCTTCAGTGTTTATTTTTTTTTTTATAAGATTTTATTATTTTCCAATAAAAGAAAAAGAGAACAAAATACAACATCAACACATAACATAAACATCAATAAAAACACAATCAACATTAAACATAATCAACAATAAACATAATCAACATTCAAAACAATAACAACAATAAAAACATAAAAATAACATATACAAACCTTAACCAATATCTTTCTTTGAATATTTCTTGTTTCTAACTTCTCTGTTTGGGGACTTCCCCCGTTCCCTCCACTGTCTTCAAAAAACATATACTTCTTCAAGGTAGCTTTATATATTGTTCAATTCACTTTACCCAAATTTTTATATACTTAGCTTTTACTTAGTCAAATATCTCAATAACTATGTATCTTATCTTAACAACCTATCTTAACATATTTTGACACATACATCTTTCACATAACAACAATTCCTCTTACCATTCATATCTAACACATATCTACCAAAGCCGATGTTCTGTTTAATTCTGCTCAAATATTCAGTTTAACTGATTTAACTAAATAGTCTTTAAATTTTTTCCACTCCTGCGACGCCTTCCCCTCCCTCTGGTCCCGGACTCTGACGGTCAGTTCTGCGAGTTCCATGTATTCCATCATCTTCATCTGCCATTCCTCCACCGTTGGTATCTCTTCACCTTTCCATGTTCTCGCCAATAAAATTCTAGCTGCTGTTGTGGCATACATGAAAAACACTCTATCCTGACTGGGTATCTCTTCATTGGTTATGCTCAGGAGAAATGCCTCTGGTTTCTTACAAAAGGTAACTTTCATTACCTTCTTAAGCTCATTGTAAATCTTATCCCAGAAAGCGCTTACCGCTGGGCACAACCACCACATATGAAAAAAGGTACCTTTCGCATGTTTACATTTCCAACATACATCTGACATTTTGGTATTCATCTTAGCAATCTTAACTGGTGTCAAGTACCATCTATAAACCATTTTCATTATGTTTTCTCTTAAACCATGACAAGCAGTAAATTTGATACCTTTTTGCCACAATCTCTCCCAGTCATCCATCATAATATTATGTCCTACATCTTTTGCCCAATCTATCATTGAGGATTTAACCAGTTCATCTTTTGTATGCCACTCTAGCAGAAGGTTATACATTTTGGAAAGGTTTTTGAAGTTCGATTCTATCAGTTCTGTTTCCAGTTTTGATTTTTCTACTTGAAAACCAACTTTTTTGTCCATTTTAAATGTTTCATAAACCTGATAATAGTGCAGCCAGTCGGGGACCTGACTTTTTACTTGATCATAGCTTTTTAGCTTAAAGGAGTCCCCTTCCTGCTGCAGTATGTCCATATATCTTAACCAGTTTGCAGACATATTCGGTCTCTTATATGCCTTGGCCTCCACTGGAGAGATCCATCTAGGAGTCTTTCTCTCTAACAAGTCTTTGTATCTAGTCCAAACCTGATATAGGGATTTTCTCACAATATGAGACTTAAAGGTTCTGTGGATTTTAACCTTGTCATACCAAAGGTATGCATGCCAACCAAACATATTATCATGTCCCTCCAAGTCCAACACATCAACGTTCTCTAGTTTAAACCAATCCTTTAACCAGCAAAAGGCCGCAGCTTCAAAATAAAGCCTTAAGTCCGGCAGGGCAAAGCCTCCTCTGTCTTTAGAGTCTGTTAAAATCTTGAATTTTATTCTTGGCTTTTTGCCCTGCCATATAAATTTCGATAGGTCCTTTTGCCATTTTTTAAAACAGTCTAGTTTGTCCAAAATTGGTATGGCTTGGAATAAGAACAGCATCCTTGGTAGGACATTCATTTTAACCACTGCTATTCTTCCCATTAACGACAGTTTAAGTCTTGTCCAGATCTCCATATCTTTTTTTATCTCCATCCACAATTTTTCATAATTATCCTTATACAGGTTCAAATTCTTGTTTGTGAGATTGATACCTAGGTATTTTACAGATTTAACAAAATTGAGGCCTGTGGCTTCTTGAATTCTTTGGATCTGTTCTGCACTCAGATTTTTACCTAAAACTTTGGTTTTCTGCTTATTTAATTTAAAGCCAGCTACAAGTCCGAATTGTTCAATTAATTCCAAGGCTCTGGGGACACTGCCTTCTGGTTCTTGCAGGGATAGCATCAAATCGTCCGCGAAGGCACGTAATTTGTATTCCTTCTCTCCCACTTTAATTCCTTTTGTCTGTTTATCTTTCCGAATCATATTCAGAAGGACTTCCAGGACCGTAATAAAAAGTAAAGGGGAGATAGGGCACCCTTGTCTTGTTCCTTTCTCTACTTCAATCTCCTCCGATATCACACTGTTTACAATAACTTTTGCTCTTTGTTCTGTGTAAATGGCCTTAATGCCATTTAAGAATTTTTCTCCAACTCCCATCTTTTCCAAATTCTTTTTCATAAATGTCCAGGATACTTTGTCAAAAGCTTTCTCTGCATCAACAAACAATAGTGCTGCATCTGTGTTTATGTCTCTCTCCAATTTTTCTAAAATGTCCACAATAATTCTCGTATTATTACTTATTTGCCTTCCTGGCAAGAAACCTGCTTGGTCTCTATGTATATGATCTTTCAACACTCTTTTCAACCTTGTAGCCAAAACATTTGCAAAAATTTTATAATCCACATTCAAAAGGGATATTGGACGATAGTTTTTCATTAGAGTCTTATCCGTATCTGGTTTTAAGATCAGTGTGATAAAGGCTTCTTTCCACGTCTCTGGTGCCCTATCTCCTTCTAGTATTCTATTGCAAATTTCTCTTAACGGCTGTGATAGCCAGTCTTTCAATATCTTGTAATATTTTGCTGTTAATCCATCCGGTCCTGGAGCCTTCCCCAGTTGCATGTTGTTTATTGCATCTTCTATTTCTTGTGTCGTTATTGGGTGGTTGAGAATTGTTAGTTTTTCCTCTGGGACCTTTTGCAATCCGTTCTTCTCCAGAAATCGGTCTATCTCTCCTTCATCTATCTTCTCCTCCTTGTACAGTTGTTTATAGAATCTCTGAAAGCACCATCTGATTTCCTCCGGTTTCTCTACATTTTTTCCATTTACTACCAATTTACTGATGACATTTGCCTTTTGTCTTTTCTTTAATTGCCAAGCTAGTAGTTTTCCACATTTATTTGCAGATTCAAATGTTCTTTGTTTCATCATTTTCACTTTCCATTCGATGTCTTGATTCATGATATTCGCATATTGGGATTGCAAGTATTTGATTTCTTTTTGGATTTTAACACATCTGGGATGTCCTCTTAGTTCTTTTTCCTTTTCTTTGATTAATTTCAACAGTCTCTCCATCTCTGCACTTTGTTGTTTCTTCTTTTTTGCCTTTTCACTAATGAGGAATCCTCTCATTACCGCCTTACTTGCATCCCAGGCAATCCTTTTCTCCACATCTGAATTCCAATTAATTTGAAAATATTCTTTCATCTTTTTCGCCGCTCTTTCTACTAGCTTGGTATCTCTCATCAATGCATCATCCATTCTCCACCTGAAAGAATCCTTGGAAATCATTTTTAGGTTTACCTGTACCGGATTATGGTCTGAAAGCGTTTTAGGACCGATTTCTGCTTTTTGTAATTTTGGAGCCAATTCATTCGAGATCCAGATATAATCTATCCTCGACCATGACTGCTGAGATTCGCTGAAGTACGTTGCCTCTGTTTCTGTGGGATTTTTTAATCTCCAAGAATCTACCAAATTCAAATTGTCCACCATTTCAAAAAAAGTCTTTGGGAGTTTCCCATCATTTGTTAATTTTGTTCTTTGAGATCTGTCCATTAATGTGGAAACTGCCCCATTAAAGTCTCCAAGGCAAACTACCTTATAGTCCAAATAATCCAACAGCAAATCATGAATTTTTTTGTAAAAAATCGACTTTCCATCATTTGGTGCATAAAGTCCCAGAATCAAAAATTTTTCGCCTTGTACATTAATTTCAATTGCGATGTATCTCCCTTCTTCATCTTTAAATAGCTGTCTTGGGCTATATTTCTCCTTTGCATAAATCACTACTCCTCTCTTCTTGACCTTATCCGATGATATGAACTCTTGGCCTAATTTTTTGTTCTGTAGCAATCTTCTGTGACGCCGAACTATGTGGGTTTCCTGTAGACATATTATATCCAAATTCTTCTTTTCTATGCTATAAAACACTCTGCGTCTCTTTGGTCTCTGATTTAATCCCCGAACATTCCAAGTCATTAACTTGAGCGCCATTTCTTTGTTTATTCCTCTCCTCCAGTTGCCTGTCCTTTCTTATCTTGTTCTGGATCTTGGCTTGGTCCTGGTGGTCCCGGCGGTGGTGGAAATACTTCTGGAAACTTGTAAAGCTGTGCTGGATCCAATGGAGTTCCTTTGAAATGTTCCAGATGCTTGTCCAAAAACTTTTGCTTATCCGCCAAGGACCTTATTCTTATCTTTTTCCCTTCAAACGTGAATGCCAGGCCTTCTGGAAATTCCCAACTGAAGGAGATTTTTCTTCTTCTTAGCTCCGTCACCAGGTCGTTATAAGGAGCTCTTTTATCTAAAAAGAATCTGGGGATATCCTTGTAAAAAATTACTTTATTCTGCTGTACCACCAGGTTGTTTCTGTAGTGTAAATCCAGAAAGTAGTCTCTGTCGTGTCTATCGTGTAGCACAATCAAACAGTCACTGACTGTTTTAGTGCTTTTCTTTCCTCTGGAACCTCTTGGTCCAAATCTGAAGGCCTTCACTATGCGTGCTGAGACGTTTACCTCTTCTAACTCCCAAAAAGTCGAGAATAGTTCCACAATATAGGCTTTCAGGTCTTCCCCCTCCAATTCTGGAAGACCCCTTATTCTTAGGTTTCCTTCTCTCTGATGTAGTTGCAGAAAAGCAAGAGACTCTTCCACAGTCCTCTGTCGTGTTCCAATATTTTCGATCTGCTCCAAATCCAAATTGTCCAATTTTTCCTCCACCTTTTTTATTTTTTCTCTGACCACTTTAATTTCCTCCGAGTCCTTTTTTAACGTGGTCACCTCCTGCCCAATTTTATTAATTTCGTCTCTGTTCTTTCTTACGTTTTCCTCAATTTGGCCAATCGATTTTTCTAACGTTTGGGTGGAGGCTTTAATATCGGCCTTAATATCCACTTGGAGCTTTTCTATTGCAGAGTTAACTGTTGTATTCACTGATGCACCAATAGCATTCACCGATTCTTGTGTTTGCTTCAACCCTTCGGTGACACTTTTCAAGCCTTCTGCAATTTCTGCCACACTTGCAGCCAATTTCTCCATTTGTTCCTGAAGAGTTAAGGAAACAGAGCCTTTCCTTTTTTCAGAGCCAGTTCCTTTAGATCTAAGTTCCATTCCTTGTGGGCTCTGTAACTGTAATCTCAAGGTCACTCCAGTTGCTATAGTAACAATCTCAGACATTCACAGCAGAAGACCAACAGTCCCAAAAGTAAACACCAGGTGGCCTGCAGCTAGCTTTCTGAGAACAAAGAGGCTGCTGAGCCAGGAGTCCACAATAGTCCATTAATCCAACTTTTAGGCAAAGAGTTCAGATTTTTCAGAATTGTAAATTCCTTAAAGCCAAGAAGAGTCTATTTTAAATAGCCCAAGCCAGTAACTGTTTTCTCACTTGCAGTGTAACCACCAAGTCTTTAAAGTAGCTTGTATCTGGCTGTAAAAGAGTCAAAGTATCTCCACTGGTAAACAGTCACTGTAACACTAGGGTCCCAACAAAGAAAAAATGGCAACAATATATTGCAGCCCGCTACTGACCCGGAATCCTAGTCCAGAGGGGGAGCGGTGTCTTCTTTTGCCATATCAACTGTTTTTAAGTCTTTAAATAGCCTTTAAACAACTTTTAAGTAACTTTTAAAAAGTTTAGCAGAGTTCGCAAAACTTTCCCGTTAGCCGCGGCTTTGATCCTTTAGCGCTACCAAGCTCGCGCAAACAGTTCAAAGGGAACAGGCTTCCTTTTGGAGTTTCCTCTGCAAGCAGTGCTCTTTAAACTTGTAAAATAATCCAAATTTTTGACTTACAGAGTTTCTTTGGAAGTTTCTATGTAGGAAGTGCCGGGTGCTCAGGTCTGGCGGGATCGCTGCTTTGATCCTCCGCAGGCAGCCGCTTCTTCAGTCCCGTGCTGGGGCTCCGCTCGCCCGATTCTCCCCCTTACGAGGGTAAATCAGGAGCGGAGACAGCACGTCTGGGACCCACGAAGCCGTCGGTCCACGGGACGCTCTTCCCGTGGCTTTAAGGGACCCGTGGCGCAGGCACGGAGCTCCCTATCGCCTAACGGAGGACGGAGCCGTCGGACTCCCGTCCGCCATTGACTCGGCACCTAACCGGAAGTTAATCTGTAAACACACTTCATGTGTGTTTCCTTATCTGTATGTTGTTGAATGTTAACAGCAAGTGCTCCACCTTTTCCTATCCTATCTACCGTAAGTAATGACTCCTTAATAAGTTATGTATCTTGAAATATCACATAGGAGTTTCTAGTCCCAGGCCGACTAGTTCTAGGGTATATTAAAAAATTCAATCTGTCCTGGATGAACTTGTGCTTCAGTGTTTAGAGTACTTCAAATTAGCTTTCCTTAGCATGGAGAATGGACACTTCAAGCTTCCCTGATCGTGTCCTCAAATACCCTGCCTCTTAATGCTGTTTGGTGCAAGTCACAAGGGTTTTGTGGTCAAGTCTCAAAGATTTGTCTGGAGATTCTGCTGCTATGAATTCTGATTTATTACTTTGTTTTGACAATATGTACAACATGAAGACAGTGGAGGCTGTCTCCTGGCCCCTTGGTTTTACAGAATGGATTTTGACATTTGGTACCTTGAAGAGTTTGAAGAAGTGGAGTTTGGATTTGATATCCCACTTTTCACTACCCGAAGGAGTCTCAAAGCGGCTCACATTCTCCTTTCCCTTCCTCCCCCACAACAAACACTCTGTGAGGTGAGTGGGGCTGAGAGACTTCAAAGAAGTGTGACTAGCCCAAGGTCATCCAGCAGCTGCATGTGGAGGAACAGAGACGCGAACCCGGTTCACCAGATTACGAGTCTACCACTAATACAAGCTAATGCAAGGATGACACGTTCCTTTTATCGAAACGAAATAAAAAAATTCCTTCCAGTAGCACCTTAGAGACCAACCAAGTTTATTATTGGTATGCACTTTCGTGTGCATGCACACTTCTTCAGATACACTGAAACAGAAGTCACCAGACCCTTATATATTGTGAGAGGGTGGGGAGGGGTATTACTCAGAAGGGTGGTGGGAAGGGGTGATTGGCTGATAGGTTTGGTAAACCTGTTGATGACTGTTAACGACTGCAATTGGTCTTACAGGAAAAAGCAAGGTGTGAGATGGCTAAAAATATATTTATCATGTATAATGAGATAAGAATCCAATGTCTCTATTCAGACCAGGTCTCTCCATGGTTTTAAGTTTGGTAATAAGTTGCAATTCAGCAACTTCTCTTTCCAGTCTATTTCTGAAATTCTTTTGTAATAAGACAGCTTCTTTGAGCCCTTGTATAGAATGTCCTGGGAGATTGAAGTGTTCTCCTACTGGTTTCTCTGTCTTGTGATTCCTGATATCGGATTTATGTCCATTTATCCTTTGGCGTAGGGTTTGGCCTGTTTGTCCAATATAGAGAGCTGAAGGGCACCGTTGGCATTTGATGGCATACACAATGTTAGAAGGTGAGCAATTAAATAGTCCCGAGATGGTATGTTTGATGTTGTTGGGGCCAGTAATGGTGTTGTCCAGGTGTATGTGGGAGCAAAGTTCGCATCTGGGTTTATTGCAGGCTCTGGTACCAGTGTCCATGTTAAGTCTGGTTGTTGTATTATTGTGGGTGAAGAGTTGTTTAAAATTGGGTGGCTCTCTGTAGGCAATGAAAGGTCTTCCTCCCAGAGCTTGAGAAAGAGAACTGTCCTTTTATGTTTGAAATTCCAAGTACCACAATTTCTGAACAATAAATCTATCAGTCACACTTATTGGCCACTGGATTCAATCTTTATGTGCTTTCTGATGTACCTCTCATGTACTATACAGTACTGGTACATGGGCATTTTGGTTTTCTACAAGAAACTGGGCCACCTGGAAATGTCTTGTTTTAAGTGTCCATTTGGGCACCTAAAGGATTTCTAAAGTATTTGTGCTTAAAACAAAACAAAACAAAACAAAACAAAACAAAACAAAAACAAACAAACATGAACTATCAGAAGATTCAAGGTTAAGAGGCTGATAAAAACAAACAAACCTCTGGGCTGAAACCTTCCTTATTCACTCTCTTTTAAAAACATTACTATTACTGTATTATTATAATTACTAACAGGGAGGCTAGGCGCTCCATAAATTGCCATGCTGATGAGATTGCACCCACCATCTTTATCCCTCTGAATGCCTCTTTATGTAAATATAAACTATCATATGCAAAATTTATGCAGATTAGAGCCCCATGTCACCCCTGTTTCTCATGGATAATAGAAGTGCAGTTAAGAGCTTTGTGAGGAATTGGTCTGTGGATCTGGATTCAAAAGTCAAGGAACTGCTGCAGTTAAATGAACTGGGAATCATTTCAGCCATTTTTTTTTTTTTTTTTTATTTTGCTTTCCATGTTTGGTTCTTATGAGATCCAAAATGTCAATAGGCAAGATGTTCTTTGGTAGGTGTATCCACCATTTGCCTACGACTCTGATATAAATGACTTGACTCCTCAAATCAGTCTGCGCCATGTCTCTTCCCAAACCATGAAGAAAGTGGCCGAAGACTTCACATTATATTTTTATGAGTTGGTGGGTGCAAGACACCCTAAATTTTGGATCAAGTTAGTGTTAGAATTTAATTAAGGCTTGTGTGTTAATTCTGGTTGCTAGACCCATGTGTGTATTTGAGCTGTGTGCTGGAGACTTCTAATCCTCTGGAATCAACATGTGTTAAAGCTAATTAAGCCAGGACTAGCCTCCTGTATGAGACAATAGCCTGGGGTTAGTGAGCAATTAGGACAATAAAGGATCTCAGTTGCAAATAAGTGGGCTCCTTCCCTCCCTCAACTGAGTAGTTTTAAAAGATAATGCCAGTGTTTTAGGTCAGAGTTTGGGATTGCAATTAGGAGTTAGGCAACGGAGATAGTAAGCAGCAGGATGGAGAGAGCACCAGAGAACAATGTTTGAGAGCGATGGTTTGGGTCTGCTTAAATCCAATGATACTGTGGCCTCTTGGGGTGTGAATGTTGTGTTAATCCCTCCATTTTAGGCTCAGGTTGTATATATGTGTAAATAAACCATATGTCATAAAGACACCACAGTTTCCATTGTGCCTCATTCCCAAAAGGAAACACAGACCCTGGATAAACGTACCTGGAATCCCTGGAATCTTGCACTGCTCAGAGATTGGAGTGGCATGTAACAATACAATCTTGTTGCAATAAGATTACAGTTTGCTGGGGGGGGGGGGCGTGTGCTGTTTCTAATTCCCACCAGTTCTCAACCTTGTTTGATCTCTTCATTTTTTGACTCGGCCCAAGTATCAGAGCTTCACTGGGATGACAAGATGGGAATTTCCTTCCAATGAATATCTGAAAATGAAGAAAAACAGCTTCAACTCAAGTTTTGCAAGATCTGCTGAGGAGAAAATAATATTTGAGCTACTAGTGCCATCTAGTGTTCACACTGGAATAGAACTGTGATTATGAGTGATAAGCATGATATTCCTGCAAGCACTAGGGCGGGTGATGGAATGACCTGGTTGTGAAAGGATGGGGTTGACATATTTTTCTTTGCCCTCTCCTTTCATTCTGTCAGGACTTCTGTGTGCTTCAGGGTGCACTCACTGTGTTCTCAAGTCATGCATATTTAGAGCACATGGTGGAAAGGCGTTTTGCACAAACCAAGAACCCTTTGCACGAACAGTCAAAATAAAAATAGGAAGGGCAGGTTGCAATGTGGGAAGAGCAGTTTGAGTCTATATCCAAAAGCACTCAAGAGGTACCGGTATTTCTACTCCACTATCCTAATTGGGGGAAGCCAAATCAATACACATGACAATAACCCCATGCCACTTAATCCCCCCCCCGGGTTTTCTCCCCATTCCTCCAGAGCAGATTTAGAGAGGACACAGGACACATGACATTCTCATAGGAAGGAGAGAAGGGGGAAATTTCCATTTCCACAAGTGGAAAGTCAGATTGATATCACCATGTGCTTCCAAGGATGGGGAAAGATGTGTCTCCCATATTTATTCACCATCACCACCAGAAAGAATACTTAGTTTAAGCATGCACTGTGAAGATTGAGGGACAGAAAGGCTTTCAGATATACTCTTGAGGTTCTAAATTATGTAAATATGGGTTAAAAATTGAAACCTTATCCCAATGAGACAGAAGTGCTCTTGGTCAGGAAGACTGTGTACCTGTTCTGGATACAGTTGAAAGAGGTTCTAAGTTTTAGGAGTGTTGCTGTTACTGGTTTTTTGCCCAGCTGTGGCTGGTGTGCTGACTGGGCCTGTTTCTGTGTAAGACACACCTGGCCTGAGCCACACAGGCCTTAGTTACATCAAGGGCAGAGTAATGTAATGTTCTATATTTGGGATTGCCTTTTGGAACAGCCTGGAAGTTGCACTTGGGTTCCTGACTGCAGCTAGGTTCCTGACTGGAATCAGTAACGTTACATGCATAATTTCCCATGCTCAAGGCATCTTACAACATGAATACACACACACACACACACACACACACACACACACTACATAACAAAAGTAGTCATAAACAATAAACCAAAACATCAAAAAAACACAACCCAATTGAACAATTTCCACATAAATCATAATAAGATCTAAAATAAACATACAGAAAATGAATATCAACAGAAACAACCACCCTAACAATACCCCAGCCCAAATTTGTTCAGTTGTCTCAGCTTTTGTAGTTGGAGTCAGTCAGGGTCCTGTCCTCCCAGGCCAGGTGAGAAAGGGCCTGCAGGACAGGGAGCAGGTATTTCAAGACTCTCAACCGAAATTTTAACATGACTCTGTTGTCTTTGTCTAGACAGTCTGCATTGTAGCTGCTCATAAGGGCCGCACATAGAATCATAGAGTTGGAAGAGACCACAAGGGCCATCCAGTCCAACCCCCTGCCAAGCAGGAAACACCATCAAAGCATTCCTGACAGATGGCTGTCAAGCCTCTGCTTAAAGACCTCCAAAGAAGGAGACTCCACCACACTCCTTGGTAGCAAATTCCACTGCCGAACAGCTCTCACTGTCAGGAAGTTCTTCCTAATGTTTAGGTGGAATCTTCTTTCTTGTAGTTTGAATCCATTGCTCCATGTCCACTTCTCTGGAGCAGCAGAAAACAACCTTTCACCCTGCTCTATATGACATCCTTTTATATATTTGAACATGGCTATCATATCACCCCTTAACCTTCTCTTCTCCAGGCTAAACATACCCAGCTCCCTAAGCCGTTCCTCATAAGGCATTGTTTCCAGGCCTTTGACCATTTTGGTTGCCCTCTTCTGGACACGTTCCAGCTTGTCAGTATCCTTCTTGAACTGTGGTGCCCAGAACTGGACACAGTATTCCAGGTGAGGTCTGACCAGAGCAGAATATAGTGGTACTACTACTTCCCTTGATCTAGACGCTATACTCCTATTGATGCAGCCCAGAATTGCATTGGCTTTTTTAGCTGCTGCATCACACTGTTGACTCATGTCAAGTTTGTGGTCTACCAAGACTCCTAGATCCTTTTCACATGTACTGCTCTCAAGCCAGGTGTCACCCTTCCTGTATTTGTGCCTTTCATTTTTTGCCCAAGTGTAGTACTTTACATTTCTCCTTGTTAAAATTCATCTTGTTTGCTTTGGCCCTGTTGTCTAATCTGTTAAGGTCATTTTGAAGTGTGATCCTGTCATCTGGGGTATTAGCCACTGTGGCGTTTCACCCCTAAAGGTTCTCCAAGGGTTAACTTGGCAGGGAGGAGATTGACCAATGGGAGCTCTCCAGGCAATTAGAGTGTGGTAGGATGGCAGTTAGAGAGGATAGAAAAGGCAGTTAGAGGTTGGAAGTTAGGCAGCTGAGTTGAGTTAGAGAGGGATAGAGAGAGGGAGATAGAGCTAATGAGCAGAGCTAGAGCAGGAGGCATTAGGGATAGTTATTGGAATACTAGGTAGAGAGTTGAAATATACTTATCTGAATAACGATACAGTTATATTAAACGTTTTACCAAGTCAGTTGAAACCATTACGCTTTGTACAAACAATAAAGAAACTTATGTTTATTTTTACCACAATCAGAATCTGAAGTGAGTTATTCATTGCCAGAGTGAATACTGGCTGGTGGTAGCGGATATACCATATGTCATTGGGGCAGTTACCAATAGACTGTTAAATGTCCGGGGGTGCTGCTCAGGTCTGAGAGAGTGACCGCGACAGCCACCCCTCCCAATTTGGTGTCATCTGCAAACTTGATCAGGATGCCCTCAAGCCCATCATCCAAGTCATTGATGAAGATGTTGAATAAGACTGGGCCCAAGACAGAACCCTGTGGCACCCCACTAGTCACTTCTCTCCAGGAGAAGTGTGGCTGTGTATGTGCCCTGGTCTTCCACAACACTTGTAGTAGTCAAGAAAGCTCTTCCCTCTGACTCTCCATCCTTGGAGGTTTTTAAGCATTGGTTGGATGGCCATCCATCATGGATGCTTCAGTTGAGATTCCTGCATTGTAGGGGGTTGGGCTACATGATTCTTTGGGTCCCTTTGAACTCTACAATTCTATGATTTTATGGTTGGTCATCAAGATTGGTTGGATGTGATAGAGGCATATAAGGTGATGCATTGCGTCAAGATGGGACTCTTCTTCCATTCTTATTCATGCAGGTTCATATGTCATGACCATGGCAGAGGAAGATAGATTAGGGCAGGGTGTTGCACATGGACAAGAATCACTTTTTTGGGGGGGGGTAACATAGGAAAAGGAGATTAATGATAATCTGTGCATATACAATATTCCTTCTGTATTCATATGCAGAAATTAAAATATGGGGAAATTATTTTTAATGCTATTCCGAACTGAGGAGTGACTGAAATAATAGCATTGTGGCTTTCCATGCTTATTGGAGCTAATGTCATGCTGAGCCTCTTGAGAGGTGGGAATGGTTCAATTAAGATGTCAGTCTTTCAGCCTACACAAATACCCTCTCCCTGAGCTTTGCTTTTCACCCATCATTTTGGGTAACAGACAACTAAAAACAATTACACAATCTGTCCAAGGCAAGAAAAAACAGTGGACAAGTTTCTACAATGTGGTTTCAGAGCAGGTGGCTTAATCTTACACATAAATAATCATTTCAGCACATACTTCTGATTACAGGTAATAGGCCTTCTGGTAACTTTAGCTCTCTCAGGTGTGGCATCTTGTTCTATGTGTCATAACCTGCCACTTATTCACACTTGCTGGATAATTACTTCATTGAAAATCAGATTACATGTTGTTTAGATGTCAGAAATTAAAGTGCCAAATACCCAGGTGAGAGTCAGTTGTGGGTCGCCCACCAATACTCCCAAGCTGCAATTATAATTTCTTCTCCTTCATGTGAAGATCCAGCATATTTTCTGACAATGCCTTGGTGTATATGAAACAGTAAAGGATTGGGTTAAGATCATCCAGTTCTAGCAGTCATTATTTTTGGATACCCTAAATCTGCCTCAGATTGAATATACTGCAGACAAGCTAGGTTTAGAGAAGTGAGGGGCACTCCAGCTCCCATCAACCCAAGCCAGCATAGCCAAAGCTCAGGGAGTTGTAGTGAAGCAAGTTCTGGAGGAACACATGTTCCCCATGCCTGGTTTAGAAGGTGGTAACGAGTTCGTGATGTTGTAAGAATGTGAATACAAAAATAAAATGGGGGGGGGGGTAAGAGAGTTGAAGGAAAAAGGATATCACTTGCAGTTCTATAGAGCAGGCATAGGCAATCTCAGCCCTCCAGATGTTTTGAGACAATTCCCATCATCCCTGTAGTCCCAAAACATCTGGAGGGCAGAGTTTGCCTATGCCTGCTATAGAGCAATGATTAGATAATATTTTTCTAAATTTAATTAAATTTTTCTTGTTTTTGCAAGGGTTTTTGATAGGTCACAGTTTGGCATGTCCTTGAAATCTGGCAAGCTGGGGTTGATAACTATGGTTGGTTTGTATAAAATGGGTCCATTTCAAAAGATGGTTTATGAAGCTGGCTTGTTCCCACCAACCAGAGCTACAATTTGTTGTTGTTGTTGTTCAGTCGTTCAGTCGTGTCCGACTCTTCGTGACCCCATAGACCAGAGCACGCCAGGCACGCCTATCCTTCACTGCCTCTCGCAGTTTGGCCAAACTCATGTTAGTAGCTTCGAGAACACTGTCCAACCATCTCATCCTCTGTCGTCCCCTTCTCCTTGTGCCCTCCATCTTTCCCAACATCAGGGTCTTTTCCAGGGAGTCTTCTCTTCTCATGAGGTGGAGCCTCAACTTCAGGATCTGTCCTTCTAGTGAGCACTCAGGGCTGATTTCTTTGAGAATGGATAGGTTTGATCTTCTTGCAGTGCATGGGACTCTCAAGAGTCTCCTCCAGCACCATAATTCAAAAGCATCAATTCTTCGGCGATCAGCCTTCTTTATGGTCCAGCTCTCACTTCCATACATTACTACTGGGAAAACCATAGCTTTAACTATAAAACCATAGCTTTAACCATAGCTTTAACAGAGCTACAATTAACCACCATTTATGGTTCAGATGTTTAACACTGACCTCTGGTTAATCAAAATTGAAAGCTCAAGTTTACAACCCCTTTCTTGCCACTATGCCAGAGGAGGAGATTGGAGTGGGCAGGGCACAAGCCCATGGGATGTCTGAACACAATATATTCCAGATCTAGAGGAAGAGAATGGGAGCCTCTCTAACTTGCATTGTGGTTACCAGCAGAAGAAGGCTACAAGGAAGTAGCTCTAGAGAACTTGGAGCACCTCACACTCTGTTACAGTACTAAATTAAATCCACCCAATCATTGCAATTAGATAAGGAACAATTTGCCTGTCATCCTGACAAAGGCCCAAGGCACCCAAAGACTTTTAAAACACACAGTTGAACTATTTGTAACAGTGGTAGAAAGATAAAGTCTCTGAAGACACATCCTTCTAATCCACTGATGTTCTGACTAGTGCTTTGCTCTTCTAATTTCTGAAACATTTTCTATACCTGCAGAAAAAGAGATTTCAATCTTTCCTCCTCTTTCCGCTTTAGAAAGCAGAAATTAAGGTCAAACCTGCAACCACCAAAACTATAAAGAAATAGTTTTGGTGGATGCAGGTTTGACCTTAATTTATCATTATGAAATAGCTGCGGGTGTGTGTTTGTGTGTGGGGGTGTTTTCCCATTAAACATTTATCCAGCACTCTGCAGCCTCCCCAAGTGCCCACACTTCCTGATCTCAAAAAGCCCCATGGGAAGAGTTCAGACATCTTTCCTTGGGTGTTAATTGAACACTTTTAATGGAAGCCAAATGAGTGGCTAGGCTACTGAGAGCCTGAAGTCACAGTGCTTGCTGATTTTCCTTTGTCAAAAGAAAATAAAAAAATTCCTTCCAGTAGCACCTTAGAGACCAGCTAAGTTTGTTATTAGTATGAGCTTTCACATGCATGCACACTTCTTCAGATACCAATCTGAAGAAGTGTCTGAAGAAGTGTGCATGCATACGAAAGTTCATACCAATAACAAACTTAGTTGGTCTCTAAGGTGCTACTGGAAGGAATTTTTTTATTTTGTTTCGACTACAGCGGTACCTGTAACTGATTTTCCTTATTTTTTCATTTTTTAACAATACAAATATCACTGGTTTTATTAAAAGGACTTTAAAAAAGTAACAATGAACAACAGGCAGACAAACAATATGCAGCATGCCCACCTTTTGCACTTATGGGGGAGGGCAATTGAGGATATCATGGGGTTTTCAGGAAGTGTAGGCACCCGGGAAGGCTGCAGAGGGTAGACCATCAGAGGGATAATTTGTGGAATTAAAGAAATGACACCCTCAAACATCCATTGGTCATCTCAAAACTGAGGCAAGTGCAACAGAAACCCTGCACCCCAGCTATGAAAATTTATCTGAAATTCCCCTTTCTCTCTGATAATTGTCAAATTCAATTTCTTTTCTCAGTACTTGATTGAGAACAGTAAAAAATGCAGAAGAAATTTTTGTAACAGCACTAGATCTGAATGTCTAAAATGGTTGCATTTCGCTTGCAAAGGTTAGAGATAAGTGTTGTTGAGAGATTCAAGATAAGGTATTGCTTCATCCAAGCGCAAGAAAAGCTCTTGCTTGATAACCCTAAATCCTACAGTAATTGGATCACATAAGCTACATAGCAAAGCTGAATGTTGTGCAAATGCTTGTTGCAATTTGATCAGATGAGAACGCACACATGCGGGTCATCTAGATACAGGGCATGTAGAAGGCAATGGCCACAGCCAAGACTTCAAAGTGGAAAATGTTTGTTGACACAATTAACTGTAAGGAAAAATGTCATCGTCCCTAATCCTGTTATGAGCTGCATTAATTTTGGGTTGTTGTTTTTTTAATGTTCATATGATCATGGCAGAAAACAGGCTATTTCAAGAAGGGTGTTGAAAGCAGGAGTGATACATTCCACTGAAGTTGTTACCCCAGTTTTCCCCCAGAACACGCTGTTGCAATGCACCCTGGATCTCTTTTGTCTGGAAAGGTGAATCATCTACCTTGGAACTCTTCTAAAAATATACAGGTCTGGGGAATTTCATTGTCAGTTGATTTCTGCATTTTTTTGGGAGACTATGGATGTTTTCAGGCATGACGAGGAAAACCCCCGTGACCCTTTTTGTCTCGCGGTATCTGCATCTGTGTTGAAAACACAGGGAAGCCTCAAAGCTGAATGTAAGTACATTGTTTGAGAAATGGAAATGCTGATTTAAATGGCATATTGACTGTCAGAGGGTGCTACCCACACCCAAAACACATTCCTCCATCAGTTCAGCAACTAATGCCCCGTCCTCTGTTGCACAAATGCTGCACAAAAGCTTGTGGCTCCATTTTTCTGTCATGTAATTTCCCTCTCTAGAATGCATTCTAAGTGGACAGGGACAGTCTCTCGTCCCCAAGGTAAGGGTGAACACTGCAGGAGTAATTCAACATTCACAGGCCAGACTTACAGTCAGGGCCAGCTGAGATCTTGCCAAAATCTCACTGAAGACATGAGATCTTGTGGGAGTCCACTGTTGTAGACACTGCTTGACCCAACCCACATAAGGGAGTCTTTGACAGGGCAGGGGGGCAAGGTGGACATGGCAAGGCGGGCAGCACCTTCCCGTTTTGCCTCATGTGGTGAAATGGGATACGCCTCCTCTGTTTACAGTGCAACCCTATGTTTCTTACTGAGTTCAATGTAGTATTATCCAAAGTGGGTGCACAGAGGACCACAGCCTTGAATGCAGCTTTGACCTTTTCTTGTCGTTTACGCCGTGTCTAGACACAGTTAATGCCTGAAAGGGAAATTAGACATACATACTAACCATTTAAAGGGACGCAAGTGGTGCTGTGGGTTAAACCACAGAGCCTAGTGCTTGCTGATCAGAAGGTCGGCGGTTTGAATCCCTGCGATGGGGTGAGCTCCCGTTGCTTGGTCCCAGCTCCTGCCCACCTAGCAGTTCGAAAGCACATCAAAAGTACAAGTAGATAAATAGGTACCGCTCCAGTGGGAAGGTAAACGGTGTTTCCGTGCGCTGCTCTGGTTCGCCAGAAGCGGCTTAGTCATGCTGGCCAAATGACCCGGAAGCGGTACGCCGGCTCCCTCGGCCAGTAACGCGAGATGAGTGCTGCAACCCCAGAGTCGGACACGACTGGACCTAATTGTCAGGGGTCCCTTTACCTTTACCTTTACTAACCATTTAAGTTTTACATTTCCACGTTCAGGGTGCTGAATCTGTGGCCCTGCAGGTCTTTCTGCCTGGCCCCCAGAACTCTCCCCAGGCCAAACTCTTCCTTGGCCCTTCTTGAGTGTTTTTGCCTGGCTGGAAAATGTCCTTGAACTCTCACAATGCCTCTTTCTTGCCTGTTTGAGGGAGGAGGGAGGAGTGTGTGTAGAAATTAGCTTCCTGCACAAGCTGGGTTCTGCCCCTCCCACCACCAAAGTGCCCCCCCTCAAGAAGGTTGCTCATAAAGGAATCCAGCCATCAGGCTCAATAAGGTTCTTCACCCTACTTTATACATTGATCTATGCATAAGAGAACCTTGGACTTCCCTTGAAGGCCATCGGCTGTCTCAGAAAGGTTAGGATGTTATTGGTGTAACTTGTCGCCACTAGTCAATGGCAGTACTGATAAGCAGGGATTAGACATGTAGCTAGGGAAAAGTAATGGTGTTATTTCATGTTCATTTTTTAAAAGTGTGTTTTATGGGCATTTGTAGGAAAAAACTTAATGAAGAATAAGTTATGTCCCTCCTAAGTGATGACAAAAAGACCTTTACAAAAGTTAAACATTTTGCAGTTGTAAAAATAAATATGAAACTTCTCTAATGTGGTAATGTTTTACACTGTTATTTTCCCCCCCAGTAAGTAAATGGTTCAGAAAGTGAGAGGAGGAAAGAGCCACTCAATATATTACAATTTAGAGGGTTTTTGCTTTTCCTATATTTTCTTTGTGCCATTTTTATCTTCCCTTTCCACATTTCAAACATTAAAAAGAGACACATTACTTTATATTTATGTGTAAATGATTTCTCTTATAATAATTTGCTAAAATTATGTAAATTAGACACAAGCTTTCTTTTCCAGTCTCTTTGTATGCTGAGAAATTAGGAATATGGATGTCTCAACAGTTTTGTAACTTTCTTTTTAACAAGACGTGCTACAAGGACTCTGAAATTAGCTCTTAGTTTATCTGAGACACATACTGTGTTTTTCCAGCACAGTCTTTTTGCAGGACATTGTTTTATAGTTTAACATGTAACATTTCAATTAGAGATGATCCCAGCTCGATCCAGATTGGACATGCTCAATCTCAAGCAAACAAAAGATCTTTGGTCCTGTGTTGTGCTTGTGTTTTAAGAACCAAACTTTTCACTGAAAACCATACTGCCTATTTGGGAACAGAAATTGTGCGGCGGCGGCAGCGCGGCAGCAGCGGGAGGCCCCACTAGCTAAAGTGGTACCTCAGGTTAAGAACAGTTTCAGGTTAAGAACGGACCTCCAGAACAAATTAAGTTCTCAACCCGAGGTACCACTGTATGGATTAGATCTGCTAATTTTGGGCTGTGTCTGCTTTAGCTCCAGTTTTGTGATTATCCATCTCAAACCTGCTCCTTGATCGACCCATTCCTAGATAATGGATACCTTGGGCAAAGACTGAGGGTGCACTCTAAACTTCTACACAACGAGGGCTGTGCAGAATGGCAAGGCCAGCGCAACACTCTGCTGATCATGGCAGCTGGGACCAGGCCCGTTTTAAGCCTATCTGGCGCCGTGGTGCAAGGATCCCTCTGGTACCCCCACGCCCACCTTTTCCTCCAGGGAAAGGTGGGCGTTCCATGTGGATCCCTTCCATGGGGGCTCCTTCCCAGCCGCCTCGTGCCTCCTCCAGTCCTGCGCAGCAGCAGGCTGTAGAAGCACTCAGGCAACCAATTGCTGTGCTGAGAGGAGGGGCGGTCGCCGGGGATCGCCTCCACCTCCCGGGCGAGGCGCGCACACCAGTTGGAGAGGGACGGACAGAGGGAGGGAGGGCTGATCTCTGCGCACCTGGCTCACCGCCGCTGATCACCTCCTCCTGCCTTCTCTCTGGCGGCGGGCAGGCTGCTGCCCCTACCGAGCCGCCGACGTGGCCCCCGGACCTCTTCCCTGGCACCCTCCAGAACGTGGCACCATATTCCCCACGCCACTAGCCTCTATGGCTAAGACGCCCCTGGCTGGGACAGAAGGTGGGGGACAGAAAATTGTTGTGCCAGGCTGGACGTAGGGTGGTGATTGGGCCCTGATTGGATCATTTGCTTCCATATGACAGCAATGAGACAGGCTCAGGTTTCAATGGATCCCAGCCTAGCTCTGGCTGTTCCCCACCTTTGGAATGCACCATTTGTGGGGGGGGGGGACCTCCACTGACTGCTGCTGATGGCACTGTTAGAGTTGTTCAGTGGAATCCCTGATCTGGACCTTGTGTAGAAATAATGAGCTTTCCACTCCAATAATGAGTTTCAAAGCTTGCAGAACAGTCTTAAAACCTAAGCTAAACATTACAAAATAACAAAGTAACATATTGCAAACAAGCAACGTGGCTCAGTCCCTTAAGTCTTTTATGCAGTTCAGCAAACTTTCCTCTCTAGGGTCCCAGAGGCAGAGTGTGACGAGCCCTTTCAGTGTCCCACCAAGAGCCCTCACAACTGTAAAACGTTTCCCCTGACTGTGTCTCTCCCTAGGGTTCACCGACGACTAAAATGAATCCCCACAATGAATGTTATGAGAGAAGTCCTCGGGGTACCTCAGTTCTCCACGTTCTTAAAGTGGAACTCCTGCTACCTTGGGATTCTCCCACCCTGGGTTCCCAAACTGCTGCAGCTTGCCCTTTCTTTCTGGCAACTGCGTGGCACCTTTGGCTTCCCTGCCCAGTCCTCTGTGTGTTAGGGAAAATAAGCCACCCGTCCCCTTTCCTCAAGGAAACCTCTATGTGCTTTTCCCCTCAACCACACCTCTAGAGGTACTGACGCACTGCCAGAGTCCACGAACGTTTGAACAAACAAAATACGTTTATTGAGGTAACATTAATATCAAGGAAGTTAAGGTAGAATGCGGTTACAATGTTCTTCAATTAGGTACATAAGCTTGGATACAACTTTAAACAGGAATAAACGTTTTCCTTTCCTAACCTAAGCCTAACCTCCAACCCGCTCTCCCTCTCACCCTCACTCCCTGACCCACAACCCACAACAACCGCCCCAACTGCCATTCTCCCCTTTTAAAAGGTGGAAAAGACCCGCCTCTGCGATTGTGCTGCCAGTCATCTTAGAGTGGGTGTTAACTCTTTGAGTGCTGGGCACCTGCTCACACCCAGGCACAGGGTTGGTCCGTTACACAGAGCCTAAGATTGTTCGTCACTGCAGAGATTCTTTGCTCCTGCTGCTGCCAGACATCTCTGACTTCTGAGTCATCTGGAAGTTTAGCTCACTGAAATGGAAAAAAACCACCAGCCTTCCACTTTCGCCCAGAGTGGAACCTCTTGCTTAAGGTAAATGTCATTCCAAGTACAATGCATTCCAAGACAGCTTTCTATGTACATTAAATGTATAACTTTTAACAGGCACTCCCACCCACACATTTGGTGGGTGGAGGGGGATGTGCCACCCGATTTGAGTCCCACAGCCTGGTACAAAGAGGTGGTAGATTTCTCAGTTAATCAAATAGCTGCCTGGTCTGCACATGCAACTTCAGACTTGCAGTTATTTCACTTCATTCATTTGTTCCTTCCATGGCTTGAATTATCTGCAAACGTTAAAAATGGCCAGATCTTGTCAAGGGAAGGCACAATTCCTTTGTAATTCCACTTTTCATTCATTACAAAACAAATTTCCAAGAGTAACAAATGGGTATGAATGAAGTTTGTTCTCATTACACAATTCTTTCATCCACTCATTTGCTGCAGGGTGGGCGAGCTTATCTTTATCTTGCCAGCAGCAGAGGCTCTTGGTGTGTCTACCATTTAGAGGATGCCACTGTCTTCTTCTGCCCAGGGTGTCATGAATGTCCAGGGTGCCCTGTCACTATGTCACTTTCTCCTCCTCCTCCTCCTCCTCCTCCTCCTCCTCCTTCCTCCTCCTCTTCTTCTTCTTCTTCTTCTTCTTCTTCTTCTTCTTCTTCTTCTTCTTCTTCTTCTTCTTCTTCTTCTTCTTCTTCTTCTTCCACCATCTTCCTGTCTCCATGCAGAACAACAGAACAGAACAGAACAACATCTAGGAAAAACAGTTGCTTCAAGTAGCCAAACGTACCAGAAAAATAGCTTCAAAGAAAGGATTCTGTCTACATTACTCAAGTAACTTTGCTAACACTTTGACAGCCCTTCCGCAAGTGAGGTGTAACAAACAGCTATGGGAGAGAGGGCCTTTTTGGTGGTGGTGACCTGGCTTTTGAATGCCCTCCGCAGAAATGGTGGCATGGTGTCTAATTTGGTATCAGGCAACCTTTTTCATTTCCTAGGCCTTTTAATTCAATTGAGCTTTAAGCTGCTTTTGTTCTGTGACTTGTGCTGTTACATATATGGATGCTACTGTTTTATTTTTATTGAATTACAGATTGCTTTATTTCTTATCTTGAGGCACGCTGAGAGCTTTGCTATAAGCTGGCCTAAGAATACTGTAAATAAATTAATATATAACTAAATCGAAATGTTACGTAAGTTCAAACATTTAATTGGATTTTTGTGTTGTGTTTCCCGTAACAGGCTAACACAGCCTTCTCAAAGAAGGTTTATATTTCCTAATTGAGACATAAGATATTGAATAGGTGTGGACTCTATGCCATAATGTGGAAGAAGACTGCCCTCTGGTGTCTATATGCACAACAACTATAGAAATGAGCACACAAAAGGCTTGTATAGAACTTTGTATAGAAGAGCTGATTTGTTTTACTCCATATTATTCCAGATTACATGTTGGACCTGTTGGGTTGTTGTTTTATGCCATGGTATTTTACAGATTTTTCCTGCAGATCTTATCCTAATGAGTTAGTTTTTAAAATACCATACCACACCCAGGTATTTTTCCCCCAGTATGGGAGTGTACCATATTTTCCTCTGGGTTGAAGAAGGATTGCTAACCCAGCCTCCTAGCATAGTAGCATACAAAACAGGTTATCTATTCTATCCTGCCCACTATCTGGGCCATTAGAATTTGCCTGGGTCTATGATTGCTGCAATATAGCAAGGTGAGAATACATTACTTTATTTTTATATATATTTTGGGCAGCACTTTGATTTAAACAGCAAATTTAAATGAACTTCTATATATGTCAAAAAGAGCAGAACACACACTTAAGTTATTAAGAGCCCTGAGCTAATGAGTGAAATTAATTTTAGCTGTGTTTTCAGTTTTCAAAAAAGTAATTTGTGCACAAATAAAATCCTGCTGTGAGCTCACATTTTTGAGTGATTTGAAATATGCCGCTGTGGAAAAATACGTTATTGGCACATTCATCATAGATCTGAGCTCATTATTTCAAGGTTTGACAAGCTCCTGGTTGCTAGTTTAACAGGAAGCAGAGCCTTAATCATGTCAGTAGTGTTAAGGGTCCTTGTCCTGTTAGATTTGTGATGGTTTAATGTGCAGGTTAATTTTCAAAGGCCATAAAAATACATATACCGGTAATTTTTACAGAGATTTAAAACTGTCCTGAGATTTAATAGTGCAAAACCTAGTTAATGTGTATGTTAAAATAGTGAGGGTTGTATAAACAGATGAAGTATAGGAGTCCTAATCACTCCCTATATTAGCAAAGTTCATTTGCATGTGATGACTGTGAAATAAAACATAATAATAATAATAATAATAATAATAATAATAATAATAATTTATTTATACCCACTCTGGGTGGCTCCCAACAGAATATGAAAAACACGATAAAACATCAAACGTTAAAAACTTCCCTAAACAGGGCTGCGTTCAAATGTCTTCTAAAAGCCAGATAGTTGTTTATTTCCTTGACATCTGATGGGAGGGCTTTCCACAAGGCGGGTGCCAGGCCCTCTGCCTGGTTCCCTGTAACCTCACTTCTTGCAGTGAAGGAACTGCCAAAAAGACCTCAGAGCTGGCCCTCAGTGTCCAGGCTGAACGATAGGGGTGGAGACGCTCCTTCAGGTATACTGGGCTGAGACCGTTTAGGGCTTTAAAGGTCAGCAGCAACACTTTGAATTGTGCTCGGAAACATACTTGGAGTCAATGTAGGTCTTTCAGGACCAGTGTAATATGGTCTTGACAGCCACTCCCAGTCACCAGTCTAGCTGCCGCATTCTGGATTAGTTGTAGTTTCTGGGTCACCTTCAAAGGTACCCCCACGTAGAGTGCATTGCAGTAGTCGAAGCAGGAGATAACCAGAGCATGCACCACTCTGGCGAGACAGTCTGTGGGCAGGTAGGGTCTCAGCCTGCGTACCAGATGGAGCTGGTAGACAGCTACCCTGGATAAAGAATTAACCTGTGCCTCCATGGACAGCTGTGACTCCAAAATGGCTCCCAGGCTGCATACCTGGTCCTTCAGGGGCACAGTTACCTCATTCAAGACCAGGGAGTGCTCCACATCTGTCTGCCCCCTGTCCCCCCCAAAACAGTACTTCTGTACATCCAGTGTGCCCACATCAACAGTTACTAGCCATGATGGTTAGGTTCTACCTTCACTGTCAGAGACATTATACCTCTGAATACTTGTGCTCATGTCCTGCTTGTGGGCTTCAGGCAGCCACTGTGAGAACATTGTCCTGATCCAGCAGCCTTGTTCAATGCTCTTATATTCTTAGGTAAGGGAAGCAGGGTGGGCTAAATTATCTATCAATGGCTAGGAATTTGCAAGAAAATGGTGTGCAATAATATTTTGGGACGCACCCTATTCTTCTGATTATGAATTCTTCTAACTTATTTTAATATTATATTTTAAAGGTGGGTAATGATAATGATGATGATGATGATGATGATGATGATAATAATAATAATAATAATAATAATAATACTCATTCATTCATCCATGACATGTGCACAGCCCAAATTTGTCCTAGATGTCTGTATATTCTATGCTTAATTAAACCCGTGTGTCTGTGCTGGAGCAGGATGTCTATTTGTCCATTCCCCCACCCCTCTTATTATACCACGTGCCACAGCTTAACTGAACTAACCTTATGCCCTGCTTTTCTATTGCTTCTTGTCTACATTGATTCCTGATTTGCAAAAAAATGCAATGTTCCTGGGTGCCCTAAACTATACATGTCACTGTGCTACACATGCACAAAAACATGTGTTTGGATTTTTAACCAAGAGTCACGGTGCTACACCATGGAATCCTGGGGCATAGTTTGCTACAAGATCTGAGAATGGTAGGTGCATGCATGTCATTAGACTGGACTAGCAACTCTGCAATAAAATCTATAGAAGCAAATGGTTGGAGTTAGTGAGAAAGGAAAGTGATTATCGTAGGCACATAAGGAAGTAGAGAATTAGGAAGAGAAAGCGTTCTAGATAACACCTAGTAGAGGTGACATCGGAAGTTTCTTTAACAAGTTCCGCCAAGAGGAAAAGAATAGGCCAGGAAGTGGGAGAGAGACGACTCTTCTGCCCTGATACTGCGTATTCCACAGTGAAGAGAGTATGTATTTTCCTTCAGAGTCTCATTGAGGGCAGGCTATACTTCCCGGACACAGTGGGTAGAGAGAAGGGTTCCTTTGTGATCTTTCTGAGGGCTTGGCACCAAAAAACATGCCAGGATTAGCCTGACTTCTCACCAGGGCCATAGCCAGGGGGTGGTGAAGTGGGGCCCTGCCAGGGGCGAAGGTGAGGAGGGCAGGTGCAAAATCAGCTACAAACATGTCCATAAATATGTCTATAAAAAAATATTGATTGCCTCATAAGAAAAGGTTTTAAATAGAGGGTGAATTGAATGGGGGTTGGGGATTGGAGGAGAGGCAGAAAGAAGAGCTAATTTGGCAGTAGCTAGGGGGTGCAATCTGGACAGTTCTGCCAGGGGCGCAAGATCACCTAGCTACAGCTCTGCTTCCCACCCTAGGTTATTCCTCAAAGCAAAACAATTGCTTCCCTTCACAACTCGCGAGGAAGGAGAGGCCAGTGAATGTCCCTTTGCCATTTTCTCCGGAGCTGCAATTGATCGAGTGTAAAAATAATAAAACAGAGATGGGAAAGCAGAACTGAGGGACAAGGGTTGGACAGTGAGGACGGCTAATTAACCTGCCTGTGATCCCAAAGGACTGAGCACACTTTTAAGTTTTGGCCTCATTCTTAAAGGTTCAGGTTCAGCGACGGAAGAGTTTTCCTAGATCACACAGGGATAAAGGGACTTGGTTCTAAGTTTTCCTACCATGTGTGGTGACTGCAAAATTTTGTGATATACAGAGAGGGTCTCTATGTGCATAATTTGTGTGGAGAACCTTAAAGTTGTCAACACATATGGATGCAGTGGTGTAGGAAGGGCGGGGCGTAGGGGGCGCTGCACCCCAGGTTCCAGGGGAGGGGGGTGACACTCCCTGGCCCCTCCCCCGCCGCCCAGCACCCCGTCTGGACAGGACAGCCCCACGAGCCGCTGCTCGCTTGCTGGCTCGCCGCGGGTCATGGGGCTGCCTGACCTGTTGCTCACTCACCGGCTTGCAGCGCCGGCTGGATCCACTACGCATGCCTGGAAATTCTGTGCATGCACAGTGCATCCGATGTGTCGTGGCATCACAACGCACGCGCTGTGACGACCCGCCCCAAGGGGGGTGCCACTGCCCCGGGCAGCGAAAAGGCTTCCTACGCCGCTGTATGGATGTGTTTATTGGTATTTTATTTTCCAGTTTTTATTAATTTAAATAATTTATAGAGCGCTTTATTAATGTCCTCTCTAAGTGGTGTACAAGGTTAAAACTAGAAAATCAGGCTTCGATTAACGTAACTGCTGGAATACTGAAAAAAAATAATGCAGTAGGCATCAGAGTTTGGGGTCCTGTGTTTTTTTTCTTGTGATACCAGAAGGTTTAGTGATGCCTTCCTTGCCAACCATTGTGTTATCTGCTTACTTTATAAAGATAGCTTAGCATCTCCATTTCCTACTTCTGGAATCCCTGGCACCGCCCCCCCAACCCCAACCCCACTAGTCTTCTATGAAGCTACCTTCTTCTTCACTTTTGCATCACGGAAGTCTATTCTGCATGAATGAAGTGAGACCTCAGAAAGCAAGTGCCACAAATTATTTGGAAGTAAAGCACCTTTGCAATTAGCAGGACCTGCTTTCAAGTAAAATGCACTCAGGATTTGGGTGCCGGAGAGTTTCATATCATAACATCCATTTAGCCATCCCATTAAGATAATAGGGTTCTTCCTTCTAAACTGTCTGTCTCTTGTTGTTGTTTTGTGAATTCTTTGGCTCCGTTTGTCAGTGGAAAGGGCTGGATAACTTAAACAAGCTCCTAAAATGCTAGTTATTGAATATGCCTTTAATATCTAGTGCTTAGGAGCTTTGAAAGGCATTTACAATAGCAGAAGCACCTTCCTGCCCCCCCCCCCTTAAATTACAGAGTGCTGTGTTTTTAGCTTTTCTGTGTTAGAGGGAGAAAGAGAAAGAGATCACTGTCTCCAGCAATTGGGACTGGTTGAATTAGATGTTTCCCGGATGGGCCACTTTCCCCCTAAAACCTCAAAGATAAAATGCAGGGTTTTTTGTTTTTTTTAAGCTATTCAACAGAACATTTTTATAGGAGAAGCGTGTGTGGTCTTTAAGACAACTGAGGAAATTCTTCTATCTAAAGTGTGTTTTTTAAAAACAAACAAACTGAAGAGCTTGGCAGTGTTAGGCCTCCCCCTTCTTTTTTCTTTTCTTTTGAAAGCTCGCTGTTTAAGTTTTAAGAGGATTAAGGCTGAACCCACTTTAATGAACACCTGTGAAGAAGTTACACCTGTTAATGAGCAGATGAAGCATCCTGCATCCAGTTTAGACACATGGAGTCTGCATATAGCAGTGCTATGCTGGAACCTGTCCTCTGATTGCTTGAAAGTTCCCATCTGCTGAAAAAAAGGCCCTCCATTTTTTTCCTGTGTTATTCTTGGGGGACTTCAGAAGGTCCTTAGCATTTCAGCGGGTGCAGAGATTTTAGCCTGCTATATCGCTGCAAGAAGGAATGCAGGAGAAATTCGATTCAGTTTGCATTTAAAGGTGAACCTACCAAATTTGCACTTTATGAAACAATATGCAAAGTGAAACGTAAGCATCGCTTGAAGTTTTCAGTTCTCTGAATTTGGCAATGCAGTGATGTGCACACAAAAATGCATACACTAAGGTAAAGTGTACATAAAAATGCTTATACAGCGGTACCTCAGGTTACAAACACTTCGGGTTACAAACACTTCAGGTTACAGACACCACTAACCCGGAAGTAGTACCTCGGGTTAAGAACTTTACCTCAGGATGAGAACAGAAATTGTGTACCGGTGGTGCGGCGGCAGCAGGAGGCCCCATTAGCTAAAGTGGTACCTCAGGTTGAGGACGGTTTCAGGTTAAGAACGGACCTCCGGAACGAATTAAGTTCATAACCAGAGGTACCACTGTATTAGTGGCAATAATGTAGCAGCCAAAACATCCACGTTTTTTTTTTTTAAAGAATTGTTCTAAATACAGTTATAGTTAAAAACTTTCTGTTGTGTTAGATGGGTCAGTGTCCAGCTGTTGGGTTGTGACTTCATCAGAAACATCTCAAAATCCTTTGAAACATATTCCTTTTCTTTGTATGCATCTTGTGCTATGCACAGGATTATCTAAATGACAGCTTTTCCCTCCCCCACATCCCCATAAAGTTGTCTGGTCACTCAGGAAATGAAAAACTTTTTGGGTGAGACTGTAATGGCCACTTTTCCATAAAGAGTAATAGATTATTATTTTTTGCTGACTGATTGTTTTATCACTCTTAATGCTTCCTTATGAGGGTAATGAAAATCTTGAAATATTCAGCTGGTGAAAGGCTGCATGATGGAGACCAGGCTACCCTTTTACAGGAGCTGTATTCCTGACCTGATAATGGCTTCAGTGGAGCTGAGACAAGTGATGAGAATAGCAAAATAATCAATGCATCTAAATGCAAGCCCACTGCTGTGGTTTTCCTTTAATATTTAGGTTTTCTTCATTTCACTTTTACACGGTTTTGTATGTTTTGTGGTATTTTATGCATTGTGACTTGAACTCCATGACACTTACTTTTTGAGTAGACTAGACTATCATCCTTGCAAGCTATCTGGAAACTAGTCCCTTTAGGTTCAATAAGACTTTCTTCTTAGGAAATCGACGCAGGGTGGGGCTATAAGGCTCTCTACCCTAAACCTATCTTCAAAATTGCAAATAAATCAATGAATCAAAATTGTTCAGGTTTGGAGCAAATGCATTCTCCCTCCCACCCAGGGCCTTGTTCCCCCGCACCTTGTGAGAATTTAAAGGGACAGGTTTATGGGGAGGAAATATGAATTCACCAGCCTACCAGGTAGAATTACCCTCTGGCGGGGTTAGCAAGTGGGAATAAAATGCTGAGAGGTCACTTATTTGCAACAGATGCAGGACAAGTGCTATCTCCCAGCAAGGAGCTGTCCAGCAGGAGAAAGGAGAACCACTTGTAGTTGCAAGTGGTGCTCTCTAGTCCAGCCCATGCCAAAATAAGCTTTTTTAAAAAGGCTTCCTTTTTCTTAAGGCTGGGGAGGAAGGGCTCCTCCAGATTAATGAAGAGGAGAGCCCCAGATTGCGGGAGCAGATCTAGAGGGCAGCGGGACATAGTACAG
This sequence comes from Lacerta agilis, assembly GCF_009819535.1. Taxonomy (NCBI): domain Eukaryota; kingdom Metazoa; phylum Chordata; class Lepidosauria; order Squamata; family Lacertidae; genus Lacerta; species Lacerta agilis. The sequence continues at coordinate 66,345,481 of NC_046316.1, read as the reverse complement.
CCTCTGTCTTCCTTAGGTGGTGCCAGGCGCTGCCCCAGATTAGATGATGAAATTTATCTCCTCAGTGACGCTGGGCTGCAACTTGACCCACAGCTGGGGCCAAGGCAAGCAGTGAAGACACAAACAGGTGGGCAGAAGAGGGCTGGGGTTTGGAGGGGCAAGGTCACAAAACATGAGCTCCTCACTCCCCACACCTCAGTTCCTGTTAAATAAGTTAGACTGGCTGGTAGTCCCTTCCTACCTTACAGGGTTTTAGCCAGTGAGCAAAGTCAGAGCTCTGATTGGCACATGGCCTTCTGGGATATAACACGAGAGCTATGAATTTCTAGAGCTGCTTTTTCCTAGCTCTGTCTGCTGCCCAGGGTGGAGACTGGATAGAATGGACAAAGGCAGCAGCATGGAAGGTGAAAAAAAGGCAGAGTAGCTAATATTCTCAGCATATGCATGTAACCCTAGTGGGTCATGTAATGCATACATTTCAAAATCTTGTTTGGTTTTAGCAGGAGATATATCTGGTTGGAGGGCCCATCAGTGGCAATGTGCTGAGGGCCCCCAAAATCTGGCAAATGGAGGTTGCTATATTTGGGTGGTAGCTCAAGCAAAACCCACCAGGCAACCTTCGTATGAAATATGGCAGTGTACGTGGTTTGTATATTGCAGTCATAAAGGTTAACACAGAACTCAGCTGCATTAATTGTTTTGAGATGGAGCATGAACATAGTTTCCGATATTTGTTTCATAACCTTGAAGCCAGCTCGGTGCAAAATCTTCCAATTGCATTATCATAAAGCCATAATGAATATGAATAACACCCTATTCTGCTCGTACAGCTTTTGAAGGAAGCGTGATGATTACTGGAGTGATCATGTTCCCAGATACAAAATAAGGTAATCAAAGTCTAGCCCACCTGTGATCACCGTTCAAGCCAATTGTTCTAAACGCCTTTCAAAGTAATGTAAGTTACCATGGCGCTGTGACACATGCTGTAATATTAGCTGTTTGGAAAAGCATTGTTGGGAAGATTTAAATAACAACTCTGCACAGGGTGTAGGTGGGCGGACTGATAGGTTGATGAGCACTCGGTGCAAAGGCAGGTTCAAGATCAAAAACCTGCCAGACTGTCTTAGAACCACTTTCAAAGAGTGCATTCCTAATGGGAGAGGGGTGATTACAGGTGACAGCAAATACATCTGCACCATTATCACCTGTCTTTTTGGTAAACACGGATGCTTAAACTCACTGTTTGGCCCCCATGTAGAATGGCTCCCACCATTGCAACTCCGCAAAAGACAGATTTCATATTCACCTGCGTGGGAAACCATCTTAAACCCTTTTGCAGCCTGGGCTGGAACAGCAATTGGTGCTTGCTGCCTTGAGTAAAGGTAATGGTAAATAAAGTTGGAGTTCTTATTACAAAATACACTGAAATAAATATAATTAAGAACTCTGCCCAGAAGTTTCAACCAAAAAGATGCGTTTACTCGTAAGTAAATACAAATATAGTGTCAATCCTGTTAAGAATTACAGTCTTAAATGAAAAAATAGTTTCACATTGAAAAATCCCTTGAAAGTCTTTTAGAAATTGATGCAATGTGTGTCAGATGTATAATGAGACAACTGGAGACCAGGGAGACCAGGACAGGGCCCCGTTTCGGCGTAGGTGCCTTCCTCAGCTTGTTTTTTATGAGAGAAGTGTATAAAATATATATGGTTTCTATTTCTTTGATTCTTGAGAAGATGTAGCGTCTTAGAGAAAGTTTTCCTGTGTTTTCTATGCGTTTGAGTAAAGGTGCATAGTACCCAAGGCTGATTTATCTAGTGTGGCGCCTGATGCAGAAAATCCCACAAGCTCCTCTGCCTAGGAGTAAAAATACAACGATAATAATAAAGGGTGGGAACCAATAAAACAGTTCTGCTAATGCATGCCCCCTCCCCACAATCTTCTCCAGAGGGTTAGGAGGACCTTCAGAACACATTTAGGGGGCACATAGGGGGCATGCAGGGAGCAGAGAAAGAGAAAAAGCTCCACTGTGCAGCCCAAAGTGCTTGTGCTAGAGGAACTGTTTGCGTGACCAGGCGGCGACAGCCCCAGCCCCCACGGATCATAAGGAAGGAATATAGACTCTGACAACATGTTATGGAATTAAATTAGGCCACAACTTTATTAAAGTTCTGAATGTAGGAAGACCTTAGCTTAGGCCTTGGATGTGTATCCCTCCCAGCCCCCCAGCCTGGGGAAACTGGGGCTCATCAGGGTAAATGGGATATGGGAGTGTTCTGCGAGACATATGTGTAGCAGGCAGCCAAGCCCATATCCCCGCACACAAGGTAGTTCACTGACAACCTTTCAGTGTATGGCCAGTGACATCCATATATATATATATATATACCGGTAACCCCTTTAAGAGAGGGACCCTGGAATCACCGCTGTGGGGGGGGGGTGAGTCACCACTTCATGCCCCCCCCTCCCCTATATAGGGAAGAAAAGACTAAAGGATTCCACCCAAGGCCATAACTATCAAAGTTGTGATGGATTGCTACGGGGAAGACAAAACCTGCCAATGCAGGGAAATTTCTTCCCGGTCCTTCAACAGCAACCAAAGACTGTAGCAGCGCTGGCAAAACAGGAAGAAAAAGTTAACCTGCAAACAAGAAACATTAAACAAAGGGAGGGTAGGGAGGGTGAATCTCCAGAGCCGACTGCCTGGCTATTGTCAGCTCCATCCCCTATTTATAAATGGGGCTGGCCCCACCTCCCAGCAGGAAACTTGATTACTGAGGCTGGGTGTGAACCTCCCAAAATTAACACTGAGGCAAGCCAGCCCCTGTTTGCCAGTAAGCTCCCTGGGAACTGTAGCACCACACGCGATCCCACAAAGTGTACCCACAATGTAAAGTGTGAGTGCTCATTAGTTGCATACTGCCCATAGTAATCATTTAGTACCATTTCATGGCAGCTCGGATCACCTGAGTTGGCTGCCTCAGTTTATCTAGTGTTAGGTCTGGCTCTCCCCATCTCTTAGCAAATGCTTCCACCAGGTAAGATTGGCAAGTGATTTTGGAACACAAACACAAACACTTTTGCTATACCCACAGAACGTTGCTAAGGCTGACCTGTGCACATTTATTTCAGAGTGGTTTCCCCACAGAACTCAGCAGGAGTAAACATGGTTATGACTGAGCTATTTGGATGTGTATCATCTGGAGCTATTCCAGTCCCCAGTTATATCTATGTGTATTATTATTATTCTATCATTTTCTATCAAATGATAGAATGATCTCGATACGAATCCAAGGCAGTCCTTTTAACATCACAGTAATCCAAGTTTATGCACCAACTACCAGTGCTGAAGAAACCGAAATTGACCAATTCTATGAAGACTTACAACACCTTATAGAAATGACACCAAAGAAGGATGTTCTTCTCATTATAGGGGATTGGAATGCTAAAGTAGGGAGTCAAGAGATAAAAGGAACAACTGGCAAGTTTGGCCTTGGAGTTCAAAATGAAGCAGGGCAAAGGCTAATAGAGTTCTGTCAAGAGAACAAGCTGGTCATCACAAACACTCTTTTCCAACAACACAAGAGACGACTCTACACATGGACATCACCAGATGGGCAACATCGAAATCAGATTGATTATATTCTCTGCAGCCAAAGATGGAGAAGCTCTATACACTCAGCAAAAACAAGACCTGGAGCTGACTGTGGCTCAGATCATCAGCTTCTTATAGCAAAATTCCAGCTTAAACTGAAGAAAGTAGGAAAAACCACTGGGCCAGTAAGATTCAATCTAAATCAAATTCCTTATGAATACACAGTTGAAGTGCAGAACAGGTTCAAGGATTTAGATTTGGTGGATAGAGTACCTGAAGAACTGTGGATGGAGGCTCGTAACATTATACAGGAGACAGCAACGAAAACCATCCCAATGAAAAAGAAATGCAAGAAAGCAAAGTGGCTGACCAATGAGGCCTTACAAATAGCGGGGGAGAGAAGACAAGCAAAATGTGAAGGAGATCGTGAAAGATACAGGAAATTGAATGCAGATTTCCAAAGAATAGCAAGGAGAGACAAGAGGGCCTTTCTAAACGAGCAATGCAAAGAAATAGAGGAAAATAACAGAATGGGAAAAACCAGAGATTTATTCAAGAAAATTGGAGATATGAAAGGAACATTTCGTACAAAGGTTACCACAATTAAGGACAAAAGTGGAAAGGACCTAACAGAAGCAGAAGACATCAAGAAGAGGTGGCAAGAATACACAGAGGAATTATACCAGAAAGATATGGAGGTCTCATACACCCCAGAAAATGTGGTTGCTGACCTTGAGCCAGACATCCTGGAGAGTGAAGTCAAATGGGCCTTAGAAAGCCTTGCTAACAACAAGGCCAGTGGAAGTGATGATATTCCAGCTGAACTATTTAAAATTTTAAAAGAGGATGCTGTTAAGGTGCTGCACTCAATATGCCAGCAAGTTTGGAAAACTCAGCAGTGGCCAGAGGATTGGAGAAGATCAGTCTACATCCCAATCCCAAAGAAGGGCAGTGCCAAAGAATGCTCCAACTACCGCACAATTGCACTCATTTCACACGCTAGCAAGGTTATGCTTAAAATTCTACAAGGCAGGCTTAAGCAGTATGTGGACCGAGAACTCCCAGAAGTGCAAGCTGGATTTCGAAGGGGTAGAGGAACCAGAGACCAAATTGCAAACATGCGCTGGATTATGGAGAAAGCCAGAGAGTTCCAGAAAAACATCTACTTCTGCTTCATTGATTATGCAAAAGCATTTGACTGTGTCGACCACAGCAAACTATGGCAAGTTCTTAAAGAAATGGGAGTGCCGGATCACCTCATTTGCCTCCTGAGAAATCTCTATGTGGGACAAGAAGCTACAGTTAGAACTGGATATGGAACAACTGATTGGTTCAAAATTGGGAAAGGAGTACGACAAGGCTGTATATTGTCTCCCTGCTTATTTAACTTATATGCAGAATACATCATGCGAAAGGCTGGACTGGATGAATCCCCAACCGGAATTAAGATTGCCGGAAAAAATATCAACAACCTCAGATATGCTGATGATACTACCTTGATGGCAGAAAGTGAGGAAGAATTGAAGAACCTTTTAATGAGGGTGAAAGAAGAGAGCGCAAAATATGGTCTGAAGCTCAACATCAAAAAAACTAAGATCATGGCCACTGGTCCCATCACCTCCTGGCAAATAGAAGGGGAAGAAATGGAGGCAGTGAGAGATTTCACTTTCTTGGGTTCCATGATCACTGCAGATGGTGACAGCAGTCACGAAATCAGAAGACGCCTGCTTCTTGGGAGAAAAGCAATGACAAACCTAGACAGCATCTTAAAAAGCAAAGACATCACCTTGCCGACCAAAGTCCGTATAGTTAAAGCTATGGTTTTCCCAGTAGTAATGTACGGAAGTGAGAGCTGGACCATAAAGAAGGCTGATCGCCGTAGAATTGATGCTTTTGAATTATGGTGCTGGAGGAGACTCTTGAGAGTCCCATGGACTGCAAGAAGATCAAACCTATCCATTCTCAAAGAAATCAGCCCTGAGTACTCACTAGAAGGACAGATCCTGAAGTTGAGGCTCCAGTACTTTGGCCACCTCATGAGAAGAGAAGAATCCCTAGAAAAGACCCTGATGTTGGGAAAGATGGAGGGCACAAGGAGAAGGGGACGACAGAGGATGAGATGGTTGGACAGTGTTCTTGAAGCTACTAACATGAGTTTGGCCAAACTGCGAGAGGCAGTGAAGGATAGGCGTGCCTGGCGTACTCTGGTCCATGGGGTCACGAAGAGTCGGACACGACTGAACGACTGAACAACAACAACAATTATTATTATTATTATTATTATTATTATTATTATTATTATTACCATCATCATCATCATTATTATTATTACATCTCTTTGGGCTGGGATAGCTCAGTTGGTAGAGCATAAGACTGTGGGTTCAAGCTCCATGTTGGACAAAGGATTCCTGCATTGCAGGGGATTGGACTAGATGACCCCGGTGATCCCTTACAATTTTATTATTCCGTGAATCCATCTGTGCTAGGTTTCCATTCACATATAAAGTGGAAATGTTGGACACTGAATATACCCACATTTAAAAACTAGGTGGCACTGCAAGACTATATGTTATCCTCAATATGCTACCTCTCCTACATTTCTAGTAAATAATTTTAAATGTAAATCAAATGAAAACGCTTTTGAGTCCTAAAAATTGAGCAGTGTGTGTGCGCGCATGTGCGCATGCCTGCATATAACTACCTCTCAACTATACACTGCTGGACATGGGATACAATACATTTTCTAAGAAAGCACTGCATAGTTACATTTTATATACACTCATGCACAATTTATCTGGCAAATTGTATATAAAATGCTGTAGGGAACTATTCCTGGGATGTTCTCTTATAAAAAGCCCATTGAAACCAGGGCTGCGTCAAACTTACAAAGCACTTAGGTGGAAATAATCAGTTTGTAGAAAAAAGAATATGTACTGAAGTGCCGTGGAAACATTCATTTTGCCACAAGTACAGATGCTTTAAGGTCGGGGAGGAAGAAAATGGTAGATTCAAAATAATGCTGCATTTCAAGGATCCTCATTTAGTCAACATACTTTCTTTGTATCTTTCTTATTTACTAAAAAATAAGAATGGTATCTGAAGAAGTGTGCATGCACACAAAAGCTTATACCCAGAACAAACTTAGTTGGTCTCTAAGGTGCTACTGGACAATTTTTTAATTTATTTTGACTACATCAAACCAACACGGCTACCTACCTGAACCTAATTTCTTATTTATACTGATTTCCTTTCACCTCCTGTTTTTTGCTCATCATAAATCTGTTAAAACACTGCCACCTTGATTTTTCTAATATAGTGCATGGTATAAATTAGCCTGTGTTGAGTGCAAATGTATAGTTGTAGATCAATTAAGGTTATGGTTATATAGTTGTATTTATATACCGCTTATTCCCAAAATAGGCTTCTAAGCAGTTTGCAATCTATAAAAGCCAGTTCCTCAAACCTTAGACTGGACATCATCATTAAAATACACAATAAGGAAAACTCATTAAAACATTGAAATAAAGCATCCAGAATGACACAAGAAAACAATCCCATTGAAACAGCATAGTAATTAAAACAGGAGTCAAGTTGAGAGATGAAGGGATCGCCTTGATTGGAGATTTGCATCTCAGCAGGAGAACATTCTGCAAGTCAGGTGCCACCAGGGAAAAAGCCCTGCTCTGCAACACCTATTTGTGGAGAAGGAAGATAAGAGATTAAAAAAGAAAATATTGGTATGTCTTACTCACTATGCCACACAGTTAAGGCGAAATTAGGAAATATCCACACCATACATTCAAAGCACTAGTCTGCAACTTCAAAAGTCATGGCTTCCCTAAAGAATACCAGGAAGTGTAGATGCTAAGCAGGTTTGTTTATGGATACTGCCTGCTTGCCATTTTTTTGTGTTTGATATATTTTAATACGTTTGACAGCGTTCAGCTGCCTTGTGCACCAGAGTTTATACTCAGTGCAGTTTGACCGTAGGGGAAAGAGAAAGAAATTGGTGTCATTTAAACTTTTTCAGCAGGATGGCTTATGATACAGATTAAAGTGCATTCAGTTTTTTAAATAAATAAATAATGATAAGGGATTGGAATGCCAATTCACTAGAACACATTGAATTTCTCTCTAAATGTTAATACTAAGTAATTGTTGCTTTTTTTGTAGCACTGTAAACATTTTCTCTGTGCAATCATTATTTTGCTATTAACATAGAAATATTTCATTGTGACAGAGTCTTGCACGTCTGTGATTTTGTATTTCTTATTTACAAGGTGTAAAATATAAAAGCCATAACTCGTGGAGTGAGTTTTTGTACATATAATACTCCAAGGGGGGGGGGAAGAATACCCAGATTAGCATAATAGCAGTGAATTTTTATCTTAATCTTTTGAAATAGTGGCTGGTGAGGTGGAAGAATTGAGGCATCTCTGCTCTCCCAGCCTCCAGACTGGTGTGTCACTGGTGCTTACTGGAGGGAGAGCAGCAGGGGCAGGGTAGGGGGAGCGAGGCTCTGTGCAGTGCAGCATGGTGGAGTCACTTCCTTTGCTGCCTGGGCCCTCCACCCACTTACCCAGGGACGTCTTAGCCATTGAGGCTACTGGCGCAAGGTGCCATGGCCCCATGGCCTGAGGAGAGTGCCTGCGCCCTCCAGCCCCGCCGGCAGCGCCGCTCTTGCCCACCTCTTCTCGGGCTGCGGACACGGGGAGGCTGTTGGTGAGCCTCTCATCGGCGCTGCAGCCAGGGCTCCCTGGACGGCAGCGCCACACTGCTGCTTCAGCTGAGCAGGCGGAGGCGGAGGTGGAGCACAGCTGGCAGCATCCCCACCTGCCCCTCCGCACCCTCCAGCTGCCCGCTGCGCCTGGCCCTGCCCGGCAGAGCACGTGTGGTGTAGTGGTTAAGAGCGGTAGACTCGTAATCTGGGGAACCGGGTTCGTGTCTCCGCTCCTCCACATGCAGCTGCTGGGTGACCTTGGGCTAGTCACACTTCTCTGAAGTCTATCAGCCTCACTCACCTCACAGAGTGTTTGTTGTGGGGGAGGAAGGGAAAGGAGAATGTTAGCCGCTTTGAGACTCCTTCGGGTAGTGAAAAGCGGGATATCAAATCCAAACTCTTCTTCTTCTTCTTCACGAGTTCGGCGTCCCTGCTCGCCGTGCCGTGCCCTCCGGCTGCCTGCTGCACCTGGCCCTGCCTGGCGGAGCGTGAGGGGCGCCGGAGGGATCTTCTCACCAGGGCGCAGGATTTACTTAAGGAGGCCCTGCACTTACCTGCCCATCCTACTATCTATTCTTCTAGGTCTGTGGGATGTGTTAATCCCAGCAAAACTGATAACTTCTTCTCTCATAGCAGCTGGACTTCAAGCATCCTGGCAGCTCGGTTTCCTGAACAACTGGAATGTTTGTGAATTGCTTCAGCCAGTCATAGAGTTCACGACTGCCCCATGCACATGCCCTATAACTACCGGTACAACATATAAAGGCTTTGCCTCATGTTGGCAGTCACAATTGGATGGAATTCCTACCTATGTTGCTGGGTGTGAATAGATCTTGGTTTGTAAGTTTCAGCATTAAGCTTTTGTGTATTTTAAACGATATCATAGGATTTATCCGTATAAAAATAAAAACACCCCTGGAAAGCAGTTATACATTTTAATGAGATGGGGCCATCATAGGCTTCAGTTATGGTCCTCTGAATAATGCAGAGTCACAGAATTCCCACAGTAGTTCATGTAATACAGAAAATTATCAGGCTCCATTATGTAAGGAGAAACTCACCCATGCAATTTCACTCCCTTGGTCCCAATCATTAACTTGATATTGGATTAGAATTTGAAAATCTGTAAGATTTATTATTATTATTATTATTATTATTATTATTATTATTATTATTATTATTATTGTAATGTATGCTAATGTGAATCAGTCACCGGGGCTTGGAGACTGGGAATCAATGAAAGCAAATGGAGTATTCTTTAGTAGTTTACTATATACTTTCTATTGAAGAATCCAGATGAGGTCACCTTTGCAGCTGGAATACTGAGCATTCTAAAGCACATAATGGAAAATCACATTGCTGAAGGATCAAACTCTACAGCGCCGCCTGGTGTCTCATGTTTATAACACGGTTATAACGATATAATTGCCTGAGTGTAGCTGAGTCCCCAATTCTGAGCAACTCCAAGTCATGCTGGGAATGTGTCCTGTCTGTAACCATGGAGGGCAGCTGCTAGTCAGTGTCAACCACACTGAGCACAGAGCCATAATCAATGGTATCAAAAGGTTCAGTGAGATTGAGGAGATGAAGCGGGGAAGCACTCCCCTCTTTCTCTTTCTCTTTCTCTTTCTCTTTCTCTGTCTCTGTCTCTCTTTCTCTCGGTCATTCATCAGGGAGACCAAGGCCGAGTTTGTCCCCAAACCAGGCCTGGACCCAGACTGGAATGTGTCCAGATAATTGGTATCCCCCAAGAACCTATGCAGTTTCTCCAGCACCATCTTCCCAATTGCCTTTCCTCAGCAGGGGGAAATTTGCTATCATAAATTACTGGGTTATTTAGGATTAGCTTTACCACTGTCTTTCTAAGGGCAGTGGAGACCACCCCCTTGTGTAAAGTAGTGTCAATCACACCCAACCAATCATAGGTTGCCATCTGGACTTAATTAGCCACGTGAGACAAGGATCGTGAGAGCACATAGTCAAGGTGCACTGCACTACAGCCAGCATCTTGAAATAAACAGTCAGAAGGAGGCATCTCTCCCCCACTCCACCCCACCCATGCCTGCTAAGAGATGTTTAAGCTGCAGTCCTGAGCTGGCTGCAGAGGAATGGAATTTCCTTTCTCTGTAGCCAGGGTGGGAAGGCTAGGAGATTTTTATTTTGGTAGGCTGCTAACTTGCTTGGGTTTATTTGCAAGATTGGGCCAGAGCCATTCTGATGGCTACAACTCCTGTTGTCCCTGACCATTGGTCATGCTGTCTGAGGCTGATGGACATGGTATTGCAAAACACCTGGAGAGTGTCAGATTGGAAGATGCTGGAAGTGTGATGAAATGTCAGGAAATGGTGTTCAGAGAAATCTAGATACTAGCTTACACACACACAAACTATAAGTTCTACGAGTGCACTGTTAAGTGTGATAGTGTGAACCATGATAATATTTCAAATTATTTTGAGAGTTTTATGGGTTGCTCCCCTCCCCCTCTCCTTTGCTATTCAATGTCCTGTTATTAAAATGGGAGGAAAAACTAGACCATAAATGAAAGATCAGCCAGGCAGGCTTGTGACATCCTTAACTTAATATCGCATCAATGCACCTGCTATGATTTAGCTGTGTCTTGTTTACGATTCGTATTTCGTGTTCACAGCATCCAGCCTTGCAGGTCTGAGAGTAATATATAAGTTGCAGCTAAAGACAGCCTGTGTTCTGGATTCAATTTTCAGAGCATCTTTTCATGGCCTGGTTATAAGCCCCTGAAATATGGCACTGTAATAGAAATGCTGACAGTCTCTTTGCTGTAGCTGTGATAGTGGGTGTTATGAGCAAATAACATTATTACTTTTTTTTTTTGCTTTTGCCCTTCCAGGGATGGTTTTATCTTATATTTGCAATGAAACTGTAATCCTTTTTTGTGTGTGGTTGCAGTGGTAGGGTTTTACCTTCACAACGTTTTGTTTCATCAGAGGATGAGGCAGAATGAAGAAGTGCTCATAGCAGCTTTCCCATCCTTTGTTTAGTTTAGAAAGAAGGTTCCTCTGCTATCTTTTCTGTTTTGTACTTTAGCCAGCAACTGTGTGATGCATGACCCAATGTTGTCGGAACCCTTTTGCTGCCCCTCTTCTGACCATGCCTTCATAATTTTTGCCATGCTCATGGCTGTACCTAGAACAACTGCTTCTGCCACCTCCTTTGTTCATCAAACTGCTTTCCCACATTTTCTTTGCATTTTAAGATCCACATTTTAGGAAAGTGTTTGCAGGACCCAGGGGTGATCTACCTATTTTGCAAATCGCTCATAAAATTTGGGCTTCAGATGCACAGGGGTAATGCTTTATCTATAGGAGCTACCTACATACAATGCTCAAATTATTTATTGCATTAGCCATATGGCCATAGCACATAGTAAAAGACCAGGCAGTGGCCTGGCACGATTATACAAAGAATACTACAGATACAGTTAAAACATTAGATGTAAAATCATGCTGGATAATACAGATAAAATAGAGAACAATAGCAGGGCATGTCAACAGTGTCCATATCAGGAAGATAGATAGGACTAAGGCTAAGGCAAGTTAGCTGAAAAGTTGGTCCTGAGTTTCAGGGCCTGTAATGTATAGATGGTCACTCCATGTGAAATCAAGGGGTTGGCATCCGCCAGTAAGTATTTCATGCGGTCATCGTCCCTGGTGATAGTAGGCGGGATTAGAAGGAAAAGCCTGGGTCTTATTGAGACATATAGTGGGCAGTAGAGGAAAAAGTGAATATAGTACTCTATCTTTCCTTTGTTGCATGGGCAGAGTTGAAGATCCAGAGGAGTATTGGAAAATACACCCTGTAAGAATGCTGTGGGGATGGCATGAAATTGAGCTAGTGTAAAGGCCCTTCTTAGCGTAGGATTTATCAGATCACTCAAATAGTGGGCCAGAGATCTAACTACCTTCATACTACCTACACACACCACACAAAGCTATGTGACTCAGCTGTGACATGTGTAAGGTGAAAAGCGGCACAAAGAGGGAGGAATTTAGGGCAGAGAGTTGGTCTTGGTGGTGGGAGACCGCTGTGCTTCACCCTTTCCCCTTCTGCTATTAACATACTCTAAATTTCTCACCACCACTGCCATTTCCAGCAGTTTCCTTTGTTCAAGGCTCTAAATGTGTCTTTGGTTTTGACTGGAACAGAATGGCTGTTCCTTCACCACAAAAGGAAGCGGCTGTGTTCCCAGCTTGGGGGGGGGACATTTTAAATCTGGCTAGTTTATATGTAGAGCACTGTGTGTACTACAAATAATTCTAGATATAGAATAGGAAAGATGAAAAGTGTGTGTGTGTTTGTGTTTGCATGTATGTATGAGTGTGTTCATGTTCACATATGCACATGCCCGCATTGGCAGGTAAGCAAAAATTGCATAACATGTTCCCAGAAAACAAGGACCCTCCTCAGGAAGAAATCTGTCACTTTCTGCATCAGCGGATGTTGCTAGACTGCGTTAATCCTTATTGCAGTGGAATAGCCATGAAGTTTACCTGCAACAGACATTGTTCGTTTCTTTCTTAAATTTGTATCCTGCCTGTTCACCAAATAGTGCTCAAGGTGACTAACAGCAGTAATGCCGGCACAATAAAATGTAACAAAATACAATAAACCAGCAATACAATAAAAACAAGGCACGTGAAACATGAATAAAACCAGCTTGTGGGCTGGGGGTTCGCCACTCCTGTTTTAGGAGTTTGTCCCCAGAAGATCACATTGTTTAATATTTGTGGGATTAGACAGATCCCTTGAACCCTGACTATATCTCCTTCCCTGCCTCCTTTACACCATAACCTGACATCTTCCCAGTGTTTGCTCTTTCCCCCAGCCTTATATTTAGCCATCAGGGCTACCGTGTGTGTGTGTGTGTTGTGGTAGAATTGCTCATGCTTACCTTTGCATGATCTGAATTCTGATGCATAGTTATAAGTTATGTAATGTTTCCCATTCAAAGCCTTCAGCACAGGGCAAGCATATTATCATTATTATTATAATAATTAAGAGAAACATGTTAAACCATATTATGTGTTGCTAGTTCTCTGCATAAAATAAACCGGTGGCATATTAATCAAGACAAATTAACCTGAGATAAAAGGAGTATACTTTGAGCTCGGTGGGTCACTTGCAACTTCCTCCGCCCCTTCTATCCTAGGTCTCCCCTGATAAGATGAAATATTAGTGGGATAAAGGGGGGATGTGGAAAATACTGGTGCTATTATGCAAGTGAGTGCATACTGTTATGAGTTTGGGCTGTTACGCTGCATGCTGAGACCCTTCTGATTCCTTCTAAGTGTTGAAAGTTAATCAAAGCTTCTAATTCTTGGAATAGCCAGACTAATCTCCCGGTGAGGTGACAGTGTAGGTGATGGGCCATTAAGGAGAACAAAGGAAGGGGCTCTTTGGGAGATGGCAAATGAGTGGGGGCCCTCCCTCATCTAGTGGATAGTTACGAAGACAGAGCCAGTGTTTAGAGTTGATAGTTGCAGTGATGTGGGCCAGAAGTAAAGCAGCAAGCTGGGAGAAAGCAGAGAGACAGAGCAATGTTTGATGTCCGTTTGATGTCCGTTTGAATCCAAGGATGTGGCTCTGGAAGAAACAAGACCATCATAGGTTCAGGTTGTATACATGTGTAAATAAGCCATATATCATAAAGACACCACAATCTTTGCTATGCCTCATTTCCAAAGGAAACAAGAACCTCAGGTAAGCGTCTAGAATCCCTGGAATCTTGCACCACTCAGATTGAGTGGTGTGCAACAATACCATTTAATTGTTTCAAATAACCGTGCAGTAGGTGTTCTGCCCTTACATAGTATTCTTCTGAGACCTTTGAAAGATAAGAACTATCTACATGTCTTTCATGGGGAAATCTGCCTAATTTGGCCTCTCTCCATTTCTTGCTTTTCCAGTCTCCATTTCAGGTCTTCATATTTCCACATCGGTTTGCAATATTTTTCATCAGCATTCTGGCGTCAATTCTCCTTAAAACAGTGGAACCCGGGGATACAAACGCTTCGGGTCACAAACACTTCAGGTTACAAACTCCGCTAACCTGGAAGTAGTACCTCAGGTTGAGAACTTTTCCCCAGGATGAGAACGGAAATTGCGCGCTGGTGGCACAGCAGCAGCAGAAGGCTAAAGCACACCTCAAGTTAAGAACAGTTCCGGGTTAAGAATGGACCTCCAGAACGAATTAAGTTCGTAACCCGAGGTACCACTGTATACACAATTTTGCATGCAATTGTCTCTAATATATACATTTTCTTTGACAATAGTTGCATTTTTATGCACACTCTACCCCAGTACATGCATTTTTGTGTAGGTTACTTGGTTAAAGAACAGCCCTGAAAAATTGGAAGAATTTCAAATTTTGAAGGATGCTTGCATTTTGGTCTGCATTCCCCACCCCCACCCCATGAAGTGCAAATTAGGTAGGTTTGCCTTTAAATGAAATGAATTTCTCCCTCATCCCTAAATGCACAAAGCTCTCTCCCTTTGGACTATTTACAGCTTGCTGTGTGTAGGTATTTTCTTAAAAATGCTAATTCTGTTGAATAAGTGATTTTGCTGCTTAGGCTGGGATAATCTTTAAGCTCTAAACTGATGAACAGATCCTTCCCTTTCTGCTAATTTCTGGGCTACCCTGAAGGGTTAATGTAACGAGAGCTTTAATGCAGTAAAAGGCAAGCGCTCCTGCGATTCCGCTCCCATGCAGCGAAATGTCACAGTCCATTGGCCTTCCCCATGAACACTGCACAAAATTACACCTATTTTCATTACTGTGTTTCAACTACAATATTGTTAAGTAAATATTTGCACAAAACTGTGACCGTTTTAAGGTTTCCTGAGGTGTGAGCTATCCCACCCGGTAAATAATTAAAGGATGCGCTTTCTCTCGTAGCACAAACCAGTGCTTGATATAGGTTTGATCATTTCACATCTCTTTGATAATCCATAACTGTCGCCTGCAATCATTTTCATCGTTCAGCCAAGCAAAGATAAAAGGTAGAACATGCTTCTTTCACCTACTCCCAAGGAAACTCCATTATCCTTGAAAGGCCATGTGACTGCACGAGAGCCAACCGAGGCAGAGAACAGCCTCCCACAAGGACAAGCTCTGTGTGAGCAGAAAATGAAGTTGTTACCAGACAGCAAACTGCAGCCCTCGGTTCTTATGAATATTTGAATGAGTAACTAAAAACAGCCCAGTGAACTCTAAGCAACTGTGACAGCTGAAACTGCCTGGGAAACTAGCAGTCTACAAGGACCATGATGAAAAGATCACCAGTCAGGCTCCCTCCAACACCGTTTCCTACCTCGCAATATTGTAAAACATTATTGTTCTCAAAATATTAGTTAGAGGAGAGAGGGGGGTGGGAGGAAAGTCTGCTTGCCTCCTATAAATTTTCATAAGGAACCTCTCCAGAAATGTTCATTCCATTAAAATTCAATGGTTTCTAAGCATCGACTCAAGGCAGGAGAATCGTCACATTTTTTGAGACATTGAAATATTGATGTTGCTTTTGCTTATACTCCTAGAAAAATTGGCCCTGGTGAATCTTTCATGAATATCTCTCAGCTAGCTCCGCTTGGAAAGAAAGACGATGAGAACACTTTCCCCTGAAGCAACAATGTTCTGAATAATTTGCACAAGCACAGAAATCCCCCCAAATAAGCCAAGTAACTGGGAATTCGGCTTTTTATATTTATCATAATGATATGATGTACTGCATCCTTGTAGAAACACACCAGTCATCTTCCCCCTCCCAGTTTCCCTTCCTAAAAATGTCTATGATGTCATTTCTTACTGCATTCCTTCTCCCCTGCCTATTGCGTGCAATTTCCACTGCTGCAGGACCGCATGTATACACTGCAAACTTTG
The DNA here is from genome assembly GCF_009819535.1 of Lacerta agilis. Classification (NCBI taxonomy): domain Eukaryota; kingdom Metazoa; phylum Chordata; class Lepidosauria; order Squamata; family Lacertidae; genus Lacerta; species Lacerta agilis. The sequence goes on along the minus strand of NC_046316.1, from coordinate 66,329,250 downwards.
TCCATAAGCTGAAAATATATCAGCCTCCTTGCATATGTGCCATTAAGCATTTCCATCATCAGCCGCTTGTTTTCACATGGGACCCAGGGACTTTGAAGATGTGCCCAGGTGGCATCTTCACCCAGTTCTATTTGCATCCTATAGTGTGGAACTGAGAACACAGGAAGTCTTCTTTTCCCAGACAACCTCCTTATGTTTCCCATGGGAAGCTAACTAGATCCAACCAAAGGAACCCAGATGCACCCAGAAAGGGAACACTGTTCAGTAGTTATGCACAGCTTTTGCTATTTCATGTTGTCAGCTATTGGCTTACACCCTTAGGATTCCTGAGTGGTTAACAACAATCATAATGGCCAATAATGTCACCAGCTGTAATGCTTCTTTGTGGCATCTAGCAGTTGTCAAGTGAAAATGGGTGGGCTTGTCTTGCATTACTTGTGAGAGCGCACCAAAGTGATAAGCAAGGGCTGCGATCAGGCAGCTTCCATGGAAGTCACAGACAGCCACATCTTGCTAAATAAGTTTGGAAGTTGTCACTATTTCTCTAAGATTCAGCCCCAAACTGAGGCAGTGGAGCCACCACATATACAAGGTGTGACCGGAAAGTTCGGTGAATGGTCACAGAAATCGGACAGCGAGAAATATTCAAACATACATACCTACCTTACAGGCCTTCAAAGTAGGCCCCCTCTGATATAACGCACCATTGACAATGTTCGTAGAACTGTTGGAAACCTCTGGAGAAGTCCTCTTTTCGTACTGCTTTCAGTTCCCTCATCACAGCAGCTTGGACATGTGAAATGTTGGAAAATCTGTGCCCTTTCAGTGCAGATTTCAGTTTTGGAGAAAGAAAGAAATCCGGTGGGGCCAGATCGGGAGAATATGGAGGGTGGACAACTCAGTAACCTCTTTAACAATTTCACGTGGAATATGCAATTCCTTCTGCCACCATTCAGATGGACAAACGCCAATCCCGCATCAATAGGTCATGATCTCAGTCAACATTTGCCGCCATTTGGCTTGCCACCGGTCTGCCAGACTGAGGGTCATCTTCGAAGAAGAAGAAGAAGAAGAGTTTGGATTTGATATCCTGCTTTTCACTACCCGAAGGAGTCTCAAAGCGGCTAACATTCTCCTTTCCCTTCCTCCCCCACAACAAACACTCTGTGGGGTGAGTGGGGCTGAGAGACTTCAAAGAAGTGTGACTAGCCCAAGGTCATCCAGCAGCTGCATGTGGAGGAGCGGAGACACGAACCCAGTTCCCCAGATTACGAGTCTACTGCTCTTAACCACTACACCACACTGGCTCTCTTCGATGGTTTGCCGCCTTCACGGAAATGCTTAAGCCACTCATACACTGTCTTTCGAGTTAGAGCTTCATCTCCGTACACAATTGTGAGCATTTCGTGGGTTTCCGATGCCACTTGTACGTTTGAATATTTCTCGCTGTCCAGTTTCTGTGACCATTCACTAAACTTTCTGGTCACACCTTGTAGTTTACATTTTAGCACACAGAATGTCCTGACAACTCATAGTCTGGTGATAATAGCATAGCTCATCATAGCCTAGATTTTTTGCAAAATGGAATGAGACCATGTCAAACTTTGGGTAAGCCAGTGTGCAAGCTGTCGTGAAGGCACAGGGATGTGGGGCATTCGTGTAAAAAAAAAAATCTGTTGCAGTTTCTGTCTCACAGCTGTTCATTGGAATCCACCCTGCATGATGTAGTGGGCTTGGGACCTCAGCCAAGTGGCTTTTGACAGCTGATTTTATGAGGCCCCATGACTCATGACAGGGCCTGGGTAAAGAAACTCATCAATGTTGTCATCATTTAATAGTTGCCTAAGAACAAAATTTTTTTAAAAAATCCCTCTAGATGCTCTGCAACATGTAAAAAGCAACAAGGGTCCTGCACTTAAGCTAAACATACAGAAAAGGCACAATAAAAAGGAAAACTAGAGACAGCAATATTTATTTCAAGTATTTTCATACTCCTCAGAATTTCTAAGTAGTTTGTTTTACATACTATTTATTTTAAGAAGCTTATTTTTATATAACAATGTAGAATAATATAATGTCCCATTATGAACAGGGCCTTCTCTATGGCAGCACCTAAGCTGTAGTATTCCCTCCCTACAGACATATGTCTGGTACATTCGTTATGCCGTTTTCACTGTGTGCTGGAGACAAACCTCTTTACCCAGGCTTTGGCAGGTGCACCATGGCATTTCTTCTCTCTACGCTCCTCCCAGTGGTCATTCCTTGTCTAGTCATTGCTTTGTATACAACAGCAACAACGGCATATTCATGTAATAAGTAAATGACAGCACAAACCATTCCTGCCTGGATGAAAGAGTTTGCATCTGGTGGATTTTCAGCTTTCCCAGCTAAACTTGGGCTCAATGAGGACTACAGGAATGCAGGTGGCGCTGTGGTCTAAACCACTGAGCCTCTTGGGCTTGCCGATCAGAAGGTCAGCGATTCAAATCCCCTTGACGGGATGAGCTCCCATTGCTCTGTCCCTGCTCCTGCCAACCTAGCAGTTCGAAAGCATGACAGTGCAAGTAGATAAATAGGTACTTCTGCGGCAGGAAGGTAAACAGCGTTTCTGTGTGCTCTGGTTTCTGTCATGGTGTTCTATTGTGCCAGAAGTGGTTTAGTCATGCTGGCCACACGACCCGGAAAGCTGTCTGTGGACAAATGCCGGCTCCCTCAGCCTGAAGCGAGATGAGCGTCGCAACTCCATAGTTGCCTTTGACTGGACATAACCATCCAGGGGTCCTTTACCTTTACATTTAAAAAAAAAAAAAAAAAAAAAAAACTAGCATAAGTCCCTCATCTCATTTTAGCTAGAGATGCACTGACACAGGTCCCTTGACCCAGCTCATCCAGGGCTCTGCTGGGCCTCTGCTAGTAGAACTTAAACTGAGGTAATTGATTCTGGCATTAAGTCACAAAGTAGGATGTTCTGAGGCACAGTGGGGAACGAAATACTCACTTATTCCAAACCACATTCAACTCAGTTATGTGACCTAGAGCCCAGTCCTCAAAACTCAGACCCACACTCACCTGCTGCCTTAGCTGGCAGCAGCGCCTTTCAGAGGCTCCTGAACAGAATTTGAAATACAGCAGCTTCTTATAGTTAGGATTGCTCTATTATTGACTAGAATCAAACAAAAGATGAAGAAAAGTTTGGATGATAAAGAGCTACATGCACACCGAAGGACTGAGTATGGAAGCAATTATTTTTAATCTGCTTTTAATATACGGAAAACAAGCCTAAACATTGCTTCAACAGAGTAGGCTTGACAACAATCTATCCAGACATCTGTTTGTTTGTTAATTAACATATATATAATCTGCACTTTCATAAAAATATATATCAAGATGGTATACAACATATAAGAATAAAGCCACCAAAAAGCATTCACAAAATCATAATTTAAACCATCCATAGACCACTAACAAATACTGATCAGTTCAAAACAGAAAATTCATATTGCAAAGGCCCTTCTAAAGTATAGTTTTCCAAAGATGTCTGAAAGAAGGAAGGGATGTTTCCTGCTGAACTTCTGCTGGTCAGGAGTTCCACAGGCTCGGTCCATAGTACTGGCCAACCAAACCTCACAGGTGTGAGGAACCACCAGAAGTACCCCCATCAGAGGATCTGTGATGGAGGTAGAGCAAAAGGAATTAGATGCTGGGACAGAACTTAGTTGAATACCACTAATCATTCATTATTGGGACAGGGCTAAAGAAAGATATGTGTCTTCTGCCATCACTTGGAGTTTAGACCAACTGCATACTTTGCATACAATGTAGCACTAAGTTAAAGTCACTTCGCAGTAGACTTGTCCCACTGGTGAAATATTTTGCACCAGCACAGGGTTGTTGCACAAGAGAATGCACAAGCAGGTTGATGGTAATTTTGTTGCACAAAAGATTGTACAATCTGTTGTGCAACTTGTTTCTACTAGCGCAACTGTTACACTGAATTCTTTTATTGTGCAAGAGGCTTGTTCCAGTGGATAGAGAACACTGGATACAGCCCAATGTCGTCTCCCTTTTCTGTTTCCATTGAAAGCCTAAGTTTTATGGTTGGTCTTCCAATTTACCCAAAGAATTCAAGATAAATCAAGAAGGAGTTTATCAGGAAGCCTGACTAGGAATCACTGTTAATAGTCATGCCAGCTCATTCCTTCACCTTCTGTATTTGCTGCTGTTTTATTATACTTTCTTTTGACTGGTGTTGAGGGGTGTTTACCAGCTCACAATTAAATGAAATCGTTTAGTTCTGTTCATTTTAAAGAAATTGGCTGTTGAGGGGGAATGTTATTTCAAAGTCGTCTCTCTGACTCAAAAGTTCACAAAACTTTCCACTGTGAGGGCATCTTGCAGGTGGAATATTTCATTTGTCGGAACCTGTCAGAATACGCTGAGCATGACCAAGGGTGATTTACCCATGGAAGGGAAAACAAAAGTTAACAAAAGATATCATATCTGTTATACAGATTAACAGATCTCTGCTAGCTGGCTTCCATGGTCCTGCTGGGACTATTTCAACTTTCTGTTATGTTTTTCTATTGGAAGAATGATGGACTAAGCATTAACACAATTAACCAAAGCTGAAACCAATATTTGAGGAAATGCATCCCTATTCATCTGGATTTGTTGGCGACACAGGCCCAAATCAAGACAAGATATTTTTTTCTGATTTTTCCTGGGCAGACAGTTCTCAAAGTGTGAGAAGAGACCCAGATATTATTTAGCAGTCATGCAACCTTCTCTCCAATTTCTGTCCCTTGGTTAGAGTAGGGTGCACAAGTCCTCTTCAGGTGATCACATCAAGAATTACAAAAACATATGTTGGTGTAGGGATGAGTGGACTAGCTCTACATCCTTCTGTACTAATGGAGGTTCCCTGAATCAGAGGAAGACTTTAGTCTTGCAAATTTCAGTGGCGCCAATGTAAGGCCCCATTCCATGGGAGAGGCAGAAATTGCCTGTAAGGGAGGCATAGAAATATTGTTTTGAATCCCATGTTACGCCAGCAGGGTTCCTCTGGTGCAATGGGACTTCTGTTTCCTCTCCTTCCTCTGTGTGCCCCTGTATCTGGTCCGGAGGCTGCACGAAGCCTCCAGAACTTATTTTGACTGTGTGCAATAGGCTGAAGGGAATAGGAGAGGAAGCAGAAGTTCTGTTGCCTGCGTGAAACTTCCTTGTGCCAGCGGAACTGCAGCATTAGCCATAACCCACAGGAAATTAATACATACATAGAACAATATTTGGGCTTTGCAACCCTCAAATATTATTAATGCTGTTTCAGAAAATCCTTCCCAAGGCGTATGTTCGAAGTTACATACAGCACTTGTTTTAATCTCAGAAACTTGATACTCTGTGCATCCCCATTGTCAACTTTCCATTATTGCTATTCAGCTTCACACTGGGAGGCTGCAAGGGATAATGATTAAGACTTCATGATACCACATATTGCAGCAGCAGCAACAGGAAACCATCTCTAAAAATAGCCTTTAGTGCTCACATTCCCTCCCCCCCATAACATGTGCTCTGAGTTGCACTTAATAAATGCACCAGACCAGAAGAATCGGCTGTAATCCACAGATTTCCAATTCTGTACCTGACAAGCAGTTTGCTTCCATAGTTGACTTCAATTTATCTGTGGGCAGGGGGAAAGTTCACTTTATTGAAACTATTCATGATTTTCTCCCCTAGTAGACTGAGGAGTGTCTGTTTGGGCTCACAGTTGCAACCTCTTCACCTACAAAGAAATAGAATAATGGTTTGTATCCAGCTCTGCCGAAGAGAAAATGCTTTTGCACTTTCCACTGATTCTGGAAGTTATTTCCTTGGAGATTCAGTTGACATAAAAACATGGTTTGAAGACTGGCTCAATACGACATTTCCCCTCACATGAGAAAATACTAAGCTTCCTAGGAAATAACATCAAACTCACTTTTTTTGAGGGGCAGGGGATTTGTTCTGATATACTTTCAGTCTGATCTTTCAACCACTGCTCCAGAAAAAAAAATATGTTTAGCATTAGAGGCAAAGGGGTACCATGCAATTTCTTTGTTAAAAAATGGCAAAGCAGTCTCAGTGCTGTGAGGTTACATGAGATGTTGTGCCAATATGTGGGAAAACTCTATTGTGTCCACACAAAAAAGAAAAGGAAAAAAAATCAGCCAGTAAGAATATAAGAAGTGTGTGCTGGATCAGATCAATGGCCCGTCTAGTCCAGCATCCTGTTCTCACAGTTGCTATCCAGATGCATGTGGGAAACTCGCAAGAAGGACCTGAACAGCAGAGCTTTCTCCTCTCTTGTGGTTTCCAGCAACTGGCATTCGGAAGCATTACTGCCTCTGACCATGGAGGCAGAGCATAGCCTTCATGGCTAGTAGCCATCGCTAGCTTTCTGCTCCATGAATTTCTCTAATCTACTTTTAAAGCTATCCAAATTGGTGGCTATCACTGCCTCCTGTGAGAGCCAGTTCCATAGTTCAACTATGCGTTTAATGCTTTCTTTTATCTGTCCTGGATCTTCAGCTTCATTGGATGCCCATGAGTTCTATTGTTATGAGGGGGGGGGGGGAGATTTCTCCATCCACTTTCTCCATGCCCTGCATAATTTTATGAATTTCATTGGTCATAGAATCATAGAGCTGGAAGGGACCACGAGGATGATCTCGTGCAATGCAGGAATCTTTCACCCTATGTGGGGCTCAAACCCATGATTAAGAGTCTCATGCTCTACCATATGAGCTAATTTCTGTCATGTCATCTCTTACCTGTCTTTTCTCTAGAGCAAAAAGTCCCAAACAGAGCTACCGTTCCTTGATTATTTTGATTGCTTTTTGCAACTCTACGATATCCTTGCTGAGATGAGGTAACCGTTACATCAACACTTGTATCTCACAGAGTACAGTGAACATGCAAGTATTCAAATCATAAACCCCTTATACAAGTCCACTAAGATGGGGAGACCAATGTGGTACCTTCAATATGCTATTGGACTCCATCTCCCAGGCAGCATGACCAATGATCAGGGAAGACAGAACTTGCAATTCAGGAGCAGGGAACCTTTGGCCCTCCATATGTTGCTGAACTACAACACCCATCAGCTCCAGCTAGCAAGGGCAATGGTCAAGGATGATAGGAGTTGTAGTTAAGCAACATATGGAGGGCCAAAGGTTCCTGACACTTGTTGTAATGCTACAGACATCTGGACTATTGGTCATGCTTGCTGGTGCAATGGGAGTTGTAGCCTACAAAACACGGAGAGCACCATTTGGCTTTCCCCTACTCCACATAATACATCTTTCATAAAGGGTTGCTCTTTTCAATACACTCATATCATTAAAATGTCCATAGCTGCTGTTTCAATGGGTTTCACTAAGGCTGAACATTTTCAGCAGGGAGAAATAAATTCAACAAATATGAAAAGTAAATGACAAATTGATTTATAGGAAGCCTTGATGAACTTATTAAGCATGGCACACAAAAAACAAATTTATTACAGATTATTGTCTGGTTTTTCTTCTAAAAAACCTTTATGCCGTATGACTAATATCTGCTTAGAATACCAAAATAGTGTGACTAATTTTTTTTTTAAGACTTGTATCTCATGAAATATATCTGCTTAATTCCCCCCCCCCCCACTTCCCAGTTTCTTTGTTTGGGATTACTGCATTAGTATTTATCACATAGAGACCAAATTCCATTCCATGCAAAGCTTTCCTCTGTAACAGAAGAAAAGAAAGTAACATGTGGCAAAAAAAGTAAAAAAGGAATGATGAAAATCAAAACAGGTTTATCTCTAGGGGTTGTTACTTGGGAATCAAGCAAGGAAAAAAACAGGCTATTTGTTTTGATTTATATTGTTGTGAATTTGCTGTCTGATTACTGTGAATGGGTGTATCATTATGGTTTTGCCTAAAGCGATTCTGGGTGGAAGGCAGAGATCTGATACAAAATAAACTTCATGTCTGTTAATAGCCATGGCCTCAACTGGCAATTTGTCTGCAGGGGTGGGGGGTGGGGTCTGAGACTAGTGCTTGGCAGATCGTGCAAGAAAAACAGCTGGAAAAGACTGGGAGAAGTTGCTCCCACACTGTCCACTTAGTCTGGAAGTGACATCCTTCATTCCCTCAGTTTTTGCAAAGAATCCAGATGAGGTCATTGCCAACTCATTACATTTCACTGTTGTCTATGTGTGTTTTCATTTGTGATTTGTTGCAATTTCCCCTGATTTAAAACACAATTGCAGCGCCAGCCAGCCCACTACAGAATGACAAAATATAAGCGAGGCTTTCAGGGCTATTGTGTCTTCATAAGTTTTCTCTTTGTGACTTTTGCCCCTGTTGCTGCTTCCTGTTCAGTGGGGACACAGCATTACTGAATTGCCCCTTAATTAATTAGTTCCTGTTCCCCCAAATATTTTTTTGGGGGGTGCTTTAATTACTGTTTCCTATTTAATGTCTACTCCTTACTTTATTTCTAATTCAAATAGAACACTTTTGCAACAAGCAGAAAATAATAGAATAGGAAATTATCCTCTTCCCCTTGGGCCCAATCTAGACTACAAGGAATTGATGGATTAAGAGACAATTCATTTTAACATTGTGAGCATGCTCAGTAGAAAGCAATAAGAGACAGAAGCCCTGTAAACATTATGGTAGTGTTGAGCAACATGTAACACTATATAATACCGGTAAGTGCCTTGCAGTTTGCAGACTTGTAAGTGCCTTGTGGAAACATCATTCTAATTTCATTTCCAGCTGACTGTAGAAGACCAATGGGTTCTCTCCATTTTTACCCTCACAACAGCCCTGTGAGATAGGTTAGGATGAGAGATAGTGGATGGCCCAAGGTTTCACACTGAGCTGATACCCTGGTCTCCCAGGTCAGAGTCCAATGCTCTAACCATTACACCACACTAGCCTTCAATGGCCCTTTCCTCAATTTGGCATATGGCAGGGGGAGGGCCATCGGGCAGGAGTCAAATAACAGTTTACAGGGGGTTGTCTAAAAGTCTCAGCTCTGGGTTGCAGGCAGGACTTATTGGAGTGCTACACATCACGAGGGACCAGGTACCTGGATCTTTGCCTTATGACAGGGGTCTCCAAACTAAGGCCCAGGGGCCGGGTGCGGCCCAATCACCTTCTAAATGCGGCCCGCGGACGGTCCGGGAATCAGCGTGTTTTTACATGAGTAGAATGTGTCCTTTTATTTAAAATGCATCTCTGGGTTATTTGTGGGGCCTGCCTGGTGTTTTTACATGCGTAGAATGTGTGCTTTTATTTAAAATGCATCTCTGGTTTATTTGTGGGACATAATATATTTTCAAAATATAGTCTGGCCCCCAACAAGGTCTGAGGGACAGTGTACCGGCCCCCTGCTGAAAACGTTTGCTGACCCCTGCCTTATGACAAACCAACATCTGATATGGCTGTGATCAATAAAAAGTTGTGGCCTTGTTAAATGTATTCCTTCAGTTAGTATGTTCAGTGGTCCTGGACTGCTGCTCACCTGTGCATGGGGCCCAAATAAAATATTTACAAAGAAACCATTAGTTTCTCCTGTTCTCTTATCCACAGCAAACAAAGCCAATTAACACTGCAAAACTTCTCACAATATTTCTACCTAAACCTAATATTCAGAGAAGTACAATATTGTTTTTGTATCGAAGTCTGTTAACTTAAATTAGACATGTAATAAGGGAAACTGAGAGGTGAAGAACAACAGTGGCAATAACAGCCCAGGAATAACCACTCTCTTAGCAGATTTTCTGCTACAGTATTTAAAGCACGGAGCCATTTAGCTCACATCAGACTGGCAACTTCTTTCTAGCACAGATCATTCCTAGCCCTCCATCCTGATCATTTATAATGTTTTACAGGGACGCGGGCGGCACTGTGGTCTAAACCACAGAGCCTAGGGCTTGCTGGTCAGAAGGTCGGCGGTTCAAATCCCCACGACATGGTGGGCTCCCGTTGCTCGGTGCCCGCTCCTGCCAACCTAGCATTTGAAAGCATGTCAAAGTGCAAGTAGATAAATAGGTACCACTCCGGTGGGAAGGTAAATGGCATTTCCGTGCGCTGCTGTGGTTTGCCAGAAGCAGCTTAGTCATGCTGGCCACATGACCCGGAAGCTGTACACCAGCTCCCTTAGCCTATAGAGCAAGATGAGCACTGCAACTCCAGAGTCGTCCACGACTGGACCCAATGGTCAGGGGTCCCTTTACCTTTACTATGTTTTACATGCAACTATTATGCTACAGCTTGTTAAAAGCGAGCAAGCCCTTTTTGAAATGCAGTGATTATAAATGCAGCGATACATTTAACTTAAGCATGTGATGTTGTGATCAAAGCTTTCTTAACTTGTGTTAACTGAAGCATTATATCCCAAATTTTTAGGCCTGGGTTATATCCTATGTGCAGTGGCATGGTTGCCATTGCCCTGTGGTTGTTTCCAGATAAAAAAACAGCCACAGAAGATTTTATATGTTATGGCACCATCCTGTTGCATGTCGATTGCACACTGTCCAGTCCTCATCATTAGGAACAAAATTACTTATTTGTTGCTGTTAACTGGATAGTCTCTTGGTCATTCTGTGCAGTGAGGACATGCTTTTGCAAAGTAGGCTTCCATTTTGTTTAATTTTTATTCTTCCCCATCAGAGGTGACAAAACTAATAACTGTGCATATGTGTGTGCGCACACATGCACCTGCAAACCAGGTAAGTCAACAGCCCTAATCAGTCCACACCTGAAAGCTTCACAAAGAAACTGCAAAGTGTGGGAATGTTTAGGAGTGTGGATGAGTATATATTATTTATATATCTCAATCCCAGCTTGTGTGAGCAAGCTCCAAATTTAGCAGAGTTACATTCCCTTTTAAAACACAGCAGAAAACGGTTGCATAGGCTTCCTAGAGCCTCTATAAAAGAAATATATATTCCTGGTATATTCCCCTTCTTCCCTCTTAAAAGCAAAGACACAATACAGCACTGATTATTAGATATAAAAGAGTTTACTCACGGACATCCAAGAGTCACAGTACAGGCTCAAAGAGGCATATAAACTTAGATAAACATATTTACATGTGGTGAAGCTGATTCCATAAGGAAAGAAGCTTCACTTCTGCTTCTCTCAGCTGCAGGCTGAGAGAGCATCCTGCTTGTTCAGGAGACGAGGCAAAATGGGAGGGGGTCTTCTTTGGGATCTGGCTCCCAGGTAAGACCACACCTACTTCTGGTTCCTATAACTCAGTCCAGGTAAGCAGGAAGTTAAGCCTGGAGGACTGAGTTACCTTCATGTCCTCTCTAGGAGTGTTGTGTTTGGCTGCTCTGTGTTTACATCCCACACAAAGAAGCACTTTTAGAAATAGGAAGAAAGCAGGGAAAACACCAGAGTATGCAGTGCTCTGGGAGGAATGGTGCCAGCTTCTCTGGAATAAATGAGAGTGCAAATGGCGTTCCTAGTGGAGAGCATTCCTAATGTTGAAGCCACCATGATTAAGATGGATTGTGTGGTTAAGTACCATAGTAGTACTGATAAGCCTCTGAGACGGTAAGCAGGGAGAAATGAGGGGATACTGGCAAATACATGAGGCTTAATAGTATCGCCAGACTCAGAACTGGAAAAAACTTCATCTTAGTATATGTGCTGCCGAAGCGAGCACTGGAAAAACTTCATCTGAAGCACAGTAAGCAGCATTTCAGAGCCGGGTTTCAAGAAGTTCTGGGAAGTATTTACAGGACTACTATATAAGAGCAGTAAGTTTCTAGAATTATTTGGAGGAGAGCCATAAGAATAATAAAAGATCCAGAAAGCATCTCATATATGTAAATTCTGCATGGAAATATTTGGAGAGGAAAAGATCAAGAGAGAATGTACTTCTCCTTATAAATATTTAAAGGGTATTGAAAAGAGAGAAGAGAACCATTGTTCAAAATATCTCCTGGGGATAGGCAAGTAACAGTGGGTTTTAAATATGTGAAGGTCAGTTTAGGAAAATTGCATAACTATAGCAATAGTGGAAGAAGACGGCTGAACTTTCTTACTTGGAAGTTTTCAGTAGAGCAATGTGAACAGGTATCTTGAGGATGCTTTCGATCAGAGTTAAGCAATATGATTTCCTCCTGATGCTGTTGAACTACTGCTTTGATCATCCCCAGCAATCAGGCATGATCAGAAGTTGTAGCAGAACTAGGATCTGGGAGACCAGTGCCAGAGGAATCCCCACTTCCTGGGTGCTGAAGATTCTTTCTATCACTAAGCCACTGGTATGTTGAGATACGGCATTCTTACAGCTCTTGTTACTTGCCTTAACCAGAACTCTGATATTTCAAATAATGCCCCCCCCCTTTTTGCAGTGAGAATATCCTTCTATTTCAGTGTATCTGAAGAAGTGTGCATGCACACGAAAGCTCATACCAAGAATAAACTTAGTTGGTCTCTAAGGTGCTACTGGAAGGATTTTTTTTTATTTTTTATTTTGTTTTGACTTCTGACACCAGTGGGAAACTGTTCAGAATTGTTTCATACATTCCAATAACCATTCAAACCTGCTCATGCAAATGGCAAGCTCACACGAGCAAAGTTATGATGGATTTGTTTTGAAGGTTTTGACTCTGTGGCGAATCAACAAAAGATAACCAGGATAATTAGATTGCTACAGTATGTTGTATTTAGAGCTGCCTAAGAACGTACTTCTTAAGTTGAATTGATTCAAAATGCAGCTGTCAGCCATATGTTAACCAGAGCCCACAGGTCTGATTGGGTATTATGCCACCTTTATTGGCTACTTAAAAGTTTCGTTCATTTGTTCATTTTTTTAAAGAAACGAAAAGAAAAACACCTTGCAATTCTAGACATAGTTACTAGTAAATAAGCTCAATTGAACCCATTAGGACTTACTTTTGAGTTAAAATACATAGGATCATGCTGTAATACAGGATCATGCTGTTAACTTGATTGCACGATTGTGAGCTTGATTTATATTCTGACAGTCACTTTGGGGCACTCCCCCCCCCCATGAAATGGAAAATGTAGGATAAAAATACTTTGAAATAAATGAACTGCAGAAAGTAGCATTGGGAGATTTTTGTTTGCTAGAACATGCTTGAAACCTATTATAATAAGGATCTGTTTTAAGTGTATTTTAAGCACAAAATCTGTTTATTTTATTTTATAATAGTAATAGTAATGGTAATTAAAGAAACACCAATGTAATGAAAATGAAACAAACCATAATAGTAATAGAACGTCTTTTGGGATTAGAAAACAAAGCCACAAGCTGTTGTTGTTTTTCACTGCAGAAGTCAAGCTGCACAAGGTCACACAAATACTTCCCGTGACTTTGCACAGCCCACCTGAGTGGACCATTTGCATGAGAAGACTTGAACAGTGCAGTCATGTGCACTGTTGTGTTCAATGGAGCTGCTCCCAAATAAATGTGTTTAGGATTGCAGCCCAATGCTCATTAGGATGCAGGTAAAGGTAAAGGTAAAGGGACCCCTGACGATTCTGGGGTTGCGGCACTCATCTCACTTTACTGGCCAAGGGAGCCGGCGTACAGCTTCTGGGTCATGTGGCCAGCATGACTAAGCCGCTTCTGGTGAAACAGAGCAGTGCACAGATACGCCTTCCCGCCAGAGCGGTACCTATTTATCTACTTGCACATGTACTTTGACCTGCTTTCGAACTGCTGAATTGGCAGGAGCAGGGACTGAGCAACGGGAGCTCACCCCACTGCAGGGATTCGAACTGCCGAACTTCTGATCGGCAAGCCCTAGGCTTTGTGGTTTAGCTACTAGCGACTAGCAGCCAATTGCAATCCCTTCATGTACCCATTCTGCTAAGTTTGCAAAGATATTAGATTGTTTCTGTTGCCACATTTATTAATTCAGGGTTTTCCTCACACCCATACAAACACCGGATCTAGTGACTAACAACCTGGTTGTCGTCTTAATTTTATTAACTCTCTCCTACCTAGCAGAATATCACCTTTGTCAGATTTATTTAGCAGAGCATTACCATACCTCTGCCCTGCTTTCCTTTTAGACCAGCTATTTAATTCTTCTTTAGCTAGGCCACAAATGGCAGAATGCCATGACAGGCTGACGTGCCAGCCAGTATGCCACAAATTGATCCGTAACTCTGCATCTGGCCTCTGCTAGTTCCACATCTTCATTCCACAGATTCCTAACCTTTGTGAAGAAGAACAAAATCGATTCCTTGATACTTTCAAGCACAGCTGGAGATGGTAGCATTTCTTACTGTTTGTCTGTAGGCTGCAGAATAAGTTAGCTGGCTGTAGAGACACTGGGCATTTATTTATCATTTATTTCAAATATTTATATCCTGCTTTTCCAGTTCATGAGATACTCAAAGCACCTTACCATGAAATGTTGAAAACAATAATCAGGTCAGATATCTAAAAAGCAGTTCATAAGAAGGGCACAGCAGATTCAAGGAGCTAGACCAGGTGGTTATTCTTCAAAGCACTCTTGTGCAAAGAATATAATGACAGAAAAGCCTAATAATTTTCATTTGTTAAATGACCCGCTATATGACACTGACGTTTGTGATGGATTTTAATGCTCCTTGCTTGCAGTTTGCAGACTTGGATCAATAAAAAGGTTTCTAGCCTTTTGATAGTGGCATATGTAATCTTGAACAACCATAAACAATGCCTGGTCAAATAAGTGGCGACATCAGGGGGTGGGGAATACAAAGAGAAAATAAAGCAGGCTCTTTATCAGTCTTCTCTAAGCTGGTGTCCTCCAAATGGGTTAGACTCCAACTCTTATCTTCCTTACCTAACATGGGCAATGACCAGGGAAGATGGGAGCTGCAGTTCAACAATATCTGGAGAGCAAAAGTTATAAACTGTATAAACTGTAAAGATCAACAGATGATATTCTAAGCTATATCTTCTGATGAGTATGCGCTAGTTGCAAGATATGATTTGTACCCAGCTTTGGGAAGTAGTCAATTTCAGAGCCACTCTGCGTCTTTCCAATTTGACTCATTATTTGGTACTAAATTATATCTGTTAAGACTGGACCCCCCCCCCAATTCACTATAATAGAGTCTAAAAGTGCTGTTTTCCCACCCCCAATTTTTTGCTGAAGTGGATAATATTTGCATGCATCAATTAAGCTTGTCAGTTTGTAGGCAGATACATCATGGGGTATTTATACCGGGCATCTTCAAACCTTTGCCTTGTTTTTCTACAAAATAAAAAGTCTGTTATAGTTTATACCATAATTAGATGCAATTTGCAGGGGATGAAGCCAGCCAAATTTCAGAATAATAGCTGAAAGCTCATCCACCTCTCCAACCCCTCTCTGCATATTCCCTTTGTCAGTTTGGTTTCACTTTTCTATAGAAGACTATGGAGCAACTTTAGGGAGTCATTGATCCTACTTGAGATTCTTTGTTAATGGTGCAATCCAACTCAAAGCACCCCTATCCACCTTGAAACTTGGGAGATACACAGAGCTGATGCACACCCCTACTGAATACCCATTGTTTTGCTTCAAAACCATTTGGTTGGGGGTTTTTTTTTAAGCTAGTCTTCCCTCCCTTAAGAGTTCATTTTGTAATACTCCTGGGGAAAGCTAGAATAAAAGCTAAGCAGCTGACAATGGCTACTAGCTGTGATTATGTTCTATCTCCGCTGTCAGAGGTGGTGGTAATAATAATAATAATATCCCGCCCTCCCCAGTCAAGACCGGGCTCAGGGTGGCTAACATCACATATATCAGGGGTGGCCAACTCCCAAGAGACTGCAATCTACTCGCAGAGTTAAAAACTGGCAGTGATCTACCCCCTTTTTTGGGGTTCAGGTCAAAGTTGTTGAGCGTTTTTTTTAGGGGAAAGGAAGGGCTTTTTTAAGGGGAGCCACCAAAGTTCTTGGGCTTCTTTGGGGGGAGTCAGTGATCTACCAGTGATCTACCATAGATGTCCAGTGATCTACCAGTAGATCATGATCTACCTGTTGGCCGTGCCTGAAATATATATTACATTAAAACATAAGATCAAACGATCGGTTGAAATACAGCTTAAAATCAGAATAAAATCAGATGGCAACCCACAACTTATAACTATAACTATGGGGTTGGGAACATTAAGTGCTCATCAGGCCGAGCTATTTGTGCTGGTCTCATATGAGCCAGTGAGAAGGGTTAGAGGGGGCCCTTACATGCAAGGTCTTGTAAAAACCTCTGTATGCCTCTGACTTCCAGTTGATGGGAAAGACAGGTGGGCAGAGGGCTGTTGTGCTCATATCCAGCTTGCAGGCTTCCCATAGGGATCGGTTTGACCACTGTGAGAACAGGAAGCCATTGGCCTGATCTGGCAAGCTTGTCTTATGTTTTTACGATGCACGCACATCTCCTACCAGTTCCTCCCACAGCCTTCCCAAGCAAGACAGTAAAACAAATCAACCTCTAATATTTAAGAAGGGCAAAGGTGGCAACTGATGATGAGGTGGATTCTGTTGAGATGTCTTTCTAACCAAGTTAGAAACGATGTTCTTAAGTGTGCCGAAAAGAAGAATGGCGTGTAGTTCCATCTGCCTCACAAATTGAATTGAGCAGAGGAAAATACCAGTGCCATGCTCCCAAGTTATCATTTCCTGCTGGGAAATATGCACTTATAGTTTTCTCCGGCTCTCCCAGTTCTATTCAAGAAGCAGAGAAAACTACAAACCTCATGTTCCCTGGCAGGAAGCGATGGCTCCTGAACAAGCTCTAGAGCATGTTTGGTTAAAAGGAGAAGCCAGTGTGCTGTCTCTGTACCAAGCGTTTTCCATTGCTTTTTGTTTCCTCACATATTCTTAAAGTAGGGTTTTTGTTTTTGCTTGACACGGGGTTTTCAGGGAAGGTCAACTGCAGAAGGGGTGCAAACCATTTGTAGCTACTATTTATCTGCATAGAATCTCTACTGTCTAGATCCCGGGTGGGGAAGGTGCCCAGTGAGGATTTAATACCACTTGAGCTGATTAAGGAAAACAAAGAGTGGTGGTGTCCTGTATTAGCATCACTATTCACGTATATTGACTCTACGGGACACATTCCAAAACACTGGGGGATGGCTGTCATAATTCCCATATACAAAAAAGGGAGTAAGTCAGAACCAGGAAATTATAGGCCTATTAGCTTACTTAACATTGTTAGCAAATTGTATGCTCTACATCTCAAAGATAAATTACAAGACTGGCTTGAGGAGGAGTCTAAAATTGCTGACGAACAGGCTGGATTCCAAAAAGGGTGAGCCACCACGCATCATTGCTTAGTTTTACAACACCTTATTGAAAAATATTCAGCCAACAAATCCTCCGCCCTTTACGTGGCTTTTATAGACTTAAAAACTGCTTTCGACTCCATTTCAAGAATTAAGCTCTGGGAGAAGATTAAATCCTCATCTATTGATCCACGCCTTTTTCATCTAATACGATTGCTATACACGAACACTAGCCTTATGTTTTGCTGTTCCCATCAGGGCCATCTGTCCCGCCGGATACCTACCCAGCAGGGTGTTAAGTAGGGATGTGTACTAGCTCCCCTACTGTTCAACTGTTATATAAATGATATCATATTCAAATTAACGAGATCAGAATTCCATCCACCAAAATTGGCAGATAGGACAATTTCTATTCTCCTATATGTGGACGATGCTCTGATTCTATCCAGGACCCCAGTTGGGCTACGACGGGCATTACAGTCTTTAGCTAAATACTGCCAAGAGGCCCGTCTTATTATAAATTATCAAAAGACAAAAGTAATGACTTTTGCCAAATGTCCTAAGATACGTCCGTGGAACATAAATGGCCGGAAAACTGAGCAAGTTCATTGCTTAAAATACCTAGGCATAGTATTTTACGACAAAGGGCTAAATAAAGCCCACATAACACATGCAGCCCACAAGTCCTCTGTAGCAATTTTAAGTTTCTTTGGATCAAAGAGGGCACATTATATACCTGCGGCCCTAAAACTCTTTGAGGCAAAGGTGATGGCTCAGTTGCTCTATGGGGTCCAACTATGTGTTCCTCCACCAAATTTGACCCCACTTGAAAGTGTCCAGTCAAAGTTTATTAGAGCAGCTCTTCAAACGTCCGTCCCCCCCTGCATGTCAAATGCTGCCCACAACTAGAAACAGGTATGATCTGCGTGGAAGCCAGAGTTTGGATACAAGCCTGCAACCTTTGGCTGAAACTACATCTGAACCCCCAGGGCTTGGCCCCGCTGGTATTAAAAGACAAACATCATTCTTCTTGGAGTAGGGCCATAGTTAATAAGATGATAAGTATAGGTCTTCACCCAACTCTTCTTATTTTGCGTGGTTACAATTTAGCAAAGAATAGTGTCAAGCAGAGGATAACAGATATTGAGAGACAAAATGATTTAAGCAATATTCTTTTTTTCTAACTCCGGACGAACAGAGATATTTCTCTCTCCCAGGTAGGTATCTAACTCAGCTCGAGATACTACCTCATAGAAGAGTGTTTACCCTGGCCCAAAATCGCATTCTGCCACCTGCCATACTGCAAGGGAAGTTTAGACCGGTCCCATTGGGCAACAGACTTTGCCCGTGTAAATCTGGAGAAGTAGAGACCATTGAACACATGCTCTTACGATGCTGTTTCTATGAGGACGTACGAAATGATCTTATTCATACGATATTCGTTGATTTCCCAGGACGATCTGAAGATTTCTATATAAAATGGCTTCTCTCAGACTCTAATCCTTATGTGACAGCCAAGGTGGCAAAATTCTGTGCCAATGCCATTAAGATTCGGTCCACCCAAATTAGTGGCAACCATACTATTTTATGACAGATTTAGAGAAGAAACCAAGTTATTATTTGATGCAGTTTATTTATTTGATGTAGTGCAATTATTACCCATATATTTTTATTACATAATGATAAATCTTGTCAGACTAAAATTTTAGAATATATTTTAGATTGTATTTCTGATCGATTCTATGTTTTAAATATGTGTGTGCTGGTTGTTGACCGTAATAAAATTTGTTGTCATTGTCTGCATTAAAGGTTCTCTGGTTTTTTTAAAAAAATGTAATTCATGCACAAGGTGAAAGACAGGTGATTAGTCTACTGAAGTGCTTTAACTGGTGAACTATCTTAGCCCACAATGCAAAACTAACAACACTTAAATTGGAAGTGAAAGTGTACGCTGTTGAAAACAGTAAAGGGTTTAGTGACATTCACATTTATTTTACAGATCTGTGGAGAAGGCTAGTATTGTACTATTTTTCTCAAATAAATATTTCAGATTTAATTTTGCAGTTTTCTTTTAAAACAGCTACTTTTCTTTTTCTGTATTTTATAGTTTGACCAACTTTCTCTTTGTGCATCATGTGAAGAGCCATGATGCTATCATCTATGCATTTTAATAATAAAAACCCATCAAGCAAACATAAGTAATGGTTGAAGAGGCGACCCAATATTCCACATGAAGTTTCAATATAAGTAGCTTCGTTTCTAACATTCAAATATTTTTTTTAAAAAAAAAATCATATGTGTGGCTATGGTGCAATATCTTTTTCTATTCTCACTCATGCATCTGACTGCTGAGCCAGTACCAACCGCATTTCTTGGAATTCTTAATCTACTGTATTTTAGTATACACTGATCTGCTTCTTGCTATGACTACAAATCAGAACCTCTATTTTTATCTGAACAGATTGTGATGGAGATACATAAATATGCTTTGTTGAATACTGTCAGCATCTTGAGTGCTACAATTTGTTATGCCATTGTACACTGGGCTACAAGTTGATCCCACTAACCCCTCAAATATTTCTCAGTGGTGATTGGTGGACTCTGGATCTAGTAGGGCAACTAGGCAGCACCTAACAGGCAGGGCCAGAGGAGAGTAGTTACAAGGTGCCACACAGATCTGTTCATAAACAACCACACCTAACCCAAACCCAAGTTTGTCTACCTAGGTTCCACCATATGCAATAGCGTCTCCGTTGATGCCGAGCTGGACAAGGCAGCTAGGGCAATGGCTTGCCTCTCTAAAAAGGGTATGGCACAATGCAGTGCTAATGTCCAATACCAATATGAAAACCTATCAGGCTTGCAAACTGAGCACACTGCTTTATGGAAGTGAGTCATGGGTGATGTACTGAACCACAGGGTACCTGGCGGCAAGTCCCGCTAGTGTACACGATTCCATAGCAGATGCTTGTGCTTAGTCTGGCAGGCCAACTGGTGCAAAGTCCAGTCAGAACAGGTTCCCGCCTCTGCCTGATTCAGGGGTCAGGGCATCTGGAGGTCAGTCCCACACTGCCAGGAGCTGGACTGAGGAGGAATGGTGGGGACTGCCCTCCCTTCTCCTGAACCTTCCCGAGAACAGGAGGACAGTGTAGATTTAGATCAGTTGTTTGCAGAAGGCCATAGTTCAGAGGCAGCAGAGGGCAGAAGCTGGGAAATATTGGAAGAGGAACAGCAGGAAGAAGAAGAAGAAGCACCAGGGGAGAAACAGCTGACAGACTCAGTGTCATTGGAAAGCATTCCTGACCCCCCTTCTCCCAGGACCAGACAGGCATTGAGAATAGTAGAACAGAGAGCTCAACGGCAGAAGGCTCAGATTAGCCAATGCAGGAGTGACGTAGAACAGGGGAGACGAAGAGGAGGTGGAACTTTACTAGGAGCAAGGCTATTTCTAGAGAGAGACCACATTCCTTGTCTCTCACTCTGATTATTGAATAAACTAATTGGTAAGAATGCTTCCCGTTTTTATCTGTTTATTTTCTGACACCAGGGATCTGATTCCCTGAAGCCTGACACACACTAGCACAGTCCAGAAGAGCTCCCTGGAACATCCAAGCTGTGGCCCAACAAGGACAGAAGTCGACCAGACACAGCACCTCAGCCCTGCTTCCCTTTTATATCTTGCATGCTGATTGCAGCATCTGAGCTTGATGAGGCATGGGACCCTCACCTGTCCTGAACCTACTCCAGCTGAGGAATCGCACACCTTCTCCCAGAGCTAGCAAGCTACACCTGGCCTGCCTCAGCCTCCTACAGCACCACTCCTGCTGCTCCTTATTCCTCAGAGCCCACCGTGTTTGTGGAAACAGGGCCCCCCTCTGGCTCTGGTGATGGGTCCCGCTGTTCTGGTTCCTGTGCACTGACCCCATTTCCTTGTCCATCCTCCATCGCCCCAGTTGCAACAAAACATGCATCTTCAGTTTTGGTCTCTACAGCCGCAGCAGGCACTGCAACCTTCCAACTGTTTGATTTCCCCCTCAAAAGCGCACTCCTACATTCTCTCCCAAAACAGACAATATGCCAACAGCAATGGGAAATATGTGTATTTACACCACAGAAAATGATGCCTTTCTCAAACCATTTCATTAGGAACCTTAGCCTACTCTTACTTGAGACAGCAGTGGCATTTAGAAGTGGAGTTGTGTACAGAAAGCACACAAACAAGCTGGTTCTGTACGATTTGCTGGTTTATACAAACATTTTAGAAACATTTTCAGTGCGCCCATTGTCTTCTTACCCAGAGAACTCGAATTTTATATATACAAGCCTCACAAACCCCAAGCTGTGTCCTTTGGAAATGCAGGACACAGCAGTGATGTCGTTAGCTCTGATGCCATAGCTAAAAGCAAGCAAACAGAAAACTGGTCGTATGTCAGCCAAATACATTCAGCTGGAGGATGTGCTCCTGTTCTAAGTATTGATTCAGTGCACTTTTACAACAGGCACAAACAGTGGGGAAACAGCGGGTAAGATTGGAGAGCATGAAAAAGGCAGAATGACATAAGACATTGTGTGCAAGTGTCTGTTGGGGGAATCAGCTACAGGAAGCCGCTTTTTTTTAAAAAAAACATCAATTTGTTTCCTTCATATCTGTCAAGAACTGCACAGGAAGAATCAGGAAGAAGATAGATTTTCAGATATTTCCCAGGCTTTTTTTTGGGGGGGGGAATACATACCTGCAGGCCTTATTCAGATCAGAATGATGTTTTGTAAAGATTCACAGGAAGCAGAAAACTACAGCAAGAGGACAAAAGACCACAGGAACCATGGTGTTCCTGGACTAGATGAAAAGACACTTCAAAGTCTATTTGTTTTAAAGCAGTGTCTCCCCTTTCATCTTCGTTAATTGTTTTGGAAGATGAACAGTAGGTGCACAATAATATCTCTGTGGAAAGAAAAAACATTTTCAAATGTAGGTGTTTATATTAGTCTAAATTCATATAAAACCAAGCATAATTACGAGTGTTTAGCAGCATGCCTTTAAAATTACTGTCTATAACAAAGGCATATGAAAGTTACCTTTAAAAAAGTAGAAGAAGAATGTTGGCAATTGCCGCAATATCTCATTTTCAAAGTATTTGTTTTGTCCTGGCCTATTATGAGACAATACATATCTGTTTAAGCAATGAAAAACGTATTAAGAAGTATAATAGTTCATTTGGCAACAATTTCATCTCCAGTTGTTCCATTGTTTCTCTGTACTGATAAGGGAAAAAGAAAAGGCACTTATTCACAAATAAGTCTTCTGCCTTTATTGCTGCAGCTATCATTTTTTAATTTCATATAATTAAGAATATTTGGATTCCAAGTCCTTTTGTGCAAACTGAGCCTATTGATTAAAATGTCTTGCAGCTTCGAAACATTAAGGACTAAGAGGCTCTTTCTTCCCATGAACTGCATTGTGTAATGGCTCCGGAATGATCACTTCTAGGGCCTGAATCAGAGAAAAATTAAACACAGTATACATACTGAAGCATGTTAGACATATATACAAGCTCTAGCCCATGCACTTCTACCGACAAACAACAACGCAAAGGTCTAATATTGATGCGTGGTAGTCATGACCTGGGACCCAGGTGGGTGTTGTGGCCCAGGGAGTATGTCAAAAGCCATAGCAAACACGCATATGCTCACACCTTCTGTCACAGAACACATTTCTGATACACAACTTACATCAGCCTGCTTAGTGTGGGGTCTGCATAAGACATAGCTGCCAACTTTTCCCTTTTCTTGCGAAGAATCCTATTTGGAATAAGGGAATTTCCCTTTAAAAAAAGAAAAAAGTTGACAGCTATGGCATAAGCACGCTATTACAGTCACAACCAAAATGTATCTGTGCCATTGTCCTGTATTGGACAATGTATTGGAAATAGAGCCCCCTCTCTCTTGCCTGCTTATTCTGCAAGGATTTCAGTGCTGCCTTGGCCTTGAAGTCCTGACAGCTTGTTAGTTTGAAGTTGCTTCCTGATTTAAATGATTCTTCTCTTCTCCCACCTGTGAACAGAAGCGGCATTTTTGTCATTTGGTAGCATAGTACCCACCATGGGCCTTATCAGTAAAGGATGCCAAGAGCCTGCTGGCCTTCTGCAGAAGACTGGGGGCTGGCATCAAAGTGTGAGGCTTCATGTAACAGATAGCAGAAAGGCAACATTTTGTGTGAACTTTGCTTAAAGATACCTGTTGCATTAGTAATTAGGGGCAGGCTGTTTAGACCAAGGAAATCACTTTTGGGGGTTCGCAAGCTGTCCATGCATTCTGTTACGCAATCATATTCCTGAAAAAGTATCACGCATGTAATTGTAATAAAAGTGTCTTGAATGTTGTATTTAGGGTTCCAGGTTTTCAGAAATATGCACTGAGGCCTCTAAATTTTTGTTGCAGCAATAAATATAAACTCTTTCCACGCACTGAGTCTCCTTTTGGTGGAAGGGTCCGTGTTTTTATTCCACCCTCCTTTGTAGGGTAACAATATAACACAACAGATCTGATTTTATTACAGCAGTGATGGCCAAACTTGGCCCTCCAGCTGTTTTGGGACTACAACTCCCATCATCCCTAGCTAACAGGACCAGTGGTCAGGGATGATGGGAAGTGTAGTCCCAAAACAGCTGGAGGGCCAAGTTTGGCCATCACTGTATTACAGTCTTGAGAGGCTTAGCAGATTTCGGGGTACATATTTGATTATTCGCTGATACACTTAGCTATCAGAGTGTGTGCATTATTTCCCCCTTTATGGAATTTATTATTCTATTTTTAAGCTGCCCTTCATACAAGGATCTGGAGGTGGCATACAAGTTTAGGCTAAGAGATATGGACTGGGTCAAAGGTCAGCTTTCACAACTTGGTGCTCTTCAGATGTTTTAAATAGCTGGGGTTGCTGGGAGCTGTAGTTTCAAAACACTTGGAAGGGAAGGCTGCTCTGTTCTATGCCTTTCATGCACAGCACTCTTTCAGTGGATTCGAAAGTACTAATTTAAACAAATGACCGTAAGTTGACATTCTCCTAAATCGGTGTGATGAATATTCATACTGAGTAAAAGTATGGCACCAAGAGGAGGAAAAGGCTTTGTACCTCTCACTGTGCCCTAGCCACATCCATCCTTCTCATATTTCTTAGTGAGTCCTTTATGAGTGTATGGTTAAAAGGCTAAACAAAAGGGATCCTAGAATCCTAGGAAGATGCCATTTGACCCCTTTTGGCTCAATACTATCTAAACCGGGGGTGCCATCTGGGGACAAGCCCTCGATATATTCAAGGAGGCCCCCAACAATTCCACAGTGATCCTCCAAAGGGCACACTAGGGCAATGCATCTTTGCCCTGGCACTTCCCTTTGAAGATTGCCAGGGCGCCTTCCAGGAAAGTGCTCAGGGACGTGCCAGTGCGAAGCATCTTCACCCTGGGGCATTCTCTGCCAGGGATGCGGTGGGGCGAAGTGTCTTCGCCTCAGCATGTCCCTTTCACAAAGGTGAGCGGCCGGCGGTGGGTAGAGCCGTAGCTAGGTGATCTTGCGCCGCTGGCAAAACAGTCCAGATTGCGCCCCCCAGCCACGGACAAATTAGCTCTTCTTTCCACCTCTCCTCCACCCCCACCCCCCGCTTCCACCCATTCAATTCATCCTCTATTTAAACCCATTTCTTATGATGCAATAATTGATATTTATATTTATGGACATATCTTTAGTCAATTTTGTGCCCCCCCCAATCTCCTGCACCCCTGGTGGAGGCTCACATCACCACCCCCTAGCTATGGCCCTGGCAGTACAGGGTGGGTGGGAGGCCAAGGCAGCCTAGCCAGTTTAGGGAGTCGGCACGTGTGTGATATCATGCATGCGTGATGCATCTCCCCCAATGTTGGCGGCAACTCGGGACATCTGATGTACACTGACTGGCAGCAGTTTCCAAAGTTCTAGGCAGGGGACTGTCCTAGCCTTAACTGGAGATGCTGGATCTGAGGCTTTCTGCAGATGCTTTACTACTGAGTTACATCCCTTCCTTCAGTTACAGGTAGGTAGCCGTGTTGGTCTGCCATAGTCAAAACAAAATAAAATAAAAAATTCCTTCCAGTAGTACCTTAGAGACCAACTAAGTTTGTTCTTGGTATGAGCTTTTGTGTGCATGCACACTTCTTCAGACACACTGAAACGGAAGTCACCAGACCCTTAAATATAGTGAGGGAGTGGGGAGGTGTATTACTCAGAAGGGTGGTGGGAATGGGTGATCAGCTGATAGGTGTGGAAAACCTGTTGACGACTCTTGACGACTGCAATCGTGCATGCACACACGAAAGCTCATACCAAGAACAAACTTAGTTGGTCTCTAAGGTGCTACTGGAAGGAATCCCTTCCTTCAGTTAGATAAGGAAGCGGTTGGTCATGAGGCTACACTAGATCTCATTCAGACTTCTAACATTCCTGCAAATCTCCAACGTTGTGTTTCTCAACAAAGTTGTAGCCCTTGTTTTCCCAGTGCATCGTCACTCTTTATTCCAGGCGGGGGTGTAATAATTCACTCCCTACTAGCTGTCTCTTGACCACCTAAACCTCATTTGTCAGAAACACTTTTATGCTTCCTTTCCCAGGTAAATCACTATCTTCATATTGCCTCTTGAGGAAAGGTTGGAGATTTTGTTATGGCTCTTCAGGTTTCAGGTCCTTTGCCCAAGCCTCTCAAAGTGATACTTCATCTCACTGCAAAGTACTTACTGTTACATTGACTGTCTACAAGGCATGTTTACCTTTGATTTCAATGGGGCAGTTAAGCACCTGCTGAAAACTGGGAGATTTCAAACTGTTTCTATTGTACCTGGAGTGAGTAGATGCTAGCAGGATGACAGATATCAGCAGTGCAGCAAAAATGTCCAAAAGAAAAGTGATTTAAAAGGACACAGAAGGGGGGAAACGAAAAGCAGTAGCCTATGAAGACCCCAAAGCAAAAAATTAGAAAGGATACACCAATTGGAACAAAACGATTAGTATGATATTATTTTATAGATTTCTGTCCCGCCTTTAAGGATCCCCAGCCCGACAAAGTGGCGTAAAACAATAAAATAGCAAAGAGTTTTAACATTAAAGTATCAACATTAAAATAAGAGCAGCAGATACATATATGATAAAACAGAGCTCCATAAAATTATCCAAATTCAGACTGGAATGTAAACAGCCATATGCATCTCTCTGGGGAAGGCAGGTATTCCAAATATATATTCTGTGCATAGATCCGGGGAAATGTTGCACATTTCTAAATATCAGCAAAAAGTATTTTTCAAGCAAGCCTTACTTATTGGACTTCCGCCCTGAAACAATTCTTTATGTATAAATATTTCAGACAGCAGTGGAGCAATGTCACATTTCTGACTTTATGCACAACTAGGTGCCATTAATATATATGATATTTCTCAACAGAAAGATAGATTTTTCTGGAAGCATTTAACACAGAAATGATCAGTAACCCCCCCCCCCCAACTAGATTCTGCTGGATTTCCAGAAGTGGCTTTTATGTCATGTGAAAGATAGAATAAAACATGAAAATTAACATAAACATAAGGAAAATGGAATAAAGTGCTGTCCGAATGCAGCCGCTGAGTAGATTCATTGAAATTAATGTACATGACTAACTTAGGTCTGTTATAGGTTTGTAGGATACAATTCTAGCTTTTTCTGCTTTTTGCCAGAATGGGATGCAAATTGCAAGCAAGGTTCTGATTCTGAGTAGGATGAAATCTGACAAATTCCAGAAATTCAGGGGTGTAAGTCTGGGCAGTGTGTATGGAGATCCTGGGTTGCCCAGACAACAAGACTCCCTCTTAGTCTCGCTGATGTGGTCCACAGGAAAGCAGAGCAGTATGTTTGACTTGGCTGTAAGAGTTGCCAGAAGGAGGCATACAAGGTACCATCCAACTGTCTTAGGGACTCCACTCCAGAGTTGTGTAGAGTTTCACAAAGTTGATTGCAAGGTCAACAGTTCAAATCCACACAATGGGGTGAGCGCCCATTGCTCTGTCCCAGCTCCTGCCAACCTAGCAGTTCGAAAGCATACCAGCGCAAGTAGATAAACAGGGACCGCTATGGCAGGAAGGTAAATGGCGTTTCTGTGCACTCTGGCTTCTACCACAGTGTCCCATTGCACCAGAAGCGGTTTAGTCATGCTGGCCACATGAGCTGGACAAGTTGTCTATGGAAAAACACTGGCTCTCTCAGCCTGAAAGCGAAGATTAGCACTGCACCCCATAGTCGGATTTGACTGGAATTAACCATCCAGGGATCCTTTATTTTTACCTTAGAGTTTACTTCTTAGCCTTTTCTTCTCCTGAAGATATCTCACAAGGTAGCTGGGGGGTTCACTTCCAAGTCCTTTAAACAACTGGGCAACAAACAAATCCAACAAGTAAAATTTACCCAGCTATCTAGCTTCAGTGCTGTGAGCGTCTGCTTCCAGACAGTAGTTTAAGGCTCAGGCGTCCTGCCAGGAACAGTGTTAGCCATCTTAGCTACTGCCTGTGGAAGATATTACTTCTGGGAAGAAACATCTGCAGCAACAGGCTTTTTGAAGTACAATACCATAGAAATAACCAGAGGAACATCTGCAGCAACATTTGTTTGTTTTCTTCAGAGGTAATAAATAGTTTCATAAAACATAGCAACAGTCAAGTTACTTTCTAAGCCACCTGCCCAAGGTAGCACAAATAAATCTGGTTAAGTAATTATCCCCTAAAGGCTGTGAGTATCATTGTATCCTTCAGATCCTTAACCTTTAGACAGGCCCACATAGCCAAGGAGTGATTTATTGTCTTTCTGATGTTCTTGACCTTCTGAGTCTGTGCACGGTCTTGCAAGGAACTCACAACTATGCAAATATATCAGTGTTGTGGCTGCAGCATTTAATGTACATTGCTTCATGCCATTAAAAGAAAACAATTGAAACTTGTGTTTGTATGGGAAGTCTTAAAAGATGGGAAGCCTTAAAGTTTGAGATATTAATCATTTGGGGAGTGAGGGCAACATATTTTTTTCTGAGTAATGCTTTGTTGGTTTAGGAGATGTGGGGAATTTTCTATTTTTGCTTTTTGTGACTTTCTCCTATCAAGTTTCTTTAATAGAGGAATTCTCCAAATTTGGTCTGACTCCAAATCCCCTTATCCATTGATTGGTCATGCTAGCTGGGGCTGATGAGAGTTGTAATCCCACATCTACGCAGCTACAAGTTCACCAGCCCTGGTTTAGTGGCTTTTTGCCTCTTTTTAAAACTCATTTTGTATTAAGATTCCCCCCCCCCTGTATGCAAAAGTAACTTTCCAACTGAAACAAGGCAAGGTAATATTTATCATTAATCTTCACAAACTAACACCCAATCAAATCCAGAATTTTAAATTTACACCATCCATCAATTTAAGTAACACATGTGATGTGTTCTGTATTTGATTTTTTTTAAATCAGATAAACATATCTCAAGATCAAGTTTGAGACAAATTTTATTTGTGTTTTTTAAAAAAGTGGTATTTTTAACTTCCATTTTCCAGGGTAACTTGTAAAATTAAATAAACCATAATAGAATACAAATAACTCAATGAATATTTACCTCAGTGTTGGAAAAAAGCTAATGTGTTCTTGTATTTGTATAATTTTGGCAACTCAGCGTGTTTGGATAGGTGTATCTTTGAGACACAAAAATATTTTCTAAAGTACTGTAGAAGAGAAACTTGGCTGAATTTTTCTACGGGTATTTGCTTTCATTTTGGGGCTTTTACTTTACGTGGATTTTGAGGCAATACTTTTCAACAACTTTCTTTGGCCCTCTAGATTTTATAGATATAAAGAAAAGCCTGGTTTCAGTAATATGTATCCTTTTATTATTTTTAGAAATGTGGGAGGGGAGGACCAGTTATGTGAGACTGTTAGCCTCAAAGCACTTATTTGAGAGTAACGCACTTCATCCCAGTGGAACTACTCTTGAGTAAGTGGCTTGAGGCTTGTGGCCTAAACCTTGTAATTTCCCAACCCAGAGAGACTAACAAAAAACAAGTCATTTTCAAATTCAGCAAAACCTAGGCTTCGCACTTGGGTAAAGAACCAACTGGGTAATGTTAAATTTGTTGGCTCTTTTAGCACTGTGCCTCGAGTCTCTTGGGACTAATAAATTCCTGCGAGGTCTCAGCTCTTTAAATCCCCCAAGGAAAAAGAGGAATGAAGAATGTGGGCTCACTCTAAAAGGCTCCCTTGTTTTCTTGCAAGGTAGAAAACTTTGCAAGATGTATCCTGCACATTTTACTTGAGTGGACTTGAAATGGCTCGCTGTCTTTGCAGGGGGTTAATGATAACCAGCAGGCCACACATAAAAAACACAGGATATAGATAAT
Organism: Lacerta agilis; assembly: GCF_009819535.1. Lineage (NCBI taxonomy): Eukaryota > Metazoa > Chordata > Lepidosauria > Squamata > Lacertidae > Lacerta > Lacerta agilis. Next base: position 66,299,567 of record NC_046316.1, on the reverse strand, counting down.
CACATAAGTAGTCTTGTATTGTAAAGGCAAAATTAGACCCTGTCTGTTTGACACACTACCTAGCAATCTCTTTTTATGTGGTTCCTCCTCCCCACCCCCCGCCCTAATTTCTCAGAGAATCTAGTTTTAAAATTTCAGTCCACATTTGGCATTGCTATTGTACAGCTTCTGTTGCTGCCTCAGCCAACACTGGTGTTTCTTTGTGCTAGCAAAGGTACAGTTCAAAGGGTGGTTGCCTTCTGATGTACACATGGAGGTTCGGAAGGAAGACAAGCTGCATGGTGAGACATCTATGGGTCAATGCACACAAAGCTACTGCCACATGGAGGCTATTTTTAAAATCCTTACATGTGACAGCTGCAAGGGGCAAAAATAGAGAAGTCAGGCCATTGGCATATCTAGCTCAGTACTGTTTACATCAGTCTTGCCAAACCTTGAGTCCCCCAAAAGTTATTGAACTACAATTCACAACATCCCTGGCTGTTGAAAATGCTGACTGGAAATGATAGGAGTCGCAGTTCAACATCTGAGGACCCAAAGTTAGGGAAGCCTGGTCTGCAGAGACTAGCAGAATCTCTTCAATGTTTCTCCTAGCCCTTCTTGGCTGAATCTGGTAAAGATTTTGCTTACCACTTGCCCTGACATGCTAGCTCTGGCGTGGAAGAGCATGCGGTCTATCAAGAGGAGGGACCATGGCTCATTATAAGTGGAAGAACTCATACTTGGCATTGCAGAAGGCCCCACATTCAGTGCCTGGTGTTACCAGTTAAAAGGGTCTCAGGTAGCAAGGAAATGGAAGGACCTCTGCTTTCCCAGCCTTGTACCCTTCAGATGTTTGGGACTACAAATCCCATCAGCCCCAGTAAAAATGGGCACCAGGTTGGGGAAGCCTGCCCTAGAAAGCACTGGCCAGTTGGAGTAGACATTATAAAGCTAGATGGATAAACAGTCTGATTTTGTATGAGACAACTTCAAGTGATATTCAACTAAGTTTTACTCAGAACAGATGCACCAAAATCCACGAACATGACTAAGTTAGGTCCATTAGTTTCAATAGGTCTGTTCTGAGTTAAACTTCATTGTGTAGTGCAAAGTGGTACAGCCCAATAAGGGCTATTACTGCACAATATTGCTGAATTTACAGTTCATCTCTGAAACTGTAGTGCCAGAGTTAAGAGAAGTAGAACACAATCGTGTTGGAAGCAATCCCTTCTGTATTATGACCATAAAAGCCCATCTGTGTAAAGACATCTATTATCCAATTTTTGTTTTCCACTTCTGAATGCTGTTGGGGACTTTGCTGATCTACTTTGCTGGCGGCCTACTGTCATTTCTTCGCTTAGAAGACAACAGATTCATTCCTCTGCTCTCTTTCTTTAGAAACAAGATTACTCAAAGGAGTCTGGGGATTTGGAAGATCCTTTAGAAGAAAAATGCTGTATAAATGTATGAGGTGATTACGCTGAAATAGAATGAAGCCCTCTTTGAAAGGTTAGTCAATGTGTCTCATCCACTGTGCTTGCCAGATTGCCTGGTGCATAAGGCATTCCTGTCCTGGCACAGTCCTACAGTCATAACGACTTTTATTCAGCATTAATGTGGCTGCCATGAGCACCTCTATAGGACTTTTATTGCCAATTCAGCATTAAAGTGCCATTAGAGCAAAGTGTTACTGTAAGAATGAATACCTGCCAAACATTTCTCAGAAGAGCCCCGTGCTTTTAAGATAAGTGAGATATTCACTGTGTTCACTTTCATGTAAATGTCAGAGATGAGACATTTTATTGATTAGACAAAACAATGGTGAGCATATGTGTAGAAGTAGCCAGTCAAAGCTTCTATTGCAACAAGAAGCTTAAAATTCAGGGGAAACTGGAATGTAATGTTGCGATTCCTTCGTTTCCAAATGCGTTCAACAAATCTGGTTGGGAGTCATCTTCAAAGGAATGAGCTTTAGATATTATTGTGGTATCTGCCTTTTTATGCTCTTTTTAGCAGCCACATTTATCCTCTAGAAATTTAAACTTTCGTTGCATCGAATCATAGCAATGGCCAAAGGATCAACATCTTCTAACTCACTGAACTGTATATGGGCACTTCCTGTCTGTCACTATTTTGGGGTGGAATTCAGTCGACCTACTGACAAATCCAGGTTGCCCAACTAAAGTTGATGGGGGGTGGATCTTGCACACCACTTCCCCAAAAGTTTGGACTATTTGTGACAATGAAAGTGATGGGATAACAGTTGCTTCTTTGATGCAGCAGCATTTAGCCTACGCACACACAAAAACCAGGATGATTGCTCATTAAATAGCCAACATTGCCTAATCTTCCTGCAAAAAACTCAGCATGGCTGCTCAATAAACAGGTTGTCTGGAAGTGCCCTCAGTCCTTGTGAGCAAAAGATGCACTCAACAAACAATTTACATTATTTTTAAGCATCATCAGACCAATATGTTTTCCTATCCAAATCAAATTAGATAAGAAATGACTATTATGATGCAAAGTGCTTTTCCATTTGTATTAAGCAAACTTACATCATAGACGGTCGGCTGAGAATGATCAAAATTTGGGCTGTTGGGTTCTGGAAGGAATGGGCAACCTGTTTGCCTGTTACCTCTGGCATCTTGCCAACCCAGCAATCGTAGAGTGTCTTACAAACAACTGCCTCATGTTTGTAAAGGTCCTGGGGGTAATTTTCTACCTTGTTTTCCACCAAATAAGATTATTAAATGGTGTTCTTTTCCATGACACGGTGACAGTCCCGAGAAAGATTCATAGACGGATTGTGTTCCTGGCCATTATAAATCATAGCTGATGGCAGAGATAAGCTGAAGGCTTGAAGTAAATAAAAAGTAAATTAGGATATGAGAGAGCTGCAGGGTGTAAAGGCATGCATAAAAGCTAAAACCAACAAACAGAGTAAAGAATGTTGGGGTGGGGGGAAGGGAGGCTGACAGGAAAAAGTGTCACTCATGCAAACGTCTTAATAAAATATTGCGGAAAGCTGATGAAGTGGGGGACTATAAAGTTTTAAAACACATATGTTAATAATGGAAGAGATAAGTTATGACCTTTATGCTGCACACTAAATGGACCACATTCTGGGAGTTTGGGGCCTTTAAAAAAAATTTAATCTTGACTTTGTTCTTTACACAATGTGGGTGTTGCATCCCAGAGCTTTCCCTGAACTACGAAAATGCATACAAACCCCTGTTCAGTACTAAAAACTTACATTATGACTCAGTCTGCCTTTATATTAAAGTGGTGATTCATTACCTGAGTACACTAATTTTTAGATTATTTGTAGCTGATAAAAATAGATTTGCAGCACAATCGTAACCATTCTTGCTCAGATAAATGGAATTAGGATTGCAGCTCGAATTTTCAAAGGGCCAGCTTGAATGTGAAAATTACTTTCAGTGCAAGTCTACTCAAAAGTAAAGGTATGTTCACATTAGTGGCTTGAAACAATGTGAAGGTCGTCTGCCCCCCCCCAATCCCTGCACTGAGTTTCCAGGTCACTTTCTTCTGCTGCTGTTCACATCAGTGGGGGACGAGGATGTCTTCACCTGATGATTTCCTTCCCCAAGCAGAACTCCAATTCAGTGAAAGTTTCATCTGCTCATGCGAGAATGCTGCCTGAACTGTTGACACCCAGCGTAACTACGGCTTCCATTTGTAAATCGCATGGAAGCTGGTTTGAGATAAATCACATAAGAAAGGAGTGTTTCTTTAAAAGCTACAGGATTCAGATGGATTGCAGCTAATGCCATGTGAACCAGGTTTAAAAACCCAATAGTGGGCGCATTAAATTGTAGTGTGAACGCACCCTTAGTTTCGTTCAGTTCAGTGGGCTTAATCCCAGGTATTGGATTGCAGCTTCAGGGCATGATCCAGCCAGAATTAAACATGTTCAAGACACTCATTGTTCCCAGCTCTCTGCCACTGAAATCAATGGGATCTATGAAAGGCTCACAATTTTATTTTTAACATTCCACCTTGTTGTATACTTTTATGTATATAGTGTACGCCCACATAACTTATGATTTACGAAGCTGAGCGCACTTCCCCTCCATATGTTTGTGTCCTGTCAGGTGCTTGGCTTGCCTGTTTATACCATCCAAAGCTGGCAGCAAAAGCTGAAAGCTGATTAAGCCCCAGTGGTCTTCCATGCAGTGGTCTTCTGTATCCAGGGCAGCTGTCTTCCAGCTCCATCTGGTATGCAGGCTGAGACCCTACCTGCCCACAGACTGTCTCCACAGAGTGGTGCATGCTCTAGTTATCTCCCGCTTGGACTACTGCACTGAGCTCTACATGTAGGTGACCCAGAAACTACAACTAATCCAGAATGCAGCAGCTAGACTGGTGACTGGGAGTGGCTGCCGAGACCACATAACACCGGTCTTGAAAGACCTACATTGGCTCCCAGTAAGTTTTCGAGCACAATTCAAAGTGTTGCTGCTGACCTTTAAGTCCTAAAAGGCCTTGGTCCAGTATACCTGAAGGAGCGTCCCCACCCCCCATCGTTCAGCCCGGATACTGAGGTCCAGTGCTGAGGGCCTTCTGGCGGTTCCCTCACTGAGAGATGTGAGGTTACAGGGAACCAGGCTGAGGGCATTCTTGGTGGTGGCACCCACACTGTGGAATGCTCTTCCATCAGATGTCAAGGAAATAAACAACTATCTGACTTGAAGAAGAAGAAGAAGAAGAAGAAGAGTAGTTTGGATTTGATATCCCGCTTTTCACTACCCGAAGGAGTCTCAAAGTGGCTAACATTCTCCTTTCTCTTCCTCCCCCAGAACAAACACTCTGTGGGGTGAGTGGGGCTGAGAGACTTCAGAGAAGTGTGACTAGCCCAAGGTCACCCAGCAGCTGCATGTGGAGGAGCGTAGACACGAACCCGGTTCCCCAGATTACGAGTCTACCACTCTTAACCACTACACCACACTGACTCTCTCTCTTTCAGACACCTGAAAGCAACCCTGTTTAGAGAAGTTTTTATGTTTGTTGTTTTAATGTTTTTTAATATTCTGTTGGGAGCTGCCCAGAGTGGTTGGGGAGGCCAGATGGGCGCGATATAAGTAATAAATTATTATTATTATTATTATTATTATTATTATTATTATTATTATTGCTGTCACAAATCACACAGGTCTGATACAAATCTTTTTCAGAAGTTGTAAGTGTGGAGAAAGGAGCGGGTGTAGCTCAGGAGTGAAGACTGGCACTGCAATGCAGCAGTGCCCGCCCTACCCGCTGCACTAATGTTTAAAATGGGCTATAGCATGTTTCATTATCTGTTATATAGTCAATATCCAATGTCAAACAAAAATGTCAATTCTGAGATTTACCTGGGAAGTGGGATTGACTGTTAAACCATTCTAGGAATTGTAACTCTGGGAAGGGAACAGCGGTCTCCTAATAACTCTCAGCACCTTTCACACACTCAACTTCCCAGAATTCCTTGTTTAATATTGTCTTTCTTCTTGTTGTTGTTCTTTGGCAACCACTCGTAGCCAAGTAAGATTGTCTTCCATGAATATGGACTTAACAGTGAGTCCGTAAGTAACTGTGGAGGCCAATTCTGGATCCATATGTCCTTCCACAGTGGAGACATAGGTTTCCAAGCGGGAGTCGATCACTGTGAGTATTTGCCAAATGTGACTTCCTCTTTCTCCCTTTTGCCTTGAGTTTGTGCTTCTTCAAAGTCCATGATGTCTTTGGTAGAGGCTATTCTCCAATTGGAGCTCTCGCAGGCCAGTGTTATCCAATTGTCAGTGTAGGACTGTCATCATTGCAAGAGAGTTGTAACGCTTTAATATTGATATTTAATGTGTTGTATTGTAGCTGTCTTGTAACTTTTGAATATATATATATATATATATATATATGAGAATGTGGCCTTAGCATACTGATGTAAATTGTGCCAGTCTATTATAAATCTTTGCATTTCCTTATGGTGCTCTTGCATCAATAAAAACACCTTTTGGTAATCTTGCAGCATCTTCAACCACATTCTTCCGCCTCATATTTTGCCAGGAACTGCAGTAATGTAATCAATGTTATAATTAAACTTCTTTCCCTGTAAGTATATATTTATGTACTATGAAGCTGACAACCAGCTGCTTAGGAGCGTGGGGTTTAATAGTTTTCTCTCATCATTTACAATGCTTCTGGAATGTTGATGTGATTGATTACATCCACAATAAGGAATTGTGGGTCCTCCCCACCCCCTACAGAAGTATCCTGTATCAGGAGAATTTATTATATTCCCTTAGAGAGAGGTCAAACCACAGAATGTTAATGTTAATTAATTTTTTGGGATTAAAAGCTAAATAACAAATGATTGAATCATTTTTATTAGCAGCTTCCTTAATGAATCCACTGTCCTTTCAACCCCAGGAGTTTAATCTTTAAACACATGCATCATGTAAAAACACACACACAAAACATAGTTTAAAATCTTGCAGTGAATTGTTCCTACCCTATCTGATAGATTTATTATAGCTATAGACTCAAGGTCCTCTTGAATCTTAGGAAACATAACAATTTGTCCACATCAAAATGTAACCAAATCTTCTCATCCTCCCCAACTTCCACTGCAGTGGTAAAGAAAAAGCTTTCAGATGCAACAAAATAACCACTTTATTCATTGATTTTGAGCAGATGCAAGATGATGATTATTTTCCCACTTGCTGTACTAGAAAAATGTCATGTCCAAAATGATCTGTCAATAATCCCAGCTATAAATCACCCTGAATAATTAAAGCAGCCACTGTCTGTTGGGAAAGTATTTTATAGACTGCCCTGTCTAATGAAAGTTCACAACACTCAGTAGTTTAATACAAATGCCACCTGAGATTTAAATGAAGGTTTTCATATCAGTGGGTACAACCCATCAGTCCTTGTAATGATTAGGCCTATCTGTGCAGTCTGGTTTTGAAATTCAATTATGGTTCAGAATTAACATATCAGAACATCCTAGAAAATTAAATGGATGAAAGATACTTGCCCACATTTTTTAATAGTATGGAGAACTTTAGAGACTACTTCTGATCATCAAGTTTATTCTGCATTTTGTGTTATTCCTGAACCATAAAAATCTTTCTAAGTCTACATTTCCCCCTGTATATAAATCTATAGAAAGGATGGTGAATTGGATGGAGATTGTGTTGTTTTATATGTCACAGTATGCACAGAGTCCGGTAAGCTAGAAAATGTATGAGGAGCACACCTCTCCACAGACTTACTAGCGCTAGTGCTGTGCAATCAGTCTATCTAGCTAAATTGGGAATGATTTGGGCTGAATTTGGACCTCTGTGAAGTGGGTTGAGGCACCTACAGATTGGTATGGAGCAGCTGGGGCCGACCCACTGAACTGTATTCATGCCAATCTAGAACTTTAAAAGTATCTAAAGCCAGACAGACTGTCTCCAAAGTGTTGCAATATTATACTGTACCCTATAAGGAATATGCCAGGTAACTATTTACCTAGTTGATTATAATTCCCTCACTGCTGCCTAGTACCTACCTAGACTTACGTGACAAATCATGTGACTTTTTTTTAAAAAAAGCTTTCTTTTTGGGAAAGAAGAGAGAGCACAAATTTTGAAGGTGGCTAGCACAAAACCCCCTGGAGTTGCTTATCTGAGCCATGGGTGGCCAAATGGAACTTCAAAATTATACCTCTGAAATCTAGCTGACTTCATGGTGTAAGCATCTGGTTGGCCACCATGATTTGGGCTCAGATGAGCTTCTGCTTTGAACCACTGCGAATCTTAGATTTACCATCTCAATCCTCCAGCCTGGTTAGCACCAGTTGCCTGACCTGACCTTCCAGAAATAAGTTGTTTGAAAGATCATGTTCTGTAATCATAGGAATAAAGTGCATCTTACACAGTAACTGTGACCATAAAGCTTGAGGTGAAAATGGAGTTTGCAAATAATATCAGAGAAAGTATTGTAGCAATCCATATATATACAGCAATCTATATATATTTATATATTTATTTAGATTAAAACGGCTTGAGTTTGCATAAAGACTGGGCTGACAAAATCTAGAAATGCACACTTATGGCAAAATCAATGCATTATTTAAGAAGGGAAGAAGGGAAACAAAGTTACCGTAAATTTAGGGGAAACCGTTTTATTGAGAACTGCCATAGTAAAGAAATATATCCGAAAGTTCAGTATTGTTTCTCTTTATTCAGTTGTACTGGTTTTGTTGTACTGAACACAACAGCAAGAAGATATTTAAATATTGATTGTTCAGTTCAAGGGATAAGCTCATTAATTCTTTGTCAGTTTCTTTCTTTGATGAACAGCTTTCTTATTTTAAGAGTTTATAATTTCCTCTCTCTGGGTGTATGTATGTGTGTACACACACACACACACACACACACACACACAGCAGCCTTGTGGAGAAGCCATTTTATATGGTCAATTGCTACTGCAAGCCAGCATATCTACCTACTGCAATCTAATGCCCTAAAGCTACTTTTTACACAGAGCCAACTGGAGGATCCAGCAGAGTGCCACCTCTCCTTGCTCTTCCAGTACTTTGCTCGGTAGATGCTTGTGTTAACATTCATGGGGGATGGCGCATCAGAACTGCTTGGCTGTGCTTTCGCAGCACCTGCATGAAAATCCAAACCCCCAAAAGGGACAATAGTGATACATGGCTACAGACTGTTTAGCGGAATCCCGCCTGAAAAAGAATGTGTTTCTGAGAATAACTCACATTTCCTGCTTTAAATAGTCACCCTTGGATCGTCCTGTGATTTACTGGGCTGACTTCATGAATCAGACAAAAATTATTAGCCTATAAATTGTTCCCAAGACTAATTTGCTTACCAAGAGGAAACGGCAAGGCCTTAGGGCATCTACAAGAGAGCTCATTCCTAAAGCAATCAAGCCATAACTTCATAGTCTGACTTGGCAGGTGCAGCTGCACTGCTGCATTTATAAGTGTAAAGTTTAATTAATGTCTTCTTCTTCTTCTTCTTCCCCCTGCCCCCATCCCTATCCTGGAGGCTGATTTTGTCATTATGTAACCCTATGTAGGATCTACAGGCAGCACTTTATGAGGAAAATACAAAGCAGATGGGAAAGACTTGAATTTTCTGGTGGCTTTCGGTGTATGTAATTCTAGGGCTCAGGAACAGTAAGGATGATGACAGAGATTCCCAGTGGATAGGAAAACAGGTCTTCTAACAGACAGAGAATCTAAATAGCAACAACAGTGGTTCAGTTAAGCAATTTTAAGTTATAGACTTAATAGTCTTATGGGAAGCTCTTTAGATGGCAATGTGTATTACTTCACTTACAATGGTACCTTGGTTCTCAAACTTAATCCATTCCGGAACTCTGTTCCAAAATCAAAGCGTTCCAAAACCAAGGTGCACTCTCCCATAGAAAGTAATGCAAAATGGATTAATCCGTTCCAGACTTTTAAAAACAACCCCTAAAACAGCAATTTAACATGAATTTTACTATCTAACGAGACCATTGATCCATAAAATGAAAGCAATAAACAATGTACAGCAGTCAATCAGTAGCTGAACCGGGTTCCACACAGTCACAAAAACAAAAAAGAGAGCAGCAAAACCAAAAATGCAAAATAAATAGCAAAAACAGGCAGACCTCAGCATAACACTCAAATCGGAAGCATAACACTCAAAATGGAGCACGTTCGGCTTCTGAAAAACGTTCGCAAACCAGAACACTTATGTCCCAGGTTTGCAGTATTTGGGATCCAAGTTGTTTTAGTACCAAGGCGTTTGAGAACCAAGGTAGACAATGGACGACAAGGGGTCCCTCCTGTTAATTCTGCTGTGTGTGGCCCTGGACTTCTGCCCTGTCCTTGACTTCTTTCCTGCCTTGAAGGTACTACTCCAGGAAAGGAGTGGAATAGACTCAGAGCTGCGTGAACTCATGGCGGTCTAGTGAACAGCTTTTGACACCACCTTGCATCTCAAGAAAAAAATGTATGTGATCCTATAATTCCTGGTCTTCTGCAGCCTGGTTACGTGTGTGAGAGAGAATGGAAACCACCCAGTATTTCTGTACCTGGAACTTGCATACCTTCCATGTGAGGGAAATGCAAACTGGCGTTTGGGATATGATATTGCTGCCAAGCAGGAAGCACAAGAAAAAAAAATGGTACACTAGGTCCTAGCATAATTAAGTAGTGTTCAAAGCTCCTCTAACAGATGAGGTGAGAAGGGAGGTCCATGGCGCTACTAGTGAAGTGGTACAATGACAGAACTGGCAAGAAGGACTCCAGGTGGAGAATGAATGCTGCACTGGGGCACACCAAACCATAAGGTGAGAAGAAGCTGGAGAGCCTGAGTTCTAGGCTGTAAATGGAAATTGGGGTTAATAGAAGAATTTTCTATTTTTGCTTACAGTGCCAGAATGTCTACATAGGTTATCTTGAGATGATAGACAAAGAGGAAAGTTTTATTCCTTCAGGATATTGCTCAGTCTGTTTTGTTGACTTTTGGGTGTTTAATTCAGCCGAGTTGTTAGTAAGAGCAGCTTTGCAGAGTTTTGCTACCTGTGCAGCTGTCAGGACACAGCAGGGTCAGAGACCCAGCTAGTCAAGTTTCAGGTTCATAAGGGGGACACAGTGGCCAGAGGCAGCTAGCATGATCTGAGGCCGGCAGGGCAAATTCTAGAAACAGAAATCAAATGATAAAGGGCAAGAGGCACCTACAAGACAAACCAGAGGCCAGGTTCCCAAGGAGCACCTGTGAGTCCAAAGGGTTCATACTGTCTAAAACAGACAGGCCATGTTCCAAAAGATATAGGCTTCAGGAGTCTGCCAAGCAGATATTTTAGGTAATACGTTGCTGATAAGGGAGCCAATTTTGAAGAGGCAGCATACCCTTTGGCTTGAACATGTGGCTTTCCAGATGTTGTTGGACTACAATTCCCATCATTAGCCATCCTGGTTGGGATTAATGAGATGACATCCCTATTGGCTCCCCCAAATCACCTAATCCATCTGAGCTGCAAACCTGTTGTTGTCAAAGTGGTGGAGCAATGAGAGTCAGGTCTGCCATTTTGGCCATTCTCTGGTGGCACAGAGAATGAGACACCTGGGTCTTGCCACCATATTACCTTGTAAAAGTTCACTGGTGTAGGAGAAGCCTACAACCAACCCTAACATTTGGTGTTCATACTCTATACTGTATGAATATACATAAACCATTTTACAACTGAAAACTGATAAGAAGGATGCATGCCACCTTTAGCTCCTTGGAGGAAAAGTGGGATATACCATATAATACTAAAATAAAATGTGAAGTAGTTCTGAATTTGAGCAGAGACTGGGGGAAGGGTGAAAGGACTGGAACTGATTGCATGTTCCCTAATGGAATTCAGGAAAGGAAAGTTTGGGAGGTCTCATACATTATTGGCCAAGATAATGGCTGTTTTCGTTTAAGCACATTCTGTGAGCTATCAAGGGATCTACAAAAGCTGGTTGAGCCCACAAGATAATTCTGAGTTTGATGGGAAGTTGCCTATTGGTAAGGCATTCTCTGAACTTGTTTCATAAAGCTTTTGAAGCACAGTATATAATGTGAAGATGAGGTGGATATCAAATAATGAGAGTGAAAATGAAGGAAGATTAGATTGGGGCATATAATGGAGACCCAAAGGAATAAGCAGGTGTTTCATCCTCACTGAGACTAGAAAAAGATTATTGCCTTAAGCAGCAGGAGAGGAGAGGAAGAAATATTGCTCCAAAACTGGGAGGCTATTACTGGACAGACCAGGAAAATAGCAACTAGTTCTGGTTGTTTGTGATGGAGTTGGGCTGATCAGAGAAGCAGAAGAGTGGTTATCTATATCTTTTAAAATATAGATTGCAGGTTTGTGTGGGTCCTAAGCATGGGCCCCCTTCTACAGGGTCGATTCCCTCACTGAGAGCAGCCCTGGCTTCTTGCTTTCATCCTTCCACTCCTCTGGCTTATTAAACATTGCTTTTAGCAGATGGGTGGGATCTCCCCACAAGCTGCAGCATCAAAGAAGAGATGACAAAGGCACTGGCAAGGCAGAGCTGGTACAGTCACAGTCTAGGATGTGAAACTGGTGCTGCTGGGCCTGTCTGAAATAAATGCATATATTTCAGAGACTTATTTTGCAGGGGGTTTTTTTTGCAGGGGGGTCATTGTAAAAAACCCCAACACCATTTATTTCACCTAAGCAAATGCAATTCACCCCCTTATTGTTATAAACAGCCTCCTTTAATCCTAGTTTTCAGCAGGTACCGGTAACTAATTTCTCCTGTCTCTCTCTTTCCATTAACCACTTCTAATTACCGTAAGTCATCCTAGCACAGTCTTGTTTGGGACTTCATTGTTTACATGACTCTTTAATAGGCTGATTTCTGTTAAGTAAGTTGTGGCTGATTAATGCCTCCCGACTAAGTGTGGCATTGTGCAGCTTTCCTGCTTGTCGCTGGGATGCTCTGGATGTGTCACCACTGACTTGTTTCCTTTTTCTCCCTCCAGCTAAATGGCAATCTGCCACTTTAGGCAGGGAGCAGAAAAGAAAACATTCAGCTGGAGTCACAAATCCATTTGTCTAGAGTTGCTTTCTGTGACACGATACTCGGTGTAGGTCTAAATTCCCAATTATTGAGAGATCATACACGGAAAAGAGGCTGCTGAACAGACCCTTATTTCATTCCACAGCCAACATCTCAGCGTTTGCAAATCACAATCACAGAGGGGGTGGCATTTTAGCATCTCTATCATTTGAGGAGTGTCACAGAATGAGGTTTTCTTATCATTTTACAGAAACATGCAGTTCTGAGTGTAGCTGAAGGGTGTTTCTGTACTGAATTTCTTTTTCACGTAGAGAGAATGTTGAATCCTTTTCACCTTCAAGAGCATTCTTGAGTATAGAGTTCAATATTTTATTCTGGAGAAGAGAAGGTTAAGGGGTGATATGATAGCCATGTTGAAATATATAAAAGGATGTCATATAGAGGAGGGTGAAAGGTTGTTTTCTGCTGCTCCAGAGAAGCGGACATGGAGCAATGGATTCAAACTACAAGAAAGAAGATTCCACCTAAACATTAAGAAGAACTTCCTGACAGTAAGAGCTGTTCGGCAGTGGAATTTGCTACCAAGGAGTGTGGTGGAGTCTCCTTCTTTGGAGGTCTTTAAGCAGAGGCTTGACAGCCACCTGTCAGGAATGCTTTGATGGTGTTTCCTGCTTGGCAGAGGGTTGGACTGGATGGCCCTTGTGGTCTCTTCCAACTCTATGATTCTATTCACCCATTGGGGGAGGGCAATAACACAGTTGTAGAGCATCTGCTGTCCGTAAGCTAGATGGAACAATGCTCTCATTCAGTATAAGACAGGTTTCTATGTCTCCACACACTGGATACCATAACTATTCTCAGTATAGCAGTGGCATGTCTCTGGTCCCAAGGTCATATAAGTAAAGGATTTGCTCTGCCTGAAACCCAGTTCTCATTGTATCATTTCCCCCTCTGACCAACTCCTTCAGCTAGTCCACCCACCTTCACCAGTGCATACCAACCTGATGTTGGAGAGAGGTTTGGAAAGAGATTCTTACTCTCTCACAGTAGAGTTAGCACAATGGTGATTGCTCCAAGGACATTAAAACAATGTTCCCCTCAAAAATACTTAGGCTAGAATAAATAACAGACACTTAGCTTTGCAAATAAGTGAATGTTTTACTCACAGAGTTTCCAGAAGTAGCATCAAACAGGTTCTCCACCCGCTGGCAGTAAAATGAAGACCAAAAAAAGGTTCCTTACAAAACAGATCATGCAATCTTTTGGTTAGCAAAGATGCAGGCTGTGAAATCTCAATTTTGGAGAGATTCAATTCACTTAGGTTTTCTTGCATCCAGAAAACATTAGCTGCACAGCTCCTTTCTTTGCTTGATGTAGGAAGCACAAAAAGAGAAAGAGAAAGCGGGGGAACAGAGGCCTGCCAAGCCACACCCACTCTGGTAACTTGAGTTCAGGGCTCAGCTTAACCCTTTCATCCATGCAAGTGTGAGTCAGTTACTGTATATTACACCACCTGACCCACAACCAGACCCACAATGCTCAGGAATATGCAACCCAACTTCTAATAATAATATAAAGTTCAGGGGAAACCCTGAACTTTAGCCCACCTATGGCATCCCACACTTTCTTATGAAAGCCTGCTTTGTAGTCTAGGAAGTGATCTGTTGGGGGCTTTCAACTTGCCTCTGATAGTGGGTGAAAGCAAAAGGCGAAATATAAGATTTACAGAATGTAATAACTCTTTTCTCTCTCTTTTTGCTTCTTGTGAGTCTGGCACCTTTTATTGTGTGCAGCACCTGAATACAAAGGGATCCTTTAGAAAGCATAACACGAGTCCTGTTTCCCCCCTTTCTCCTGCAGCAATGGCACGTGGATGTTCAGTGCACCAGACCATATGGTCTTCCCATATTCCTGTCCAGCCTTCATCCTCCGCTTTATTGAGACAGAAGGTCAGAGGCCTTTCATTCCTCATATGTTCTTTTGCACGTGTACCATGGGATGAAGGTGAAAAACATGGCACTGTTATATGCTATGGCACAGGTGATGAGCCTTCAATCTATGGGTGAAATCCCATCAGGGGTTTAAATTTCGTCCACAAGGTAAAGGTAAAGGGACCCCTGACCATTAGGTCCAGTCGTGTCAGACTCTGGGGTTGCAGCGCTCATCTCGCTTTACATCTTGCGTACAGCTTCCGGGTCATGTGGCCAGCATGACTACTGATAAGCTGCTTCTGGCGAAACCAGAGCAGCGCATGGAAACGCCGTTTACCTTCCCGCTGGAGCGGTCCCTATTTATCTACTTGCACTTTGACATGCTTTCAAACTGCCAGGTTGGCAGGAACTGGGACCGAGCAACGGGAGCTCAACCCATCACAGGGATTTGAACCGCCGACCTTCTGATCAGCAAGCCCTAGGCTCTGCGGTTTAACCCAAGCGCCACCCGCTTCTCAGCTAGGTGCACAAGGTAGTTTTCCCCAAATCACCTGCCCTATACCTGATATGATGCCAGGTGTGAGGCAGGTAGACATGTGTTTTCCAAGGCACAATCAGGAGTCTTAAGGTGTTTTGTGTTGGCACAGGAAATCAGGCTTTGGCTGTCCCACCCATTAGCTGATGTGTAGTAAAGACAAAACATGTTGGATTGGCTGTTTGAGAAAGTTCCCCACAAGGAGCTCACTTGCTCAGCCAATGCCTGCAAAGAGCAGGCTTCTATTCCCCTGCGCATTGGCTGTGCGACTATAGGTTTCGCTGTCTAGCACTTGGGAACCACTGTGCAAGGGATTTTAGCAGGTGGACGAGACAACCCACCTCTCCCTCCTCTGGTGTCATGTGACTGACAGGTGGATTGTTCTGCCCATAATTAGAGATGGGGAACTATTCCTGCAAGTAATGCACTCCTGCCAAAAAGCTCCTTTTCAAAGAACTATTGGGAATAATTCATCTTTAGTAGTTGAGTGATCAAAGTGACATATTTAAATTTTATATGTGCAAAATGCAACTCTGGGAGGATATTTAGTTTCTTTCTCTCTATTATGCTAAGGGTAATGATTAATAGGAAAACCCTGCAAGCAAAATTAATGTGAAAAAGTTTGATTTACATACTGGAACTGGAGGAAATTTTGTCTGTGAAAATAAAAAAACAAGAAACAGGAGGTGCTGAAAATGTCACAAGAGTTTTGGCCCTAATTTTGTTCTCTCCAGGAGCCTGCTAAAATGTTTACATTAATATTTTACTTGGATGATATAATTGATAGCATAATGTGTGTAAAACAATAGATGTTTACTGATGCTTGGCACTTAGCCTCTCCCCCCTCACCACCAATATTTATAATATCAAAGCCCAGGGGATCCCAACTGCTTTTGGCCTGGTGGAAGGGAGTACATCTGGGATTCCAAGAAACTGTCCCGGTCACCATAAAATACCCATTTCACAGAAGAAAAACTGACAATACTCCAACCTCTCCTACACACATAACAACAGACAAAATGCCTACATCCCTCCAAAAACAAATCAATTATAGTCAAAGCAGAAATATTTGCAGTGTTTGCAGCCCAGCGTAGCCCCACCCCCACCCTCTGGTCCTTGGATCTTCAGTCCTGAGCGCCAATGGCCAATGAGAGATGCCATAGCCTCTTCTGCCAGCTCTTAGGGGTTTTTTTTGTTTTTGCTTTAATAGGCAGGTGGCAAGTGCCACATTGGACACCGTGGTGTTAACCATGACTACATCTGCTCTATAAATTTAAAACAGCGTCATATCACTTTAAACTATCATTGCTTCCCCCATGCAAAGAATCCTGGGAACTAAAGTTTGTTCAGGGTGCTAGGAGTTGTTTGGAGAACCCTATTCAGCTCATAGAGCTATGATTCTTCAGAGTGGTTTAACAGTCAGTTCTTATTCCCTGGGAACTCTGGGGTCCTTTATGCAATCCTTCTCCTGTCTGCTAATTTCCATCATAGAATTGTAGAGCTGGAAGGGACCCTGAACTTCTGTGATTAGAGTGACATATTTATATGTCCAGGTGGAGAATTACTGTGAGTCTTGCTGATTTTGCAACTGCATTCTGCCCATTTGCAGTGTTGGTACTGAAATGTTGCAAAGATCAAGCAAGCAGTCTCATTCTCTGGCAAAACATTCGTTTCAAAAATTGGCTGTGCTTTTTTCTTTGTGCTTCAATGCTGGCAACATGCAAAGGAATGTGTGGTGTGTGCACATGCTGCTGACTAATTCTGAATGTTAAATTAAGGGAACAGAGAACTGCATTTTGCAAGATTCCGCCTAATAATAGCCTTTAAAACACACAAAACAAAATTGTTATAAACACAGTAACTTGCTTTTGAACAGTACATTCCAAATCCTTTCTGGATCCAAAGCACTTATAAAGAACAATTGCAACAAACTTATCTATTTGACAATATCCATGTTAAAATTCCAAGCGTTTTCTTTTTTTACTGTGTATATTTATGCATTAAATCCCAGCAGGATCCCACATTTTTGCAAGGACTGCTATGATAATAATTAGGCACTGGAGTAACAGAAATTGTCTAAGTGACTTTATTTGATACAAAATTCACTGATTTGACTGAATTAAGACAAAGAAATATATTGTGCATTGTGTGGATGAAGGAAAGTGCTATTCTTTCAAGTTCTTTGTCTGCATCTCAATCTGTCATGTGCCTACTGATAGCTTTGAGAGTATAAATGCTTATTGCTTACTTCTCATTGTAACACATTATCAATTAATTGCTCACAAATCTCTGCTCTTAGTCTGTGTAGGTTGTAAGGAGTGGTAAGTCATTAACTTTCAATGACAGCCTGTTTGAATTACAATACAAGCCTTGCAAGGTATGAAATTTGCAAGTTTAATTAGTTGAAAACAACCCCTTTGTCTTCTCAAACCCTGCTGGTAGGGCCAAGAACACAGCCACAGCACTCTGGCCCTCCTACAACCCTTCCCCCCATTTCTCACCAGTAGGATTTCAGCTGCTCGCCTGCAGAGGCTTGCATCAGTGGCCTGCCTTCTGTGTTCTTTGCTGATCTAACACATGCACGGTTGGATTCCTGGGGAGTAGGAGTACCTGTAGGAAGAACAAAGTCAGCTCCGCATTGTTCCCTCCCTGTGTACTGAATAGCAACAGATGCCTAAATCAAAGGATAAAGAATCAGCCATCAAGCCTTTGCTTATCAACAAACACATTATCTTTTTTTTTTAAGGATACAGGAATCAACTGTATACAACCTGAGAAACTCATGATAGAGAGCATCAATTATCTAACCAAAGAGAAGGAAATTCACAAAGCTATAAAGGCTCAGATCCCCTTTGTTGTGCGTCCCACAGATTCAACAAAACTTAGGCAGACTGTACATGATTTACATTTTATGCTGTTTAAGGTAGAAAACAGGAGGTGTGTAAATTGTGGCATGGAGATAGTGAATAGAGAGAGGTTTTTCTCCATCTCACAGAGCACTAGAACTCAGGATGAAAACAATACCTCTTCACACCACATTATTAATGCAATATGGTGGCCAACTTGGATGGCTTTAAAAATAGATTAGAGAAATTCATTGTTGACAATATAAGAATGATAAGGCTGTCAATCGCTGCTAGTCATGACAGCTCTGGGCAACCTGCAGGCTCAGATCCAATATGTCTCTGAATACCAGTTCCTGGGGAAAATGAGATGGAGAAAGCTATTGTGCTCATCTTCTACTTGGGGTTCCCTAAAGGCGTTTGGTTGACTACTGTGAAAACAGAATGCTGGACTACATGGGCCTTTGGTCTGATCCAACAGGGCTTGTTTGATGCACTTAAGATAACCACTTACAATTGGTATTATAACTGGTTCCCCCTCTCCCCAGATTGGACCTCTTCCAATCCACACTGATTAGCTGTAAAATAACTCAAGAATATTTGAAGGGAGTGAGACAAGACTAAATCAAACTGGTGTGTTATTAGTAGCTTTTTCACAAGCACCCCATAGCAAGTTGCAAATAACAATAAAGTTCATTAATACAATATATGAAAAAAATGAAGTGCAATATGAGGCAATGGAAACATGAAAGGAGCCCATCCTGATGCCCATCCTGATGTCTAACCACCACAGAGGTAGGATGCAGGTGGCGCTGTGGTCTAAACCACAGAGCCTAGAGCTTGCCAGTCGGAAGGTCAGCGGTTCGAATCCCCGCGATGGGGTGAGCTCCCATTGCTCGGTCCCAGTTCCTGCCAACCTAGCAGTTTGAAAGCACATCAAAGTGCAAGTAGATAAATAGGTACCACTCTGGCGGGAAGGTAAATGGTGTTTCCGTGCGCTGCTGTGGTTCGCCAGAAGCGGCTTAGTCATGCTGGCCACATGACCTGGAAGCTGTTTGCGAACAAACACTGGCTCCCTCAGCCCGTAAAGTGAGATGAGCGCCACAACCCCAAAGTCATTCGCGACTGGACTTAACTGTCTGGGGTCCTTTACCTTTTAACCCCCATAGACAGCCTCAAATAAATATATACATACAAGCATCTGCTCCAAAGAAGCACTCAGATGCTTGGGGAAAGAGAAATATCTTCTGAAAATATGTCAGTTCCAAGGATGAGGAGGTGGTGTTGAGGTCATTACTGAAAAAACAATGCACAGAGGATAAACTCTGTGTGCTGATTACTGGGATCCACATCGCTAGCAATGACAATGATCTGTGTTTTTCCATGAACCTCTCTCAATTGGTTCATGTCTCTAATTTGGCATGAGCTTATTTCAAGGAATGGCAAAAAAAAGAAAGGAAGACAGGAGGAGGGACCAAAATGTTATTATATTTCACCAGAACACTTACCATGCTCCATAAGGCAGGCTTTGTCATTAAGTTTGAGGGATAAAGCACAGGCTATCATGGGTACCATCTCTACTAGGAAATAATATAGTTCCAACAGATACTCAGCAGAAAAACAGCAGAGTTTCATTGTGTGCAGTACCGTGAAGTCAGTACCTATTACAGTTCTTGAGCCCTGGAGTGAAAGCTTAAGTATGTTTACTCAAAAGTAAGTCCTACTGAGTTCATTTAGACTTAGTCCCTAGCAAGTATGTTTAAGACTGTAGGCTTAATAATGCTCAGAAACATACGAATAGACCTAATTATTGCCAGCCTAATAATACTTATAAATGTATTCTCTGCGGCTGTGGTTGGTGGGGCAGAACAAGATGGCGAGCATTGCTTATCATTATGAAGGTCACTGCACAACACCAAGACAGGGAGTGGCAAGGGGGCAGGGAGGTTGGCACAGTGTGTGTGCAGTGGCTGAACAGATCTGATGTTCCCACTTCTCTGCCTGAATTACGTAAACCTGTTGGTTGCCAGCAGTGACCTCCGTGTTGGGAAGCCAAGTAAGTGGTGCTGCCCTGTGAGGTGCTACTGCCTCCCTGAAAAGGCTGCTTGGTGTGCTCACTGCTGGCACTGATGCATTAGGTAAAGAACTGGTTGCTTTTTCATGCCTTTGGCCAAATATCTGGCTTGATTTATTGTCAGTTAGGTTTTCCTTTCTTTGTTGCTGCTGCTTTCTTTTTTATTGTTTTGAAATGTATGGTCACTTTATCATCATCATCATAATCAATGTGCCTTTATAGTGATTATTTTGCTTTGGTCATAGTCGCTTTGGTTATAGATATACATATTTTATAAATTAAAAATAAAACTTTGCCGTTAGATGTTTTGTAAATGGCTTTAAGTTGTGTGTTTTTAAAAAACAAACAATCAAGCAAGCAGTGTTCAACATTTATGAAATAAATAAATATTAAGATATTAAATATAGAGAGTCAAGAAGACCATAAGAGGAACCTGCTGGATCAGGCCAATGGCCCATCTAGTCCTGTATCCTGTTCTCATAATAGCCAACCACATTCCTGTGTAGAACCTGCAAACAGGACCCGAGTGCCAAAGCCCTCTCACTGGCATTCAGAAGCATTGCTGCCTCTGATTGTGGAGCCAGAGCTGTTGTGAAACTTCCCCCCCGGGGGGGGCAAGTTGTTAGACTGACCCCCAGGCAGGAACGAAGCCTCTGTGTACTCCTGGCTACTCGAGTCCAGGGGAACATTAATAATATGTGATTGTTCCCAGCGTCAAGAACAACACACACAAGCCGTGAAGGCTAAAACTACTTTATTGCAGTTAAAATGCAGAGTATGCCTCTGTGTAGCCAGCTCATAAATTCAGAGCTGCCTGTAATTGCGTCCAGCATCTCCGAGCCGGAACAGAAAGTAAGAATACAACAGTACATTACAATGACATCACATGTGTGGGAAGGCTGATAGGGCTGGTGGATTTCCCACAGGGTGAATACATGACTCGTAGTCAGGTGACCTCGCTGCTGAGGCTTTTCGCAGCTCGGCTTGTAATAATATCACAACAAGAGCACAGCCCTCAGTGCAGATGGGCAAGAGGTGATCATCCCTACCACCAATCTGAGGTACAAGAGATTCCATTCTGCACCCAGCATTCTCATATTCCAGTCGGTCACTTAACAGGTATCACAACAGCAGTAACAGTGGCTTTTTCTTCACAGCACTTGATTTTTTTTTTAAAGAGTCATAGGCAAGCCAGGGACTGACAGTTCAGCAAATCTGACATTGTCGTTGCTCTCTTCCTTGTCATTCCAACAGCATGGAGTTTTGTGCATTCATGCCAAGATTTAGGCTGAAGCCATCATCGGAATCATTCCAGTGCTCTTTGTTTACCACCACTGGGATCGCAGAATAGTAGTTTAATTTTATAGAGTTCATTTGGCCAAAGAAAGCATTTGTGTCCCTTGGCATCGGAACAGAAAACACAAAAGGCACCATATACGCCTGAGTTTAGATTGGAATTTTGCAGCGATGGCCTCTGACATGTAGGAAATTCAGTAGCAATGAGATGGGAATATATAATGTCTTGGTTTGGCACTGGTTATAGCCTGCTTTAATAGCAAAGCATGTGCAAAGCCTCACTGTTCTCTGTTTTAGGAGTTCTTTTTTATTCTTCTTCTGGTAGGTGAAGGAGTAATGCTTGCCTGGAATCTCCTACAAGAAGTTGATTAACCATTGATATTCAGGAATGAATTATGGGATTCTTTTATGTGTAGGAGAAATACTGTGATCAGGGACCTAATTTTCTAACTGCTAAGTAGTTATTAAAGCAGGAATCATATGGATAATTTAAGATATTTATTACAACAACTAGTTCTGAGGCAACTGTTAAGTACTGCACAAGTTCAGGTAAATCACTTTTGCAATTTGACCCAATTGCATGCCACTCTCAGGTTCTGATAGCACAGTTGATAAAGGTCAGCACGACAAAGAAAACAAAAACTGGCTACTGCAGACTGAGGTGATCATAAGAGCAGGCCCTATGTGTATTTCTCTGTGTCTCATCTTGTCCCATAAAACTGACAAACCGTGACCTCTTCTTCCATCTGTGAGCCAAGCCAGGAGTGCATGAGCAAATACAGAATCTTTCTGTGTTGAGCTCTGCCACAAGGACTATGGAATTTTCCTCACCAGAATCCCAGGAAACCTAAGCCGTAGCATCTTACAGAAAGGTTTCAAGACCTTTCTGGTTAGGTTGGCTTTGAGGTGTTTGGGGCTAAGCCAAGAGGTGGAGTGTGTGTTTTTCTATTATACTCTAAGGGAAAGGGTTATAGCTCAGTAGCAGAACATCTGTTTTGGATGCAGAAGGTCTCAAGTTCAATCCTTGGCATAAGGAAGGGCTCCACCTGAGAAATTTTAACTGGATAAGCCATGAATTCAATATAGAATCTTCTGCCTGCACAGCATCTGCAATACCACTGAATGATGGTCTTTTTCATGCTGAGGAGCTGAATTTGACACACAGATTGTGTAGTACCTATGTAAGATCATCCAAAAGGTAGACCTCCTCTGGGATTTCCATCCAGACCTCCTCTGGGATTTCCACATCCACGTATAAAACTCTAAGCACCAGAACATCATGGCTCATGACATACATAATATTGGACGCTGGAAAGCCAGCAGAGTTCAGATATTAAATGAATGATGTTACATCACTGCTGAGATGTCCACAGGAATCCGGGAGAGGCTTTGCAAGCATATGTCCAATTCCCTACAAGTTTAGCCATATCCACTAAACTCACATCTAACCACAGCAAAATGGTTGCTTGAATCACAGCTAAGCAGAATCATAACAGTCCTTTTGCCACTCTTATCCATATTTTAAGGTAACATTATTCTCATGCCAATTTAAATGGCCCCCAATATATATCCTTGTTATAATGCATGGTGTGTTAAAGCAATAATAGAATAGTAAGAAATAATAATTTAAAACAATTTTAATAACTGAAAAAATACACTTCATGGCAGGAATTGCTGGCTAAAAATGCAGTTGAACAAAATTTAAGAAGTGATACCAGGAGGGGAAAATATCAGCTGCCATTAAGCAACCAGAAATTAGCATACTGCATATTGTAAAATCTTGGGTGAGCACTGTTTAAAAGGCTTAGTTTCTGAGTGTGCACATAATCTTCATGAGGATTTCCTAATAACAGTAACCAAGATTGTGATCTTAATTACACCTGTATTTATCCATTGTAACACCATTACCTGCAGTGGATTCATTTTCTAATTAGCATATTCATATCATAATCCATTTTACTGAAGAAGTTAATTATATCTCATAGAGGGGCAAAAAGTAATATTCTAGAACTTATCCATCACAGTAAGAATGGTGGAAGGGCTGGATTAACCAAAAGTCAAAAGTGAGTCAGTGTAAACTAAGGATAAGCTTGGATTCCCTAGTATCGTATAATTAGCGGAGCTGCTAGCCTACCTTGTTCCCCATGCGGAAATTGTTTAAATGTCCAGGTAGGTGCTTTATCACAACAAAGAGGACAGGTTAGCAAGTTGGAACGTGTCCAGAGGAGGGCAACCAAAATGGTCAAAGGCCTGGAAACGATGCCTTATGAGGAACGGCTTAAGGAGCTGCGTATGTTTAGCCTGGAGAAGAAGGTTAAGGGGTGATATGATTGTTATTGTTCAGTTGTTCAGTCATGTCTGACTCTTCGTGACCCCATGGACCAGAGCACGCCAGGCACCCCTATCCTCCACTGCCTCCTGTAGTTTGGCCAAACTCATGCTAGTCGCTTCGAGAACACTGTCCAACCATCTCATCCTCTGTCGTCCCCTTCTCCTTGTGCCCTCCATCTTTCCCAACATCAGGCTCTTTTCCAGGGAGTCTTCTCTTCTCATGAGGTGGCCAAAGTACTGGAGTCTCAACTTCAGGATCTGTCCTTCCAGTGAGCACTCAGGGCTGATTTCTTTAAGGATGGATAAGTTTGATCTTTTTGCAGTCCATGGGACTCTCAAGAGTCTCCTCCAGCGCCATCAAGGTTGTGTCAAGAAAGAAGATTCCGCCTAAACATTAGGAAGAACTTCCTGACAGTAAGAGCTGTTCGACAGTGGAATTTGCTGCCAAGGAGTGTGGTGGAGTCTCCTACTTTGGAGGTCTTTAAGCAGAGGCTTGACAGCCATCTGTCAGGAATGCTTTGATGGTGTTTCCTGCTTGGCAGAGGGTTGGACTGGATGGCCCTTGTGGTCTCTTCCAACTCTATGATTCTATGATTCTAGGTTGGCCATATTCCAAGGAATGAGGAAATTTAAAATTCTGGAGGTTTGTATAGTTTAAGTAACAAAGATACCCATGCACACTATACATCCTTTAAATGTTTATTCGATGCCTGTCTGTGTTTCTACTACACAGGTGACTTTTTGTGAATAAATGAGTAAAGGAAAGAGAGTGAGTAAATGAGTAAAGGAAAGAGCGTGAGAATGGCAGCTGAGTCTGCAAAGTATGGAGCAGAACACAGCTCTGCATAAGACTATCTAATAAAGCTGCAAAAAATGCCAATTTTTTGTTTTGTTTTGTTTTGTTTTGTTTTAAAGAATGAGAAGTAGGCTTCCCAAAGGAGCTACCAGACAATTGCTGGTCAATGTCTAAGCTTCTCCCTGATACCTGTATAACTAACAGCAATGCAATCCTTATTATGGTTAGCAGGACTAGAGACTGGATCTTCCATAAACTTGTTACCTATTTTCCACAACTTTCCCTGATTCTATAGACTTCTCCCATGGGAACTTTTAAAAAGCATGCTCTGACTGCTGGATTGTGAAATGGAGTGTTCCACAATCTATAGCGTATACCAGGGTCCGGCACGCTATCACTGCGTTGCTTTGCTTTTAATGCCTGGCAACCCCTGGCTATTAGCAGAGTTCAAAGCCACAGCGAAAGCTTGTGTGTAACTGCCAAGGCAGCCCAGTAATAACTCACTGAAGCGTTGTCTTCTTAATGAGCTAACTTTATTTACAAAAACAATAAATCTTCTCCCGGAGTGCTCAGTTCCATGACTGCTCCGGTCGGTGAAAACGAAACCAAAAAATACAGCTCACACAGACAAAGACAAAAGCCCGTATGTGAACTGCCCACACAGTGATCAGTGCGTCACAGCAGAGCATTTAACTCTTCAGGCTCTGATACTCTCCACACCCCCTCTCGCGCTGGTTCACTGTGGAAAACAACAGTACATCAACTTATACAAGAGATAACCCTTTACAGAACTCCTCATGTCTTTGAAAGGTTAACGGTTTTGTGAAACCATCAGCTAAATTTTCAGTACTCGGACAATAGCTGAGTTTCACCAATCCTAATTGAACACTTTGGCACACATTTTTAAACCTGATATCCAGATGCTTTGTTCTGGCCTTAAACTGCGCTGACTCCGCCAATTTTAGACAAGGTTGATTGTCTTCCCAGATGACAATGGGTAAATCACAAACACCGTAGATTTCTTGTACTAAACATTTATAGAACTCTACCTCTCTGCACAAATCGGATAGAGCACTAAACTCAGCTTCGGTGGAGGAGAGTGCGATTAGACTCTGTTTTTTCGACCTCCAACCGATCAGAGAATTTCCAAATTTTACTACTGAACCAGATACAGATTTCCGATCTTCTAGATTGGCCCAATCGCTGTCTGTGTAGCACGTAAGTTTTGGCTCACCCTGTGCTGACAGCTTGAGGCGGAAATCTTTAGTGTCGTGCAGGTATCTTAACACTCTTTTTATACCATTCCAGGCATGGACACTAGGTTCTGAAGCTTCTCTGCTCAGCAAATTGACTGCAAAAGCTATGTCTGGTCGAGTCCACTGGGACAAGTATAACAAACTTCCCAAAGCAGACTGAAAGACTTCGGGGCTTTCAAAAACGGCTTTATCCCCGACTTGGGAATCTTTTATGAAACTTGCTTCCATGGGTGTTCTAGTACCCTTGCAGTCAGACATCCTAAATTTTCCTAGTATCTGCTCAATTTTGCCTTCCTGGCTGAGCATGAAACTACCATCTTCAATCCTGTCAACCTGTACTCCTAGGTAGTTTTTCACAGGTCCTAGGTTTTTGTGTTTAAAGTATTTGCCCAACTCTTTAGCAAATTTTTGCACCTGTTTCTGGCTCCTTGCCAGAAATATGATGTCATCTACAAAAACCAACAGTAGCTCCTGTTGCTCCTGAGAGCCCTTCAGATATAGGCAGCTATCCGCCAAGCTTTTCTGGAAACCCATTTTTTCCAAGACATTATTGAGATACAAATTCCAATTTCTGGCCGATTGTCGCAGACCATAAATTGACTTGTGGAGTTTCCACACTAGATTTGTACCTTCCTCTTCAAAACCTGGTGGTGGCAACATATACAACTCTTCTTCCAAATTTGCATTTAGATAGGCCACATCTATATCAAAATGCTGCACAGTGAAACCTCTTTGAGCAGCTGATGCTAGAAGCATGCGAAGAGACTCACTGCGAGAAGTGGGAGCATAAACTTCTGTAAAATGCAACCCCTTCTGCTGTGTGAAACCCCTTGCGACTAGCCTTGCCTTATATTGTGGTTCACCAGATATTGTGGGTTTGAGTCTATATACCCACCGGCTGCCCACAGCTCGCTTGCCCTCTGGCAGTGGTGTGGTGCTATAGACTCCTAGCGATCTCATGGAGTTCAATTCCTTCTCCATCGCTTCCTGCCATTTGCTAGCTTCCTCTGGAGGTAACCTCTGAACCTCCTCAAAGCTTTCTGGCTCACATTGAGCCATGCAAGCCCATACACTGGTTGCTGTGAACCGTTCGGGTGGTTTACCTTTTGTTGTGCGTGCTGACCGTCTTAGCACAACGTCAGGTACCCCCTCTGACTTCCCTACATCAGAGTCAGACTTCGTGTCAGAGATCTCACTCAGTGACTTACTGCGTCTCCGTGTCACCTCGGGACTAGATGTGGGTGACATAGGCTCACTCTTTACTTCGTGTCTCACTGCTCTTGGAGTTACCGGACTAGGTACTCTTTCAGGTTCCTGTACTTCTCCTTCCTCATCATCAGACACATCTAGACTGTCTAGGAGAATATCAGGATTCCCGTGAACACGCCTCCACCCATCTTGTTCGCAGAACTCAGCACTTCTGCTAATGTGGATACGTGATTGGTCACCTTCTGCATTCACAAACCTCCAGCCCTTACAATTTGGCTCATAGCCACAGAAAATCATCTTCCTTGATTTGGGGCTTCCCTTCCTTCTCTTAGATTTGGGGAAAAGAACATAGGCTTCACAACCAAAGGTTCGGAAGAAATGCACTTTTGGCTTCTTGCCATACAGTACGAAATAGGGTGTGTCCCTCACAACAGAATTGTAGGCCCTATTCAAACAAAAATTGGCAGTCCGCCAGGCTTCCGCCCAGAAGCGTTGCGGCAAATTAGCGTCAAAAAGCATGGCGTCCGCAGCTTCCCCTAACGTGCGGTTGCGGCGTTCTGCAACACCATTCTCCTGTGGACTGTCAGGACAGGTCAATCTGTGCTTAATGCCCTTTTTCCGAAAGAAATTTCTCAGATCTGACCCTAGGAACTCCCCGCCTCGGTCACTCTGAAAACTTTTCACCTTTAGGGAAAATTGAAGCTCAATTTCAATGACCCAGTCCTTTACCACTGAGGCCGCCTCCCTCTTGTCTTTCAAAGGGAACAACCACGACATTCTAGAATGGTCGTCAACAAGGACTAGAGCATAATGGGACCCGCCAAGACTGGCAGTAGCCATAGGACCGGTCAGATCCATATGAATAAGCTCAAAACACCGTGTGCTTACCCGTTCTGACCTTGGGTAGCTACACTTCTTGACTTTAGCACGTTTACATGCTCTGCAATCGAGAAATTTAGAGCATGACTTGAACTTGCACCCGTGAGCACATTCTGGTACTTTGCTCACATATTTCCAGCATACATGCCCCATTCTTCGATGCCAGAGATGTTGACACCTATCATGCACAGGAGCATTGACACACTGTGCTTGCGCTGTATCTGGGCTACTCCTGTCTGTTTGCCCCCTCCCATCTAGGACAAACAGCCCATCCTTGCTTCGGCTTTTCACACTAACTAGCACTACCCCCTCTTTGGAGATAGAGCATGTGTCACCTTCAAAACAGACCTTAAAGCCATCTCTTAGCAATGCAGGTACTGATAACAAACCACTTTTCATGCCAGGTAACACATAAACATTTAGCTGTGCATGCAAGCACTGCATAAAATAAGAACCAGTAGAAGAAAGTGTCCTGGTGCTTCCATCTGCCAAGTTGACTTGCTTCTTTTCAGCAACTTCTTTGCAGTTCTGCAACTGGCCATCAGGGGGGCATAAATTGTCTGAAGCTCCCGAGTCGATGATCCAAGATAAACTGCTTTTCTGTCCTCCCCGGACTGTTGCCATGGCAGCAGATAAGTTCTGAAAAACTTTGCCTCCTTCAAAGCCTTTGCCACGGCCTCTGGCACGTCTCTGGTTTCCTCCTCTCCCCCTTCTGGGTTGGTTGCCATGGGAACTTAATTGGCTGGCCTTTGAAGTCTCTTGCCAGGTGCAGTTTTGAGCTATATGGGAGGGAGAGTTGCACCGATAACATCTCCTTCCAGCATAAGCTTGTACAGTGGAGGAATCCTCCCTGCTTCTCTGCGAACTGCATTCTTTGCTAGCACAGCCACTCTTAGAAACAGAAACTGCTGCTTCTTTCTGGCGTCTTTGCTCTTCATCTGAAAGTCTCCCCGAAACATAGTGCAGGGTCAGGTCAGCGGTAGGCATAGCCTCAAATGAGAGACATAAATTTTCAAAACTTTTATCAAGGCTGGATAACAGAATATACACCATAACGTCCTCTGCAAACTCAATTTTGTGTTGCCTCAGCCTATGAAATGCTGCCAAAACGCTAGCTATGTGGGTTTTCACGCTTTCCCCAGGCTTTAGTTTCAGCTCAAACAGATGCCTCATAGCATGTAGTTTTGCTCCAGCTGTTTCTCTTTGGTGCACACGTACTAAATTTTGCCAAGCCTCATGTGCACATGCAGCTTGCTGGACGTGGGGTAACACAGAAACATCACAGCTCATGACTATGGCACAAAGCGCTCTCTGATCTTTGCGTTTTGCTGCAGCAGCTGTGTTTAGCTCTGCCTGCGTGGCTCCATCAGGGGCAGACACTGGGGGGGCTGATACACAATCCCAAAGGTCCTTCCCCAATAGCCAAAACCTTGCCCTTTGTTGCCATTCCTCCCAGTTATGGCCATTCAAGGGTGCAAAAGGTGGAGCAAAGCTGTCCTTATTGCCATCCATCTCCCAGCTCCTTTGGGGCTCTTAGCGTACTCACTCAGTAGCTCTCCTGGCTCCCTTCCTGGGCTGGAACGATAGCTGCTTTCACTTCTGTGTCCAGCTTCTGCCAGCGAGTTCCACTGCCCTATGCCGACTGCATCAAGACAGGCTTCTCCAGCTGGCTGCGTGGGCGCCTTGCAGCTAACACTGTGCTTTTAATTACATCCATAACCTGCTGGATTGTGAAATGGAGTGTTCCACAATCTATAGCGTATACCAGGGTCCGGCACGCTATCACTGCGTTGCTTTGCTTTTAATGCCTGGCAACCCCTGGCTATTAGCAGAGTTCAAAGCCACAGCGAAAGCTTGTGTGTAACTGCCAAGGCAGCCCAGTAATAACTCACTGAAGCGTTGTCTTCTTAATGAGCTAACTTTATTTACAAAAACAATAAATCTTCTCCCGGAGTGCTCAGTTCCATGACTGCTCCGGTCGGTGAAAACGAAACCAAAAAATACAGCTCACACAGACAAAGACAAAAGCCCGTATGTGAACTGCCCACACAGTGATCAGTGCGTCACAGCAGAGCATTTAACTCTTCAGGCTCTGATACTCTCCACACTGACCTCACACATTCTTTCTCCTCATGCCTTTCCATTGGACACTTCCAAGTGACCTTTCTGTCATATGTTTTGTGAATGATCTGAGATGTTATGGACAATGTTCATATAAGCAGATTCTGCAATGCTGTATGTTAACTCTTACGCTCCAGGCACCAGAGCATGGGAAGAAGATCAAATGTTTCAGAAGCCCTGCCACAGAAGTGTTTCCAATCCATCAATATGGGGTTCAAAAAAAGGGGGAAAGAAGATATTAGTCAAAATGTTTGTCTCAGATATCTCTAAATCTTATATTGCCTCAAGCTGAGTCTGTGGGAGCACTTCATTTTTATTTCTGCCTGCTTTCTCGATAGCCATGGGGTGCTGTGATTTTGTTTCCGGAAGCACAAATCCAGCTTGTCCCATTAATATTAGTCTTGCAGAGACAAAGTTCTCAGTAGATTGTAGTCCAGATTATATTTTTCTATATGAGAGGTAACATATATGATGTGTATGTCTTCATAATATATTTTACCCAAGCACAATCTTACTATGTGATATTTTCTACCCCCTCCTAGGATATTCTTTAGAAAGAGACCGCCGCTCACCACCAGCATCCCAATATATTTTGCATTTGCCTCTAGACAACAGATAGTCATCTGATGGCCCATCAGCCATCCTCTACTATACCTGCAAACAGTGTTTTTTTCTGGGGGGGGCACAGGGGTACACATATCCCTAAACATTTTGTGAATCTTTGTACTTTTGTCCATTTACTGCATTTATTTTCCCTAATTTGAATGATAAAATGGTGGTTTTCTGGAGTCAAAATGAGAGTACCCCTAAACATTATTATTTTTAAGGGGGGAAGCACTGCCTGCAAATATCATCCACTTCTGTTAAAAGGAAAAGAAGATATAATCATTTTATTAAAAAAAAAATCCAATAATGAGTGGAGAGGAAATGAAGACTTGTTTTTTTCCTGAAGCAGACTTAGCCTGTGAAGTGCTTTGGAGGGAGGGAGGCGGTTTTCTAACAAAACTGGGGGCCTGAACTGAATCTTGTAGTCAATGCACACTCCTAGTTTTTAAGGCTGCATTGTTGACCAAACTGATACAGTAAAACTGTTTTTGATTGACAGAAAAGGTGCCTCTGTAGCTAGTTTTAACACAAGTACTTGTAAAACTACCTTGTACAAGATATTTATCCAATATATTTATTCTCTCACTATCCAAAATTAAAGAACCTATTGCTTTTGCTTCTGAATGATTGTTTTTGCGCAAATTAAAATTTATGCAAATTAATTTAATTAATATACTCTGAATTTCCTTTAATCAGATCACAGCTTGAATAATTTTTATTTCCTAAAGCTGAATGTTTTCATTTTTACAGTTTCTTTTATTTATTTAACATGCTTTTTGTCGTGACTCAGCAAACTCAAGACAGCTGACAACAAATCAGTCATTATTCTTATTTTTAGCAAGTGCCCAGACACCTCCCACTGCAAGATCTGTTTTCTCAAAAAAGTAACTTTTGGATATTATGTCAAAGGTTTGCTAAACAAAATTGGAAAAGTCACAAAGATCTATACATCTACAAAGAGGTAAAATAAGTAATGCTGGTTGAACTTTGAAATTTAACTGGTCTCTGTCAATGCTGTACTTTCAAGGTGGTTTTTTTTGAAGTTCTTACCCATGAAAAATAAAGTTCTAGGACTTCATCATGGTGAAATGATCCATTTGTAAAGTTCACCTATGTTGCCCATTTCTATGGATTCTATACATACCCATCAAAGAAACAATTGTGAGAAAGGTCATATGAGCATTAAAAGAGAAATCAGAACACAATAGACAAGACTTTGTCAACCAATTATTGTTTGCCTTTGTTCTTTATGAGACAGGAACTGCAAGTGTAACTATCAGAAAGTTTCATTTTGTCTTGGTACAAATGAGGAATATTGCTTTCTGTTCAGCTTCAGCACCAGACAGATGCTAGGTAGAATAACTGAAGAATTTGATGTTAACAAATTCTGATACAAACTGATCCACAACACCTCTACTACCATATGGATTGGAAGCTAAGTTAAGCTATGACTTTCACATTTCCCAAATATTATGATGCTATTTTCATTTCAAAGAAGTATCAATGTGCGTTTTAAAATGCACATCTGAGAGAAAATGCATATATTGAAAGAATATAGTTAGAAATGATGACGACGACGACGACGACGATGATGATGATGATAATAATAATAATAATAATAATAACAACAACAACAACAACAACAACAACAACAACAACAACAACAACAACAACTCTGGGTGGCTTCCAACACAATATTAAAATACAATAATTCATCAGACATTAAAAGCTTCCCTGAACAGGGCTGCCTTAAGATGTCTTCTAAAAGTCTGGTAGTTGTTCTCTTTGACATCTGGTGGGAGGGCATTCCACAGGGTGGGTGCCAATACTGAAAAGGCCCTCTGTCTGGTTCCCTGTAGCTTGGCTTCTCGTAATGAGGGAACCGCCAGAAGGCCCTTGGCGCTGGACCTCAGTGTCCAGGTAGATCGATGGGGGTGGAGACGCTCCTTCAGATATACTGGACGGAAGCCGTTTAGGGCTTTAAAGGTCAGCACCAACTGAAATGAGTATATTGGGAGGAAACAGTTTAAAAATATGCTTTTAAAATACCTATTTATTCAAACTTTTTTTAAAAAGCAGATTAATGCAGAAGCTGGAATAGAACAGACTTATGAATGGAGACATAAGAAAGCAAAATGGACTAGAAATAGATTGATTCACCTATCTCTGTTCCAGGAGAATTTCCATTCATTTCAGTGGAAATAGCACAAGAGAACCTCATAGTTCTGAGGACTTTAAACTGGTAGAAATGTGTACTGCCATTGAAAGCTTTTGGATGGAGAGATAAATAACATGTTGCTCCTTACCTGACAAGCAGTGTTTTCATTCAAACCTGCAGTTCCCCAAAATGATTCCGATTTTTCATTAAGAGCCTAATATACCGTAACTTATATAGATGTGATTTGGCAAGTGTTGCAAAATTCATTAGCCATTAAAAAAAAAAAAGCAATGAAGCATAAGGGATATTAGATAGCATAATAATGAGCAAACTGCTACCTTTTCGCAGCGTAATTAAGCATTTGTTGTTATTACTGCCTGTTTCCAAAAATGGGTGTTTTGCTCTTGAAACCTAATGAGCACCAGCTGGGGCAGCGCTGCCGCATGCATAAATAAATGTATGTTTAACCTTTGTGCTGTGGTGGTTGCCCAGATTATTTTGCCTTGGGGGCATTCTGCTGAATGGCAGAATCCTGCCAAGTGTGTGGTGCTATGTTATCGTCAGGTCCCTTGCCATTCATTTAATTCTGCCCCATTTGTCATTGTAGTACAAGGATGTCTCAGCAAACAACATCTGGAAAGTGACTCGAGAAGTTCCTTGTTAATCATTTATTGGTTCTAGCAGAAGAGCTTTTAGTAAACAGGGCCTTATGTCAAATGTCTGGCAATATTTTTGGCGCACCAAGAAGATCTAAGGGATATTTTCAGCACTGAGTCCTTTCATAGACTTCAGTCTAGAAAATGATTAACTTTAGAAGCAGAGAGGCAAGTCCAGCTTTTTGGATTGGCAAAAGCTCATGGCAGCCTCTCCACAACAAGTGTTTGCATGTTTTATCTTGGGAATCAATAATATAATAGGTAAAGTGTTTGACCAGACTCCCTAAGAGCAATCATTTCAATCAACTACCTCTGTCTTGATAGGGAGGTGTGTTTCTGCGATGGCATTCAAGTGTAAAAGGACACATGGAAATGGATTGGGAAATCTGAAACACATTTAACCAAAACATTTATTTAATCCTGAAAAATTTCAACTTTCCTTCTAAGCCAATACCGCTCACATTCTGTAACCAATAAAGTTGTGGCCTAAATTTTGCTCATTAACCTAATATATGGTGTCCAGGTGTGATTATTCAACATAAGGAGGAGGCCATGGGGTCTTGACATGCAAATTTAATGCTGAAAAATTTCAAATTTCCTTCTCTCCATTTGTAATTTTATCTGTCCCCCATTGGTGTTTGTTAGCATCTTCAGTCTGTCCAAACCTGACTATATTGAATCACAATGATTTTGATATGAGTTCACTTAACTTTTTACCTTTTGGGTTTGATTGGGTTGCACCCCACATTTTCCATTCTCTCATAAAATGCTGCATTAATACTATTTTTCACTCCTTATTTCATATCTCTTTGTAATACTCCACGAAAAAGGAAAGGGATTTAGCATTCCTATTTACCAGTGGAGATGAAGGCTATGAGACAAGTGCTACTTCACACATGCAGATGTTAGATTACAGGTTGAAAACCATGTTAACTCACTTAAAAGGTCATATTTGAACCACTTGAGGTAAACTGATGGTGTCTTGAGTGGTCACCCAAGGACCCATTCACACCTTTGGCATCTTTGTATACTGACCACTGTTCTATACCCTTGGTGAAATAAGGTGAAAATTGTGTGTACATGCATATCTCAAAGCCAGTGTGGTGTAGTGGTTAAGAGTGATAGACTCGTAATCCGGGGAGCCGGGTTCGCATCTCTGCTCCTCCACATGCAGCTGCTGGGTGACCTTGGGCTAGTCACAATTCTTTGAAGTCTCTCAGCCCCACTCACCTCACAGAGTGTTTGTTGCGGGGGAGGAAAGGAAAGGAGAATGTTAGCCGCTTTAAGTCTCCTTTGGATAGTGAAAAGCAGGATAGCAAATCCAAACTCTTCTTCTTCTTCTTCTGAAATACATAATTTCCCTCCATCTCTATTTCTAGGTGTAAAGGCAGGGCATCACACCTAGGAATTTACATACACCAAATGTACATGTTATGACATTTGTGCAGAGTCTCAAAGCGGCTAACATTCTCCTTTCCCTTCCTCCCCCACAACAAACACTCTGT
Source organism: Lacerta agilis (assembly GCF_009819535.1). NCBI lineage: Eukaryota > Metazoa > Chordata > Lepidosauria > Squamata > Lacertidae > Lacerta > Lacerta agilis. The sequence goes on along the minus strand of NC_046316.1, from coordinate 66,264,809 downwards.
GAGGTGAGTGGGGCTGAGAGACTTCAAAGAAGTGTGATTAGCCCAAGGTCACCCAGTAGTTGCATGTGGAGGAGCGGAGACGCGAACCCGGTTCCCCAGATTATGAGTCTACCACTCTTAACCACTACACCACACTGGCTCTCTCTTGAAATTTATAAGAACTGTACAGTGTTGGAGATTCAAATTTTCTTATGTGGTTGCATTTTCTTGGCATCAACATCCAGCTATAAGGTAATCAATGACAAGGATTTTTTTTTAAAGCTGTGTATAACACAAATGGTTGATTAGTTCAATTTTTCCTACTGTTCTATTCTAACTGATTGAGGTCATGGTTGTATTTTGGTTGAGCTGAGATGGAGACCACCTGAGTTTCTCCGTTAAATATTTCCACCAGCCATGAAATTGGCCTTGCATTTATCCCATAGCTGTCAACCTTCCCTTTTTTTTGAAGGAAATTCCCCTATCAGTACTATAGTCTATAGTACAGTACTGATAGGTGAATTTCCCGCAAAAAAGGGAAGGTTGACATCTATGATTTATCCACAATGGCAGGAGAACTCTTAGGGCAATTGTGTAATTTTGCAAAAGCAAAAACTATGGGGTGACTTGGTGAACAAGAGTTCGCTGCAGGATTTTGCCCTGCATATACACTACTTGAAAGCACCCATTCCTGTTTTTGTGCCATGCTCCTACACTTTTAATTGTGAAGCAACCTTAATACTCACCATAAACTCTGTAATGTTGAAGCTGAACTTTTGAACTCACCATGTTTAAAGCTGGCTTGCGATTAGGCAAAGTGAGATTTCATATTCTATCCAACTGCTTTTCACTCACTGTATGAAGCAGCCTGAGTGTTAGAATTCAGCTCCTAAAAGGCAAATGACTGCATTTTTTTTAAAAAAACAACAACACACCAAACAAACAAAATACCCAGCTGGAAATGAAATGAAAACGAAATCATAGAAGCCTGTGGCAGGTCAGTCTGCCTTTACGGAAAATCTGTGCCTCTCTAGACCCTGAAATGGTAGTGTTTTGGCAGAACCTGACTGTGTCGAGATTATATTGTAGAATATATTCATTTATTCAAAAGCCTGCTTAATGTGGATGCTGACATCTTGGATGCTAGCTTGAATCACTGTTTCTTGCTAGAATAAGCTGTAAGATAATATGGAATTCGTCTCTCTCACCTTTTTTCAGAAGCAGAAAGCACAAATGATAGTTTAGGACTTATTGGTTGGATGACTTTGATGCTGCAGCATTAACACACCTGGGAATCATTTCATTATGTATGTAGGTAGGTGCTGTGTGGATACAAGACTCCATATACATTTGGCAGTAATTAGCTGGGCAACTTTGATGCTACACTACCAGCCTATATAGGAATCACATCGAACAGTAATTACAGTCTTGCAGTTCAAAGCAGTCCTACAGCTTGCAATACTCCCCAGAGATTGCGGTGTTCTGCTGTGTATTTTGGTATAAGGCAGCGACCAGTTTTCCTGGGGAGATCCTAAGGCAGCAAATCCCTCTTCACTGCCACATTTGCTCTACAAAGTGACAAAATAGGCAGTATGATTTAATCTGTAGGTGGACTGTACCACTTCTGTTTCCAGATGGGGAATCAAATGCTTGGATGGTTCTCCTACTTGAAAAAAAAAATGCATATAAATTTAGTATAGCAGAAGGGCCAAGTCTACCCTTCTGATTGACTTACTTGTTTTGAATATGAAGAGAGGTGTGTTTTTAATATAAAGGGGAACAGACAAACCATGCCCACTCTGCAGTCTGAAATGGGACGGTCCAGCAAGGCTGCTGAACTCATCTGGACTAGAAATAAGGGATGGGGACAGGGAAGAGATACTCTTTTTTCCTTTTTTCCAGTCTCCCATTTAACTGCAGCATATCTGGACTTCCGGCGAGGGCGCCATTGCCAGCAGTCGGGGGTTGTCTCGGCAGCGAGACGACCCTGGTTTCCCCGGGGGCTAGGAGCTCCGCATCCGCGCAGTGGGCTCCGGCAAGCCGCGGGAAGAGCGTCCCACGGTTTGGGCTCTCCAGCTGGCCCCATTGCGCTGACCCATTCTTGGGGGTCCCTTGTAAAAGGGACGTCCAAGTGAATGGGCAACAACACGGGGCTGTGGAGGTTTGCCCCAGCCGGGGAAACCAAGCGGCGGCTGCCGCCGGCAGATGAGCGCCCCGTTCTTTCTAATTGGAGCCTAAAACGAAGAACCCCGTAAGCTGTAAGTACGGAGTTAATTGGATCTTAAAAGTGAACGATTTGGCTTTTGGGGAGAAATGTAAAAAAGGAAGCCCGTTTCTCTCCCTGTCAACAAGAGGAAAGTAACATAGTATCTGGCTGTTGCTACTTGTGGCTGATATAAATGTATCTGAGGATTTTTGCTTAACTTGTGAAGAGTAACCCCTGTCAGGGGAGGACTGAGATTTTTGAGGTATTTCCTCTCAAAGACTGTGGATTACAAAGTGGAATTTTTTGCACTCTGATCAGGGGGAAATGGCGGCTGTAATTTGAAATTTCATGATGGAAAAGTACTGAACTTTGTTATTTCCTGCCTACTTCTGCCTTTTCGTTTTCGCTTTTAAAAATGCCTCCAGACCCAGAAATGATTCTAGGACGAATCCTTTTGAAACTAGAACTGTTGGAACAGAATGTTACTGAAAGCTTTTTAGAGATTGGAACTGCTTTGGAGAACATTGCCAAGGAACTCAAAGAAAAAATTAAAGAGCGATCCCTAGGGATTTCATCTGAAGTGGAAAAGAAGCAACTCCAAGAAGAAGAAAATCCCAGTCGACGTGGGAGGTCTAGGGCTGGACAATGTGACGTTATAACGGTTTTTTGGGGTGAGAGCCCAGAAAATCTGGAACAACAATGTTGGGAATTACAATCACAATCTGATTTGATGACTGAACTGGAGAAGCTTGGTGGTGGTGCACTACTTCCTTCGAAGAGTTTGGTAAAGAAGCTTTGGGACAATGCTCTGGCGTTTTGATATCAAGGGAAAGATGACATTCTGGATTATGGTTTTGGGAAAAACTGGGGGAAAGTCTGGTGGTTGATTAAGGAGGGTGGAGAGAAAATGGCAAGAAGGGGGGTAGGGTGAAAGAATATATATGATTAATTAGGCAGGCCTACCACGGTACCCCGATGTCAGAGAGTAAGAATCGATTTGGAAGAGAAGAAATATTTGGATTTTCTTTTTTTTTAGGAATGTTGTTGGATTAATATTTTATAAGGTATGAATTAAGCAACAGTTTTATGGGAATTAGAGTTAGATAAGGACATGAGAAGTTAAGATTTGCATTAAGATGTTATATTTTGATATTTAGAAGTTAAAAGACATAAGATGTTGAGATGAAGATTATGAATATTGGTGAAAGAATTGTTAAAATAGATAGAATAGTTACTAAAGTAAATTAGAATTGAACGCAGAAGAAAGAACGGGGGAAGTCCCCCACATTAGATTTGGAAATAAGATTATGACTAAATAGTTGGAGTGTTGGTGTTTCTGTGAGGTATGTATTTGTTTTTTGTTTTGTTTTTATTTCATTCAACCAAGGTATTGGTGTTTTGTTTTGTTTTGTTGTTGTCATTATTTGCTGTTTCTTTGTTGTTCCAGATGTTCTCTGTTTTTGATGTGGAAACCCAATAAATTTTTGTTAAAAAAACAACAACAACAAAACTGCAGCATATCTGCAGAGAACATGAAGATAAACTGTGGCAGCTTTCCCAGCCTATTGGAGATGGTTGTGGAATTTCAGGATTTCGGCTCCTCCAGTGACCTTTCTGTTGAACATTCATTCTGATTTGCTTACACAGAGGTCACATCCATACCATATATTTAAAGGACATGGTTTCCCCAAAGAATCCTGGGAATTGTTGCTCTGTGGGCTTTGGAGGAAGTCAGCATTCTTTGGGGAAAGCCATGACTGTTGATAAATATACAGTCATACTTTGGTTGTTGAACTTAATCAATTCCATGAGTCCGTTCGACTCCTGAAACGGTTCAAAAACCAAGGTATGGCCGCTAATTGGCTGCAGAAGCTGCGTCGGACGTTCAGCTTCTGAAAAACGTTCGCAAACCAGAACACTCACTTCCGGGTTTGCGGCGTTCGGTAGCGTTCGACATCCAAGGTACGACTGTACTTTAAATGTGGATGTGACCAAAGCTTATGTGGAGGTTAGTTTACATCTTTATGGAGCGTTCATCTTGATATGCTTGTGGGGCATTTGCATGTTTTCCCATTAATCATTCATTCATTCCTCACTTTTCAATGCATTTTATCACCACTTCTGAAACCAGAAAGAGTTTGCTTCTTTTTTAAAGTGGATTTGTTGCCCTAGGCCAACAGTGCCCTTTAATCCACTTTAATTGTGTAAACCTCATGTTCCTGTATGTGCCTGAATCCATTCTGCAAAATACTGACAGTCTGAGAGACAAAAGGACAGCTTTTTACATAGTATGGGACCTCTCATGGAATCCACCCATAGTCAATGGTATCTGATTTCGCTTTCATAGTGCCCAGCTGTTTTCAAGTTTATCTAATGCAAAAACATGTTATATGGACTGTATCCAATTGCTACTCATGGAAGAGAGCATGTGTTTTTGCTGATCCCTAACTCTTTCCCTCAGAAGACTCCTGCGCTCCCCAAAGCTATTCTGTAGATTTGGGAGAATCATTTGAGAGGTGTCATAGGGCCCTGCAGGTGAAAGGCAGATTTTGCAAAAACAATCCCCTTCCATTTTGGAAAGCCTCCTCCAGTTCTCCAATTTCCCCCCATTTTTCCTTGTGACCCAACCACTCTCTCCAAGACATCTCCATGAGTCACTGGAAGTCCACTCGATATGTAAACCAATATATTTGAGAATTCAGAATAAAAGACTGGCCATTTCAGTGAATGCAGAAGTTCAGAATGTAGTTTATTCATATTTTAGTCAAACGTATAATACATGGTGCTAAAGATTTTGGTAGTCGATATCATAACTGAAGAGGGGAAAGAGAGAAGGGAGAGAATGAGACTGAATCTCCCTTCCACGGGCAAGTGCTGTCTTCCCTTGGGGGTTTGACTAGGCTCTTCGGAAACTGCATTTTGGTGCCTAATATTATGATCATGATTTCCACTAATACGACAGAGGGGAAAGAGCACTGTAAGTGCTGATTCAGAACTATTTGAGCCCCATTTTCCTTTAATACGCAATTAATACAATTAGGGATCTATTCTGCCTGCACTTACGCTTTACTCATCTCAAATTTTCCACATAATTAGAAAGAAAAGTAGAGCTGTGGGACTGTCTCTCACCTACATTATTCAAAGTCATTTTCTTCTTTTAGTAATTAAGTGCACAATTTAAAGACAATGCCAAGTATTCAGAGCAAGTTCCATTTGAATGAACTGAAATTCCTGGAAAGACTTGGGTGCAGAGATTCAATAACCATAAACTAAAACCAAGTAACTCAAAAATAATAGCATGAATAACTTAAATATTTCAATAATACTTGCCCTTGTTGAAAGAACAGCTGAGTAATACATGCCTGGCATCATTGCTTTATCAGATTTTTCTATAAGATGGAGCCATATAGGTGCAAACTCTTGCTCCAGAGCCAAGCCTACCACATAGGAGGGTCCAATTCCATTTGTCCAAGCGTGGAATTGGCCCTTGCTGGGGGATGGGTGTCTGCTTTTTCTGGTTGTCTAAGTATCTCATTTTTTTCCAGTCTTAAATTCATTTCTTAACACTTGCACAGCAATTTGCCATTTTTAAATCCTCATGAAAATTCACCAGCATTTGGATGTGCATTTTTCCTAATGAATACTTTTTGGTATGCAGTTTTGACTAATATACAAATTCCTGCAAGCAATTTCCCCTAATTTAATGCATTTTTACTGAAACAAAATTTTTGATGTACCTTTCCCCCAAATATATGAATTTTGTACATATTGTGTGGTTGGAGAACTGTACTGCAAAACTCAGAGAAGTGTGAATTTCAAAGGATGGCTGTGTTTCATTTAACATATGGATTGAAAAAGTGTGAATTAAGTAGTTTCTCATTTAAATGCAAAAAGGGGGGTTTCTCCTCCATCCCTACACTCCTTGCTTGTGCAATTAGTGCATTTAAACACTCCCCCAGCTGTGTAGGAGCAGCTTTGAGAAAGGTAGCTCCCACATGCCTAGGGTAATATTTTAAGGTCCCCATTTGAACAAGATAAATACATTATTTAATCCCTAGAATGTTTTAATACCAGCCTTCATTTCCAGATTCAAGCCTCCCCCCACTTTAGAAGTGCATCTGATAATCACATCAAGCTGTGAAAGAGACTATTTATATTCCCATTTCTCTGACAAAATGCAGGGTTGAGACACAGAGATTTCCACCCCCACTTCCAAGGCCATCCACTGAGACCAAGGTGGAATTATGCTTTTAAGGAAAGGCTTCCTGTGCTAATCCAACCAGTTGGTCACTCCTCTGATGTTGTTGAGCCCTTTTATGTATATTTGTAATTTTATTTAATCCTTAAGAATGTATCTAAAGCAGAGTGGGGTACAGCTTTGATTCATTTACGAAGATGTTAGACTTGAAGTGTTCGGATTTTTTTAATGCACTAGTTAATAGGGTTCTTGCTTTCTCTTATTCTTGCATTAGTTGTTTTCTGTTCATTGGACATCAGAAGGAAAATGATGCATTGTTTCAATTAATGGCCTAGTTTACACCTGTAGCTAATTAGTCTGGTGAGAAACCTGCAGGGAAGAAGAGCTTGATCCCCAAAGGGATCCAATCAGTCTCACTTGTCAAATTCGAAACATTATATCCATCACTGCAACAGCAGTCGCCATCAAAGCAGTTACTTTCTTTCCACCAAAGGGAGAAAAACGGGCTTCCTTTCCGTCGTATCTCCCGAAGCGCCAAATGTCAAAGATAAATTCAATTGTTCTCGTACTCACGGCCAACGGGCTTCTTTTGTTTTGCTTCTGCCAGGTAGAACGATCTCGCTCATAGCGAGCGGCGGCCGCCGCTTCGCCGGTCCGGTTGGGGCATGCCTCCACAGCCCGGCTCCGTGGTCCCTTCACCCCCACTCCCCCTTTACAGGGGGAACGGGGGAAGGGTTCGGAACCATAGCGGGCTCGCCGGAGAGCCCATGCCGTGGGACGCTCGACCCGCGGTTTAGCAGAGCCCCGCTTTGCGGTAGCGGGGCTCCTACCCCCGGGCCGGCCTGAGTTGCTTCGCTGCCGAAGCGACCCACGACCGCCCGCAATGGCGTCCTCGCCGGAAGTCAAAATACTTCTCAAATTGTAAATTGGGTCAGAGAGGACAAGCCTGCCCACCTTGTGGGTTGTTGTTGTTGTTGTTGGGTTTTTTTTTTAAAAAAGATGCTTGTTCACAACGGTTTTAACAAGAATTGAGAATTAACACACAATTGCAACTGTGAAATGTTTAATTGTTTCACACAACCAATCACTGTTGTCTAATGAATATCAAATTAACATCAACTGTGGTACATCACAAAGGTGTTCTGTGACCTATTCACATGCATTTCAAAGCCACACTGACTTCCATCTTCCAAAGCCAGTCTAAGGACCAATAGAGACTTCCATCCTCCTCTTTTTCAGCTGGTTGAACCCAAGTGGTGATCGTATCTCAAGATTCCCAGCAACTGGTATTAAGAGGCACACTGCCTCCAATACTAGAGGTAATAAAACTGCAAGCTCTCTGCAGTCCATTTTTCATTCTTATCACCCTGAACAATTTGGTGCCATCAGTGGCCACCTCTCTGTTCACCTCTAACTTTAGAGGTGGTTTCCAATGACAGACTTCCACTAGTTCAAAGATTTCTGCTTGCACAGTGGATCTTTCCCCTCCCTTTCCTCACCTTGTGAGTGCTTTGCACCTTCCCGAAATCTGCTCTGAAAGGGTTGTGGGAAGCCCCAGAACAGATTTAGGGGTACTCAGGGCATGGAGAGGGGATGGAAATTATGTTGCACAGCCAGATTATGTTGCACAGCACTAGGAGAACTACTTTGCTGGATACTTCCTCAGATCATTTATGAACCTGCTGAATAAAGTAAATAGATGCACAGTTTGTGATGCACAGCATTCCTAACTTTAATCATGGCTCGATCTACAGAAAACAGCTTTAGAAAAAACATGAATCTGAGCTTGTGTGCCCAGCACAGTTCCAAGCAATCCAGCGTTCACAGCAACCAAAACAAAAAGAGAAACTATGCAATGTAATATATGCACAAGGCCTTTAAAAAGTCAAATGGGGTGGCTTTTGCCCTCTTTGCTGTAGCCTATACCTAAGCTAGTCTGAAGGAGGTGACAGCTTGTAAGTTGATTTCTCTATTACTTCCTGGCAAGTGCTCCAGGTGCAATAGTAGTGGAGTTCTGAGAAGAAATCACCAGCAATGTGCCACTGCCAGCATCAGCCGCATGTCAGAGCAAATGCAAGGAGATCATCAGACTTGTGCTTTAACCATTGTAGGCAGGTAGTAAAGGTGTGAAATTGAAAAAAGGCACGGACGTCTCCTACTTTATTCCTCCCAGACAGGTTTCATGTTCTTACTTAGAGCTTAGGCCCCCACAAGGGAGTGTTCTAACCTTTATTACTTTCTCTATAATGAGATTTCTTACATGTGTGGCAAAGTCACATTCCGTATCTCAGAGGGAGGCCTCTTCTGCAACAATCAGCGGGGCAAGCAGGCGGCGGGGGGGGGGGGAGCTGTAGTGCTTGCTGTTTTGTATTTCGCAGCATCCTTTAACATACTTCAAACTTCCTGTGGAAAAACTGGGTTCTCCAGATGCCACGAAGCCAAATTTCTCCCTAGCAGCATTCTCTGATGTGCACCTTTGGTCATGGATGAGAAACCTGTGGCCCTCCAGATGTTGCTGATCAGAAATAAAAGTAAACTCACAATTCTGGTCCATGATCATGGGAGCTGTTGTCCAACCGTTTCTGGGCTATAGCCTCCCCGTATCATGTCATGCGGAGGAACAGGGAAATTAAGATTCTTTCTGTATCTGTATACAATGATTCATTATCATTATATTGCTTTTGAAATTATTTGCAATAACTTCAGGATTTACTAGATTTTTTTGCATGTGGTACAAGTCTTTTGGATTGTCATTCTTAATTTTTTTTAAAAAAAATATTTGTATGTCACTTAAATCCCATTCAAAAAAAAAAAAAAACATCTAAAGGGTTGTCACATGGAGGCTGGAGCAAGCTTGTTTTCTCCTGCTCCAGAGGGTAGGACTCGAACCAATGGCTTCAAGTTACATGAAAGGAGATTCTGACTAAACATTGGGAATAAATATCTGATGGTAAAGCTGTTCAACAGCGGAACGGTCTCGGGAGTTTTAAAGCAGAGGCTGGTTGCCCATCTATCATGTATGATCTAGTTGATATTCCTGCATTACAGGGGCTGGAGTAGATGACCCTCAGAGTTCCTCCCAACTGTAAAATTCTATGATTCTATGATGTTATGTATATATCAGTATTACTAAGACCAATATCAAGAGCAGATTCAAGAAATAAAAAACAGAATTCTAATAACATAATGATATTCCAGCCCACATCCATCACGCACACTCTCTCTCTGTCACACCTTGCAGACCTAGGAAACCACCTAAAAGCACACTAAGAGGGCCTCTAATTGATATCTCAGTGTGCAGACAAGATGGCAAGGCTGTAGTTAGAGCCCAAATCTTTGGGGTTTTAAAGGCTTAAACCAGCACTTTAAATTGGCTCCAGAAACACTGCAGATTATTTTAATACAGTACTGACAGCTTTGCATACCTACATTTCTGTAGACATTTGGAGGTGAATATCTCCCATACACCATAGATTCACTTGGAGGCAAATACAGTGGTACCTCAGGTTACAGACGCTTCAGGTTACAGACACTTCAGGTTACAGACTCCACTAACCCAGAAATAGTACCTCGGGTTGAGAACTTTGCTTCAGGATGAGAACAGAAATCACGCGGCGGGAGTGGGAGGCCCCATTAGCTAAAGTGGTACCTCAGGTTAAGAACAGTTTCAGGTTAAGAACGGACCTCCGGAACGAATTAAGTTCTTAATCCGAGGTACCACTGTACAGAGACATATCCCCACCTGCATGCCTTGGAAAGAACCTGCTTAGCACCTTCAAGTTAATGGCACTGAATATCGCTGGGAGTATACCCATCACAAAAACAGTTTGGGGATGCATTTGTGTATCTCTTTTAACAATAAAAGATCCTTCGTGGTTTGTTAAAAATGTATTCTTTAGTTGAAAGACAGCACCAGTTCTCTCCCCCTCCCCCTGTTTTTGTGAGCAGATACTGAATAAAGAGCCATTCTAGTGACTGTATTTTCTGGAACTTGCCTGGAATAGAAGATGATTGTAGATAGTTGCGGGGCGGCCGAGGGGGGGGGGCGGTGGAGTTGTTTGGTTTTATGTTTGGTTTAAAATATGAACTACCAACAACTGTCACTCTGAAGAATTAGACCCGCTAGAGTATTTTGTTACATTTCAAGGAAAAAGGAGAGAGAGAGAGAGAGAGAGAGAGAGAGAGCTCGCAAAGCTGTTATACTATTAAGCAAGATCAGTGGGGCTGCTGTTTCTATGCTCATTATTCAAACCTCTCTTTAGTTCAATTATACACCTCTACAGCTAAGGAAGATAGATGAAGGTCATTTGGGAGTCGTAAACCACAAAGCATTGAATGCAGAGCTATGTTCTTAAACTGATTTACACCTTGTTTTACAGCACGGAGCTTCGATTGAAATGCAGGGGCAGTGATTGAAAAGCTCTACTCCCGTTCTTGGTCTGGGAGCCTCTCACTATAATTATTACCTCAATGAAATGCAGAAGGACAATGAACACTTCTTTCATCATTGGGGTGGTGATAAAATAAAATCCTCCAAATGCAAGCTAACCAATTCCCTTCCCAACCCTCCCCCCCCCCCCCGCAAATGAAGGTATCTTTAGAACTTGGCCAGGAAACTGCTGCAGAGGCCCAACAGGATTATATAGTTGAAATATGTTTTTCGTGAGAGTGTTATTGTGCCAGTCTGGGAGAAAACATATCACCGAAAGAAGCAATTTGCTTTTACCAGGAGAGACAAAGAGCCACCATTTTGTACTCATTTGCCTCCCATATATCTCACAGTGTGAGGAAGGCAGTGCATATTGAGAAAACGTTAATTAACAGAGGAAATGCACATTAAAATAAAATTCTCCCCGGCCATTGTCAGATGATTGCTGGCTCTATTCAAATGAAACATTGGCGAAAAAATCATTTCTTCAGTACTCCCTGTTTTAACAGCTGTAGCTACAGACAATACAGTGCATTAATTCCATCACGTTCAAAAAAGCTGAAGCACTCAAACACCTGAATATCAGCATATATCTGCCTTCCACAATTATTAAGCTTCAGAGATTTCCTCCCTTCAAACTTTTATTCACTACTGAGCACCTAACACGAAGGACACCATATACAGTGTTACCTTGGCTTTTTTATGTAATCCATTCCGAAAGACTGTTCAAGTTCTGAAAATTTCAAAAACCAAGGCGCAAAGTGTGGTCTGCAAATTTAATTGAGAAAATTGGGAAACACTCAGCGGAAGCTGTTCGACTTCTGAGGTGTGTTCAAAAACGGAAGCATTTACTTCCGAGTTTTCAGTGTTCAAAAACCGAAACGTTCGTCAACGGAGACGTTCAAAAACCGAGGTACCACTGTATACATATGAAACAATGTGTGGGGAATGGGATTGTTAAGACAACGTGGTCTTTTTACAATGTATCACAAGTGGCCCAGTTCTTTGAACTGAGAGAGCACCTCAGATCATGTTCCTGCCCCGGTGCAAAAGGACAGGTCATGTTGACTAACTGACATGGGAACCCTTCTAGCTTAGCAACTCCTCTCAGGCCAAGGGTAGGACAGCAATCTCTCTCCCCTCCCCCATTATATATAACTATTCCTCCTATTTGGATTATATTTGTGCAGCCTATTTATCATTATATAATTACAATAAGACAACAGATGTAATTAGAGCTTTAACACATTAAAATACCTGAGCAAGCAACAACTTTCTTTTGCAAGATGGCAGTGTAGGTGCCAGGTGAGTCTCTTTAGGGAGAGCTGCCTATATAAGGTAACCATCTGTTTGCAGGCATTTATTTGAGGGGTTGTCAGAGGACCGTCCTCTGCTGGAAGGCACTCTCTGTTGGAAGAGCTGTCTGGCCTGGTTTAATAATATAGAGCCCTAAGGAGGGATAGTAGGAACTAGAACTGAGGCAGCAGACTGAGCAGGTCACTTGGTCACAGTCTTCCCACGATGCTGAGATGCATTGAATTTCTATTGAAACTAGAGTGACTATTCCTAAATCTGCACATGTGCCTGTCAATCACCACATGCAAATTTGATGCAAAACTGTGTCCGCACCAAGTGTCCTGTGGCAGGTGAAGAAATACCTGTCTGTCAAAAACAGGGATGGCATGATGACCAGCTGATTAGCAGTGCCTGCAAAGCCCTGTGCCTTTGCAAGCGCCGCCTTCAGTTGATAAGCAGGTCACCTGATGTCACTGTGACATCACGTGATGGATAGGTGGGTGGCCTGTCAGAGTGGGAAATACAGATGGACCAATAGTTAGTAAAAGGCAGCTTCACATTTGGGGATATGTCTAATTAGACGGCAGACATCAGGCAGTGCAGAGAACAGAAAGTCAGCACCAAAACCCCCCCACATATAAATCAAGAAACTTACTGTTGCTTGGGCAACATTTCAGTCTTATAGCCTTTTCTATATAGGTTATCCCAATGACTGACACAGGTAGTTGTGGCCAATCCAAAGACTTGGAATATTTGGCTGCTTGAGAAGATGCACCAATATACAATTGTCTGATTTACCATACAGGGCAGGTGGTGCAGATGTAACTGAAGGCTCCCAGTAGTAGTCATGACTGCTCCTGACATCTTCACCCTTTTCTACTAGTCAAAGTAGCGGCAAAACTAGGCTTTCTTTCACCCAGGTCAAAGTTAGCACCTCCCCATGTGTGTTTACACACACACACACACACACACACACACACACACACTTTGACACATTTGTTCTTAAAGGGCATGGAAAGTAGGCAATATACTATTTGAACACAACGTTTTATTTTTAAATAATATTTTTAGGGTAGAATATGGAGCGCTGGAGTCAAGTTTATGGAATCAAGGGGGCAGCAGCCTGGAAAGAAAAGGGGAACCCCTGGCTTAGGACAGCAGCAGAAAGGAAATGGAGGCATCTCTCTCACACGCAGCTTGACTGGCCATATCCCACTTCCGCAGCCCATTGATTCCTTTGTAGCAAGACAATGGAGGCTAGAGTGATCCCTGATGTAAGTAGGGTAGAAAGCGCCCTCATGCAGCTGCAACCAGGTGGGATTGAGACACCAGTGTTGCAAGAAGCAGAATGCGGTGAGAAAACTCTCAGCAGCAGCCACCAACTTATGCATCTCATTAGGGGTGGGTGAGCAGGAACACCCCAAACTGAGCACCCCAGGGAGACGGCAGTGCTGCTTGGTCTTTCTTTCAAAGGGTGAAAGATGAACTGAGCAAGATTCCAAGAGAGCAAGGGAACGGGGGGAACGAGGTTCACACACACACACACACACACACACACACACTGTCCTCCATAACAACCTGCAAGTCCAAAAGCTGCTGTGTGTTGGTTTGCTCTATCCAAAGGGTTGAGATTATGTTTACCTACAGGGGTTGAGTGAGCTCCCTGTTTTGGCTTTGGGGGTGAAGGAGAGTCCCGGGGAAGCAGAGGAGGGTGCCTGCCTGGGAAAGAGAGGAGGGAGTGGGAGAAAAGCCTAGACCATCATCCCTAGCTAACAGGACCAGTGGTCAGGGATGATGGGAATTGTAGTCCCAAAACAGCTGGAGGGCCAAGTTTGGCCACCACTGGCCTAGACAGTAAAATGGCTGGTGGGCTGAGAGCATCAGTGGCGCCCTCTGCAGACTTTACCCCAGGCAAAATTCCCAGCTAAACGTCCTCAGTTTCGCCACTGAAGCTGGGTGTAGCAAGCAGGCAAGTCGAACGGGGGGGGGGGGGGGGGGCACAGTATTTTCCTGTCTTTTCTTAGGGTGTTCCACATTATCTTTTGAGAACATTGGCATTATTCTTTTATAAAGTACTCTTAATGTGCAAATCTTTTGCAGTCTTCAGCTTCCTAGTCTTCACAACAGCCTTGTGAGACAGATGCTTGGTAAAGAATAAAATTAAGCAAAAAACATAGGCTTAAAAATGAACTGTTTTTAATTCCCTTCAGAGATGCTGCTTAGTTAGAATCCTGTGCCTGCCTCTGCCTGATGTTATTTTGAAATATGTTCCAAGGGCACCCATGACATTCTCTTCCCAAAGGAACAGAGAAATTTGGTTTGTGCTAGTTGGCAATTTACATTTGAGAGGGAAATAATAATAAAAAGATCCACACATCATACTTGAATTATAAACCAAAAGCTATATTGCTGGCTTGCTTCTCTGCTCCTTTTAAATCATTGTCTTAGAACATCCCATGCCAGAAGTACAGTTTTTATTATATAATACTTTAGAATGTGTTTAACGCCAAAGCCTTTCTGGTAATGTCTTTTTTATTCAAATACAAGGCTAGTAATTTTATTTTTATTATGTAATTTTTTTTTTTAAAAAATAAATAAATTCCAGCATGTGAAAATATTTTCTTTCAAGATACATAAAATCATGTTGGAAATAAGCTTTTTTAAAAATAAAATAAAAATGTGTGCCTAAAGGTGTATAATGAAGGTGCCAGACAAACTTCCCTGGGGAGAGCATTCCACAGATAGGGAGCCACTGCAGATAAGGCCCTTTCTCATGTTGCCACCCTCCGGACCTCTCAAGGAGGGGGCACATGGAGGAGGGCGTCAGAAGATGATCTCAGGGTCCAGGTAGGTTCATATGGAAATAGCCGGTCCTTGAGGTATTGCAGTTCTGAGCCATTTAAGGCTTTATAAGTCAAAACCTGAAGCTCAACATCAAAAAAACTAAGATCATGGCCATTGGTCCCATCACCTCCTGGCAAATAGAAATGGAGGCAGTGAGAGATTTTACTTTCTTGGACTCCATGATCACTGCAGATGGTGACAGCAGTTACGAAATTAAAAGACGCCTGCTTCTTGGGAGGAAAGCAATGGCAAACCTAGACAGCATCTTAAAAAGAAGAGACATCACCTTGCCAACAAAGGTCCGTATAGTTAAAGCTATTGTTTTCCCCAGTAGTAATGTATGGAAGTGAGAGCTGGACCATAAAGAAGGCTGAATGCCGAAGAATTGATGCTTTTGAATTATGGTGCTGGAGGAGACTCTTGAGAGTCCCATGGACTGCAAAAAGATCAAACTTATCTATCCTTAAAGAAATCAGCCCTGAGTGCTCACTGGAAGGGCAGATCCTGAAGTTGAGGCTCCAGTACTTTGGCCACCTCATGAGAAGAGAAGACTCCCTGGAAAAGACCCTGATGTTGGGAAAGATGGAGGGCACAAGGAGAAGGGGACGACAGAGGATGAGATGGTTGGACAGTATTCTCAAAGCGACTGGCATGAGTTTGGCCAAACTGTGGGAGGCAGTGGAGGATAGGGGTGCCTGGCGTGCTCTGGTCCATGGGGTCACGAAGAATCAGACACGACTGAACGACTGAACAACAACAACAATCATGAGAGGAAGAGAAGAGAAGCCATGATTGTCTAAAAAATTCCCTTCAGGTGAGCAAAATCTACCTGTGGAACACACAGAGACTTGGTTCAGATTCTTATTGGGCAGCAGCTGAATTCAATGGGCCAACCCTTCTCCACCACAAGCCTAAGGTGTAATACCTGATGCAGCTACCCAGCAAGGAGCCAGAGGACCAATTCACACAATTCTTCCTGATTACATGAATCGCCTGCATATAAAAAGAGGCTTGCCCATTGGATTCCCGTGTCACAAATATGTGACATGAATGAATCTGTCAATTTTGCTTTCTTTTACTTTCTCAGTTTTGCAATCTGGAGGGCTGTTCCCCACATTTCTGCACCTATTCAAGGTTGTTGTTTTTTGAACTCACAAGCATTTTGTGCAGGGGTGTCACCACAAAGATGAGGGAATTTTCACCAGGCGGTCACAAGCATCTTGAGGGCAATGCTTATCATGGGAACAGTAAATATAGTCCATTCTTTCAGCAGTACCAACACCTGTGTGGAATGGTTTCATGCAGCTTCCATAAGATGCCCAAAGCACATCAAAAACTCTCTAAGAGTTTTGTTGATTCTTCAATGAAGAATACATTGCTACTGAGGTACAATGTCAACCCTACTAAGATTGGAATAAAAGAAGCCCTTCTGCAAATGTGGCTTTCTGGCTGTTGCAAATTTCCCCCTGGCTTATTCTCTAACCCCTCAAATTATTATTATTTTTTCATTTGTGGCTGTCAATCTGTGATCTACTCCCCCTCTGACAGCTCTGTCACCACCTTCCTGTGTCTTTGATTCTTTCCCCATCAAACTCTGGGTAAGTCATTTACATTTCTCATAAAGAGTTTTCTCTGAAGACTGGATAATTGACATCTTTTGTATTTCATTTGCAATAGGCTTTTTTATAGGTGATGATTAACATAACCTAAAAATGATTTTATATATATATATATATATATATATATAATGAAACTGGTTCAAAACTAGTCCAACAGTTCTCTCTGATCAGTATTTATTTGATTGCCTTTTTTTAGGATGCTGTGGGGGAGCAGCGATATGCATCATTTAAAAAAGTTTTCATGGACTAAGATTTACTGCCATTAATATCACATTCAGTTTTGCTGAATTTTAGCCTGAAAGGCTTACAGAGCTACCAGTAACATAAAACTATTATGAGCACTAGTGAATCTTGTCACAAACACCTCCTTGGAAACAGGGACTTAATTTTAACAGGAGGAGATGGAATGGCAGCTTCTGGCAAAAACAGTGAAATACTTCTCTCCCCCCCCCCCCTTTTTCTCTCTCACAGCACAATACATTTCATGGCACACAACGCAGCTCTCAGGTACATTGCTAATTTTTGTTTCCCATCTCATGGAAAAGAAAACAGAGTTATGGCCTCAAAAGTGTTATTGTTCTGGCCACTGCAGCCGTCAAGGCTGTGCTAATCTTTGAGAAGACTAGGCATGGATAATACTTATACAATGAGTAGACCTGAGTCCTACCTAACTTGGAAGGGATTAGCTCCAGGCAATCAAAAAGTGGTAAAAGTGTCTATCAGGCCATAACAGAGGAAGGGCTTGTCCACACCAGAGTTTACTGTGTGTTTGCCAGTGTTTGTGTTCCATTTAATTTGCTTCAGTCCCCATGACGTTACCCTCAAACAACAGCTTGATGGACCACATCAGCGAGGCTGAGAGATGGGGTCTTGTCCTCTGGGCAGCCCAGGCTTGTGCCCTGGGGAGGTCACTTTGGTGCTGCTAACACAGTGGTTTGACTCCACCCCACAATGTACACTCCATTGTCTCTCAACAGACAGACAGACACCAACACCAACAATGCTCTCCAGAAAGCTAACTTCTTTTAACTGAAGGTCTCCCAGTCCCCAGTTCCCTCCCTTCTGTCTTTGGGTATTGTGCTAACTGGACTACCCCATATCACTCTTTGGAACCCTATGAGATAGTATCGTAGTGACTGAGCAAATATAGAGCTTTCTAGCAATTTGAAGCTGGGTTCCTCAATAGACTATGCTATCTTTAACCTTATTCTCTTAATTTTCTTCAGCATGCAAGGAGAACTTGAGGCCCTCAACTTTGGTGTAGCCTTGCTACAGGGTACATTTCACCTCCTTTGAATTATATAAGTAAAGGAATGCTGAAGTGAAGCTGCATTTGTCTTCTAGCCTAATGTAATCTTAAGCAAAGAGAGAGAGAAACAGCCCCCTCTGTCTCAAGTGGAGTTGCTATATTTAACAGTAGCTCTCAGCTTTGCTTATCAGGAACCCTCCAGAGGTTTTGATCAGAGCTGAAGGGATGAATTAGCCATTGTTGACTCCAACCCTAAAGATTGTGGCATTCAGCAAAGTGTTTGCATTGCTTGCTGTGGACCAAAGTGAAGTGATCCTTGTTCAGCAGTGCAGGAGACGCTGCAATTAACAAAGAACAAAACCCTTAGCCTCCTTTATGTAACTGTTGTGGAGCTGCCAGCAATAGTTGCTCTCAGTATCAGATTCAGTCCAGGCTGTTATTGGTAGGGCATACTAAGCAGGATAGAAAGATTTCAATACCAGTTGCTAATAAAGCAAGGGCTGATTGCTTTGACAGTCGCAAAACTACATTTTGAGTTTCTGCAATCATGAAAGTTTTTACTGCAGAGATCCATGAGTGGAGACCCATGTCACAGATCCATGTCAGAGTGAGAGCCATATGCCCCTGTGTCTAGCTCCAGCAGCTCTTGATGCATGGGCATTGTTCTGCTCTTGTGAGTAACCTCACCATGTAATGTGCTTATTAAAAAATAAAACAACAATGCTGCAAGGGAGGAGTAGCCAATGTTATTAGAGTCTAGCTTTCATAAGCCACAGTCAGCATGGCCCACCATCAGGAATTATGCTGGGTGTTGTAGTTTGGCAACTTCTGGAGAGCTCTGTGTTGGCAGCCTCTGCTGTAGGGCATGCCAGCTCACTCAATGGGCTTTCTTAACCTGGAAAAGGCAGGGGAAGCAAACAGGATTTTCTCATGCTACCTCCCAATTCCTTGGGCATCTCACGAGACTTGTGAGACTGTTGAGCCCCTTGCCAGCTGGAACCCTGGCAAATGTCAGAACTTCCCACTCTGATCCAGCCCTGGAGAAGATGTGTATGGTCAGCTTACTTTCTATCACCAGATATGAAGCCGACAGATTGGGAATAAGCCGCATGAAACAATATTTATTTGGCACAATTTGTAAAGCAATTGAGAATGAAGGGTGGATCTTAATGTAATGTATGACTGTTCATTCTTAGCTTTATTACATCAATGCCTGTCTGTGAATCCCAAACTTTTTATAAACTCCTTGCAGCCCCTCCTTTCTTTTACCTTAAATTATTCATCTCCCCTCTTTCAAACATAGTTTCAGCAATACATCAGTTTCACTGCAAGTAAGGGATGCTGTGCCTAGTTCCAACTCCCCCTCCTATGTTTCTTTATTTATTCACGTTCTAAAATATGTCCATGCCATTTCTGCAAAGGAATAAAGTGGCCTAAATCAAGCCCTTTCAGACAATCAATGATTATTGTTATATGAACAAAAACCTCTCTGTCATAAACAACCACCTGTCCAAATACCATGTTGTATTTTCTTTAATGCGTGGGTGGAGAATCTCAGACCCGGGACCCAAATGCAGCCCTCCAGGCATCTCTAGTTGGCCCTCAGAACTGTCCCTAGGACACATACCCTCTTCCCAGGCAATGCTCTTCAAAGGCTCTTTGCACATTCCTGGCTGGAATGTGTCCCGGAACTCTGACTGTGCCTTTTGCTTGCCTGGATGGAGTTGTTGTAAGAAGAGGACAGAGAGAGGTATGTGTGTGTAGAAACTAGCCTAGTGCACAAGGGTAAAGTTCACATTCATTTCTCTGTATAGTTTTGCCACTGGCTCTGCCTACCATTGACATGCGGCCCTCGGAAGATTGCCTGGGAGGGAATACAGCTCTTGGGTTACAAAAAGGCTATGCACTCTGCTCTAATCTTAGATTAGGTTACATTTCAATTCATATACTGCTCTCCTGGTCCTCTGGAAAACAAGTGGTCAAGTCTACAAAAAGGGAAAATATGCCCTAGATATGTGTATCCAGTTCTTATTCTGATGCCTCGGTGTTTATTAGAGTTCCCACACGGGAAGCAAGCCAGCAAAAAGCTGACTTGCAAACAAGACCGCTGAACAGTTGAGTGAAACTAAAGGCATTATTTTGGTCATCCAACAAGATTCCCTTCACAAATTCCCTTCCATGTGTTCATGAACACGTGGAGGGATAAAGGGGCCCTGCGCCTAATGTCATCATCCTGGTAGGTTCCAGATCCAGAATTCTATATGTTTAGTGGAACCTAAGTATTCAGCTGAACATGCAGAGGTTGGGGGATGAAACCTACATGGATGATGATGGGGATTGGAAAAGTGGTTGTAGCCTTGCTTCCTCTTTCATGTATTTGTCATTGTGTGGAGGGGAGTTTGTAAATAGTATTATGAGCATGTATTTTGTTGTAGCAACAAATCACAGTACTTGGCTTAGCGTTCCATCTGAATTTGGGATTGTGGTTTGTTTTGCTGGCTTACCAATTGTGTTTTGTTTGAATGAAACAAACCATGACCTCCAGTTTAGACATAATGCTAATTTTAGGATTGGGGCTTGTTGTTACCACTCACTAGTGGGGAGAATCAAAGTGGGAGCAATTTGTGCATTCAGGGTAAACTGCTGGTTTCTGTCAGCCAAGAGGGGCAAAGGTCCAGGTCACAAGTGGTTGCCCTGACCAATCCAAGCACCTTGTGCACATCCTTTAGCCTTGCCAACTGAAGCTCATCCAAGACAACAGGACTAGGCAGTGCTCTAGACACCCCTTGAGATACATCTGCTATATTGAGTCCTTGGGTGAACCAGCTTTCAATTTCCTTACATCAACAACAGTTGTTTTTTTTTTTATTGAGAATCTGGATAGGTGAAGAACCTGCTTTGACATCTTCAGTAAAGTTTCTCTTAATGTTCATTTGATACATTTTGTTTCTGTGTGGGTTTTTGTTTTTTTTTAGTTCTGCATTGGCATTTGTCACCAATAGTAGTTTTCAGCTGAGCATATGGTTTCTCTCCTTTGGTTGATGCACATAACCTTTATCTTTGTCAGGCTGACTGTCATCATGTGCCACTTTGTTGACTTTGAAGGCCTCTCTGTAATTATTTTTATGTTCTCCTGTGTATTTAGTATCAGGATGAAGTCATCAGCACACAGCAGATCATAAGCAATTGGCTGGCAGACTTCTGTGGAGGTTTTCAGATTAGACTGTTTCCCAGAGGGCCAAAAAGAAAAAGATGCTTTGCTGTATCAACATCCTTTAACAAAAAAACAAAAAACAACACCCCATAAAGCCCGGCAGCAGAAAAAAAAAAAAAGCACAGTACACATTTGTACCTGCCATGTGGTCCCACTCATCCCATTAGTGGTGGGATATTAGTGGTAGGAGACGACTGTCTATACCGAAACAGCTATTCATTCCATCACAAAATAATTTCAGAATGCTACCAAGTGAATTTGAACAGGTTTTGCCATGTGCAGCAGTTGGCATATCTCAGGTCCACAAAGGCTATAAAACGTTTTTGTCTGGTAGATAAAGAAAAGATAAAAGATCTAGTTCCACTCTCTGTGTCTTCCTTTCATTTGGTCCCAAATCAAAGAGTTTAGCCCATTATACTCTACCACTAGTAGGAACATGTAGAACTTCAGAGACATTATCTTCCGCCAGTTTTTCCATTCATACCAATTTGACTTATTAATTAAGTGGGACAGCACAAGGCAGCTGTCTAGTGCTGAAACGTTCCTTTTTAAAACTAGGAGGTTTACTCTTCTGCTGTCAAACTTCAGGCCTTCATGCAATGTGATATACTTTCCCAAATCATGCACAGATAGATTCCATTCATCAGAATTGCTGGATGTTTATATTCCTTGATACTGAGGTCCAGCCAACAGGGAATATTATTGTATAACTAAACAAGGAAACAATCTAGCAAAGGGATTGCCAATTCATTAATAAAAACAAATGTCTGAAACACTTCCTCGATTATTTATTCTAATCCAACTCAGGTTTCAATTTGATTTCTTTGGAGAGAGCTTAGATGATGTGGACTATTAATGGGCAATCATTCTGATTTGTTGTGGGGAGACTAGACAATGCTGCATCAGGCATTATTCCACGCTCCCCAGTGTGTTCTCCTGTTGCCTTCCTTATCACAAAAATTCTGATCTTTTGGGGAGTTGGGTTTATTTTGCAAGAGCTCCAAATCAGCTTTAATTGCGTAGTCTGAATTTGCCAGGATGTGATTAAATCTCAGCTGACAATAGTGACAGTCTGGAAGCTAGTGATGGGTAAATGTCTCTTTGCTCACCTTGGCTGTGCTCCAGCTTTTGTGATCTTTCCTTGAAATCCCTCAACACCTTTCTTATAGGTTAGTTAGTTCTGATAGTCACCCAAAAAGTGGAAATGCATTATCAATAAAGAAGAAATGGAGGGTATTATTGGTTTTGCATTTTGGTTAAAGAAAAAATATAGTTATATTCAAAGGAAAATTTCCTGGATGCTTATCTTCAGGTTTGGGGAAAGTATTCTTTGATGAGAGGACCCCAGCAAAAACACAAATAGCCCAGCAAAGTAAAACTTTGTAAGAAAGCGTTTTAAATGTTAGAACTTTAAGATACCTGCTTCTAAGTTTCTTCTAAGTTCCCCTCTTCCCTTAGCATAGAAAGCGATCACATATTTAGTAAGTTAAAATAAACTCATCAATGATCAGATTCATGTGCTCTTCCATACAGCAGTAAGAAAACACAGGCAGTAAAACCTAGGTTGGTGGTGAATGTTTCTAAATTATTTTATAGAAACATAAAGATGACTTGCTTAAGCCACACGACGTGAGCTGGGGGCATCCAGCTTAGACCTCCTTACTGGTAGGGTTCACATAGTGGAATGGGTAGAACAAAGTACTGATAACCCTTCCTCCCAAGGTAAGCAGGAGTGACCTAGCTAAGCCTGGCAGTACAGCTTACTCTATGTTCTTAACCCCTTCGTGTATTAATTAGACTTAAGCTTGTTGGCTAGATGAGGCTGGTTATCCCACAGATTGTAACTTGAATAGTATTTTTAATAGCTATGTGATGTGTTATGAGTACTATATTTCATGCTCTGGAAATTAAGTATGGATTCAATATATTTCAATCCCACCCTCCACCCTTATATCTGTTGTTTCCTTTTACAAAAAGAAAGAAAGAAAGAGCCAGTGTGGTGTAGTGGTTAAGAGCGGTAGACTCGTTATCTGGGGAACCGGGTTCGCGTCTCCACTCCTCCACATGCAGCTGCTGGGTGACCTTGGGCTAGACACACTTCTCTGAAGTCTCTCAGCCCCACTCACCTCACAGAGTGTTTGTTGTGGGGGAGGAAGGGAAAGGAGAATGTTAGCCACTTTGAGACTCCTTCGGGTAGTGAAAAGCGGGGTATCAAATCCAAACTCTTCTTCTTCTTCTTCTTCTTCTGGTTTTTAAATTTCTGAAAACATTAGATCTTTATCCACAACTGAACCTGTGAATTATTTCAGTGGGGATAGTACTGTGTCTGCAGTCCCATACATATCTGCTCAGAAGTCAGTTCTATAAAGCTCATTGGCACTTACTCTCAGGGAAATGGGTATACAATTGCAGCCTGAAGTACTGTGGCTGAGCCATAAGCTCTGGTTAAAACCCAGTGGTGTCCATCAGGCAGCAGGATGGACCTCTGCCCACACAATAGGACTTTCCATTCCTTTCCTCCCTCTGTGCACACCTCGGAAGTCTGTTATGAAAGATTGGAAGACCCACCAGAGAAGATTTGGGAAGGGCTTGAGGGGAAGATAAGGGCATGTCTTGTTGCACAAGTGGAAGTCTGCTCACACAACACAGAATGTCGCTGTATGTCTGCTGTATTTGATCTGGTTTGGAGATTTTACACATGTACATTAATGAATAACTGCAAAGTTATCGAGTATAAATGAATACTTGCATCACCTGACATTGAATTTATTAAGCGATAAATAGGCACATATAAATTTACTTCCAGCCTGATTACAAGGGAAGAAATTATGGATCAGAGAAGCTCAGAATACATATATATTATATTGTGTATTAGAACCTTTTTACTGTTGTACTTCAGGCACTGGTTCAGTACTTGACTGTGAGCAGTTAACAAGGAAAAAACTATTTCCAAGTGAGAGTTTTCTATGCAGTAGCCATAAACAGGGCATTTCATATGTGACATATACATGGTGGTTTGACTTAAGCCTTAAACCCAAACTGAGTTTGAACTGTGCAGCTATTGGGGGGCTATCTGCAGTTATAAAAGCCAATGAAATGAAATGGCTACGCCTTTAAAAGGTGGGAGGGGGGGTTAGCCCAGACTGCTGAAGATGCTTAAGAAATTGTCATACTTTATGTAGACTATTAAAAGGGTAAATAAAGATATAGCAAATGTTGTGAAAGTTGCAAAAAGCTTCAAGTTGGTGGAATAATGTTAGGGCATGTATTTCTTTCTTAAATAATGGTATAGGCACACATTTTTATTCTAGTCTGCATAAGATTGAAATCATTTAGGTTAATACCAGACGGCCAGCCTCTTATGTTTTCATCCCAGAGCCAATGTGTGTGTGTGAGTGTGTGTGTGTGTGTGTGTGTGTGTGTGTGTGAGAGAGAGAGAGAGAGAGAGAGAGAGAGAGAGTCCTTACTTGAATCTCCAATAATTTGGAGCTTGACTGTGATTTAGTCTGACAGTAAAAAGAGATAAAACGTATCATTTGTTGTCTTCATGATTCGTTACATAGTATGGAAGATAAATGACTAATTTCAAAAGATGATGAAAATGTACTGGTTCATTTACTATTATGTGCCCTTTTACTTTAAAAACTCAAATAATCACACATAAATATCCATTGGTTTCAAGTGGCTGTGTACTGCAACAGAATTTAAGGAGGCACAATATGTTTATGCTTTAACAGGACAATCCTATGTATTTCTCCTTAGAAGGATTCCAGCCAGGTTTATTGGTACTTACTCCCATTTAAGTACTTTACATATAGGATTGCATTGCAGCCTAATACACAGACACACACACACACACACACAGAGAGAGAGAGAGAGAGAGAGAGAGAGAGAGAGAGCATTTAGAGAGTACTTTTATAATAATAAACTGATCCTTAACATAAACCAAAGAAAAACCAAGGCAAAATGTAGCAATTGTGGCTGGCCGGAGGAGGCGGGAGAGAGAAAGAGGATATCAGATCTAAATGATCAAGCAGCAAAAGCTTAGAATTAGGTCTGTGGACGGACCACTCATACTTTCTGAAATGATATACCAATTTGCACTTCTCCAAAATTTGCATTGCAGTTCTCCAGCACACAGGTGCATCCACTAGGGTAAAATGTGCATTTAAATGCATAAATTGCTGGAAATGATGTACAAAAATGCATTATACTTGGGCAACTGTACTGTAAAAAACCACATGTATATTTGGCAAACACAATACAGAAATGTGATTATTGGGACAAAATGCTGATTAATTTTCATGAGGACTTTTTAAAACAACCACCACTACTACCAACAAAGGTGGAAATGTGGGGAACTGGATTTATGTTAGTAGATACTGATTGAAATCCTGTTATTTTAAATTTTTGGTAGGGGGGAGGAAATACATGAATGTTCAACCAGAAAAAGGCTACCGGTACTTTTGCTATTCGTATGGTTGCTTGGTTCTAACTGTGTAATAGTTGCCTTGGTGATAGTGTCTTTGGTACCCAGATGGGGCAGCAACAAGATCAGGACTACATGAGTGTGTGCAACAACACTGCTGCCACCAGTCGGTATCTCCCTTTGGTACACCAACATGCCCTGGTCTGAGACTTGTCCAGGTAAACAACAGCAACACTGGTATAGGGATAATGGCTCTGCCACTCTGCCCCAACACCTGTATTGCTGCTAACCGTCTATTGCAAGATGAATTCCTCTAACAAAGGTGAGTCGCTTAAATGCCCATTTAAGTTAGTTTCCTTGTGGCCCCAAAGCTGTGCCAGGGTGCAGAGAGAGGGCAAGCTTTCTCCTAAAGAGCCCAGGATATGCCACAGTCATTATGATGTTTCTCCATGAATCATGCAGGCAAACATAATGTGCGGATGATGCTTAAAAGGCAACAGTTGATGAATAGCGCTGGAGAGGCATTTATTAATGTTTTTCTCCGTTCTCTCTCCCACAGGTTCTGCTGTCTGATCTAGTAAATGCTGTTAACTCGGTTTAGGGTTTCTGTTGATGTAAAGTAATTTTGCCACTGGAAGAGGTCTAATTTAGATGCAGACTAATTTAATTTGTTCTGTTTGGACATGCTGTGTAATGTGCTGGAAAACAAATCTTGAAACAGCTTTTCCTTGCGCTGGCTTGACAATCACAGAAGTGAAGTTGTCACGCTTTGGGGGGAACCAATCACCATATCTGTATGGCGGATTTATATGCTGTCCTGTACAGGTCTACTCAGAAGTAAGTCTTGTTGAGTTCAATGGGACTGACTCCCAGGAAAATGAGTATAAAACTGCAGCCTTAAAAGTACACACACACACACACACACCAGTTTTCTTTAGCTGCTATTTAAATCAGGTTAGCTTTTGATGTCAAATGGGAAGACAGGGTTTCTTTTTGTTCTCTAATCAAATACCCAGTAGAATTGGTTTTAAGTTACCAGCAACTGTCCTAAGAGATTCCATGCTTCTGACTCAGAAATAAATTCTAATTGTTTTGCCTTAGCAGCAGTTTATTGATTCAGAAAATAATATCTTACACTTTCAGAAAGTTGGGCTTATTATAAAGTATATTTATTTCCTGCATTAGAAACATCATAGTTGCAAAATTATGAGCTGTCAAATGTTAAAAACCGAACAGCCATCCAAATCTGATTAGTATATTTCAACAATCTAAATAGGCATGGGCTGGAAATGATATTTGATTACTTCTCTGCTTCCATTTTAATTGAATGATTCGTGCTTGATTTTTAAAGTGAAACCATTCAATTATTCAGGTAGGGAAGCCTTTGAATGAGTGAAAGCTTTATACACGAAGACGTGTTTCAACTAGGATGCTGGTTAAATAAAGAAAATTCACTACAGTTGGGCCGAAAATGCTTCCTACACAGGCTATGAGAGGTGGGCACTGTGACATAGAGCAGAAATGAGCAAAAGGTAGATTGGAAGATACTGTTTATTTCTTTGGGTGATTTGCAGTGGATCAGCAAGGGTTCGTGACTCCCAATTGCTTAAAAATAGCAATGGCAATATAACTTTCCCAGCAGAATTAGGCTGCTGAAATGAAGAAAGATAACCAGGAGTGGACTTTTGGGTGAAAGGACTGTGAGACTAGGTCACTTCTGGGGGGGGGAAGGGGGGCGGGATCCGTAGGCTCAGAATGTGCTGAGTGGCACCTTCTTCTTTAATTCTAATGCCCTGTCTTTTGAACCTAACTCTGGTTGGTTCTAGTAAAAAAACAAAGTACTGTAGATTCGACAAGTCTGCAGAGTGGCAATCAAACTGCAATAACTGGCAACAAGGAGTTACAATTTTACCCACAATGTCTTCCTTAGAACAATGTTATGACATGATGCAGTCATTCCAAAGTTTCTTAGAATTGGGGGTGGAGAAGGAACCCATTTTAAATGGATTTATAGCCAGAATTTGGCTATTATAAAGCTTTGCCTACAGTCAACCACCTCTTTTAAAAAGTGCATATATATTTTTGTCCAAGCCACTAGTGAATTGTCTTTAAAAAAAAAAAAACCAGCAACCTCATTATATGCAAAATAATGTACATATTATGCATGTAATACATATATTTCTGAAGCATATTTTTGAAGTATATTGGTACATACTGTATTTTACACAGTATTACAGTGGTACCTCGAGTTACAAATGACTCAGGTTACAAACACCTCAGGTTACAAACTCTGCTAACCTGGAAGAGTTACCTCGAGTTGAGAACTTTGCCCCAAGATGAGAACGGAAATCGTGTGCCCTCGGTACAGCAGCAGCAAGAGGCCCTATTAGCAAAAGCACGCCTCTGGTTAAGAACAGTTTCAGGTTAAGAATGGACCTCCGGAATGAATTAAGTTCGTAACCAGAGGTACAACTGTATTGCATTTGTTTTTTTGTGCTGATTACTTTAGGAAAACTGTAGTATAATGTTAGAATCATAGAATCATAGAGTTGGAAGGGACAAAGAGGGTCATCTAGTCCAACCCCCTGCAACGCAGGAATCTTTTTGCTCAACATGGGGCTCGAACCCATGACTCTGAGATTAAGAGCCTTGTGCTAATGCAGTGGTATGGCAGGAGAAGATGACAGGGTGGTGGGAAGATTCAAGAGCAATCAAAGAAACAGTTAAACATTTCAGTGTCATATAATATAGTATAGTTCCATTTTTCTCAGAATATAGATAGATATTCAAGGGCACTGATAGTCTTCTGCAGTTCTCCACAACATATTGTTGCGAACAGGGATTTTCAACTCTGAGAAATATGAAAGATCAGAAAAGAGAAAGGTTTCCTTGTGTCGATGAAATGAGAGTTTGTTTGTCTCAAATCTGACCTAACATAAATGAGATTACCCACAAAAGCAAGCTCACACTCCTCACTGAGTTTGTATACATACTTAAGGTACTGTACCCATGGGATAGCTCAGCTGAAAGAGCATGCATCTAATAATGCATCTAATGTGCGAAAATTGCATTTTTTGTGAAACCAAGGGGGGAATCTATACAGATAAGTCTGAGATTGAAATTTTCAGGAATGTCTTTCCCTACTTAGAAGACTATCAGACCAAGCTGGCTAAAGAGCTTAGTGGATCATATGGTCAGGGCACAACTTAAAGTGTTTAAATGAGTGCATCATTTTAAACATGGAATGAGTTTATTTCAGAACACTGAGAAATCCTGTATGCAATACATATTTTCAGGGATCTTTCATATCCCATGTATGCCGTAGTTCCAGAATCTGAATAATGCTGACAGAACAGCAATCGTGGTGTCATTTGAGGTTGCAACCCTAAACATGCACACTAGAAAATAATTCCCATATGGGACTCACTTCAGAGTAAACATACATAGGATTACATTATTGGTATGCTGCTTTCTCCGTGGTGTAGTTCTATGGATATCGACTTGAATCCTAAGATAGGTGAATGGAAGGGAATTTATAGGCAGGAAAGTTCCCCATCTACTCCTTCCACCAGTCACCACCTGTGTTTCCGTACATCCCCTGTATGGAGGAGACCTGCGACATACATCCAATGGAGCTGTATGCATGCTTAGCAAAGTTCCGCAAGAAGTAAGGCTGTGTAGGTATGTGGGATCACGAATCTTCTTTATTTACAGCAAATCAAAACAACAAAACATGGCTAGTGTGAACACATGCGTCTTCTCTGTCCGAGAGCAGAGAACAAAGAGCTAAAACCAAAAGCATACAGAACGGAAGTTCTCTACTCCTAAATTCCGTTCCCACACGTACAGCGTTATGGAATGTAAACAGAGGATCACATGATCCTGCGATGAGAGAATGAAATACTAACACTGTGCACCCCTAAAAGCCTCGCTGGGAGGTGGAGGGGGCCCTCCTGAACAATGTGGTATGGAATAATCCAGAATATGGCAGCTAGACTGGTGACTGGGAGTGGCTGCCAAGACCATATAACACCGGTCCCGAAAGACCTACATTGGCTCCCAGTATGTTTCTGAGCACAATTCAAAGTGTTGCTGCTGACCTTTAAAGCCCTAAATGACCTCGGCCCAGTATACCTGAAGGAGCATCTCCAACCCCCATCGTTCAGTCCAGATACTGAGGTCCAGCACCGAGGGCCTCACTGCGAGAAATGAAGCTACAGGGAACCAGGCAGAAGGCCTTCTTGGTAGTGGCACCCGTCCTGTGGAACACCCTCCCATCATATGTCAAGGAAATAAACAACTATCTGGCTTTTAGAAGACATCTGAAGGCGGTCCTGTTTTGGGAAGTTTTTTATGTTTGATGTTTTATCATGTTTTTAATATTCTGTTGGGAAACCCAGCAAGATGAACAGGGTATAAATAAATTGTTGTTGTTGTTGTTTGTTGTTTGTTGTTGTTATAGTTATATCAAGGACCTCAACACTGGAAATGCAGCTTTGGGTGGAGGAAGAATGAAGGAAGGCTGTGTAAAATTATCCCAAGGCTGCACTCCTAAGCATACTTAGTTTGAATATGTCCCACTGAGCACAGTGGAAGCCAGTGTGGGGATAGGGGTAAGAGTCCTGGACTGAGAGCAAAGAACTACAAACCCCCACTCAGCCATGCAGCTCGCCTTACTCTTTCAGCCTTACCTCCCAAACAGGACATACCACCTTGTGTTCCTTGGAGCAAAATATATTACAAACAACAATAATTGCTTCCAAGTAAACATGCATATGATTTTACTGTAATTCATAAGTGTATCAAAGAACCTATGTTGTCCTTAATTTCCACAAAGGGAAGACCTTCCCTTTCCTTTTACCGAAACGTGGGAGAGGGTATTTTATTTATGGTGACTCAAAAGTATATTTTTGAGTTTATCTCTAGAGCAGAAGGGAGGCCCTTTCATTACACCTCTGAATGTGGAGTAAATTCTGGACAATCTAGCTCAGTAATCAAGGCAAAGTTATTAAAAACAAAACAAAACCACCCCTACATCTCCCCAGCCATCTCTTCCAGTTGCCACTTAGCTGCACGCTCCAAAGCCCTTTCTTTTGGCTCAGGAGCAAGGCTATTCTAATTGAAGCCCTCCCCAGTTATTGATATCTAAAATCTACATTAAATGATCATTACAAAGAGGAAAAGCTTTTATTGAGTCAGTCATTTAATAGGTAATAAAGTTATGACACTAATTGGTGCCATTATACTCAGTATAAACAGTATCAAAGCAATGTCAAGTAAATAAAGCAATCCCAGCTGCCAAGAAATTCTGATTTTTAAGTGGCACATGCACTCGAATCAAATTACACTGAGAACTTTTTAATATAACATAAATAATCTTCAAAGGCTTTTGGATTTACTAGCAGGGGTTTAAGTTTAGCTCTCCTTTCTTGTCAACAGGGGCTGGCGTGCTGCGAGAGCGGGAATTAAAACGAGGCTATTCTGAAAGGGGTGTCAGTAAAGTGTCCACAACTGAAGTATTTATGCTACCGATAGTTGAGCCTAAGTGTACATTCAAGGACACAGTTTGGCACAATAGATCGTTAATTGAAATATAAAGCACTTCAGCTGCAAAAGTAGGTGCGACAGAGCCAAAGGCAAGGAAGCCAAGGGAAATGAAGAGAGGGCGTCTGGCAAGCACTCGAAAGATGGAGCCAAATGCTGAGAGGCACAGTGTCATAAGCTGAAGAACAAACCGACATCAGCTCCATTCCCACTAGTTGAGAGCAACTGTAATAGCCAGGGAAATGGAAGAGGATGTCGCTGATGTTAAGAGCTTGTTCATGGCTCAGGGAGTGGCATGATGCTCCACATCTAATGCTAAGGGCTGGTCTAGATGTAACAACCCTGGGGAACAGGGGAGACGAAGGAGGAGTGTACAGGCCTGATGCTCATCAATGACTCAGTCAACTGTGGTTTGTTAGGATTGTTGTAGCGTGGGGTTAGTGATTTCAGCTTTCTGACATAGCAGGCAGGAGACAGCTTCTTCATGTAACACTCTTTATTCAGGCAAACAAGACTGGAGACTGAGGAGAGGAAAGCTACATTTATAGGGACAGAAGACTGGCTATAAAGGATACATTTTGGAGGGAACAATCTCAAGCAATCACAAAGCTGCCTTTTGGTGGGAACCAATAAGACTGAGGATCCAAATACAGCAGCTTAAATGAACCAATAGCTTCTGTTCCTTCTGGAACAGAAAGGCAGTTACTTTACCCTAATGTGAATACAGACAATAGTAATACAGATATAAAAACCATTGAATCAATACACAACAAGGATAACACCAAGCACCAGGCCAGTGCACTTCTCCTTCCCTTGTCCATCTCCTCTTGCATACTGACTTCCCCACTTCTTATCATGAGAGAAAGGCTCTTGAGAGCAGAGACAGCAGTAGGGCCTACACAATCATTCAAGCCTAAACCTGCTAACTGTTAACGGCAAACTGCTAAGTCACTGTGACTCGTGACTCATCTTGGGTGATGACTCATTCTCCCTATAAAAAGTAGCCAGCCTCTCTATGGGCCTCAGTCAGAGAGCTGTATGGATTGTGTATGGAGTAGTCTGTGGAATAGTGCTGCTGCTGCTATGTAAAGCTAAGACAGAGTGGTTCCAGGACTCTAGTAAATCAGTAACTAAGACTGTGCCTCTGTGAAGAGTCAGATAGCTGCTATGAGCACTCTGTGTATGCTCTCTATGCTGTTTCTGAATAAGTTTATTTTCTTCAGTAAAGTTTTATTCTGTTTATAAAGAAGACTCTGCTTTGATTAATTTACTGCTGTGAGACACTTCTGCTGTGGTTTCTTTCAGCCACAGTTTACCATTAGAGCAATTGTTTGTTTGTTTGTTTGTTTTGCACATATATTCTGCAATATGTCATTAATGCAATAACGGTGCATTTGTAGCGGATTTATGGTTGTCATTGCATCATTCCTCATAATGAGTTTGTACTGCTATGCTTTTCCCGATATTTGCCAACATTATTTTCATCTGAAGGGGGCCCCTCTTGTGCAACAAAACTGGGGCAGAAAACCCCCACCCAGATCATATGTTGTATGAAAACTTACAGGGTTTTAGCAAGGAGGTATGGTGCAAGCACCAGCTGGAAATGAAACAGTTTGTCTACCGTGAAACATTTGCATGCGCCAACGGTATTGGAAGTTTGATCTTGTATAACTGCCCCAATGCCATCATGAGCACATGTCAGTATGGATGCAACAATTAAAAGGGCATCAAGAGAGGCTGTAGGTTCAAAATAGGGACCTACGGTTTACCAAGGAATCTGTGTTAATAAGCCAACCTGTTTACTCAGGCCTTTGGTGGGTACTAATTCCCAGATTGGGAAAAAGTGAACAAAGTGGGCCATGCAAGCGGAATGGATAACAAAGAGCTCTCTAATGTGTATTATGTAGTATCTTCCAGATTGTGAACTGGTTCCCATTGTAAAATTCATCTGGAGGGCTGAGTTTGCCTATGCCTGAGCTAAAGAAATTCACATCAGCTAAGGATCTGGCCCATTGATAATAGCAACAGAGAGAATACTGCCAGTGTGATAATGTTTTAAATAATCATTTTTCAATTTGTTTCTAGGATTGGTGTTTGAGTTGATGTACAAATGCAAAATGAAGAGGTAAGACAACCTGTTCTGAATTCTTCTTTCAACTTATTATGCTCCCTGATGGATCTTGGCATCAGTCTCTTTTTCATACCTATGTAAATCATGAGAGGGAGACATTTATTCAGGTCAGTCATACAGTTGTTGAACATAATTAGTTTTTGTTCTCTGCACCGACAACAGGCAAAGTATTGTATTATGCAGAGAATACATAAACTTAATAAACTTTTTTTAAAAAAGAATGCACAAACGGATGCAGCAATATAGTTGAGACGGATTCAGAATTAGAATGGTGCACAGGCTTTTTGTGAATCAGCAAATGTCATGCTCTTGCTAAAAATAGGTAATAGCAACGTCTGAATGTTTTCTGGGGCTGGCTTCCATGAGGTAATCTATTGTCACTTGAAACATTGGGATGAGATTAGATTTTGGATTGGGGGTGGATTTCCTTGGGGAATTGTCTAAACTTCAAATCTGCATTCAGTGAATTTGTGGAGAGGAGGGTGAGATTGTGTTAGATTTTGTAACCCCTCTTTGCCACGTGGTCAGCAGAAGTTGCAAACAACACTCCATGTACGTAATAGCATGTGTGTAGGCTTTCCCACCAGCCTTTATTTAACATATCTGCAAGCTGCTTTTCTACTGTTCTGTTCAGGGCATCATCTATTTGTTATCATTTTATGCTTTCTCCAAAGAGCTCACTGAAGCATGCATTGTTTCTGCCTGTGAAGTAGAAGAGGTTGAGATACTTTGACCGGCATGAGATCACCTGTTGAGCTTTGTAGATGAGCAAGAATTTGAACCTAGGTCTCCCCAAGTCTACTCTGTCACTTCAGTCACTGAACCACAATGGCTGTTCTGCAACGTTCACTGCAACAAGACCTGGATTTGGGTACTGTTTATACTCTTGCTTTGGATTACTAACCCTGTGACATGTCTGCAAATGGATGGCCTGGTTTTTGGATCCCTTGAAGGATCACACGCATGTATCAGAAACCTTTGCAATGGATGCAACACATTCTTTATTCAGCAACCCCATTGCCAGTGGAATACTTACAGCTGTGAACCACAGAGAGGGACAGGGACAGCCATAAGCCTAATGAACTCCTGGTGAACTTTTGTAAGGTGTAACAAAGGGATTCAGCAGTGTGGTTCCAGTTAATGGCAACATAAGCTGCAGAGCAAATCCTCCCTTCAACTACCTTGAACATTTCTCTTGAAAGGGGTCTTTGCATTAATACAAAAGTGCACAAAGGATACCTGCATTCAACCGCAGGGATGTCTGAGCTGAACAAAATCATGCTGCTCCATTATGAGTGAGCGCTGACCCTGCATGCTGTGGAGTGGGCCACCTGAACCTGAACTGAAGCATCTTTGGGATGGATGGGGGAAATTGTTTGAACTTGACACTGCGGGTATGGTATGCGCAAGGCTAGCAATACAACCTGTTCTATAAAGAAATGAGGTGTTAAGTGTTCAGAGGTGCAGAATGGACTGAAACATTTGCATTTCCATGAAACATTTGCATTTCCATGAAAAACTCTCCACAAAAATAAAGCTAACAGGGAGCAAGTTGGGTTCACTTCCAAAGTGGTACCAGTCCACTCGTTTTCTGCTTGTGTTTGCATGAGGTCTATGTGGAAAAGAAGAGAATCAATGAAACATCATTCCCTGTAGTGTTTTTAATTACCAAAACTAGTTCGAACCAGCCTTTGACCATTCCAGGGCCCACCTATGGGCACATCTGCAAGCTGGAGAAACTATTGTAAGCAATGCCACACAAACACCACAACCAAGGACACACTGCAACACAGAGCACAGGAACACAGGAAACTGAGACAGTCAATCTAGCTCAGGATTGTCTGCATTCACTAGCATCTGTCCTAACTGGTGCCCTACCTTGCAGGGGAGGAAAGTCACTGTAAGTCCAATTGAACATTGCATAACTGAATTTGAAACACACCACTGTTTCAACTTGCCCTTTTTGGGAATGTACAAAATGTGGAAAGATGTAACTGTACAGACAAGAGATAGAATTGCCTAGATGAATTAGACCAGCAATTCCATCTGCTCTTGCATACCGTTCCCAACATTGGCTCATAGCAAGATACCTCTGACTCTCAACAGCAGGGCATAAACACAATATATCAATGAACAAATGAATTAATGGATATATGAGTGCTCCTCGTGTACAGCTGAATAAATTTAACAGGCTTTCCATGTGTGTGTTGCTTAGAAGGATGGATCTGTTTGCATTCAAAATCTGATGCACGCAGAAAGAAACCCTGTGGGACAATGTTGCTTCCAAAGCAGCCCTAAGATTACTGGGATCATAAATGACTCTAGACAGATGAAATATATTAGGACTTTTAAAAAAACCCAAACGTTTATATCCCACCTATTTTTCAGAAGACATTTAAGGATGCAACAATAAAAAAGCAACATTAAGAAGATAATTCAATCAAATCATAAATCAAACTATTAGCATAAAATCCAAAAAAATACAATCACAATTACAAAACAGCCACCAGAATTAAAGCATCCCAATTTTTCTTTTTTTAAAGAACAATTATAGCGGAGAGATTGTTAGTGCTTCTCTCTGTTAATTGAAGGCCTTTCTTTTTTTTGGGGGGGGTGAATTGCTGACTTCAAACTTAAGCTCACTGTTAGCATACCTAGGCTCCAAAGGCAATGAATTCATTCTCTGGTAACAGATTTCATATTTCATGAATCCACAATGAATGAATGAATGCATTGTGTGGCGCAAGCATCCATCCAGCCTGGTTTGTGTGTGTGAATATTTACTTGAGCCAATGGAACAAAGTAAGTGAGGTGGCTAATTTATTATGAGCCATATGGTAAAGAGATTACTATGGAATGATAGACAGCCTTATTTAGAATGCTTCTGCTAACTCTGAACAATGTTCATTTATTGGTACAGTATTAGACATTCCCAGAGTGCTTTTGGCATAAGCCCGGCATACTCCAATAACAGATATTTAATCCAAGTTTATTGCCAAAGACACATCTCTGCAGGACTTGCAGACTGTCCACTTATTTCCTGCACTGTCACGTGGCAGAAATCTGAATGACTTTGGGCAGGTGTCCAGGGAAAACATTATATGTGTGTTAGAGTTATAAACATAATGCGTTGCGTCTAGCCAAAATTGTTGTAGTTAGCTACCACTGAAAATCAATGGGACTTAAGACATGACTGACTTGTTTCTTCCATTTTAATTGGGATCAAAGTTCAGTGAATGTAGTCTGGATCCAAGCAATTATAATTACGTAAATTGTGTATTATAATTATTATATTTTTCCTCCTCCCTCCCAATTAATTTCCTTTTGTGTCATGTCTTTTACATCATAAACCCGCCTTATCACTGACATTGGTAAGCAGCTCTGGGAACTTTTTCAGCTGAAGAGCAAGATCAAAATTGTGATACCTGAAATGTTTCCCATATATGTAATATGTAATTACTCATTACTTAGAATGGTGGAGGGCTCTCTCTTGTTGGATGTTTTGCAGAAGAGGCTGGATAGCCATTCATTGGCTTGGATTGCCTGCATCAAGCAGGGGGCTGGACTCAGTGGTCCACCGCTGCTGTGATTCTATGAAATGAAGATGCGACAAGGGCTCATTGCCTAAGCACAGGAACAATAAGAGCACTGGAGTGGTGGATGCTACTAAAAAGGGAGAGCTAGACTGAGCATAAAGAATATGCAAACCTGAATCCAAGCAAGATTATAGGAGTCAGGTGTATCACCAATGCTAGGAACAGGATGCCATGGTGTTTACTTAGGTCACATTCCCAGTTCAAGGATACATTCAGCCGGGCAAAAGCACTCGAGGAGAGCATGGTGCTAGGGCAGAGGGGAAGCCCCGAAACATAAGCACAGGGAAAGTTGTAGCGAGGGGAGATGAGTGCATCCCCCTGAACCATCCCAATTTGAGCGGGACATCCTGGAATTAAAGAAGCCATCCCAGCTTCTGATTGGGTCATAGAATGTCCCATTTTTTGGTCCAAAGCTCTGGTATGAGTCAGCTGCCTTATGCCAGAGCACTGGACCAAAAAACAAGCGTTCCGATATTGATCAGAGGGATGGTGGAGGATATGGGAATGTAGGATCTGTGGAAAGCCCCAAGGACTGAATAGAGAGGCCTGGAGGGTCAGATTTCAACCGTTTCCATGCTCTTCCTCCTTAACTTTGTACTCCTCCCCCTCATTTCCTTCTATAAACCAGAGAAGTTCAGTAAACATGTCACAAAGAATTAAAAACCCTTCATTCATTTAATAGAGCCCTCTTCTAATAAGAATGATAGAGCACAGCTAATCAAATATGTTAGGACCTGCTGGAGAGACCACATTTGTTCATTTTGTCAGTCTGGCTCATTTTTTATATTCTCTCTGCTGTAGCCATTCTTTTTTCCTTTATTTCCACATTATTCATCATGGGAACAAATCCATTTAGTGCTCATTGCTGAGATGGATAGGAGATTGCTTTGTGGCATTTACTACTGCAGTACCATGTAAGTGATTTTGAAGGTACTCTTCTTTGAGGGGGAATGCAGAAATTAATAAAAAAAATATTAAAATGAGACTGTAATAAAATCAAGAACTTTAAAGTGTGAACTCAACTCCCCTCCCACCCAATATTAATGGCTGCGGAGTTGATGTGCAGTCACTAACCTCCATTGGCAGAGAGGAGCACAACTGGGAAGGAGAACCTTGTCGTAGTGGAGATCCCAACATCACCCAGCTGGGTGGAGGGTAGGGAGAAGTCATCATTTTCTGTTCCTTCCTGTATTTGGCTCATGCAGCACTGTTTCTGTTTCTCTGCAGTTCATCTTCCGCCCAAACCTGCATTATTCCTCCTGCTGTCCACTGTGGCAAACGTACATAACTTGCATAATTTACATAGTTAAGCAAATAAGTTATATTTGTTGTGTTACCCCACTCCATTCAATTCAGTTCAAAGGAAAAAAATGCAAATTGCAGGTGGGGGTATCATTAATTATGTACTGTTTAAAGACTGAAAACAATGGCAGCAACAAAGATCACATTCACTGGATTGAGTTCAGCTCTGGACAGGAGATGAATAAGCAAACACCTGCACTTTCCACTCCTGTTACCACTATTGTTTGAATTCTCTGACATCCCTACTGGGGAGCTACCAATGGTTCTCCCCTGCTGGGTAGAAGCCTATAGAAATCCTTGAAATGGAGCATTATGGGGTGAAATGAGGTGCCAGCCGCTTCAGATCTCTACAACCCCTCCAAGGATCCCAATCATCAGGTCCCTCAGCTTTGCCAGCCTGCATATGAGGAGGGCCCCACCACCTACACATTGTGGCAGTTGTGAGCCAGGAGGGTGGTGGGGCACAAAAATACTTCATCCATAATAAAGCCATAATATGACATCCATAATACAATCAGGATGAACATAAACGTTCTAACTTTTGTGATTTTTAGCAAATTGTGCAATTGTGTATACCAAGAGTGAGGAGCCTCAGGACCAGTTGAGGCCCTTGAGGCATTCCTATTTGACCCTCATTACTTGTCAGGCCTCAGGAATTCTATTCCTCCCCGTTGGTAGCAAGAAGCTGAGAAAACAAGGCGGGGTCCTTTTTAATGGTTTTATTATTTTATTTATTATTTAATAGCGAGAGACAAAAGAATGCAGTCTCCAACTGAACTCCTCCTCCCTTCTTCCTAGCCCCTTATGGTGGCCGCCCATGGTCAGCTGTCTCTGGGTCCTTTGTTATTGCACTCTTAACGAAATCTAGTTCTGGGAGAAGTGGGGTCAGAAATACTCTCCAGTGACAACGTGTCAGCTGGCTGCTCTGCCTCTTCTAACACTTCCCAAATCTTCTGTTTGTCTGTCTCTGAGCTGTGACCTTCCTCAAACCCTTGCTGTAAATCAAAGCTGCATTCCTCTTCTCCTGCAGCAGAGAACCGGGATGGGGTGGGGAGGATCTCCACCATTCCTCCTCCATCTCGTCCCCTTCAGTCCAATCCCTGACATTACTATTCCCAGGCAATATCCCATGCTTTGCTCCTTCCCAGA
Source organism: Lacerta agilis (assembly GCF_009819535.1). Classification (NCBI taxonomy): domain Eukaryota; kingdom Metazoa; phylum Chordata; class Lepidosauria; order Squamata; family Lacertidae; genus Lacerta; species Lacerta agilis. Next base: position 66,225,624 of record NC_046316.1, on the reverse strand, counting down.
GTTCTTCTGCAAGGATGGAGTGTGTTCTTGAACTGTAATGCCACTTGTTTGCTTGGATGGAGGTTGGGGTGGGGAGCGTAATTAGATAGACACTTCTGACTTTTGTAGCAGGAATGTATCCTAGAGAGATAAGAATCTTATCCATTGCCCCACCCGCTTTTTTCTCTGGCCCCACCCTCATGCAGAAAAAACATTTCCCAGACCTGATGTAAACCATCAGTTTAGCTCTTCCTACCTATAAATGAGAACTGGGATATAATATCTATCTCAATATCTATTCATCTCTCAATAGCTTTATTATTATGCTTTATAGAGTATATGTTACCATTCTAGGCTTGGCGGGGGGACTTCAAGAAGACTTTGAAAAGATAATTAGGCCTTCAAAATTAAGAAGTGTAATCAAAGTGCATTTCTTTGGGCTTGGATTTCAGGGGGTAGCGGCCCTATTGGCATCACATTGCATGCTTAAGAGTCACTCTCCTAATTTAGCTATTAAGACAATCATTAAGTTGATTGCTACATATTGACTGATGTACTTAGTTCTCTGATTGTACTACAGGAGGGAAACATTTACCCACAAAAAAATGAATAATTTCTGCTGACACCTTGCCTAATATTCCTCCCCCTCCCACTTTGAAAATGTTTTGACTTTCAAAGTACCGTAAATTCTCACCTTCGTATTTGAAGATGTAAAGTCTGCTCCGGCTGTTATGGTGGCGTGTTGGCCATAGATGGAGCAAGAGTACAAGATACCACTGAGTACAAGTTAATGGCCATACGGGAAACTATTGACCCTTTGTTTCATGTGCCAAAAACCAAATGCCTATCCAATGCCTATCCAACGCCATCACATCAGATGCCAAAATAAAACTCAAGTACAAGGAGGGGAAAGGACTAGGATCTTCTTGCTTCATGGGAAGTATAAAGATTCAAATGAGCCTGCCCTGAATACACTAAGGCACCCTGGCACCTATTTTTAGGAAAGGATTCAGCCTTAGAACATAGAAAATAGGAACAACATCGGCAATAATAGCAACAGCAGAAAATGTGTGCCAGAAGATGTGCAGAATTCCTCTGTAAACATGGCAAATGGAATTTATATAAGTGTTTTAAGAGACTATGACCTGGTTTCCTTTTATGTTTCAGCCCTAACAAACATTTAGAAATTAAACAATGATTTTTCATGCTTTTATGCTAAGGCCACATCTCACTGGTCAAGTATGTGCTTTTCTAGGCAGAAGGTTGCAGTTTCAACACCCGGTATCCCATCCCAGCTATGGGAATGTCCTTTTTCTGAAACCCAAGGGAGCCTCTGCCTGTCAGTGTAGACCAGTGGTTTCAAACTCTCCCCCCTCCACCAGCAACAGACTTGATTTCCACTTTAACTTTGAGTAAGGTTGATTTGACAACCCCCTTTCTCCCCCAATGCAGATCTTTATCCCCCCCCCTTGTTCCTGGTGTAGATCTTCACCCCTTCTTCCCTGGTGCCAAAATATCTTGGCCTGGCTTTGTCTGGAGCTATCACTCTGTAGGCAGCTGAATGGTCATATGAGGCAAGAAACTAGTTTCTAAACCAAAGACTTTAGACTGAAGGTGGGGAAATCACATGATATTACAACTTTCCCTCCCTATAAAACCCTAGATATTAGGGAGTTCAAACCAAGCCTTTTCCCTATATTTCTCATGAGCAGAGATTTGTAACCGGTTGATTCAAGACAAGGCATTTCTGTAACAAACTAAGCCTAAATATGGTTCAACAGAAATTCGGTTGTACTTGGGTAGTGTCCATGTTGCCAGTAGAGGGTGCCATTGGCACAAAGCTCATGAACCGTTTTTGAATATCCCTTGTGATTCCCTTTCAAGTTGTAGATGGCAAGGGTGCCGTGAAATCTAACTAACTGGACCAAAATATCTAGTTGAGAGAGCTGGGTATGTTTAGTCTGGAAAAGAGGAGACCTCATGAAAGGAGATATGATAGCCATCTCCAAATATCTAAACGATATTTGTCACATGGAAGATGGAGCAAGCTTGTTTTCTCCTGCTCCAGAGGGTAGGACCTGAACCAATGGCTTCCAGATACAAGAAAGGAGATTGTGCTCAGAAACATACTGGGAGCCAATGTAGATCTCTCAGGACTGGTGTTATGTGGTTCTGGCGGCCACTCCCAGTTACCAGACTAGCTGCTGCATTCTGGATTAATTGCAGTTTCTGGGTCATCTTCAAAGGTAGCCCTACATAGAGCGCATTTCAGTAGTCCAAGCGGGAGATAACTAGAGCATGCAGCGCTGCGCACCTGGTCCTTCAGGGGCACAGTTCAGGACCAGGGAGTCCCCCCACATCTACCCGCTCCCTGTTCCCCAAAAACAGTACTTCTGTCTTGTCAGGATTCAACCTCAATTTGTTAGCCGCCATCCATCCTCCAACCACCTCCAGGCACTCACACAGGACATTCATCACCTTCATTGGTTCTGATTTAAAGGAGAGGTAGAGCTGGGTATCATCTGCATACTGACAAAACAAAACAAAACACCTTTGTTTTGCTTCTCCTGAAACTTTATTTTAATAATGTGAAGGAAGCTGTATAACGTTGGGTGCTTCTGCTTAAAGAACAGAACACTTCAACTGGATCAATCACATATTTCCAAATTAGCACACCAGAATATGAAAGAGAACAATTCTCATAAGGTAGCATTGGATGCCGGACAAAGAATCACCTTCAAATTGAGAAAACAGTTACATTTCCTTGGTGCCTCACTTTCTTATTAGGTCGCATTCGGACTAATCATTCAAAACTACTTCTAATTATTCCTATAATATCCTTTTCTCTCTCTTTTTGCATGTGACAGTAGACCACTTTGCCACTCATTTTGCAAAACTACCTTCTCTTCCTTTCAGGGCATACACCCAGCTATTAATGTAAAAGAGAATGAACGAGCCGGGGGGAGAGAGAAGGAAAAGGAGGCGGTGGAGGGGCATCGCTGCTGAATGTCTGAAATGGGTAATTATGCTCTGCTAAGCACATCGCTACAGTCCAGCTGGCACAATTAAAGAAATAGCTGATCAGTTCCAGTTATTGATTCTGCTAACATGTTTGTTCACGGTTGCTTCTAGTCTAATTAGGGTTGGGGTTTTTTTGCCATTGCTTTCTCAGTCTGAGCATACCTTTTTAGCCACATCTATTTACAGGCTTTGTTGTTCAGTCGTTCAGTCGTGTCCGACTCTTCGTGACCCCATGGACCAGAGTACGCCAGGCACGCCTATCCTTCACTGCCTCTCGCAGTTTGGCCAAACTCATGTTAGTAGCTTCGAGAACACTGTCCAACCATCTCATCCTCTGTCGTCCCCTTCTCCTTGTGCCCTCCATCTTTCCCAACATCAGGGTCTTTTCTAGGGATTCTTCTCTTCTCATGAGGTGGCCAAAGTACTGGAGCCTCAACTTCAGGATCTGTCCTTCTAGTGAGTACTCAGGGCTGATTTCTTTGAGAATGGATAGGTTTGATCTTCTTGCAGTCCATGGGACTCTCAAGAGTCTCCTCCAGCACCATAATTCAAAAGCATCAATTCTACGGCGATCAGCCTTCTTTATGGTCCAGCTCTCACTTCCGTACATTACTACTGGGAAAACCATAGCTTTAACTATACGGACCTTTGTCGGCAAGGTGATGTCTTTGCTTTTTAAGATGCTGTCTAGGCAGCAATACATGACTACCATATTTTCCTATTACAAAGCTTACGCAATTTCTGCTTCTGTTCTACAGAGAGGCTGGTAGCTCCGCTTGTTCTGTAAATGTGTGTGTGCATGCATGTGTATAGGGAGCACCACCTTCTCAAAGGAAACTTTCCAATCCGTAAAAGTCATGCTTGGTACCTCATTATGATGACGCACCATGAGGCAAATGAAGTACATGTATAAGCTGATGTGCCCTCGTGCATTTGGGAGAGAAGAACATCTGTCTGGAGACAGTATTAACATGATATAAAATGCACGTCTGCATATATTACTTCAGAAGTGTGCAGGTTTCATTACAGAAAGAACAAACATCCCATTGCTTCTGAATGTTTATTAAATAATTTTCTTGGAAGCTGTAAATATAAGCACTGACAAGACGACATAGTTTGTGACAAACTCCTGGCTCCACTCTTAGCGATTTTTTAATATATATATGTAAAATAGATTCATAGTGCGAAGAATCCCCAGAGATATGGACCGAACTGTCAATTAGCGTATTTTCCTTCAGTCAGACATCCTAAACAGATGGATTGGTTCAGTTCCTCCCACCACCCACCCCTTTGAACCTTAAAAGAAGCACCGCCAAGGCAACTGTGCATTTGGCTGGCTTCACATTTTCAACGATGTGAGTGAGCAGCTCCCCCTGGTCCATCCCTGTATTCAGTGCAAAGGCAGGTGGGAGGAGTGGGGGGGGGGGTGAAAAGGCACCATCCAAAGTGTCAGGAGATAGATGGGTTCTGTGAGCACAATGAGCTGGCAACAGGGTTTTTGACACACAGCAGTGTTGCAAAGGGGAAGAGCTGGCTGGAAGGAAGAGGTGAGAGGAGATGTTGCAGAATTCGTAACGTTTTCGAACTGTCGCCATCATTTATTCTTGGAGCACCTGAAATATATAGGGCACTGTGCATGAATGAAATCGCAAACTTCACACCCAATCTGTTCTATTATTGTACTACTGATTGATCAGGTGGCCTATGCCCATCGTGAGGAAATCTTGGTAATATTTCCTTTTGTTTACGGCTTGCTCATGTTCCAAAGGATATTGTGTGGAGATCTAATTCATGGTAGAAACTTTGAAATGTCTGGGCTGTTGTGTGATAAGTTCAATTTCCACGTGGAAAGCACATTTCTGTGAATTTACCAAGTGTTTCCAAATGATGAGCTGACCACCGTTCTTCTTGTTCATGAAAGCACTTCTTGGGTTCTAGTCATGATGGTTGCATACTACCTCAGATGCCTCTTAGGACTTGGTGTTATCGAGCAGGGTTCTTGTGTTCATATTATTTCTGTTTTCATGCTCAGCTCCATCGAAGGCCAGTGTTGAAGCATGACCAAATATCAAGGCCTGTGGTAGTGGTGAGGGTCTGCTGTTGAAAGGGAAGACATTCCCTTCTGCTGCACATTTTGAGAACACCACGTAGCTCTCCAAACCTGCTGCTTAGCTTTCGTTGTTTCGTTTCAGCTTAACAAATGGAGAATTTCGTATTTGCATGCATTTAAATACAGTGGCACATGCAAATGGACAGCAGATGGATATATTTTAGAATCAGCTGACCGATCATTCAGAAGAACACTGGAGAATACTTATTATCCTAGCATAAAAAGAGTGCAAATTGACCAGCTTCCACTATTTGCCATAAAGCTACATGCATCTGTATTCAAAGTGCTTAAGCCATGCCACTTCCTATTCAAAGCCCGTGGCCTCCATTGTTGCAACACAGCTAGACTTGAAAGGACAATTCTGCTTTGCAAAACTGTATTTTCCCTGAAGATTTCTGTAAACAAAACCTTCCGGTCATGGTGGGGGGAAAGCCACCCAACGGAGTTTAATGAAGAAGAGGGAAATGCACATGGTACCAAAATTTCATCTTTGTTGGAAGTGGAAGAAATAAAAGCTCTGAAATATGGGAACAGATGCTTCTGCAAAATGGAGGGCTTGCTTTTGTGGTGCAACAGAACGGTATACCAATAAAGCTTTTTTGGCCTGTTATACTTGTGTTCAATGGCTATGACAGCTGTCAAGGAGCGGAGGGACTCTTGGCTATGCCTTGAACATTTTAATCACTTCAGCAGGCACATAGAATAAAATGTGTGTCTTAAACGCTGTCGTCTTCATACAACTCTTACTCACCGAAGCATTCAAAAGACGAAGGAGCCTTTAATCGTTGCACCCTCTTACTCACATCTGTAAATGGTGCGGGTGGGTGGGTGGGTAAGGGAAGCAGGTACACTCTTAATTCTTTTAAAGGCTGGGAGAACAGAGAGCTGTCTGCCACAAAACTCTCAAGCTACAGATAATGAACCATATTTCCCCATTCCCTCCTTCCTAGATCGTCAACTGACAGATTTTAATATTCATTAATTCTACACTTAACAGTGCATCTTGAGATGCTGGGGACTTTTGCAACCCCGTGGAACTAATTTTCACTTTTAAAAAATTGTATCACTGCTAATTTTATGTTAAGAAAACTTTAAAAAACTCTTGCAAACATGACTGGAAGAATGTAAAAGTGACAGAAAGAATTGATTTTTTTTAAAAAAAAAAAAACATTTCTGTAGAGAAGAAGGAAAGAAGGGGGTAATTATAGCTCTCACACCATCATATCCAACCTGGAATTAAGATACTGTTCTTCAATATGTGACACGCTCATACAATAAATGGTGATGATGTTGTTCTCTTAAATTTGATTTCCCCCACTTACGGGCAATTTCTGTTGGTTAAAAACTGATGGAAGTTTTACATGTGCACCTTTAGGCTTTCAGCAGATTTCACCCCTCCTTGCAGAGACCAGCTGGTTGCTTAGTTCACATTTTATTGTTGGGGTTGGGGTTTGGGTTTTTTGTTTTTTTTAAAACCAACTTTAGCTTCACTCCAGATTTTCTGTATACAATACTGAAAATCCATGTTGGTCTAGAGATCTCTTATAACCCACCCCTCCTGCATTCGGGTTTGTCTGTTTTTGTCATGAAATGAATAACCAGAAAGAGAAGGTGTTATTGTGGTCCTCCAGTTGTTCTTGAACTCTCCATCTCTCATCAACTCAGCCTGGCCAATCTTCAGGGACAAAAGGAGGTACAGATTAACACAATCTGGAAGGCCACATTTTCCCCATTCCTGAACAAGGAGTTGCTGGCACACAAAACAAATCCAAACCAATTGATTTAGATTCTGATCTATTTACATGCAATACTCTATGGATTGGAAGTGACTGTAAATATAATGAAGCTGGCACATTAATCCATCAGTAGGATTGGTCAGTAAAACTAGGTGAACCTTGGAACTTCCCTTTTCACACTGTGGCCGAATAGAACATGAAAGAATCTGGCAGTGCTTTTTCTGATCTCGAAGCAAGTGGGAAAGTCAGATGAAGCTCATGCTTTCCTTTGGAACCAAATTATTTTTTTTGAGGGGCCCACCATCAACTTTGAAAATTTCAATATTGTATTTAAGTACCCATATATTCTTGTTCTTAATTAGAGAATAATTGCGCCATTCCTTTGATATCCTTTACGGCAATGATTTCTGAATGTTTTTTTTTATTTATTGAGGGGAGTGTATCGTGAATCAGCATACAATGGTAGCAATTTGGCAAGTTACTCCCAAAGCTTGCTAATGGAACCATACACTGGAGAATTACTGAATTATGAGAGTGTAATAAAATGTTGCCTACCTTACAACAACAATCCCAGTCCTCACATAAACTTGGCTCCACCATTTCACACTTCTCGAGTTCAGCAAATCATTTATGCCCTAGCTTAAATCTTGGGGACTTTTAAAATCAGCTGCAGTGTTCTGTTGGGTTTGCGACAGGTGCTTCTCCTTGACAAGATGCAGCATATCTGATGAACCACTATAAGTCCAGGACAGGGCCAGTCCTACCATTAGGCAGAGTGAGTTGACTGCCTCAGGTGACAGATTCTGGGGGGCAAGGAGTGGTGATGAGGTGTTGAATCAGTATGTTGGTCAGTATGTTGTGCAAGATGTTGGGAAAGATGGAGGGCACAAGGAGAAGGGGACGACAGAGGATGAGATGGTTGGACAGTATTCTCGAAGCTACTGACATGAGTTTGGCCAAACTGCGAGAGGCAGTGAAGGATAGGCGTGCCTGGCATGCTCTGGTCCATGGGGTCACGAAGAGTCGGACACGACTGAACAACAACAACAACAACAACATGTTGTGCAACCTATAAGTTTGCCTGCTACCCTCAATTGCAATGCAGGGCCCTGTCCCATCAACAGTCTTGAAGGAAGATTCAACTGCTCGTTTCTACACATAGGGGTGACGTCTTGTCCTTTGTTTGAGGTAGCAAAATATATGGGGTTCCCATGGCCCAAGAAAATCTTCAAAACTTGAAACATCCTTAACTAGTGTGAAAGACTGTGACCTTGTGGTAATTGTTCCTGGCTGCGTTTCTCTCTCTCTCTCTCTCTCTCTCTCTCTCTCTCTCTCTCTGGGTTTCTTCAAGTTATTTGTGTCAATAATTAGGAAAAAATATATATTACATAACAAGACAGTCAAGCTAAATTATAGGCAGCTCTTTCCAATCATGCAGCTGGAGCTCTATGCTGATTTGCACAGCTCTCTCCCCCACCCAACCACTTTGATGTTGCCATAGAGACCGCTTTTTTGTAATGCACACTGGTGAGTCCCATGTGTCTCTTTTTCCAGTGAAATCTGCTGTCGCTGTGATGGTTCCAATAATGTGTGCTATCCCCCCACCCTGCCACCTTCACCCTCTAATATGCCCTCAGGAGCGCATACTCCCTTCAGCTGCCTAACTGGGTTTTTGACATCCGCATATGATGCTCTGTTGCTCCCCTAACCAAGAAGACAAGCCTTTTGCTTCCCTTGGAGATCACCCAGATACCCCCTAATCCGGGGGGGGGGGGAGAGTGAGAAAGCTCACTGTTTGTTGTTGCTCTATATGCAACAAGATTGTATGGCATTGGCATTTCACCTTTGTGTTTCCTTTTAACAGATGAAGGCTCAATGGCTTTCAAATGAAATGTCAGCCTTTCTCTCCCCCCCACCCCCATTTTTTTTAAGAAAACAAAAGAAGAAACAAGATCAAAGTCATAAATGGAACAAAATATGCACAAGAGATCTTCTTCAAGATCAAAGGCATGTTCATAATTACTATGAATAAGTGGTGCAGCCTTCACCCAGAACTAAATGTTCTGTGAGCAAGGACAATTCTACAAATAAAAAATAGAGGTTTGGGTAGTAAAGGAGAACTAGAGGCACGTTATGTATTCAGTGGCCTGTGTTTGCCTGAGCTTGAGTCTGGGCTAAGGATTTGGAGCCCCTGTGTTCTGATTCGATACATGATATCCAATCACACAAAATTTCAGGATTTGGGCCTCTGCCATTGGCTCTTAAACTCTGAGTCATGATTCGCAGCTTGGAAGTTTAGACAGCCAATCACGTTGGGAGTGGGAGTGGCCTAGGCCTTCAAAAACGTATATAAGCAGTTGCTTTGCCCCCGTTGTCCAGTTCTGTTAGTTCAATAAAGGTTCTTGCTGTTATCACTGTGTGTTAGGTGTTCGTGGGAACCCACCTACAATTCAGCATGTAAAAAAATAGTGCTGAGTGAAGAATGGTATGGACATTTATATCCCACTTTTCTCTGATGCAACCAAGTTCATGACACAGAAGGTCCATATTGTTACTTACCAGTAACACCTATCAATTTTATGGGTGGGATACCTGTGGAAGCATGCATGGTTAAAAGACCTAGGGAAGGTGGCATGAAACACTACAATGTTTTTCTCAAGCATGGTGCTTCTTCACTTCCCCCCATATGAATGTATTAAAGACAGTAAACGATCAGATAACAAGATCTTCTTTTGCCACTTTTAAACATCAACAATCAAGTATGCTCCCGTTGATGGGCAACTTGCAGTCTGAGGGCTGTGCATGGCCCTCAACCTAATTTCAAGTGGACCTCAGCTTAATTCCAGGCAGGTGGCAGGGAGGTAATAACAGGAGGGAGGTGAGTGCAGTGAGAGGGCAAGGGAGCAGGCAGACAGAGAAAAGAGCATTTTTGGCCCACTTCTAACCCTGGCCTCTGTTGCCACCTCTGACCAGTATGCAGTGCCCAGGGATGCAGTCAACAGAAAAAGAAAGGTAAATAGGAAATTAAGGGCATTTTGGGGACAGGCATTAGAGACAGATAGCACAACCTGTGACGGAAAGGATCGGTGTGACTTTAAGGGCCCCTTCTGTTTGTGAGGTTAGGTGCAATCAGGAAGCCGGGCTAGAAGCCATAGTGAGAAATTAGCTAATGGAGAGAGAACCTGTTGTACATAGTCCTTTTGTAAAACTGTTTGCGTATCGAGGACCTCAAGCCACCCCCCAATGACTTGACACAGGAGACATAATTTTTGTTTGGGTTTTTGGCAATAATTTAGGCCACAACTTTATTTAAATACAAATTCGGTGAGTGGTTGCGTAGGCATTGGTTCAGACTACTGTCCTACCGGGACAGAGGCTGGCCTAAAACCAGCGATTGGGAGAATGCCTCTGAGGAGAGTTAAGGAGCGGGGGGCGTACATGCTGCCCTCTCCCCATGGTCCTGGGGACTCGGCCACGGCCCTAACCCCTACCGGGGGCTTCGGACAAAGCATAAGAGTTGCCGGATTCCTTTAAAGGAATTCCCAGTATCATCATGATTCTGGATGGGTACCGCCCAAACCAGCAATCCACACAGGAACCAATGCCTAACCGCCAACCTTACAAGTTGTCACAAGTTGCTACTGCAGTAGGCAAAACCAAATGGCAACAGCCAATCAGCCAGATGGACAAATTCCTACTGGGCCTCTGCCCCAAAAGCAGACAACCCCATGACAGGCAGTTGCAAGGTCAAGCGCAGAGGCCTAAGGAAAAAGAGGAGGGGCGGGATGGGTGATCAGAAGCCGAAGCCAAGAGAAGGATCACCCTGCATGCAGAGGAATATATAGGACGCTAAGCTGTCCATCACAAATTGCAACATCTAATCTTGCCCAGTAACTCCTCTCTGCCCTATAGCTGCTGAGGCCGGCTACCGGCCCCACCCCCACAGGAAGGGATGAGCCTTGCCAGGTCCCGATCACAACACGTGCTCTTACTCATGGTAGAACCCGATTTCTTGTTCGGCTTCTCTGACCTGCTCATCATTAAACAGAGAGCATTACAACCACGATGAGGACTATGCGTGAGACTGCTGCCATCTTTGTGTTGAATACCTCCCTCCTCCCTCTCTCATAACATACAGCAATGGAATCCTGCATTGAGACATCACCATGTGATGTGTTTTCCCCACCCCAGCAGAAGCCAGTACAGTGGTACCTTGGTTTACGAACTTAATCTGTTCCGGACGTCCGTTCTTAACAGAGGCATAACAGAAACACCGTCACCCCCCACCCCCACCCATCTCCCCACCTCCCATCCACCTCTTTCCCCCTTTTCTTCCTAATGTCTCAACAAATGAAACTGATTTGTAAAAATGATACATGGAAAAAATACGAAAGAGAGACATTGCACATACTTTGTAAATCAATAACTTTTTAATAAAAATACATTAAAAAAAACCACAGAGGCATAGGAAGGTCAGGTTGTACCCGGTGTGGAATTTTTTTTTTTGTCACACACACACCCCCAATTGATTTTTTTTTTGCCTGCAAAAATGGTTTTACATTATTTCATATTTTCTTACAAAGGAATGTGGATTCTGGGCCTCTTATAACAAGTAGGCGACTATGGACAGATACTTAAATCTACAGGATGGATTGTGTTTTGGCTTGTGTTATTTTATTTATATTTATTGTTTATTTATTTAATAAAATTTATTTTTAAAAACCTGCAAAGTGGTTTACCAAAACAAACAACAAAAAATCACCACAGCAGATAAATCAAGAAAAATTAAAACGTACAAAAGCTAAAATATTAATATTAAAATTACTTCAACTTCCTAAGCATCTAGGTATGCTTGCCTAAAGAAGAATGCTTTTAGCAGGTGCCCAAAAAGAGTCTAGCAATGGTACGTGCTTTGTTGCAATAGGCGGGGAGTTCCAAAGTGCAGGTCCTGTCTCAGAGCGTGTCCTCCATAAAAGAGTGCACGTGTTGCAGTGCGACCTGGCCACCTGACCCGGTGTGGGTGGGTAATCTTGGAACATCACAACCCCTGATAGGTGGGTCCCGTGTTGCTGGGGTGCAATCTGACCAATGGGGTGCAGCGAAAGAGCAGCAATGCGGGACCTATTTAAGCCCATGCGAGGCTACTGAGCTTCCTCTTTGGGGCTATCACATCGGAACACATGCCCACCTCTCCCTATATTTAGGGCTTGCGCTTCACCTTGCTATGCCATTGTGAGTTGTCTGCCGTTGGGGCAGGAGCAGGGCAGGAATTTTCCCCACTTGGCTGATTGGCTGGTGCCATTTGAGTTTCGCCTGCTGCATAGCAAATCGTCAAAATTTGTAAATTGCGGATAGGCTCTGGTTCAGGTGATAAGCGTGGCACGTGATGTGGCCACGCCTATGCAAATGTAGGATATTCCGGTAAAGGAATCCAGGGACTCACTGGTTTGGCGTTCCCCGAAAGGGGTTTGGCCCGCGCCCGAGTCCAGGGGACATCAGGTCTGCTGTTTTGTGATCCTTCCATCAGCTGTCCCTGGTGTTCATCCTTGGCTGTCCTTAGAAGATGACTCTGGGACAGCGCTGCCTGCAAGGCTGCAGGGAGATAGTCGAATGCAACCACTCACTTGATTGTAATCAATAAAGTTGTGGCCTAAATTCTGCCAAAACCCAAACCAAATATCTGTCTCCTGTGTGAATTTATTTTGGGGAAAGGTAAAAGGTCTTCATGGGGTCACGAAGAGTCGGACACGACTGAACGACTGAACAACAAAAGGTCTAAACACGCAATAAACAATGCAGTACAGATATTATGTGGAACCTGTAGCAGCGCTTGAAACTAGTGAAGGGGAGGTTTTATTTATTGTGATTTCACCATGCTCTGTATTATCTGAAAAGGAAAACATTTATTTAAAAAAACAAGACTGCACAGCAGCAATCTAGTCTCATCATGATCAGTGGGACTTATTTCCGAGCTGATGGTGCATAAGATGGGCTGCAATCCTATGCACCTCTTGCATCCAACTTGTACCTAAAACTCTGCACAAGCCTGTACCAGAGAATTGTAGAGTTGGAAGGGACCCCCGAGGGTCATCTAGCCCAATCCCTGTGGCAATGCAGGAATCTTAACTAGACCATCCCTGGCCGATGGCCAACCTTGTTTTCCCCCTCAGCCAGGACACACAACGGATAAAGACACAACAACGGAGACTGGAGGTGGAAGCCCAGCGGAGGGTAGGGCAGTAGGGTAGTTCATAAAAAACTTTTTTTAATAAATGCCTGCTCCAAAGCTCTTATCTTACTACACTAGGGATTATATAGCTATATCTGAAATTTCATGCATATCAGTTAATATCTTGACCCTGCTCCACTGAATTGAAATTTCAGCCTTCATGACATAGGAAAACAGCCAAGTAAACAGCTATTTTTGTGGAGGAGGGTCAAGATATTAACTGATATGCATGAAATTTCATATATAGCTATATAATCCCTAGTGTAGTAAGATAAGAGCTTTCGAGCAGGCATTTTTTTAAAAAAAGTTTTTTATGAACCGCCCTAGTAGGGCAGTAATTGTTCCTTGATAATTTGCCACCCCCCTCCATGATGGCACTTGAGGCAGCCCCCCCCCCCGCCCCCTTCCTACACCCCTGGTTCTTAAACCAAATCATTCTTAAACCAAGGCATGCTTTCCCATAGCAGCGGGGGGGGGGGACTCAATTTACAAATGGAACACACTCAACAGGAAGCGAAACATGTTCTGCTTCCAAGGCAAAGTTCACAAACCAAAACACCTACTTCCAGGTTTACAGCGTTCTTAATCCAAGTTGTTCATAAACTAAGCTGTTCTTAAACCAAGGTACCACTCTCATGGGAGTGGGCAAAAAAATGCTCAACATGTGCCTCCATCACTATGCAGGTTTCAAACGCAGTCCCCTTCTCTCGTGTTAATGAATGCTTGATTGGGAATGGGATTGTGCCTAGAGGCCATGCCCCCAAACAATGGCACATATGTAGGTTACACATTCAGCAGAAATGTGGAAGGGGCCCTATAGATGTGTGCATGTGCCCTTCACACTTCTGCTGAATGTGCAGGTGTGGCAGGTGCCAGAATGCAGGGACTGTGGTTAGTGGGTGTGACCCCCCACTTCCCCTCCCCCCCCAAAGAAATGTAATCAGGGAAAGAAAGGAGAGGAAAGCTGACACAGGATTCACAACTCTGACATGTTCACTGTCACTTTGAGTTCAAACTCAGACTCCCATGCAAATCCCAAGGGTTCCATAGAGGTGAAAAAATAAAATAAAATAAAATAATAAAATACTAGTGAGTCATGCAACAGGAGGTTTATGTTTTTCTTTCTTTTCAACCATGGAAGGAAAGAAAACATATACGCCAACCCATATATATCTGAAGGCTGTCCAAGGACAGTTTTTGTTTTCTTTTGACCTACTTACATAAAATACTTGAGCAAGAATTATTCCGTTGTTTGGGAAGAAATTTGCCAAGCTCTCTCATAATCACTCAACAGACAGAACTGGTCCCTGGGCAATTGATAGACAGTTCACATCCCCAGTAATCCCGCACTGGGGGTAGGAATGGGGCAACCACACAAGATAAATAAGCAGTAATGGATATTAGAATGATTTAAATCTTACGAGATACACACCATATTTTGGAATGGAACCTAGTTTTCATGGAAGGGGGAGGGAGAGAGTTCCATCAGCTGCTACCAATCTAAGATCCCAGACAGTAATTGTGTAAATCTGTTGCAGCAAACACAGCAAAAGAACATTGTTGCACCTTAAAGGCTAACCAAAATATTATTTTTGTTGTTATTTATATATCATCCTAGACATACACAGTAAGGCAGAGGTGAAGGTGGTCCTTCTAACCAGGGTTGGACAAAAGACTTGCAATAACAATCTTTTCAACCTTCCCTTCACAAAGAAAGCTGCAGGGAGCACAAAGGGCACTTGGCATTGAGTGACAGAGTTGTATCCAGCAGTAACCCCAAGCTACATACCTGGCTCTTTCAGGGTGAGTGCCACCCTGTCCAGAAGAGGTAACTTGCTTATCACCTGGACACAGAAACCACCCATGTAAAGAGCCTCCATCTTCCTAGAATTCAAACACAGCTTATTAGCCGTCATCCAATCCACCACTGCATTCAGACACCAGTTCAAAGTTTGCAAGCCTGTCCTGACAAACAGAGCTGTGTGTCGTTAGCATACTGATGACACCTTCCTATAGAGGTTTTGTGCTGCATGGTGGAATAATGGGTGGTAGGCCAAGGGAATTAGTGGGGATGGGGTTGGGGATAGTTTGCCTGTTTCCGTTTTCCATGCTTTGAACATGGTTAAGTGTTGTGGGGATTTTTCTTAGTTTGTTTGGGAGGAGTGGGTATGCTGTGGTGCATATATTTTCAATTGTGTCCCTCTCCAAGTGTATCCATTGTTTTGGACACCTTCCTATAGGGCGCCTAATGACCACTCCCTAACAATGTCATGCAGATACTTCTGGTGAGAGGATAGCACCTCACAGAACCCCATAACGTAAGTTCTTGGGGGCTGAGAAGCGCTTACCCAGGTGAGTACTACTTTCTGAACCCAGCCCTGATTACAATGAGCAGGGCAAGGTTCAGATCTTATGCTCCCTTGTCATCCACAACAGAAGGTGGACTTTGTGTGGTTGGGCTTTGCAAGGTCCATGATAGACCTAGCTGCACACTGTTTAAACTGCATGGGCCTCAGCCTGTGCACTAACTAATCTGGGACCAGATTCATCTGCTTTCTATAGCTGCAGCAATGCAAATGCATTCACATGGAAATAAAATCAAAACTGCATGTTTTTGTTTTGTTTTGTTTTAAAAAAGCCTATGGCAGCTGCTGATTGATATAACCTTGCCAGTGCTTGATGCCATGCTTGGGTTTGTTTGTTTGTTTTTAAAATCAGGGAACCCAATTTGACCTATACTGACCTACATACATCTTTTTATATGTGGAATAAAACATATGGTAAAAGAGGCTATTGGATGATGCCACTATTGACAATCGCTAGCAACACAAAGCAATTGGAAAAGAAGTGGACCTGCAGATCTGTTCCTAGAAAGTTGAGCCTAAGTTTATGAACTGGCTGAATATAGTTTGTGTACTTCCTATAGCCATGGTTTCATTAAAGATCTAAAAGTACATTGAAGGGTAGTATGGAAGGGCTCCTCCCGGACAAAGCAAAAAAGAAAAAGGTATAAATTAAGTAAAGCAGGAAAGCCCTGGAGGTGATGCTATCTTTCCATCTCCTCTAAAAAAAACCCATGATATATTGTACTTCCCCATCTCCATATTGCTGACATATGACTAGCACACATTATTTTTGTGAACATCCTGAAGGCATCCTAAAGGTTTATGTGATGTGGAAGATCCTGCCAACTACCTTGACTCTGGATTTGAGACAGTATCGCAGGAAAGGTCAACAACATACTTTTTCCGATGTAGAATTACCACATGAGTCTCAAGAGAGGTACAACAGATACAATCAATCTGCTTCAGCAATTTTTGTGGAGGTGTGGGGGTTCCTATCCAAAGGATTTTCATTCTGAGGATGTGTGTGTGTGTGTGTGTGTGTCTGTTTTTCATAAATTATGGTGGCAAAATATGCCAGTAAGCTGATCAAATACTTAAGTTTAACCTTTCATTTAATAACTATACTTAACCTTTGTGTGGTATGAGTTATGACAATGGCAAGTTGAAGCTTGATGTGGAGAGCTCACTTTCCATAACTCATCTATTTCTTGCAGATTGCAAGCAGAAAAAAACTTGGCATGCAGACAGACAGTGTAAGGCCATATTATGTTGCTATGCAAAAAAAAAAAAAAAGGTGTCTGAGTGACACCTTGATGCTTTAGCCATTATTAATAATTTCTACTGAAATCGCTGGAACATACAAAAATGTGTTTAGGTCTGCGATGAAAATCAGAATCAAACCAAGTTTCCCCATGCTGTTATTCTATAGTCGCTCACACGACTTAGCTGAATGAAATGTCTTTTTATCTCTTTTGGGATCGTTTTTAGCCCGGGCTGAATAGTATTAGTGGAACCCATGGAAATTCTGAAAGGGACACAGTGGCAGAGGTTAAAGTGCCCAAAGCCAGATTTTCAAGCCTTAATTGGATGCTAGTAGCTCAACCATCGGAAAGAATGGTGGAGTCCTCTGTGGGCTCCAGACAATAGAGATGTGTGGGTTGATGCCATCTGCAGCCCAGAGTTGGGGAACAAAAAGATGTTTGAGGAAAGGAGAATTTCTCAAAGATATGATAGAATGGGAATAATCTGAAAGTCATCCATCACACCGCTGACATAAATCACAACGCACAACAGCCCACGGCCTCGATGTCAGACGTCGCCCGCAGTGTGTCAGTCTCGCTGGCATCAACACTTTGTGCCTTCTGCCACCGTTTTTGTGTAGGCCATTAATTTCATTGGATGGAGTTACCCAAGAATGCCACAGTTACCGTCTCTCGCTAATGTGGGCTTTATGATTGCGCACCCTAACGTACACTCATGGCGCATTCATCCTTTGACACAGGCGGACAATGGATTTTGAGCCGGGCGCTGAATTTGCCAGATGTTGCTCTATCTCATAATCAGGTTAGTGCTATTCCGCCTTGGGGGTGAAGCCAGCTGGCCAAGAGTACAAAAACGCCTCAGAGCCCCTCAGATGGTCATCTGGTCTGCAGATGACCTTCTTTTTTTAGCCTAAAGCATTTAGGTCCCAAATGCGTGTCCAGCTTCTTGACTCTAAACCAAATCTTCTGGACAAAAATAAAATTAAATGTCAAATAATCCGCTGGCAAACCTTAAAGGAACAAGCCAAAAGCCACAAAATTATTAATCAGGAAGAAACAGTCAAGGAAAAAAAGCATATAGGCTCAACTTCAGAAATCTACAGGGATTTCCCCCACTATGTGAGCCATAAAATGGTTTCTATATTAAGGAAGGTAGATTATGAGCAAACACAAGTATGCAGGAAGTTTATATTCAATTGTCAAACGTGGCATGAAGTATTTAGTGAAACCTTAATTAAATAGGAAAGAAAGAATTAAAACCGATTAAGAAGTTCTATTTTTTATCTAAGGTGAAGCCGTGGAAGTTTTTTTTTAAATCACCAAATTATCAAATTAATTTTTTATTTTTATATCAGTTTGAGATCATTCTTAAATGGAGACCTTTGTGTTTTGAGAGGAGAATCAGGCTACCACAAGCCAATCCTCTAACAAGACAAAAGTGGAGAGATACTGGTACAGCTGCAGCATTAATGTAACAAGAGCTTATTCTGAGTTGAAGCAATGCTTCAATGTAACAGTTATCTATAGACAGTTTGAATGACAAGCCTCCCAATCTTAACAATAAAATAACTATATGCAAATTGCTGCTTCTGCATTATTCTTTAGCTTGTCAAACCATCAAAAATTGACTAGGCGAGAGTTGCTGGTGTGCAGAGTGAGTGTTTGACAGTGCTAACCGATATGTCTACTTAGGAGTAAGTTTCATTGAGTTCACTGGTGCTGCTCCCAAGTAAATGGGTCAAGTCTTGGCTACCTAATCTTGTCTGATGGGGCCGTATCTTAACTAGCACTATCTCTTAGCTAGCATTTGCTTCCCACTTATAGTAGTGTAACTGAAGACATCTTTATGAGAATTCCTGGTCCAAGGCTTTATCACAGCAGTATTAATTGGAAGTATTGTTCAAGTTCCTATTTCCCTGCCATTTACCTATGTTAGACTTAAGATATCATTTCAGGTTTCTGAGAGTGAGGAACAAGGAGATTTTAGTGAGATAACAGTAAAGTTCACAGCAAAGTTCAGCTTTAAGGGTTCATGTCTTTCAAACACACATACAGTGGTACCTCAGGTTACAGACGCTTCAGGTTACAGACTCCGCTAACCCAGAAATAACGCTTCAGGTTAAAAACTTTGCTTCAGGATAAGAACAGAAATCATGCTCTGGCGGCACAGCGGCAGCAGGAGGTCCCATTAGCTAAAGTGGTGCTTCAGGTTAAAAACAGTTTCAGGTTAAGAACAGAACTCCAGAACGAATTAAGTTCTTAACCTGAGGTACCACAATAGATAGATAGATAGATAGATAGATAGATAGATAGATAGATAGATATATCCTGTTTTCCAAATTCCCAAGTAAAAAACTTTTAGCAACTTTCCATGTCACATTCTCACCGGCAGTGATCATTTCTGGATCATTTTCTCTATTACACATGACATCATGTTCGGAGACAGAAATTCTTTGAATAGGAGATGAAGCTTGGGTTCTTGCTAAGTGCCAGATTCTCTTATGAAGAAAGTTGAAACACATCTAGAATAACCTACTAAATCATGAGGAACCTGTGGCCCTCCAGTTGTTGTTGGACTACAACTCCCACCATCCCTGGCCATTGGCCGTGATAGCTGGGGCTGAGTCCAACAGCATCTGGGGGGAGACAGGTTCCCCACACCTTAGGGATAAGTGCACTTTATCAACCTTGTCTCCTGTCCCTTTTCTGGGGTTTATCAGTTATTCTTTCCCTTTTCCTGCTTGCTTCCTTTGAGCTGTGTCAGACATCTCTCCTCAATCTGGCCCAACACATAGAAGGGTGTGATTGCATGGTATCCACACACACACACACCAGTGGCTGGTGTGCTGGCCCTGCTTCTGCCATCCCTACAGACAATCAGTCCAACTTGCAGAGATAAAAATCAAAGGATTACCAGACATCACTTTGTTATTTTGACCTATGCACCGTGGATTGTACACATACAGCTTTCCCATATGTTGATGCCTTTTCTTCACCTGGATTGGTGGGGATTGTTGAAATGGCACAGGCACACTGGTTGGATGAGGGAGAATAGCACACACTTGCTTTCTTCTATGTGATCTGGGCTGGTTCTGGGCTCAGTGGCTTCTCCACCCCACTGTGGTCATTTACGTAACTGTAGCCTAGCTCTGATCTTTGAGCGTAAAAAAAATAAAAATATAGAAAAAGTTACCTTAGACCTAAATGTCATTTAAAAAAAAAACCCAGCCTATGCAGCCCAGCTTGGGTCATCGAACACATGAATTTGCATAACATGGTTTCATCTCAGCACCTGATGAGTTTTTGCAGAATTGTGTGAGCATCGAAAAATACGGGTTGCATTCACACAGCTGCTCGTTGCATTTCCCCGGTGTTTTTCTATCTGTTAATTTCTGCATTACATTTGAGCTTTCACATGCTGTAAAAGAAATCGAGCAGAATCTAGTGGAAAATTAGCACTCATTGCTATGTTATTTGCTTTCCAGGAAAAAAAAAATCTACCGTATTGGCCTGAATATAAGCCTCACTTTCCCCCCAAATTCCGACCGTGAAAAGTTAAAGTGTGGCTTATATTCACAACCTTACAGTAGGCAGCCAGGAGCGTGGGGCAAACAGCGCCAGGAGCGTGGCAAAACGGTGCCTGCCCTGTGCGTAGTCCCCCGCCCACTTCCCCGAGGCTGGGAAGGGAGAGAGTGAGATTGGGGAAAGGCTGTCAGCAACACGGCGCGAACCCCCCCCCCCAATATGCAGCCAGGAGCAGCGAAGAATGGAGTGGCTTATATTCGGGTATTTTTCTTTCTTTCCCCCCCCCCCAATTTTAAAGGTGTGGCTTATATTTGGGTGCGGCTTATATTCAGGCCAATACGGTATGCAACTCTAATCAACAATAAAGTTCCGGGAATAACTTTTGTAGTAGGGGGGATATTGTTTTGCCTTTGTCTTTTTACATATTTTGTGTTCTGTTTTTTTTTAAAAAAAAATTATGTTGTGAACTGCCTGTGATCTTCAGATGAAGGGAAGTAGAATGAATGAATGAATGAATGAATGAATTTGGGTCCATATCCCAGCATACAGTTATTTCCTGCTATTTCCATGGGTAAATCATAGGGTAACTAATGCAGAAAAGGTGGTAGCGTAGAGACATTATCCAATGATATTTGTTGTTGTGTAACACCATGCTCACTGGTGTCGATTGAATTTAGTGTGAGATGCTGGTATATTGGTCAAAAAGCCACAGTGCAATAACACAACAGGTACTGCAGTGTGAAAGGAATGTTAGAGAATGTTAGATGTGCCAGTATTATAATGAGGAAAACTAGCGCAATATTCCCCACGTCTGAATGCGCCTGGTGTTCAGAGTGAAATGAAATTATACGAAAGCTGTACCTGTAGTGCCTGACAGGTGATTATGCTTTCTAAGATGCTGTTTTCAAAAAATAATGAACAGGCCTATGTGAATCAGCTCTTAGTCAGTCCAGCTTGGTGGGCAGTCATGATTTTGGCATTAAAAGTATTACTTTGCAAGACTAAACCACAGGCTTTTCTAATAGAAAGGCAAGAGCTGATTAACCAATTAAAATGTATCCATCTGCCAGCTCAGTAGCTGACTTGTTATTCAAAACATACTGCACTAAGAAAAAAAGTTGTTTTATTTATGAAGACCTTCTGACACTGAAAGGAATATATTCATAAACACGTACAAAATAAATGTGGATGCAGATGGAAATGAGCATGCAGATTAACCGAAAGGAAGACTTTTTTTTTTAATAGACTTCAGAGAGGGAAACAAGTTTTATCTTGGTTTCCAGGCATTTGAAAGTCACTCTTAAAACAACTGGTTAGATATTTAACAACTGGTTAGTTATTGCAAAATAAGAATCTACTAAACATGTTGTGGCTTTCGTTGCTCAAAAATGTTTTATTATCACTTCATGAGAGGCATAACACACACCTTTTAAAGATATTTTGTGCTGCATACGATGGAATATCGCCTGCCTTACAAACCAAAAGTGCCAGTTACAGGTGGCAGTATTGGTGGTGGTTATTAAAAGTGGGCAGTATTGGTGGTGGTTATTTATTGCTGTTGTAATTAAGATATCTTACCCATCCTTCACTATGTCCCTATTCTCATCAGAGACATGTTGGACGGTATGCCATGAGATCTAGGGGCATGTTATGACAATTTAAAAGATGGCTCTTGGTTTCTACTTATTTCCAAGCTTAGAAGAACTTTGAAGGAGCAGGGTAATACTGAGCTCCAGTACTTTGGCCACCTCATGAGAAGAGAAGACTCCCTGGAAAAGACCCTGATGTTGGGAAAGATGGAGGGCACAAGGAGAAGGGGACGACAAAGAATGAGATGGTTGGACAGTATTCTCGAAGCTACTAACATGAGTTTGGCCAAACTGCGGGAGGCAGTGAAGGATAGGCGTGCCTGGCGTGCTCTGGTCCATGGGGTCACGAAGAGTCGGACACGACTGAACGACTGAACAACAACAAATACTGAGCCAAGATGGAGAAACCTGGTCTGAACAAAGACATTGGATTCTTATCTCATTATACATGACAAAGCTATCTTTAGCCATCTCACCCCTTGCCTTTCTCTGCAAGACCAATTGCAGCCGTTAAGAGTCGTCAACAGCTTTTCCACACCTATCAGCTGATCACCCATTCCCACCACCCTTCTGAGTAATACCCCTCCCCACTCCCTCACTGTATTTAAGGGTTTGGTGACTTCCATCTCAGTCGAAACAAAATAGGAAATTCTTTCCAGTAGCACCTTAGAGACCAACTGAGTTTGTTCTTGGTATGAGCTTTCATGTGCATGCACACTTCTTCAGATACCCAACTGAGTTTGTTCTTGGTATGAGCTTTCGTGTGCATGCACACTTCTTCAGATACCATCGCAGTGTATCTGTAGAAGTGTGTATGCACACGAAAGCTCATACCAAGAACAAACTTAGTTGGTCTCTAAGGTGCTCCTGGAAGGAATTTTTTTTGTTTTTTTTTTGTTTTGAGCCAAGATGTGTCCATCTTATCTGTCACAACTTCTGTCTTGTATCTTCTTCCCCTTCTTTTAGGGATGAGAGATAAATTGATTCTGTTTACATTTTAATCCAAACCTGCCAGCTATGCAAGAAAATGTGGGCATAGTTTAACGCGGCCTCACTCCCCCCCGCAGATATGTCTATCCATAGATAAAAGCTACTATATACTTCACCATATCAGCTGGATGTCTTATTGTCTGAGGTTTTTGTGCCTGCAGCTCATTAAATTAGCATTCTCCTCTACCAACAGCATTAAGATTCTGGGGTGGGGCTGACTGATATTTAATCAGGGACCTGAATGTTTCTTCAGTGGCCTCACAATCTTTCCAGCAACTAATGCATGTTACCTTTTCACATTATGGCTTCATGCAACTTTTTAAAAAAGGCCATGGGTCCATTCCCCAAACTTTCTGTCTCGTCTACAAACACATTGATCCACAGCATATACAAGCATGCAGTGCTTATATGAAAAGCTTTTGGGGATCTTTTCTGGATCCCTTTTTGATTATACTAAAAATCCTCAGGCAGTATGTAAATGCGGAAGAAATAATATTTTTTTTTTTTTTGAATGATGACATATTCACTCTCCATCTGCATGGTTACAAAAGGGTTCATTTTTAATAATGGGATAGCCTTTCTTGGATAAAACAGCTTAATCGGTGTAATAAAAAGAGGGAGAGTGCCTTAATTAGGATTTATGCTCTCTTCATAGTGACAGAAATCTTCAGTGCTCCACGGGGAGCCTTGGACGGGGTGTGGTTTGATTTGCGCTATCACTGCATAAATTGTTTCCAAGTCAATTTCTGTCTCCAAACACATAGGATAAACACAAATTAAAGCTCAGCGGCTCACACATCTGTCATTCCAGGTTTTAAATGAGTTTGCCAGGAAGGTAATTCACGGAAAGGTTGCTTCATCATAGACACTATCACTATTAGATAGTGCGGGGAGAGTTTTGGATTGTTTAACTGCAGCCTTACTGTTCTGCTGTTTTAATTACTATTCTGTTGTTTTAATGCTTTCAAGAGTAAACATAAAAAAACAGGGAATGCCCTGCTGGATCAGATGAAAGCCTCATCTAGACCAGAATCCTGTTCTCACAGTGGCCAACCAGATGCCTATGAACAGCTGATGGCCAGGACATGAGCTCAACAGCATTTGCCAGCTACTGATCCTCAGTAGCTGGTACTGAGAGGCGCAGGCCCATTGATACACAGCTATCAAGGTGAGTAGCCATCATTACATCCTATGGCAGCAAATTCCACTGTTTATCTACACTGTGTGAAGAGGTCTTTCCTATTGCCTGTTCTGGATCTCCCAACGTTGGATGACCGTAGGTTCTATTAATATGAAAAAAAGAGAGAAATGTCCATCTAGCCATGTTCTCCACACCAGGCATAATAAAGTCTTCAAAAGCAGCAATCCCAATCACTGTTAAAGAGGGACAAGATAATCGGAATATATGATCCTGTTTCAGAAACAAATTTATTGCAGTTACTCAGATCCAGGGACCTTCGGGGCAGCGGAAATATACAATCGGCTTCTGCACTGAGAGGAGATGGAGATTTTTGAAGAGTCAGTACTGGCCAATAGCTAGAGGAAGCATCGAACGTGTGAGTTCCATGTAACTGGGAGGGCAGAGTGCATGACAATGGAGAATTCCCCTCCTCCACAATTAGCTTGGGCTCAGGATGAGATGGTTGGACAGTGTTCTCGAAGCTACTAACATGAGTTTGGCCAAACTGCTGGAGGCAGTGAAGGATAGGCGTGCCTGGCGTGCTCTGGTCCATGGGGTCACGAAGAGTCGGACACGACTGAACGACTGAACAACAACAACAGGCTACAGCAGATATTCATGTGGAAACCTGTCTCTGTATGCACATCAGTGCTCCTGGATTGCGGCCACTTGCTGTGAGCCAGCCAGGTATTTTTTCATCAGCAGCTTTGGTACGGCTTCCATAGTTTAAAATGGAAATAATCTGCACACGGTTCCCTGAACTGTAGCTACGGCATGTAAGGGCAGGTTTGATGTGCACTTAAGCCTATGGAAGCCCACAACACTTTTGAAATCTAATTGGGGCTACCCACCAGGCAACAAACTCCCAAAGTGCCTATTTCCAATAACATGTTCCAAAGCAGCAGCCACAAAGTGGCTTTTCGGAAGTGTTTCCACAGTGCATCCAGCTTGGTCCGCCTGTTGCAGTCAAAACAACAAGAGGATCTTGCGGCATTTGAAAGATGAATTTCTCATGGCATAAGAATGCCCGTCATTAGGCACCACACGACTCTTTCAGATTGGTACCTTTACAGCGCAACTCTATACATTTTGAATCAGAAAGAAGTGAGCTTCTCCTTGGTATATATGTGTATATATAAGGCTGTGGTCTTAAGATTTTTGGAGCAGTGACGCACCAATCTTCTAAAGGAGTGGTTACTTAGCTTGGGGTACTTCTGAATCCTTTGCTGTCACTTGAGGTCCAGGTAGCCTCGGTGCTGCACAGTGTCTTCCATTAGCTTTGCCCAGCTACGCCCCTATCTGGACAGGGATAGCCTAACTACTCTTGTCTATGCTCTGGTAACCTCTAGGTTAGATTACTGCAATGTGTTATACATGGGGCTGCCTCTAAAGACAGTTCAGAGACTTCAGCTGGTGCAGAATTCAGCAGCCAGGTTGCTCACTAGGCCAGTACTGTTGAAACATATTACACTGATCCTGGTGTAGCGGCACTGGCTGCCAGTTAATTTCTGGGCCCAATTCAAAGTGCTGGTTTTGACCAGGGCCATCTTACCCATAGGCACTAGGGGTACGGGGCACCCAGGTGCCGGGCTCTCAGGGGCGCCAGTCCGAGACCTGAGATTTGAATCCAGGGAAGACCCCACTCGTCAGTTGGAGCGCTGCAGCGGGCTCTTCTGCTGTGGGCAGCTCTGTGCCACGACTTCGGGGGCGACCAAGCCAGAGAGACACTGAGGCGCATGGCCAGCTCTGCCCTCCTGTGTGCCTGGGACTGGGCAACCTGGGGGGGGGAGGCACCGGATGGATCTTTGCAACCCGACACCACATATGCTTAAGACAACCCTGGTTTTGACCTATAAAGCCTTAAATGGATCAGGGCTGCGATAAGTCGAAGGCCACCTCTCCCCATGTGATCATCACCCTGTGATCATCATCTGAGGCCCTTCTTTGTGTGCCTGCTCCATGAGAGGTCTGGAGGGTGGCAACATGAGAAGGGGCCTTTTCTGCAGTGGCTCCCCGTTTGTGGAATCCTCTCCCCAGGGGGGTTCACCTGGCACCTTCACTACATATCTTTAGGTGCCAGTGGAGAACATTTCTCTTCTCCCAGGCCTTGGGCTGATTAAACAATCTATGGCCTTTTAAACTTGGGGATAGGTATTGTTTTGTTTGTTTGTTATTATGTTATGTATTTATTTTACTGCAAACCACCCTGTAATCCTCAGACGAAAGATGGTGTATAAATTAAATCAAATCATAACCATCACCATACTCACCCTCAGGGCTTTTTTTCAGACAGAACTCGCCGGAACTCAGTTCCAGCACCTCTCAGGTGGGCACCATTGTCATTATAAGAGAAGACACAGCACTGTGTATTTGTCAGGCCCACCCTCTGAACCTTCCCGGTAAGAGGAGGACAGTGTAGATTTAGAACAGTGGTTTGCTGAAGGGCATAGTTCAGAGGCTGATGACCGAAAAAGCTGGGATATATTGGGGGAGCAGCAGGAAGGAGAAGCATTGCAGGAGAGACAGTTAACAGACTCAGTGTCTCTTGAAAGCATTCCTGATCCCCCCTCTCCCCAAACCAGGTGGGCTGTGCAAGTAGCAAAACAGAAATCTCAGAGGCAGAAAGCACTGACCAGCCAGCGCGGGGGTGACGTAGATTAGGAGGGACTGAAGGGGTGGGACTTTACTTGGAGCAATGCCATCATTATAGAGATAGCATTCCTTTCTCTCTCTCTGTGAATACTGAATAAATTATGTCGCAAGAACTCTTTCAGTTATCTTCCTCTTGAGTGCCAACTGGGGAGGGATCGTAATTCCCTGAAGCCTTGATAGAGCCTTGACAGTATTTGGGGTCTATGGAGCCCAATAAAGCTGTGTGTGTGCTTTGCCAGGTCAATAAGAGAACAAGGGAGGTGTTCATGGTGAGTTTTTCTAGGAAAAATAGCACTGCTTATCCTAATCATCATGATCCACTTCAGGTGAACTTATAAACTTGATAGGATCAAAACTTGGAGCCATAGGCAAAGTAAATGTGAACTGAAAGCTGTCCCAGATCCTGTTGATATTTGCAGGGGTTACTTCTATGTAACTTTGAGGGTTCAAAGCAATGTGAGGTATGCCTTAAGTGCTTTTACCTGTGCATAGGATTGCACACACACAGTAGATTTTTAAAATATATTTTTCATTTGAACAGCCAATCCTCATGTCACATCACAAATTTATTTTGAAACAGCAACTTCATTAAAAAGGCAGTTACTGTACGGAGGAAACAAACAAAAATCTGCAGCCCCATCAGGCAGATTAATCTATTTATGCCACCTCCTAGATAATGCGTCTTGGATCAGTTTATAAATCCCATTTATTCTTACGACAAAATATTACTTCCTCATTTTAATGAGCACAGACAGTTGATGTGCTCATTGTTCTTAAGTTTATTTCTCCTCTAGGCCTGAACGAGTCTAAAACTTGCTGGAAATGGATTTGGAATGGCTGGGAACGAAAGATACCTCGATTTTAATTTTTGGACTATGATTGATTTACATGTGTTAATACACTGTCTGCATTCGCACAGGCCCTGAGTGAAGATGGCCCTGCTCGCTGTCTCCCCCAGGCCATTTGAAAAGCCCAGCCTAAGGTACCAGTTAAGGCTGGGACATTTCCTCCAGAGGCAGCATTAGGTGGTAGACATCCAGCAGTCGGCCAACATCAAACAGGCTTTGCCCCTTTGGCTTGATGGTGGGGAGATAGGCAGGCTGTTTTAATTGCTTGAGAAAAGTTGGTGAGAATATGTTTATATTTATTTAGTGAGATGAAGGCTATCTTCTGATTGGAGGAAAGACACCATTTTTCTCTAAGGGGGTACGTGTTTTAGAAGATTTTGGTTGGTTAATTATTATTATTATTATTATTATTATTATTATTTAAATGTGTATCCACTGCCCTGGGTTTGCTTTGATATGTAAGAATGCTGTGTGAGCAAGGCTGCCTTTAAGCTAGGGCTGCAGAACATCCAACTGTGGGCTTTGTTAGGTCTGCCAGGTTTTATTGGGTGGCCCACAAGGCCATTTCAGTCAAGCCATGCCTGCCTGCCTGACACCTGACTGATATATGCCATACATCTACTCTATTCTCAACTTAAAAATGGAAAGCGAAATACCGGTGGACAACAAAACAGGTTTAAAGACACTCTGAAGGCAAATCTTTAAAAAATGTAGTAAAAGCATTGATAACTGGGAAACACTGGCCTGCAATAGCTCCAAATGGAGAACGGCCTTTGCCAAAGGTGTCATGGACTTGGAAGAAGGACAAACTCAGGATGAAAGGGAGAAATGAGCTAAGAGGATGGCACATTTGGCAAACCTTCACCGTGATCAACTCCCTCCCAGAAACCTATGTCCCCACTGTGGAAGGACGTGCGGGTCCAGAATTGGCCTCCACAGTCACTTACGGACTCACTCTTAAAACCGTGTTCATGGAAGACAATCTTACTTGGCTATGAGTGATTGCCAAAGAAGAAGAAGACATCTGGCATTATCTTGAAAGGACCTTCAGGAGACCTCTGTGGGCATGTCATTGTGACGTCAGGTGAATGAGAGTTGGGCAGTTCTACCCACCTGTCAAAGTTGGCCCACAAGGTGTGGGGCAGATAACAATTTTGCCCCCCCCCCAACTGGATTCCGTTTTCCATCCTTGCTTTAAACAATGGGAACTGCTGTTAGGGGAGGCGATTGCTGCTAGATCACAAATAGGGATGGGACACTATGATCCTACCATGCATGTGCTACTAAGCAAACTGCCGTGGCTTCAAGTCCCTTTTTATTTCCCTGAGCTTTTAAGAAGCCACATCAATTCTGCTGACTACAGTTTTGCTTTTCGCTTATTTCGCTTATTATACTTTTTGAACTTCCATTTTAATTGTGCTTTTTTGGGGGAAGCTGCCCTTGAAATGGAACTGAAGGGCGGTATAAAAAAAATACTTAATTAAATAAAGGGTAGCAATCTGCATGCAAATTGCACATTATTTCCTGCATAGAGGATGTGATGTCTAGATGGGAGTTTTGTAAGCTGTGAAATGTCCCACGGTGATGTCAGCTTCAGACAACTGAGTTTCTCAGCTTCTTTGAACCCAGGCTTCCAGTTTTTTCCTTCCTGTACAGGATTTCAAGATCACAAGCACCAATCAGTTTGAGGTCCCAGATGTACCCAGATTATTGTGTAGAAACTGACAATGTAGGCTTGTAGCAATATGTTATGCTGGGTAGTCTTAAAACAGGGCTCACCAAGCTTTGGGGGTCTCTGTGCACATTTGTAAACTGGAGAAACTGTCGTGAGCACCACATACTGTACACATACTTATCAATCTTATTGGCTGAAGCAGAATGTCTCTTTCAAAACTAGTATCAGTGGGGTGACAGGCGCAGAGGACACGAGGTTGCCACACTGGTGACTCCTGTCTTAAAACATCCCCCCCCCAATGCGAACTGATAAAATAGCCATAGAGTTCTGTAGAATCAGCTGTTAGAAGCCCCACTGTATTTTTTTTAAAAAAATAGCAGCAAATGCAATAATAGGAAAGCAGTGGAAGATTTACCCTGCCATTTTCCAATGGTTGGAAAACGTTTTGGGATGGTGTGGGAATCGAAAAAGGAAGCACTGATTTAGTTAGGCTTGAGGCAGATAACTACTGATGTGTTGCTTGAGAAAATTGGACTTATTTTTGAATTACAGGGAATATTATCTAAACCTGCATAATCCATCCTGAAAAGTGAAAAGGGGGGGGGGTAACTCCACCAAACCATGCAAATTGGACCTTTCTTGGTTGACTAAATACATCTGAGAGAAGATTGAAAGGCTCAATCAAGAGGTATAGGCATTCTGCACATGCCAAAAATGATCCATATGCTTGGACGAACTTTTGGATGTGTATGCGAATCACGGTCATTTATATTTGTGCTTGTTCACACGAGAAGTGGCTTTAGCACCAACGTACATAGGCATCCTTAAAGATTCACATATTTTATCCTTAAAGATTCATTTTCCCCACACATTTCAATGTGTCTAACAAGAACAACACAACAGATAGCCAAATGTGTGAGGCTTGACAGGGTGTTATGAAAATTCTTCATACCACCAAACCTTCATGTGATGAACATGAAGCTCAGGGTCTCTTCCAACTCTATGATCCTACTTTATGTTGCAATACATGCTCTTGCCTTGCTAAATATCATACTGCTCTACTGGATACCGGACCATTTCTGAACACAATTCAAAATGCTGGTTTTAACCTCATAAAGCCCAAAAATGCATTTAAGATGAGGGCACCTAAAAGACTGCCTGCTTCAGCCTGAAGTGCCCTGGCCATTGAGATCACTCCTGGAGACCCTGCTCCACATCGCTCCAGCATGTGAAGGAGAGACGGGGCCTTTTCAGTTGTAGCACCCAGTTTATGGAGCTCCCTTCATGAAGAGGTTATCCTGATCCTGAATTTATTTTTATTTATTTTTGGGTGACAGGGGGAAACTTTGTCCAGGCCTTTTTAATGCAAATTTGGTGTTTATTAAATTTTAAAAACCACCCAGAACTTAGATGTTGTGTTGCTTTTTATTGTGGTTACGTGGTCTACTTTTACATTTCATTGATTATTTTCAACGGATGTTATCGGATTTATCTAAACTTGCTTTTGGTCTTGTATAACTTTGTGAGCTGAAGAGCAGGATAAAAATATGTAAAACAAACAAAGATGTTCCTCCTTTTTGCACAGTGCTGTCTTTTGCCAGTGTTCAGCTTGAAAGTATTTTTTTCTTATTCCAGAATCAAATATATCAGAAAAAACTGCTGTCTTCAGATATATTTTTGGGTGACATACTTTTCTTTTTAAAGCACATCATATGACTCTCATACGGCACCACTTATGCTGTGTGTGGTGTGACATTTATGTGTTTCTTTGTTTTCATATTAAAATAGTTGTATCAAACCCATTTTTTTTCCAAAATCAGGGTGGCTTTCAACAACATTTGTATTTTATGAAGCTGATTTATTCAGTTGGTTCCCGGTTAAATAAATAAATAAATAAAATCTGTACTGCTTGGCTGTCATCTTCCCTAAGTGTCCAAGTAAAAAAAGCTTGAAAATATATTTTGTAATCAGTAAGGAAACTACAATAACAAGTAAGGGAAGGGAAGCTTACTGCACAGCACAATCTCTACACGTTTTACTCAGAAGTAAGTCTCACTTTGTTCAATGGCATAATTTCCCAAGATAAGAGAGCATAGATTTGCAGACGAGGGCTCGATCCCAAACCCACTTACCTGGGAGTATGCCACTTTGAACTCAATAGGACTTACTTCTGATTAGAAATGGTTCGGATCAGGGGTCAGCAAACTTTTTCAGCAGGGGGCCGGTCCACTATCCCTCAGACCTTGTGGGGGGCCGGACTATATTTTGGGGGAAACAATGAACGAATTCCTATGCCCCACAAATAACCCAGAGATGCATTTTAAATAAAAGGACATATTCTACTCATGTAAAAACACGCTGATTCCTGGACCATCCACGGGCCGGATTTAGAAGGCAATTGGGCCTTAGTTTGCCTACCCATAGTGCTGTAAGTCTGCACTAAGTAAAGAAAGCCTAGCAGAGTGAGAGCCCTTCTATTAGACAGTAAAGTACATTTATTCCATGCTACTTTTCTTGATCAAGGGGCTTTACAGGAGCATGAGACATCCAGGGGTGATTTTATACCCTCTGCTCAAGAAATTCCAAATAGCCATTTGGGGCCAGAGGTGTGTGGGAGTTTCACAAGAGGACTTGTGTTTTCATGGGAAAACTGTTTCTGAAGGAGCCGAATGCATCCCTTCCACCCACCCACGCACTCCTTCCGTCTATGGGGCTGAATACTAAAGGAAAAGCCTGTGTTTCCTTCTCCCCCTCATCTAAATGGAGCACAGGGTCTCTGGAGGCCAGAGAACACACAATGGCTCTTACAGGGGCTGTTGTTAAACTGACAGCAAAAAAGCTTCAGGGAAGATGGACAAATGTGTAGGTAGACCCAGGAAAATAGAGGTTTGAAATGGTTAAATAAAAATGGACCGGGACACTGACTTGCGCATCTCTGAGCAGAGCCCGACCTCCATGCCAACTCCTAAACTTTTCCTGGAAAGCAACGAACCAAATCCATCGGAGTGTAAAAATGAATTTCAGCATTAGGATCAGGCTTTGGAAGTCCTATTGACCTCAATGGAACAAGTAAAGTGGCTCATAAAAGATCACAAACTGCAATCCTGCTTGAAGTTAAACTGAAGAATTGCACTGAAAACTAGCAGTTTGGCAATCCCGGGCGAGGGGAATGATCCAGTGAAGCCATTTTTGCAGTCCATTGATTTCAGTGGTTGAGTAAGGCCCATTCTCAGATGGTTCTCATGGAAACCAAAGGTCCTTAACTTTGGTTCAATTGTGCCCTTCATTTATTACAAACGAACAAAATTCTATCAGTGTAAAGTTATCAAAATTCTCATGTGCGTAGTCTAATGAAATTTGTCAGGTGGGGTGAAAATTATTTCCAGAAATCCTCAAATATGGTTATTTGTATATGGTCTAGATTTCTAGGATTAGAAACCATTTTCTCATTGCTGCCCTGTATAAAGGCACTGTTATACACACACACACAGAGAGAGAGAGAGAGAGAGAGAGAGGGGTACCTCGGGTTACAGACGCTTCAGGTTACAGACACTTCAGGTTACAGACTCCACTAATCCAGAAATAGTACCTCGGGTTAAGAACTTTGCTTCAGGATGAGAACAGAAATCGCACGGTGGCAGCAGGAGGCCCTATTAGCTAAAGTGCACCTTAGGTTAAGAACAGTTTTCAAGTTAAGAACGACCTCCAGAACGAATTAAGTTCTTAACCCGAGGTACCACTATATATATAGTCCATGAGAGACCTCCATTCTTCTATAAAAAGTTCATGATTTTGATCTCTTAATTTCACTGTCAGCTTTGTCATTTCTGCAGAGTCCATTACTTTCAAAAGCCACTCCTCCTTGTTGGAAACCTTCTCATCTTTCCATTCTGTGCATATAATATCTAGCTGCTGTTGTCATGGTCAGAAATAGTTTGGTCATCTTCTTGGAACACTGTTCCTATTATATCTATAAGAAAAGCTTCTGGGTCTTTTGGGAATAGCCCATTGTTAATTTATTCAGGCTACTTTTTTTTTTTTTGGAAAGCAATTAATAAATTAATAAACAGATAATAGAAAGACATTGGCCAACCTTTTAACATGGTGTGTGAGTTATTGCATCTGTCCTCCAAGTGTGTGTGTGTTTGTGTGTGTTGGTGAAATGGTTTCAAGGGCTTATTAAAACATGAGACTAATTTGGCCATTTCAGCAGTGTAAACTGCTAATGTTTTAAGTGTGATTCTTCTGGAAAGAACTGAATCCTTTCCAACAAGGAGCTACACTATAATAGAACCAGGCAGGTTGAAGGCAGGCCATGTTGTTCTTTTCATGAGTAATAAAACAGAAAAGAACTGTGACAGAACAGCAAAGAACAATGCTATGTCAAATTGCTTTGGAGTGGCTCTGGTGTAAACAAAATCAAAATACAGGCTTAGTATAAAATGCAGGCATTGTAAACGCATGGATCAGGCCAAAGGCCCACCAGGTCCTGTATCCTGCTGTCAGAGAGGCCCATTTTCGATGCCTATGGGAAGCCCACATGGAGGATCTTTCCTCTCACGACCCCCAGCAACTGACATCCAGAGGCGTACTGCCCCCAAAGTGGAGGTGTAAAATAAATCTAATGGGAGAAAGCCCTGTACAATGTTATCTTGGTGGATAAGTTGCAGTTACAGTGGCTACCTCGGTTTCCGAGACTTAATCCGTTCCGGAAGTCCGTTCTTAAACCAGGTGTGCTTTCCCTAATGAGACCTCCCACCGCCGGTGCCCTTCCACCGTTCGCTTCCATTCTTAACTGAGGTGAAGTTCGCAAACCGGGATACTACTTTCCGGTTTTGGCGGAGTTCTTAAACCGAATAGTTCGTAAACAGGCTGTTCTTAAAGCAGGCACATCCAAAGTCCATTCCGGGGGCCTAATTTGCCCCTGCGGCAGTTTATTCCCTGTGGTAAAATCCCCAAACAAGCTCAACACACTCGGCCCTCACGCATGTTCACTTCATCAAATCTGACCCTCTTTGAAAAAGTTTGGGCACCCCTGTTTAAACCGAGGTACCGCTGTATTGGAGTCACAAGTAGGATCTGTAATAAAGCATGGCAGCGTGGAGTGCTCTTGTTCAGGGTTCCCATTTGTTATGACCTGTCCCAGGGTGCTCCATTCCATCTCCCCCTTACACACGTAGCATTCCATGCCCACTGAGCATAATCAGTCCTCATCAGGCTCCCTCTCTCTCTCTCTCTCTCTCTCTTCTCTCCCCGCCACTCCAAAAGTGCTTTTGTTCTTCTGAAAACCATTAGATTTGCTCAGCTTGCCACGCCTCCATCTTGTGCGTGGGTGGTGCTGTCTTGGTTAGGCTATATAAGGATTAACATGCAGAGTTTGCTGTCAGACAGGATTTCATTCACAGTCCCTTCCTGAAATCATTTACATGGCTTCCTCAACTTTGCCCTGTATTTATTTCCCTTGCAGAGGTTTGCATGTTTCTTGTTTTCTGTTAAAAGCAGGGCGATACCTTCCCTCTCTTTTCATGTGTACAACTTTTCTCGGAAAGTTTCCAGTGAGTGAGAATGGATTTGGTGGGATATATGAAATTATAAAATAGAACGACTGGGGGCTCCTTTAATCAAGTGGTTGCGAGGATTTTCACATAAATAGACAGGAAATCAACCCTCTCTCCCCCACCACCCCACCGTGCCTAATTTAAGCCAACAAATCTTGCAGATACTTAAGTGTAGGAAGTACAGTATGGAACCATTACTTTTTATTTGCATGAAACCATTTTAAAGGTTCTTTTAATCTAAACTGCCACTTATCTTCTCTTACAAAAATGCAGAGACACACTAGCTATCATTACCGAGTTATCTTTAAGCGAGCGATTGTGGTGTTCCGTAAGCAGATAACCTGAGTGGATCAAGAAAAGCACAGCTCAGATCCCAGTAATAACAACACAGAATTGAAACAGAGTCCAACAAGATAAACTGCGTAATTAACTTCTTCTTTTTTAAAAAAAAAGTCTTTTGAATAAACTGCATAATCAATAACGACACTTAAGACAAATTAATTGACAGTCCATGATTGGTTTTTGCGTTTTTTGTAAAAAATGAACAAACACAGGGTGGACACAATTTGTATTCTCATTTTGTATTTTTCTATTGTGAACCGCCCTGGGATCTCGGATGAAGGGCAGTATACAATTTAATGAATATAAATAAGAATAATAATTTAGCTTGCCCCCCCCTTTAACACCCTTCCCTTAAACAACGATCTGGTTCAGAAGCAACATTAAATTTTATTGTTCATGGCAGGCTGTTATAGAATTAATTAATACAGCCCCCAAGAGATTAAGAACAGCATCTTGCAAAGTCTAATAGTGAAAGGGCATAGAAGGAAGAAGAAGAGAAGAGTTTTGGATTTGATACCCGCTTCATCACTACCCGAGGAGTCTCAAAGCGGCTACCATTCTCCTTTCCCTTCCTCCCCCACAACAAAACACTCTGTGAGGTGAGTGGGCTGAGAGACTTCAGAGAAGTGTGCCTAGCCCAAGGTCACCCAGCAGCTGCATTGTGGAGGAGCGGAGACGCGAACCCGGTTCAACCAGATTACAGTCTGCTGCTCTTAACCACTACACCACAGTGGCTCTCAACATAGGCACTGTTCGGGTGGAAGGAGAAGCCAGGGTGGTGCATGTGAGTTCCAGTTTGTTCATGTAATGCTAACCCATAGTTTAATCCTAAACCAAAGATTGGGGGTAGGGAAACTTATTCAGCTCAAGAACCAAATTCAATTCTGGGCGACCTTCCAGGAGCCACATACTAGTGCTAGACAGGCCAGAGGCAAAGGGTTTTTGGAGTAACAAATATAGGCTAGTTTACACCCACACCCAGATGAGCAAAATGCATTATCAGAGTTCAAAGACATGCATGTGTTTTTAGCTTTCACTATGTTTTAGTTAGCTACTTTTTGTAAGTCACACCCGAGCTACTTTTTATTTGAAAAGGTTACTAATAGTGCAACAAATAGTAAATCAATAGTAATACTGAGTCATGCTTACAAAAATGTGTGCGTTAGGCAAATATGTGTATTAAAATGCACATATATTGAAAAATAACAAAAATGCATTAGGTTAGGGAAAGTCACACACAAAATGTGTATATGGGAGAAAATTGCACTAAAATATTGTGAATTTCAGGAGGACCTCAAGATAAATTGCAACCTGACATGGTGGAAATGTGGGTTTTATTCGCTGGAGAAATGAGGAACGAAATTGGCAGACTCTTCCTACTCTAGTGCATACAAGGGACATCCACAGATGCTTCTCCTGTAAGAATGAGAGATTTCATTCAGCTTATTTAAACTTGTCAGGCCTTGCGTTTTCTGAGCTGTGGCACACTATGGATTTCTGAGGTTCTGCCTTTAGAAAGAGTGTGGAGGGTGATATTACACACTGATGTTCAAGGAAGGTATGGAAACCTAATTTTTGTTGTTGTTTGTTTCCAGGTCCAGCCATAATCAAGGATCTGCTGCTCTGTTCTTCCTCTAGAGAGTATTTTACAGACTTTGCAGATTATTTGTTGGCTGCAGGGCCTTCATAGATAATGGTAACAGCAGCACAACAAAATCCCCCCACAGCACATCTAATGGAGCTACACACGTGAAGGCAACGCTGTTGAAAAGGATATGCCTGAATATTCATGGTGATGTCCCTTTAAAATAAGGAACGTCTTGATGTAGCAAGTTCTTCCCTGCACTGTGGATGAGCAGAGGTAGGGAGGGGGGGCACAGGGCTGAGAAAATATGATTTCATTTGCATACTTGCAGAAAAGCGAAGGCCCAAGATGTCCAGTGATCAAGCCTCGTGTTCAGAAGCTACGTCCTCTTCTTTGTTTACATTTGTTTCATCTGAGCAATTTG
Organism: Lacerta agilis; assembly: GCF_009819535.1. NCBI lineage: Eukaryota > Metazoa > Chordata > Lepidosauria > Squamata > Lacertidae > Lacerta > Lacerta agilis. The sequence goes on along the minus strand of NC_046316.1, from coordinate 66,188,574 downwards.
AGTAGGAGGGGAAAGCCAGCTAGGAGCTTTAGAGCTGTTTGGAAAATACCCGCCATTTGGTGCAATCATGTGCATTCCAAAAGGATGTAGTAAAAGGCCTCTTGGAGCCAAGGAATAAATTAAGCTGAATCAAGGATGCTTTCAGAGAACATCTAGAGAGAATTGCTTAGACGCTAAGAGCAATAGTGAGTGGGGGGAAACACACTCCAAAATTCTTCACCTCCTTCCCCCATTTTTAATAGGAAGTGTTGTGGTTTTTTAGTTGTAGGCTTGTGATCTTTAAAAATTACGGAATCCAATTATTTTAAAGTAATGAAGAGAACAGAACAGAAGGAAAAGTTGAGTCAATATATTTGTTAGGTTGCTAGGCTTGATCTCTTGCTAGGTCAATAGTGCAGAGGCAATGCTAAAAGTCATTCCCCCCCCCCCAGCATGAAAAGCATCATCAGAATCATCAAAATTAATTGGAACACCATTTAGTTACAGAATGTTCCCAGGGCTAACAGTCCCAATGCTCTGGCTCACGACTCAGAACATGGAAAGTATAGTAGTCAAGCAGTGATCAGCAACAACAACAAAAATGGCTAGGATTCCTCTTAATCAAACCTAGTGTTGCCTTTAAAAATGAAGCACAAAATCACACCTGAAGATTTCAATCTGATCCTTGAAATGATTACTTTCTCAAGTTATCACAGAAGAAAGGCTGTCCTTACTGATAACACAACCTCCCCTAACCCAGTTTTGCAAATATTTACGAAGGAAGCAATCCTTCCTGTCTCCTGCACACTAAGGCCACCTTGCAGTGGCATTACACCAAAGGGAGAAGAGGTACGCTCCTGATAGTCCAACGCCACAATCAGGAGGAGAGGAAAGTAGCACTGTCCTCTTAACTTAGTCCTCCAAAAAAGCTCAACAACCTTTCTATCCTGATTTCTGTCAAGGGGAGGGAAATGCAGATGGCAGGCACGCCACTTAAGTCTTAACTTGGCCCTCATCTCATCCTCCAGTTAAACCAGTACCATACCACAGCTGTGGCTTCTCAAGGAGAATCCTGGAGCTGTTTCCCTTCCAGAGCTACAATTCCAAGAGTTCCCTGGGAAGGTGGATTGATGGTTAAACCACCATAACAGGTTCTGCTCCCTTAGCAAGCCAGTTCCCAGGATTCTCTGGGGGAAGCCATGACTGTTTAAAGTGGTATACAGTAGTACCGCTTTAAATGTATAATAGTGCTTTAAATGTATAGTTTCAGATGGGCCTATGAGCTCATTTAGTTGTGTCTAACAATACACCCAATAAGCCGAGCCAGTGATTCAGACTGTGCTATGGGTGCCCCTAACAATAGTCACAAAATATAGGTGGGATAAGCCTGCTGTCTCTCAGCCTAACCTAACCTCACTGGGTTGTTGTGAGGATAAATGAGGAGGAGAGAAAATAATAATAATAATAATAAATAATAATAATAATAATAATAATAATAATACACCAGCTTGAGTGCATTAAAGGAAAAGGTGGGTTGCAAAGGTAACGGAAACCTATGTCCCCACTGTGGAAGGACGTGTGGATCCAGAATTGGGCCTCCACAGTCACTTACAGACTCACTGTTAAAACCATGTTTATGGAAGACAATCTTACTCGGCTACGAGTGATCGCCAAAGAGAAGGGAAGAAGAAGAAATAATCATAATGATTTTATTATTTATACCTGGCTCATACTGTTATGCTTACACTGCTGAAGTAATAGTACCACTGTATTCCGCTCTGGTCAGACCTCGCCTCCAGTTCTGGGCACCACAGTTCAAGAAGGATACTGACAAGCTGGAAGGTGTCAAGAGGAGGGTAACCAAAATGGTCAAAGGCCTGGAAACGATGCCTTATGAGGAACGGCTTAGGGGAGCTGGGTATGTTTAGCCTGGAGAAGAGAGGTTAAGGGGTGATATGATAGCCATGTTCACATATATAAAAGGATGTCATATAGAGGAGGGGTGAAAGGTTGTTTTCTCCTGCTGCTCCAGAGAAGCGGACAACGGAGCAATGGATTCAAACTACAAGAAAGAAGATTCCACCTAAACATTAGGAAGACTTCCTGACAGTAAGAGCTGTTCGACACTGAATTTGCTGCCAAGGAGTGTGGCGGAGTCTCCTTCTTTGGAGGTCTTTAAGCGGAGACTTGACAGCCATCTGTTAGGAATCTTTGATGTGTTTCCTGCTTGGCAGAGGGTTGGACTGGATGCCCTTGTGTCTCTTCCAACTCTATGATGTCTATGATGTCTGTAACCCCTTTGCACTCTGTGCCATAGGTAAAACAAAACGTTTTCACATAGGCTATATTTGCTTCACTGTGGTCCACGGAGAAACAAATATGCATCTCTCCCTCTGTCTTGGCAAAAGAGTGATCAGGAAAAGGCAACTCAACCTTGGATATCCTTGTGTGATTTAAAAGTTGGGAAACGCTCTGGAGTACAGTGGTACCGTTGGTTTGCATACGTTTGGATTACAAACACGTCAAACCCGGAAGTGTGTGTCCCGGACATGGGACAATGACTGGCCAGCCTCTCCTTCTTCCTGTTTGAGGCAGTATGCCTCTGCATGCCGCTGCTTAGGGTCACAAATGGGGAGGGTGCACTGCGGTCCTGCTTGCAAACTTAGCATTGGGGCTTCTGGTTGGTCACAGTGAGGTCAGGATGCGGGACCGGATGAGCCTTGAGCACGATCCAGCAGGGCTCCTCTTATGCTACTCGATCCTGGCAAAGTAAGCAGGCAAGCAAACTTAACGTCTGTCCTGACCACCAGAAGCAAACCATTCAACAGAGTCAAAACTGAGGAAGCAAATCCTATGCCTCAGTGGCAGCTGTGTCCCTTGAACCACAATGGCAACAGAATCACTGGATCTAATCATGTCAATTACATTGTCAAGGGCTCGTTTGCCTGCCTGTCCCTATGTGCTTTTCCCTTTGCAGCCCGGCCTTTGTCAGCTGACACAAGCCATACGATCCGTCCCTAGGTAATACAATAAATTGGACGCCTTCTTTTTTTAAAAAGAAAAATAGGAATGCCCTCCACCTCTGATCCAAAGCCTACACTGCTTAAACATTAAGCACAAACTAAATAAGAGCATTGGAGGGGGAGATGTTAGCCTTCAGAAATCTGAAAAGAGTTTATTTGGCTTTGAAACTGTTTCCAGAGAAGGAACTGTGGAGGAAGAGAGACTGAGTTTGCCATCAGGGGTAGTTGTGCCATTGATGTATTTGATTCTGCCTGGTCCAGACCACACCTGGAATCCTGTATCCAATCATGGGCCCCAGAATTTAAGAGGATATTGGCAAGCTGAAATGTGTGCAGAAGAGGGCAACTCCATGATCAAGGGTCTGGAAACCCAGCCTTATGAGGAATGGTTGAGGGAGCTGGGTATGTTTGTTGTTCAGGTCGTTCAGAGTCGTGTCCGACTCTTCGTGACCCCATGGACCAGAGCACGCCAGGCACGCCTATCCTTCACTGCCTCCCGCAGTTTGGCCAAACTCATGTTAGTAGCTTCGAGAATACTGTCCAACCATCTCATCCTTTGTCGTCCCCTTCTCCTTGTGCCCTCCATCTTTCCCAACATCAGGGTCTTTTCCAGGGAGTCTTCTCGTCTCATGAGGTGGCCAAAGTACTGGAGCCTCAACTTCAGGATCTGTCCTTCTAGTGAGCACTCAGGGCCGATTTCCTTGAGAATGGATAGGTTTGATCTTCTTGCAGTCCATGGGACTCTCAAGAGTCTCCTCCAGCACCATAATTCAAAAGCATCAATTCTCGGCGATCAGCCTTCTTGATGGTCCAGCTCTCACTTCCGTACATTACTACTGGGAAAACCATAGCTTTAACTATACGGACCTTTGTTGGCAAGGTGATGTCTTTGCTTTTTAAGATGCTGTCTAGGTTTGTCATTGCTTTTCTCCCAAGAAGCAGGCATCTTCTAATTTCGTGACTGCTGTCACCATCTGCAGTGATCATGGAACCCAAGAAAGTGAAATCTCTCACTGCCTCCATTTCTTCCCCTTCTATTTGCCAGGAGGTGATGGGACCAGTGGCCATGATCTTAGTTTTTTTTTATGTTGAGCTTCAGACCATATTTTGCGCTTTCCTCTTTCACCCCTCATTAAAAGGTTCTTCAATTCCTCCTCACTTTCTGCCATCAAGGTTGTATCATCAGCATATCTGAGGTTGTTGATATTTTTTCCGGCAATCTTAATTCCGGTTTGGGATTCATCCAGCCCAGCCTTTCGCATGATGATGGGTATGTTAGCCTGGAAAAAAAGGAGACTGAGAAGAGATATGATCGCCATCTTCAAATAACTTAAGGGATGTTGCAAAGATAGAGCAACTTGTTTTCCCCCCTGCTCTAGAGGGTAGAACTTGAACCAGTGACTTCAAGTTACAAGAAAGGAGCTTCTGACTAAACATCAAGAAAAACTTTCTGGCAGTAAGGGCTGTTCGACAGTGGAAGAGTCTCCCTCCGGGAGGTTGTGGATTCTCCTTCATTGGAGGTTTCTAAGCAGAGGTTGGATAGCCATCTGTCATGGATGCTTTAGCTGAGACTCCTGCATTGCAGGGGCTGGACTAAATGACCCTTGGGGGTCCCCTTCCAACTCTACAATTCTATGGTTCTGAAGGCTCCTAGGGCTGGAGGCTGTGGCAAGGCAGGTGGGGAAAAGCCATTGCCTACTGGCCAACACAGAGTCTCTCTCCTCTCCCATTCCAGGGTGGTGCCCCTCATCACCACACTGAAACCTGAAATCCGCCTCTGCAGCCATGCGACCCTGGCTTCAAATGGTGGGGGGCAGGGGCCGGCAGAGAAAGGAGGAGGCGTCAACTTTCCCTTTTTAGCGACCCGTGGGCCCTGACAGAGCTCCTTGCTTAATCTTAAATCTCTTGCAGTGCTACTGAAGATCTAAAAAGAAGCTGCTTGCGAAGTCATATTATATTGATGCTGCCTTTTGGTTCTAGTTGATCATGCGGGGGCGGCGGGGGTGGGGAGCAAAGGACTTCGATGCAAACACTTTTTTTTAAAAAAAAATCTACCTTGTCACATTGACGTCTTTGTCTGCATTCTCTTCACTAACCGGCAACCCACGAGGGGGCACTGTTGGTTTATGTTGGAAGCTCTTCCTCGCTGGCGTGAATGAGGAGCGCTGGAATCCACCCCCAACCTGTTCTCTGTGTGGGTCGCAGCCCTTTTCCGCTGAGGGAAGGAGGGGGGAGGGAGGAAAAAAGAAACCCACCCACACCAGTTCATGGGTCCTTTTGCCTGCACCTTTCTCCCCTCGTGGACTTTTCCTTGCGATCACTCCCGGCGTATGTAAAAGACCACAAGCCGTGGCCGCTTGAAATGTATGCAAGATCCCAGGGAGGGGGACGGGTGACAACCGCTTCATCCGCCGTCTGCAGTTTAAGCGAGAGCGGGTGGTGATCAAGTCGGAGAAATCCTCTCCAAAGAGATCTATCTAAGGTTGCAATCTATCTATATTGTGGTTTTGCCAAGCACATATTTCCTGCGCCTCGCTTCCTATTGTCTTTCCTGTTTATCAAAAAAGTTTTCAGGCGCCTCCCGTGCCATCAGTTTCTCTGGAACACCGGGATCGGCTGCGCAGTGTCGGTGCGTGACCATTTTTTATTCGTTTACTGTACTTGCACAAACCGGCTTGGCCGAGAAGCCGATTTAAAACAGTCTGCCTGTCAATGGAGATTGGGGTGGTGGAAAAATAACTTGGCTACTCAGTCAGGGCTCTCGGTTTGGAAGGGTGAGCGGCAGCTTATTGCAACAATGCCGCGCGCGCGCACACACACCGGACAGAAAACCCCTCTCCTCCTTCCCTTCCACCCAACTGTTACCCCCCTGGGAAGATCTTTCATCTAGAGATTATTATTTTTTTGCCCGGAAAAAGGATCGCGATCTAAACCCGGGTTTAGATTGCGAGGAAACGGCGCGCGCCAGGCAGGCAGGTACCCGGCGCGCAAAATCATTTCGCGCCGTATTGGTCACCGCATCATAGATATTATCTATATAAATATCATTCAGATGGTCAAGTTGTTTGCTGTTACTTTTATCCTTAGTCTCCTTTTAAAGAAAACTGTGTAGAGGGGAGTGCAGTTGTTTCACCAAAGACCAATAAATAAAAGGAGCCGCTTTGCTAATCGCTTCTTCCCTGAGGAATCCGATCCAGGACCTCGCTTGTTTGCTCTCCAAAAAATTGCCCAGGGAAACTCGGGCTTTGTACTGACGCGCGCCGGGTGTTTGTGTGTGTGTGAAGTAATGAACACGGAGCAGCGTTTCCGTGCCCGGCTTGTTGGAGGTATTCTTCAGCAGGACGGCGGGGATGGCGATGCCTGTGGTCGGGGAAAGGCGAGCCTGGAAAGAGAGAGGATCCGTCGCCGGTCAGACACTTCGCCCCCGTTGGACAAGGAGGCGACGGGCGGAAAGGAGGCGCGGCTTGGGACGGGGCGGGGCGGCGAGGGGGACGAGGCGGGGCTTTCTTCCCGAGCAGCGCCTCCGACAGGCAGGCGGGCTTGATGGACGGCTGTACGTCACGGTCCCTCCCCCGCCCCTTTGGCAATGTCTACAGCCTGCTGCACTCCCAATTTAAGCATTTATTCCACTGGGATAGAGGAGACCGGAGCAGCGCTGGCACCAAAAAACCATGGCTGGGATTGTATATTTCTTCACCGTCTTGCCGCTTCTCTTTGGGATTTGCGAGGGGGTTACCGGCTCTCGGGTATATCCAGCCAACGAAGGTGAGTGGGAAAATAAAATTAAAAAGCAACGGGGGTTGGTAGTGTTTGGTACCCCGGGCCGATCCGAGGCTCCATCCATCTCCCCTTTTTCTCCGGGGTTTGGGGTGCTTCCCCCCAACACCGTCTTCCAGCGGTAGGGATCGTGAGCAGCCGGCAGCGCTCGCGCTTTGCAGGACGCGCTTGTGGGCAACTTGTGCGGCCAGGAGAAAGTTCAACCCAGGCGCCTGCCTTCCGGACTGACCGATGGACGATCTCCCGGCTGGGCTCCCTCCCTGCGTGCCAAGCGAGGCTGGACAGCCGAAGGGGAAGCGTCGCCAGGGTGCTTCTCCACCCACCTACCCACCCGTCCTGCTTCCTTTTGCCGGAGCTTCGCCCCGCAGCCAGACTCCCCACGTCCGCCGGCACCATCGCGTCGCCCCCTGGACGAGGAGAGGTGGAAGTTTGGTGCGCGCGGCGGCGGAGCGGGCTGGGCTGGGGCAGCCCTCGGATCCTCGCCTTGTTGGGAGCTGCGTTTGCCGCAGACGCGACGTCCCGGCGCTCGGCTGGCCCCGGCGCGCGCGGCGCAAAAGCGCGTGGGAGCTTGACCTGGATATTCCGAGATGCGTGGAACCGACTGCTCGCAAGTCACGCCGCGGGACCCGCCGCCACGCCAGGAAAAAAGGCCCTTATTATTTTGCGGACGGGGCCAGATTCTTTCCCTTTTGCACCCATGTAAAATCTAGGTTAGAGCCCTAAAGTTCAAAGCAACCCTCGCTCCCTGCTCCGTCCGCGCGCCCTCTTGCACCTCCTGGCTTGCTGCATTCCGCGGAGGGTGTACGAACTGGCATTGTTGTTGTTGTTATTGTGATTAGTCTTCGTCTTGGAAAGGTGATGAGGAAGGAAGGAAGCCTAACGATCTTGGTGTTCGTAAGACTGATGTTACATAACCCGGGACACCCCCGCGCTTACACACACACACACAAACGCACACTCAGTTCCTGGAGTACCTGTCTGCTTTGCATACATCCAGGTGGCCTGCACGTTCCTAAACCAGCTTGACAAGAAGGGGTGTGTTTGTCTGCGCTGCTCCCTGTTTGTGAGTGTCTGTGAGAGAGATGCCTGTGTGTGTCCATCTGCTCGGGGATTTGGCTCCTGCAACTCCTAGGGCAAACCTGGCAATGGTATAATGTCAGAGGCCTGGAAATCACCTGGTACAGAAGAACACAGATGCAAGGAATGTGCAGTTTAAACTTGAAACCGAGAGGCAAAGCATTTTTGCAGATGGATTTCCCTCTGCCTGAGATATCCCTACACTCTAGCATTTTAAAAAAACGCAATGCTCTCTCTCTCTCTCTCTCTCTCTCTCTCCCCCCCCCCCCACCTTCTCCCTTGCTTTCCATAATTTTCTTTGCCATCAGCAACTCAGCCACACGGTCTCCCCACTTTCCTCTTTTCCTGGTCTTGTTTTCCATTCATTCCAAGAGATCGAAAAGCCTTGTCCTCTCTGGTGCAGGAGCGCTGGACCAATCTGAGAAGGCTTTCTCTCTCTCTCTCTCTCTCTTAAAATAGTTTTTGGTTGGTTCTTCTTGATCTTTCAAAGGGAGAAGAGGCAATGTGTACAGAAATTGCAAATGATCATCATTGGCTTAAAAACAACAACAAACTAAATAAAATATAACCATTCCAGTCAGAAAGGATGTTGCATTTGTTTGTTGTAGTTTGAAACCCTTATTTATGATTTATTTAGAACTTGTGGTTTTTGTAGTCTCACTATGGGAAAGGCTGGGGGTGGGGTGGGGAGAGAGGAGCTGAGCGGCTGAGATTTCATTGAATGTCTCAGCATCTTTAAGTTAAATCTGTACCAGGGGAGCCATTTTTCATGTCCCCACCTCTTACTCCATCTTTAACAAGAGGCTTAGGAGGTACAAAGAATGCAGTGGTGGGCCTTGGTACACACTTAGGTCCCCCCTTTTTTGTTTCCTACAGAATTAATACCCCTCCCTCCTCACTCAATGCATCCAATCTCTTACTCCTAGAAATGTTACCCTGGAAGGTGGATTAAAAGGAAAATACACTTGTTTTTTTTATTGCAAGTGTCATTAAACACCCAGAAGGTGGTAACAGAACATACTGGGTTCAGTGTTTAAGGTGGCAGTGATACACCAATTTGGATTAAACTATATGTCAAGCTGTGTGCTGCACCTGCTTCCGAAATTCACCAACATACTCCTAAGAGATATGCAATTCATGAAACAGAAGTGATGGACGGTGTAAACAAGGACATTTAATACAAGACAAATGAAATACTAATTATTGGAGTGCCTACATACCCCATTTCCCACCACAGGTATATGAGCCTGTCCTTCCACTCTTACTCAGCTTTGTAAATCCTTACCTCTTTGTGAGCAATAAAGTCCCCCCGTAGACGACAGTGATACTTTCTTCATAAGACTGTTCTGCATGGCCAAAACCAGTGGCACATCTACATGGGAATAAATCCCATGGAACACAGTGGGGCTTCTGATTCACTGTAGATAGGATTGTGCTGAATATAAGTGAGAGGACTAAATAGAAGCATTGCTTATCAATAGTAAGATTTTTTATTTTTACTTTATTTGTTTAAGTGCTTAACCGCCAGGCCTTGCAACATCTTTTGTACAATTGTGGGGCATAGTGGTTCAGAGAATGAGCTGTGAGCATGGAGGTTCTCAATTCATAAAATTGTAAAGTTGGAAGGGAACCCAAGGGCCACCTGTTCCAACCTTCTGCAGTGCAGGAATATTTTTGCTCAATGTGGGCTTTGAACCCACGACCCTGAGATTAAGAGTCTCATGCACTGTAAACTGAGCTGTCAGTCAAGAGGTGACTCTAGGATAGGGTCAATGGGGTTCCCTCCAGAAGTTGTTGGATTCCCACTTCCTTCAGCCCCAGCCAGTATGGCCAGTAGTCATGGCCATACCACATGGGATACCTTTGCTCTAGGAAGGCACTATGGCAATAGGTGCAGATTGGAAATACTAAATCTGTCTTACCTGTAGGTGTGTTGTAAAGGTTACCATGATGTGTGTGTGTGTGTCACATTCAGCACTGTGAAAATTCAGTGATCCATAAAAGAGTTTGTTGCATTTAATTAACAAATTAACCATACATAACTGAAGCCTCATTAACTTCCACCATGAGATCTAGGCAGGAAGTCTAAACACAGTGGTGCTTACTCCCGAGTATGTGAGTATGCATGATTATGAATCATTTGGGAAGGGGCTCATTTCTGATTAATGTAACTTTTTTTACTGGATCACGGCCACAAAGTTTGAATAAATATTGATCTCTAATTGAAAGTAGTCCATGACCACTGGCATGACTGGTTAAAAAACAAAGTGTTGATATAAATCTTGTCTGAGTGAGGAGCTTTCTCTTCACATGTGGAAACAGTCAGGTAAATTTTCTCTAAAAACTTCGCCTGAGTTTCAGTAAGTGTAACTTGTCATTCATGTTTGTTTCCCCATTTTTGCAGTTACCTTATTGGATTCCAGATCTGTTCAGGGTGAACTTGGGTGGATAGCAAGCCCGTTGGAAGGAGGGGTAAGTTCTGCATCCCTATCTGATCATCTAGGTAAAATGGAATGATTAGTACGTTTCTGGTGAATCCTAATGGCTCGATTATTGTTGATTGTGGGGAGAAGGTCACATTTCTTCCGTGGCCTGTGATGTGAATTACACTTTGTTGGAGAAACCTTATACTCCCAATGCATAGCTCAGTCAAGAAGGAAACCGTAGAGAGTGGAAAGAGACTTTCAGAATCTGATCAAAGAACGCATATTTACAACCCAACCCTAAGAATATTTCTCCAAAAGTAAACCCTGTATAGTTCAGTGAGGTTTATTTCCTTGCAAGGCATCTATGCATGCTCACTCGGGTGCAGGTTTCTGTGGGTTCAATGAGGCCTACTCCAAGGTAAGTTTGCATAGGATTGTGGCCTTGGATACAATAAATGTCTACACCTGCTTCTTCCAAAGAAGTGGGGTTACATTGAGAGCAGGGATGGAGAACCTGTCACCTTCCCGATGTTGCTGGGCTCCAACTCCCATCAGGCTCAGCCAGCATGGATGGTGGCAATGGATGGTGGCTGTTGTTGTCCAGCACCTTCTTCTGGAGGGCTCCCTTGTTCCCAAGCCCTGATATAGGGTGACCACTATCCAGTTCCCAGATGGCAGGTGAACCAGGATTTGTGTCAGCTTAGGACAATTCAAAGGTGTGATGCTACCTTAATAGATTAGATATTCTAGTCCATGAGGTTTCTTTCTTTCTTTCTTTCTTTCTTTCTTTCTTTCTTTCTTTCTTTCTTTCTTTCTTTCTTTAAAAAAAAATCAAAATCAAAACCTCTGTTTTTGGGGGAACAGCAGTGCAGTGTATAAAGCAAAGCAGAGCAAGAGCTTCTTATTCTATTGCCGAATGGTGAATGTTTAACACATTTGCAGATCTGGACTCTGGGAGAGAACGGAAACTCGGCTTAGTCAGGACTGTGTGCAGACGTTCACTCTTAATTTAGCAAAGGATTTGTAGACAAATAGCATGCAGTCAGTTAACCTGCTGAAGAACTGCTGAGTAGACCCTGATTCTTACCGTAGGTACTGTGTCCTCAGCATGCCATGGGACCAGGAATTTTTATTAATTACCGGGGGGGGGGTATGTGTGCAGAGAGAAACTGCCACCTTATTTTCACTGCCACATATGCAGGGTGAATATTAAGAGCAATTTCAGGGAGTGGGTGGGCGGGGGGAGGGGGAGGAACAATGCGCATGGTATTTCCATTCAAATATGCTCAAATCCCTTTAAAATTAAATGGAAACCTCTTCTTGCTGCGTTTAGAGGCAAACAATTGATGCCTAACTAAGTCCAAATAATTAAAAAAACTCCAAAGTTTGGAAAGATTGCCAGTTATTTAATAAACAGGAAGACAAATTCCTTCAATGGGCTAATGAAATATACTGTAGTTTAACGTCCGTCGGTCCTGTAATTAAAAAGAAGAAGGAAGGTGGTGGGCGGGGAGGGTGGTGACAAATGGAAGGAATGTGAGGCTGTTTATGTAGCGATGCATTATGCATAAGCTCTGAATTAGCCCTATCATGGGAAAATGGAGTATTGTCCTGCTACCATTGTTGCTCTGCCCGAACTTGACTGCAGTCAGGTTTTGCTCTGCCTGTGCACACTGCGCTGTCCCTGGAACCATTCCCTGCCCCCCCACCCCCCAGCCCTAGGAAAGGGGAATGATTGACAGGCCTCTGGCGGGTGCAGACAGCACACATTCACTGTTGATTGCCGGCAATTGCCCTCATCTTTGACAGTGAGGAAAGGTACAGCTTTATCTCGGTGAGAGTCAGGCATCTCAGTTAATCCTATACCCTGGAAAGGTCAATGAATGAAGTCTTTCTGTGCACCCATGGGGCATCCCTTCTGTAGATTCAAACACCGCCATTTTGACGAAGTCGGTAATTGTGACTGATTGGCAGAGGATGGCCTTATATTAATTTTCAAGGTGTTTGTGTGTGTGTATGTGTCTGTGACCTACATTCCTAACACCCGAAGTCTGAGGAGAAAGTAGTTCCGATAAATTCATGTCCGTGTGTGCTGCCTTTTCACGTTGGCAGTGAAAGAATCAAGAGGGCTTAGTCTTGTCTGCAAGTCTGTCTGCAGGAGTTCCTTGAAAAGTGCTTTCGTATAGCTTCATATGCTGTAGATTTGTTTCAGAGCGCTGGGGAAAGTAACACTTCTCTCTCCTTCTGCCTCCGAGAACACCCAAAGGTATAGAGCCTTCACAGATCAGCACGGCCTTCATTTTATGCTGTGTGTATAAGCTCACTGTACGTTGCAAAGCCTTTGGCCCCGCCCTCTTTTTATGGATGCAGAACAGGTCATTCCTGAAGTGTGAAGTATTTTATGTGTTAATATGAGACGTTGGAGATAAAAATAGGCCACTTTGCCAGTGAATAGCGCTATTACTAAATCTATAGTAGCCCTAGAGGAATGAATGTGTTACATTATAAATTTAATTAATGATTTACCTTTAAAATTCACAGTTGAAAGGAAATCCTGGGTCTGGAATGCTTTTACTGTGGGATTATTAAACCACGGGAAGAGTTTAGAAAGCTGAAATGAAAAAAGAAGAAGAGAGGAAGTGTTTGTTTTTGACAACACATTTAACGTTTCAAATTTATAACGGTTGGAAATGTGGGGGGGGGCATTTATAGTACTGGGCCATTTGCCTCAAATATATTGTGGCAAATGTCTATATATAAACAAAAACCAATTGTCAAACAAAAACCAAAAGGGAGAAAGTCAGAAGGGTTTTTTTTTGCAGCAAGGAGCTACTGAATGCAGCCATGTTCCTTTCATAGACTTCAATAGGCTTTGGAGCCAAACTTCTTTTGTGCAAACAGGCAAAAAGGAAATCCCAATGACAATTCTTATTTCCCTCTCCTCTTCCTTCTTCTCTCGCCCCTGCACAGACTATAGGCTGATAACATGGATCATAAAGGGCAGGACTGTAACACAATGCTCGTTTCATGGCAGTTGTAAATTAAGAGAACTCTGTTGCTTACATCATGTTAGCATTTCACACTGATAAATGGCTTTCCAGTTACCCCCTGGTTATTGATTTATTCCCCCCTTTCCTTTTTTAAAGGGGTGTGTGTGCGTGTGTGTGGATTTGCAAGCACCTTCTCTAGGCAATATTATCCTTGACTCTGGTGACGGCCAGAGATCTAGGCTGGGTCCTACAGTGTCCATTTAGCAGAGCATGTTTAATACTTGATTGCCAGGAAGCCCTTGGAAGTTGGATTCTAACTGTTCCATTCTCCCCCACCACCACCACCACTCTCCGCTCCCCACATGCTTCATTGTATAAGCTGGAACCTCAGAATTTAGCTGTTATTTTGCATAAATGAAAAAAAAAGGTCCTTCCCACCATTTGAACCTTAATTCAGCAGAACGGTGCTGCTTTCTCAAAAAGGAGAGACAGAAAAGGCCTCAGCAGTAGCTTTCTTTTCTGTATCATGTGATTAACATAATCTCATTTAACAATGTTTCAAAGCTCTTATTGACCACTTCCACTCTCCTTTTCTTTTATGATATGTTCATCACACTCCTGCCGGAATGCGGTTTGATAATATATGAATCATTCTTAATCAAAGTTTCATTTTTTCCTGTGGGGTGGTTATGATCATGTTTGGCATTTTTTTTTTTTTAAAGTCCAGAATTTAAGAAGAAAGCTCACCTTTCAGTTAGGCAATGCAGGTTTATGAGGCATGGTCTGTTGCTCCATTGTTGCTGTTAGAGTTTAAGAATGTAAAACTGTGTTGTCCTGAGGTGCCTTAAGCCAGAATGCTTGAAATGGAACCAGCGGGTACAAGCCAGAAAATATATATAGGTATGCTTGCATTTCACTGTGATCGTTCCAAAGTGGTGACTATAGAGATAGAGAAGCGAGTGGCGCTGTGATCTAAACCACTGAGCCTCTTGGACTTGCTAATTGGAAGGTCAGTGGTTGGAATCTGTGTGACGGAGTGAGCTCCCGATGCTCTGTCCCAGCTCCTGCCAACTTAGCAGTTCAAAAGCACACCAGTGCAAGTAGATAAATAGGTACCACTGTGGCAGGAAGCTAAACAGCGTTTCCATGTGCTCTGGCAATCGTCACGGTATCCCGTTGCGCCAGAAGTGGTTTAGTCATGCTGGCCACATGACCCGGAAAGCTGTCTGTGGACAAACGCCGGCTCCCTTGGCCTGAAGGGATGAGTGCCGCACCCCATAGTTGCCTTTGACTGGACTTACCCAGGGGTCCTTTACCGTTTTATGTTTGCCTTAGAATATAAATACAGAGAGGCAAATGATATATACACACAAATATATTTTATGGACTGAGAACTTCAGGTGGCTCAGCTTTTGCCAATCTGGTGTCCTGCAGATTGTTTGGATTGCAACTTCCATCAGCCCCACCAGCATGGCTATGCTGACTGGGCCTGATGGGTGTTGTAGTCCAAAATTACTGCAGGGGACCAAGCATGTGAAGGTTGAGTTAGTCTGTGCAATGGACATAATAGGTATCTGCTGATGACTGAAGGTGGTTGAATAGGGCTGGGGCTGGGCATTACGAGTAGTTCTGGAAAGTGAGAGAGGACCAGTAAGCGGTTTTAGTGTAATAGCTGGGAGTGCTAGTTAATGGAATTGTGGATTCTCCTCTGCCATAAGATCACTAGGTGGTTTAGGCAAACTGCTATTCTCTCAGCCACAGCCAGGGTCTCTCCCTTCTACATCTGTAACATGATGATTCTGCTCTATATTTCAGGGGTTGCTGTAAGGATTACTGAGAGAGGAGGAACAGGGAAAACTGCTTTGTACCAAGTTAGACTATTGCTACATTGAGTTCTGTGTTGTCTACACTGACTTGCAGTGGCTCTTCAGGGTTTTAATGGGGGATCTTTTCCTAGCCCTACCTAGAGATGCCAGAGATTGAACCTTTCCATATATGTGTTGTTATTTTATCATAGTCTCCAGATAGTATTGCAATGTCCTGCATAGATATTGAGCCGATCTTGTTCTTGTTTCCTGTTCTGCCAATGATGCCGCATGCAACCCTGGGCAAGTTTCTTATAGTGCAATCCTATTCTTAATTCCTCAGAAGTAATATAATAATAATAATAATATTTATTATTTGTACCCCGCCCATCTGGCCGGATTTCCCCAGCCACTCTGGGCGGCTTCCAACAGAAATCAAATACAAAAAAGTAAGACATGTTTGGGCTTTTCCCCAGGTAAATATGTATAGGATTGCCACCTTATGTCTCTGTATCTTGCTCTAAAAAAACAAATCAACATTTATATGCAGAATAGAATGCCTGTTAAGTGTTTGGGTATTATAAGACTCCCAGCTATGAGGGTCCATTCAGATCATGTCATATTAAGGTTGATTAAAGGTGCAGGCGACTCTGGGATTGTGCGCTCATCTTGTTTTACTGGCCAAGAGAGCCGGTGTTTGTCCGCAGACAGCTTCCGGGTCATGTGGCCACCATGACTAAGCCACTTCTGGCGAACCAGAGCAGTACACGGAAACTCCGTTTCCTTCCCGCCAGAGTGGTACCTATTTATCTACTTGCACTTTGACATGCTTTCGAACTGCTAGGTTGGCAGGAGCAGGGACCGAACAACGGGAGCTCATCTCGTCACGGGGATTCGAACCGCCAACATTCTGATTGGCAAGCCCTAGACTCTGTGGTGATTACAAGCTAGCATATATCCATTTTTCTTTGGAAAATATCACTTTCTTGAGGTCTTAAATTAGGCTGCTATTAAAACCTGATTTCCTTTTTAGCATATGGCTTTATTTTTGCTCATGTGTTTGAAGCACACTGTAAGTTCTGCTTTTTTAATGGCTTCCGGTATAAAGAGAAATAAACGAAGCCAATTGGGGGAGAGAGAAATTAATTTATCTGGCGGTAGCAAGGTTTGATTATGCTTTTCACACTCTTAACATCTCACGTTTGTCCCTTTTGGTTCTTCACAGTGGGAGGAAGTGAGTATTATGGATGAGAAAAACACTCCAATCCGCACTTATCAAGTCTGCAATGTGATGGAGCCCAGTCAGAACAACTGGTTACGAACTGATTGGATTCCCCGCGAAGGGGCCCAGAGGGTTTATATTGAAATCAAGTTCACACTCAGAGACTGCAACAGCCTGCCAGGTGTCATGGGGACTTGCAAAGAGACTTTTAACCTCTACTACTACGAGTCGAGCAACGATAAGGAGCGCTTTATCCGCGAGAGCCAGTTTGCTAAGATTGACACCATCGCGGCCGACGAGAGCTTCACTCAGGTGGACATTGGAGACAGGATCATGAAGCTCAACACCGAGATCCGCGACGTGGGGCCCCTGAGCAAGAAGGGATTTTATCTGGCTTTCCAGGATGTCGGCGCTTGCATTGCCTTAGTGTCTGTCCGCGTTTTCTACAAGAAGTGCCCGCTGACTGTCCGTAACCTGGCCCAGTTTCCGGACACGATCACCGGGGCAGACACGTCCTCTCTGGTGGAAGTTCGCGGCTCTTGTGTGAACAATTCCGAAGAGAAGGATGTGCCAAAGATGTACTGCGGGGCAGATGGTGAATGGCTGGTACCCATTGGCAACTGCCTGTGCAATGCTGGGTATGAAGAGCACAATGGAGAATGCCAAGGTAGGGCCCCCCCCACCCCTGCATTGTGCAGTTCATTAGGGGCTGGTGTTCATAATTGAATCAGAGATGAGAATCGGTGGAAGGCTGCCCTTAATTAGCAGTCCCTGTGGGAGGCAATGGGTTGAAGGGGTCTAATGAGGAAGTCCAGTAGTTCCAGGTGGCAGGGCTAAGGGGTGTACAATACGGACAGAACAAATGGCACCACCATAATCGGCAGAAGGCACGGCACATTTGCTATCGGAGGGTAGATTAGAACTGGCTTGCATCTCCCCATTCACATTTGAATGACGATGGAAGCCATGTTATCTGAGCCAGTGCTGTTTAAAGGGGCAGAATCAATTTCTCTTCCTTCCTTTTTTTTTTTTTAAAAAAAAGGTGATATTGTTATTCCGGTTAAAAGAAAAAGCGCACAGCAGCAACAAGCTGTCTCCTTCATGGCGGAAGACAGAAGCTTCTTTTTGTTTTTCAGGGGCCCCTAAGGAACGACTCTTTAGTGTCTCATTTGATAACTTTTCACAAAATAATCCTTGAATACGTGACACGGCTGCTTTTGTTAAATATTTTTATTTCTCAGAAAGTCTCCATTGTTTCCTTTACAAAGGAGCATGCTAGGAGACTCTAAGAAATGCAAGAAGTCATCTGTTTGCCCCCCCTCCTTCCCCCCCTTCTCTGCAGAATTAAGGATTAAGGTTCTTATAAAAGGCAGCTTATCTTAAAGAAAAGAAAAGGGAGGGGAGATTTAAATCGCCTTTGTGGGCGCCTGCGATTTTTAGTTATACATTATCATGATTTTATAAGTAGGTTATTACTGATTATGGACTGTCTCCTTAGTCGCATGTTCAGGATCAGTCTCTAATGGCTCTTTCTGCCAAATGAATGCCTCTTTGTATATGTTGCTAAATGGATGAGGCCCAGCGATGCCTAGTCTGATTCATTTTACTGTAATTGCTGTTTGTTAAGGTTAATGGTGTTTTTTTTTTAAAAAAAAATGTTTGTGTGCAATATATGTGGTATAGGAAAAAGCAAAATATAACACTGATTTCTGAAAAAAAATAGGTGTAAAATGGCATCTTCCTCCTGCGAAGCATTTTATACCTAGATGGTTTTATATGATCATTTGTGGGCAATGTGAAGTTCATTATTATGCATTGAAATTAAGAGTTGGCAGGAACGCAGCTCTGAGCACAAACATTTTCCTTTGCTATCCTGCTTCCATCAGATATGTGCATGTCAGTGGGGGGAAAGCGGGGGTGGGGGGTGGGAGAGATGAGCATATCTTATCAGCAACACAATTATGAAAGGTTGGAGTGAGAATTGAAAAATGAATTGCATGATGACAAGGCACATGTCTTGAGTAAATTATTCTGTCTCTTGGAGTGGGCAGGAACTTGGAAACCTTTGCATGTCAAGAACAAACAAATTGTTACCAACATGCATATGTCATTCAGAGTAGATTTTTTTTGGGGGGGGAAGGAGGGAGATTGTTAGCGTCGAAAGAGATTTTTTGAAATTATTGCTGTTTTTCCTAGTTTGTAAGCAATACTCCTTTAATTTTATTTTTGCATGGTTTAGCTGGTGGGAAAGCAGGTGGGCCAAATTAGAAAGTTGTGCTTTGCAAAGAGATTACTCTGCTTTCTGCTAAAGTGGGTGTTAGGGGCAGTATTGGCTAACCCTGATTGATGCCAAATTAAAACACTCCTTAGTCAATGACCCACACATTATTATCTAATCACATGACAGCCAGAGTGTTGTGTGGGAGAAATCACTTGTGATCTTTCGGGGGCAGGAACTTCAGGGCCCCCCACATTTTTTTTAAAAAAGCAGTAGGTGGTTGAATGTGACATTGACACAGAAAATACTTGGTAACTCTCTGTTAGGCTCTACTGGACTTAAGGAAACTGATTATTCACACCTTAAGCTAATGACCAATCCTGATGAGGTCATGTATAAAAGGAAGAAAGAAACCTTTTGTCTTTTGCATCTCCTGTGTTTAAAAACTCTCCCATTAAACATTATACATTCCACTGGAAGAAAATACAATCCAGCAAGCAGTCTTAAATTGTTAGCCATTTCATCAGTTGTTGATTGTATTTTCCTTGTGGGGGGGGGGAGACGGGACAGGACGTTTCTTCCAGTTCCAAGACAAATGTTTTTCTCACTCTTCCCTAAGCCCACAGGCTTTGCTATGAATCACTTGTTAATGGCCATGTTTACTCTGAATCCAAACTATTAGTGTACAGGTGACTCAGGTGACTTTGGATTTGGATGCTCTTGCAGAGGCTTAGTTTGGTTATTTGGTTTTTGGTCATCGCTGTTCTTGCCCTTTAATATTTTTGTGTGAAAATAAACACCATCTAGAGAGCCAAAAGCATTGTTATAGAAATGGGCAGCCAGCTAAAGAGAAGAAAGGAAGCCATCTCAAGTCCACAAAAGCTTATAAAAGAGTAAGAATTGGAGGGTTGTGAACAGGTTCCAGGCCGATTTTCCAATGTGCTGGCTGTGGCAGGACAAATGCAGGAGTAGGTCACAGGTCATTCACTTCCTCATCCATCTTCCTCCTGTGATTCTGAGGTCAGAGTTAAGATTGATTAAGATCTTAGAAGCTTGACAAAGGCTTGGTGGGCAAAAATGGGCAGGCTGGGCGATGGGTGTGTGTGTGGAGGCAGAGGGTGCCCCTGTTGTTTTGAGATCTAACATTGCTCATCTTCTGGAGTCTTCAGAACTTTGGGGACCAGAAGATATTTCCTACTGGCTTTCTTTCATCCAGCAGTGTATGTTGTTTGAGTTTTTCTTAAAAGAAAAAGAAAGAAAGAACAAACAAACGAACAAACGAGAAAAATAAAAGAAGACATGTCGAGTCTACCAGGTGATTCCTGGGTAGCACCCCAAAGCAGCCGCAAGTTCATTTAGTGTCTGGATCTTGAATAACATTTTCTGAAATGGAAACCTTGTTCTCTCCCCCCATCCCTATTCCGTTGTCTCTTCTAAGTAAGAAGAATGTGTTATTGGGGTTAACAGAAGCTTGAACTTGCGGAGTGGTTTCAGCGAAGGAGAGTTATTCTGTGGGGATTTGGCAGTAGTCACAAAAAGAGCAGGGAATCGGGGAAGAAGCAGGAGTCCAAGATCAAAAAGCAAAACAAAACCCAAGAATCTATTTTTATGAGTTCTCCATTACTGTATGTTTAAAATTAGCAAAATTAAAAAAATCCTTCCAGTAGCACCTTAGAGACCAACTAAGTTTGTTACAGTATTGGTATGAGCTTTCGTGTGCATGCACACTTCTTCAGATACCATGCACACGAAAGCTCATACCAATAACAAACTTAGTTGGTCTCTAAGGTGCTACTGGAAGGATTTTTTTAAAATTTTGTTTCAACTACGGCAGACCAACATGGCTACCTACCTGTCTTTAAAATTAGCAATCTATCATAGTGAGAATATTGCTCGTGTTTGTTGAAAGTTGCACCTCTAATTTTAAATATAAGTAAAGGAAATGTGCACTTGATTTCCTCAAGCTTATTTAGCAACCAATGTTGTGTTTCAAAAAGAGAATAAGAACTGCACGGGAAATATTATTAATGAAACATGAAATTAGCTTATATTCGAGGCATATCTCAAAAGCTAAGGTAATTACTGCTTTAAGGAAAAAAAATATAGCTGTTGGCTGATGCTCTTTTGCTAAAAGATGCCATAAAATCTGAAGAAGTGTGCATGCATACCAAGAACAAACTTAGTTGGTCTCTACGGTGCTACTGGAAGGAATTTTTTTATTTTATTTTGTTTTGACTATGGCAGACCAACACGGCTACCTACCTGTAACTAAAATTGTTTTGTTGCACATTATCTCAATGTGGTTTTGATTTTTGTTAGCAATTTACTTATCAAAGCAAGTAGATGTAATGTATATTGAAAAAGCAGAGAAGATGCTAAATCAAGCAAGTAAAAGTCTGACCAAACTGCGGGAGGCAGTGGAAGACAGGAGTGCCTGGCGTGCTCTGGTCCATGGGGTCACAAAGAGTCGGACACGACTAAACTACAACAATAGAATTGCAGCTCTCTGTAATTGTTCTGTTGCAGTGAAACTTGTAAGTTAAATTTTATGTATCCTACTTAAGGTCACTGCACCATAAAATCCCGATATTTTAATTACATTTTGCATATACACCCCAAGACTTCAGCATTTTGTTGTATGTATGTTCTCTTTTAGGAAACCTGTAAAGCCAATTGGCAGAACATCCCACAAGGTTTAAGATATGTTTTTGAAATCATCTTCTTTTTGCCAGGTTTAGGATTTCCCTTCTTTCCCTTCTGCCTTTGGTAACAGGATGCCATAAAACAAATACTTGTATAACAACTTTTTGTTGCACTAGGGGAGTAAAGTTTGCCTATTGTTCCTAAACAGGAATTCACCCTTTTCTTTTCCCTACAGAACGTATCTTTAAAATGTTGATGCCTGTTCTGTAGACAAATAGTATATACATAAAAACAATTCTAAACTGCAGTCCTGCTTCTTCCTCTTATTGAAATCAACATGCTCATGAGTAACTTTGCATATGAGCTTTTGGATGTATCCAGGATAGCAAAACGATCCGTAACATTTGACTTGTAAACTGGTTGCTTGAAAATAAGCGAGTGCGTCATTGTGAGGGTATGTATGTGTGAGCATGTGCATCTGTGCGCGTAAAAGATCAAACTTATTTTTTTTAAAATGGAAGTTTCTTTTTTAAAAAATATATATATATATATATTAGGAGACAAATTTGTGGAAGGTGTTTGCTGTTGGGTTGTTGTTTTTCCTCCACTGAAATCTTTTGTAGTCCTTCTTTTTCTAAATGTGAATCGTAGCAAACTCTGGGCTAAGGTTTTCGAATAGTATGCGGATCTTTCCCAGTTACAGTGCACGAAATCTTGTACGTTCTTTCTAAGTTGTAGGATTGGCCATAGAAATACAGCCTGGCTTTTCCATGGGCTGTTTTGTCTTTGTCTGGTCCACTGATCTTAGATCTTTATTGGTGCTTTGAGGGGACTTGATAAAGGAAGACTTTAGCCATCCCTTATGCCTTTTGAATCGCTCTTTCTCTCACTCCTCCCTACATTGCCCTAAACTTGTGGATCAAACTCTGCTCTCATTTCATCTGATTCTGCTTTTTTCTTTTGATACACTTTGTGGGAGCAGGTGAGGTCACATAGTTTCATGAGCTGGAAATAATTAACACTTCCATGACTAAATGGTCACTTTATGAATATTCAAGATCTGCTTCACTCTCCCTGGGAAGCAAACATGTTGGTTTCGTTCTCATTGCTCCCAGTGGAGAGGGATGAGGTTTCCCCTGTGAATAAAGATTGTCAGCTGTCTGGCCAGTTTTCCTTTTGCATGCAGCAGATTCCTCATTTGCATATTTTGTATACATCCTCATGCAAAGTAGCCCACCCATTTCCCACTTTCACAAAGGAGATAAGCGCTTCCTTTGGAAAGTCCAGAGGAGAAGCTTCTTCTATTTATGCAGATCCTGAAGTCTTGGGTTTCATGCAAATGCATTTGATCGAAGTTCTTTGTTTAAGAGATAGGGAGTGCATATTTGCCCACCATTCCTCTTTGTGGCCTAGTCTTTCCACACAAAAACCCACACAGGCTTTGAGGCCCTCTCGGCCTTATGGGAAATGCTGACTACTGAGGCAATCAAAACTGTTAGATGGAGAATTCACACTTTTAAGTGTGAAACTTCATCAGTGTTTCCAAGGTTTTGTGAATAAAGGGACACTGAGTGCAAGTCAGCTTGGGTAAAGTTGTGTTGTGTTAAGCCTTGCTAAAATTGGCAAATCAAACCTGATGGGTAAAGAATTGAAATGGCAACTTTATGAAAATAATATTAGTTTGATCAACTTAACTAAAATTACTCTTGTTTACAAATAAGAAAATCTTAAAAGAGATGTAGCCGTTTGCGATGCATTACATATACAACTATTTTCTTCCTTTTTAATAGTGTATCCTGGGCATATCTTCCTGGGCCCCACCTGCATTATAAATTTAAAACAGTATCATAACACTTTAAGCAGTCATGTCTCCCCCTCCCTCCAACCCCCCCCTCCCCAGGAATGATAGTTTCTTAATGGTGCTTTTTTCACTGGGAATTATAGCTCTGGTAGGTGAACAGGGGTCTCAGATTGTCAGCACCCTTAACAAACTACATTTTCCAGCATTCTAGGGGGGTGGCTCAGTTGGTTAGAGGATGGTGGTGATAATACTTAATGTTGAAAGTTTAATCCCCATATGGAACTGCTGCATATTCCTGCAGGGGGTTGGGCTAGATGACCCTCAGAGTCCCTTCCAACTCTGTGATTCTAGGATTCTAAGACCTGACTGTTTGAAGTGGTATGACACTGCTTTGAAATTTATAGTGCAGGTGGGTCTTCCGAAGTGAATATCTCAGAGTTCAATAGAACTTGCACCTAGCAAAATGTGTTTCTCTAACACCTCTCCCCTCCTTTAATGCGTTCACTTAAGACTACCATTTGCCTGATGTACCTCAAAGCCACAAACCCCACAGCCCTTGACCCACATGAAGCCAGCTAGCCTGTGGCAGCCTACATGTAACTTGTAACTTTTATTAAATGGTGCCAAAGCACAGGTTTGCTTGGGACAGTTTGGTTGAAACGTTTATCGATCTGGACTATGGCATCTGCAGCATGTACACACTTCATTTACAAAAGAAACCACCTCAAGTATGGATTGTTTTCATGTTGTCTCTTGCAAATCAATGGTATGAAATCAGAACCAAAATCCATGCTAGATCTAATTTCTCTAAAAATAACAGAAAAGGGGCAGATTTTTTTTGCCCCCCCCCCCCGTGAATATGCACACAAAGCTTTTTGATGTGCAATTAGCGTTTAACTCAAAGTTAATTTCACAGAGCAGTAAACTGCAGAGTGTCGGGCCATGTGGCGTAATTAAGCAGAGGTTTAAAACAACAAGGAAACGTGCAGAAGCTTCAATTGAGGCCTGAGCGGCGTTGAAGGAAGTGAGACCATTTGCTTCTCAGTATAATTGGAAGGGCTATTAGGATTAAACAATACCAAGAGGCACCTTTTGTCAGGTCAGCGCTTTTGGTTTAACCTCTCAGGAAAAGTAGTTTCCATCTAAAGAATTTGTGTGCTGCTGCTGTTGTTGTAAAGTTATGAAATCGAGCACTTCCTCTAAGCTTTCTAGATCTTTTGTGACCCAACAAGAAGAAAACCCAGGTGGGGGGTCCAGGTATGGGCTGTTTAAATGGCCCCGGAGCAGACCTGAGGGAAGCCTCCCTGCACCCCCCCCTGGCCAATCTAGGGAGCAGGCTTGGATCCAGCTCCTGATAGGCGCTGTGGGCTTATCCCCTGCCGCCTACCCAGGTCAGATTCTGTCCTTGAGCTCCTTCATCGAGGTCCGAGGGCCCTATGGAGTGCCACTGCCGCCCTGCACCACGAGGGTGAGCGGACTTGGTTTAATCTCTCAGGAAAAGTAGTTTCCATCTAAAGAATTTGCGTCCTGCTGTTGTTGTTCTAAAGTTATGAAATTGAGCACTTCTTCTAAGCTTTCTAGATGGTCTGTGCACCTCTTCCTAATTAAAAAATGTCACTGGATGCAGTCATATAGGTCTTGATTCACACACACAGATATCCTTCGGCTCCAAGTTCCCATCAGCCCCAATCAGCATTGCCAATGGTCAGGGATGATGGGAGTCGGAGTCCAGCAACATCTGGATGGTCAAAGGTTCCCCAAGCCTTGCCTGTAGCATTTTATATTGAAATACGGGACAATCTTGTATTATGCAGGACAGGTGGCATTCCTAAGCACATTGATATAAATAAGAATGGATAATGATAATGTCTGAGAGCTGCATACAAGTTCTGGGAATGACAAAACTCCTTTTTTCTGATTGTGTCCTAGTGATCCTTGGCTTCAATTGGGCCCTGCTTTGAAGATGTGTTCTCTCCCAAAGTCATAGATGCTAATGGGATCCTCCTTATAGTATGACCTCAGTTCTATAAATGATTCAGAACCTGACATTCCTGCCTGTCACCTGGCGCTCCTGTCTATTTATCTATAAGTTTCCGGGCCTCAGGATTTTGTGGGTTTTGGCCACATCATTCCAGGGGACCCAGTGCAGTAACTGCCACTCCCTGCTAATGGAGGTTGGGTTCAGGCTTTGAGAAAAACAAATGCAAGATGCTGTGGTTCCCTTAGCTGCTTTTGGAAGTGGCCTTTGGGTGCAGGAGTCTTGAGTGGGATCTGATTTCAAAAATGGGTTTGCCAGGCAATGGCTGGAGGTGTGTCATAAATGTGTTAACCAGGGGAAATAATGCGTGCAATTTGGCACTGAGTGGCAGGCTTGAGTAGCAGATATTATCTGAGGTTCTGTCTACAGGTTATTGATGGCCTCCAATGTAAATGGGGGGTTAAACGGACATCTTACAGGCATGTGATTACCTCTCCTGTCTGCTTTGGTTGCCATAGGGGGCTTTGATGCCATTTCAGAGTAGCATTACGGAAAGAATGTTAACAAGGTACACCTTTCCTCAATCGTAGTACTTGCAGTAGTAAGGAAACTGCCTTGAACCTTGGGCTGTATTGATTTTGACAGCTCTGCCTAGGAGTCCCATTTCCTCTAGGAACTAAATTGGTACCAGCACTTGCCGAGCATGAGCGTAGAATTCTTAGACAATTAAAACAACAGCGGCATTGTGAGTATTTTTATCACCTTTGTCAGCTGAGCAAAAGGACAGTTTTCATTTGTTCCCATCCCTATGCACGAGCATATTCAAGGAGTGCTCATTTGCTCAGGAGTGGTGGCAAGGGGCAGAGAGCTTGATATCTCAAACATTGTAATAGAATGCCGGACTTGGAAATGGGAGGTAGTGGCTCAGGTTACCGGGAGGCACATCTCTGAAATGTAAAATCGCCAAATTTTACATGGGCATTAAAAGTGCTCTATTGCTGAGCAAAGGTCAGGTCACCTGGTGAGATGAAGGAGGTTTGTGGAAAATGGAGGGAATGGAACATTTCTGTGCTCAGGTTTAGGTCCAGACTAATTATCTTCATTCAAACTGCTTTTAAGCAAAGCCAGGCTCATCAAAATCTGTTCCAGTATCCTTAATAAGCTATGGTCTGCCAGCTGCTTAAAACCCTTAAAGCATCATTTGAAACAATTCCATTGATAAGGCTAACTTCTCTCATTGGCAGGGATACTTTACTCAGCAGTCGTACAAACCTACAGTACAGTGTCTTAATTATCCAGATAATCCTGTTTGCTTGTATTTTTTTAAACTATGAAGTGCTAGGTAATTATTCAATTCTTAATAGAAGTCAAATGGCAATGTAAACAATAATTAGGATGTTAGACAGACTAATGCGCTTCAAAGCAAATTGGATTTTTTTTCATACTGTTCAGCATGAAGTCCCATAAAGCTAACAATTTAGTGGCAAGGAAACAAGTTCCATTTTGTTCATATTTTATGGTGTTATCTCTTCATGCCTTGTTTGAGAGAATAACAGTTTGTCCCAATGAAGCTGCCTGCTCCAGAGCCAAATGTCACTTTAACAATCGGCTCCCTGCAGTTTGCTCTTTGGCTACGCTCTCCCATGGCTCCAGATTGGTTCTTTGTCTGCTTCAGTTCCAGCAGGTCAGAGGTTAAACAGAATACTGATTTCCTCCCACAATATTGAGGGCAGGTAAATATGGCCAGGACTGGTGCTTGATTAACATGCAGCCCATGTTGGAGAGATTTGTCCCCAGGTCTCTCTTTTAGGCAGAAGATGAGCTTACTTTCAGATTAACATTTCCCTCCTTGGCTGTTCTTTTCTTCTGAATTAGATGACTTTGAAAGCAGCTCCATTTCCCTTTGATGCATTCCCCTAAGCCTTAAGCGGAGAGCCTTCGAAAATTCGGGATGCGTTTGAAGAAGTCAAGGTTTTTTCTTTTTCGAGAAATGGAGATCTGGATTAAAACTGTTGGGCTTCCCGCTTTTATCGGCGAGAGGGTCTAGCAATCTAGATCCCCAACTTCTCTGAATTTTACCTCATGGGGGGGGGGGGAAACACCCTCTGTGCAAATGACCCAAACAACAAGTGCAAAGCAATTACAGTTCTCAGTAATTTTCTCTCTCTTGTCAACTTAGCCGTTATCGAGCATTTCTCTCTCCCTCTCTCTCTTCATAAATAGTTCCCGAGACAGTTAATTAAATCTTGTCTTTGTCTCCATTACTTCCATTGTATTCAGCCACGACTCAAGGGCAGCTCTCACTGGTAACAAAGACAGGAGGAAAGGACGCTGCTTCTTTCCCCGATATTTTAATCATGGGGTTGTCACACAATAATGCTCTTGGGTGGAGGGTTTTGTTTAGTGGGCACTTCGTGTTCTCACCAGCATTTGAGTGACTTGAACAATTGTCTCTCTCTGCCCGCCATCAAGACTTCTTAAGAAAGGGTGCTAGTGTTCCTCTGCAGTGAGGCCAGTAATGAATTACAGCTGTTTTAATTACACCTACTTTAATTGTTTTCCCAAGAAGAGCAGGTGTCTTAGGAAACAACAGCAACACAGAATGAGCGGAATCCATCCAAAGGGTTAGATATTCCTGTGTGTGTATGGGTTGGTTTCAAGGAATGCAACCATATATTTTTGTTACCTTTCATTTATTTATTTTTTATTTTTTAAAAACGCAGCTCTTGAGGCTTCTCACCAGGTCAGAACCACAGAAAAATCACTAATTCGTTCGCCTTGCTTTCCATGTCAGACCACAGATTAGTTAATTTTGTTTTCCTTAAAAGTCTATTTAACTTTGGGTTTATTCTTTCTCCCTCCCTCCCATCTACCCTGTCTTTACCTACCAGTGCTTGGGGCAAGTAATAAAAGTTTAAAGCAGCTGGTGGGGTGGAAGAATATTTTGCAGAGGAATCCCAATCCTACAACTGTTTAAATTGACTGCGGAATGGCAAATCAAACAGCAAAGCCCTTCTGGAAGGTACACACCAACAGTGTACTTCTATGAACTTGGTACTTGTAGTGTAGTTATTTGTTTTCTCCCTTTCAAGGGTTTTCTGTAGCTGAAAAAGACATTCACACTTGGGAAACAATTTCCTTTTGAAGTGCCCAGCCAGTCAATGATTGAAACCACCACAAGGCAAATTAGCATGTTAAAAGAACTGGATCAATACCTTTCTCTCCTCTTCACTCCCCACTTCCTATATCTCTTCTTGGCCTGAGAATTTTGAGTACCTTCAAGAGTTATCGCTCTCAGCAGAGGAGCCAGTTGGTGTTTTGAGTGTAACAAGTGGTGTGGGTAACAGGAGACGTACCTTGGTCAAACTCTGGCCGCTTGATCCACTTCCCAGACTCAAGTACAGTCTTTTGAAAATGGATTCAAGGAAAATTGACAGCTTTGGGAAGAACAGTCAGTTCATGTAATTATGGAGTGGATTAGAAAGTAAGTGTAGGGAGAAATAGGAGATCAATACAAGGGCACAAGTTGACTGAACTCATCCTTAGATGTTGGAGTACTCAATTTTGTAACATTTAGCATGAGTATGTAGAAGATTTCTTTGGGCTTATCCGGTAGGCACGTACACACACACAAACAGAGGCAACAACCCTATTGTTTTATAAAAAGTGCAGAAACCACAGACTTGATAGATAAATTAACAGCAGTGCTGTGAACTGTTACAAGCAGTCTCCTAGTTGAGAACAGCAGGAGTTTGCTAATTGTTTTAAACAATGTATGCTTTGTTGCAAAGGGATTGTTTTTGTTTTAAAGAAAGATGGAAAAAACGGCAGCCACATGCCACAGATGCTGGCCACTTGGCTGGGTTTCGACAAGGCTAGGAAGGTCAACTGCCACCCTTAGAGACCAAGGGCGGTGAATAAATTTAATTAATAAATGGACACATTCAACCCTACAGTATTAACTGTTGCTGAAACCATGGGAAATGTTGTGCTTTACACATGTGCACATCTTTAAGAAGAGCTTGGTGGTGCTCAAAGGCAAACTGTTCTCATTGACAAAAATTTCTCCCTGCTGAAAGTATTATTGTGTATTTCGTGCTTCCCATTTTCTGTGATTAATATGGCGCAAAATTATGCCACTCAGTGACAGAGAGAGGTTTGATCCACCTCGCTAAAAGAGTTTTGACCTTGACTGCTCCTTTGGCTGTAGGCAGTACACTTAAACTTTCTGCTTTTACATTCCCATCTGTCAAGCATGGCTGACATTAACCTTACAGAAGTGTTTTAAGAATTAGGGAGTGTTTGCAAAGATGCCTTGAGGATGAATAGGGCTATATATTCCCCAGCTGGCCGGTACCTTTTCCCTGCAACTGTGCTGGTGTTTTAATTAGGGAATTATTTTGACTGATGATTTTTTTTCTGGATGCACTTTACCTGATGTTATAACGGGAAATGTTTTCCTTGGAAATATATTCCTGCTTGTCTTATTTCTGGCACTGCAGTTAGTAAACGCAATTTCTTGGAAGCAGAAGTATGCCTAGCCGGCTCTAATTTATGGGATCAGATACAGTCATTGGAAGGGGGGGGGAGAATGCATTTCACATTCCTAGGCACTAAAGGGAAAAAAATAAAAGCCAAATTCAAATTAAGTTCCAGTTGTGCAGGGGTGAGAATACCTGTCAAAATTCTTAGGCACCAACATCAACCTGAAAAATGATGTGCCTGGGATTATTTTCTTTCCCTGGCATAGATTGGAAATATTATTTCAGCACTTTTGATACCCGCAGTCTAAAGGAGGAATGACCAGCCTCTTGCCTGTGGGTCCCGCCTGACCCTCCAGCTTCTTCCAGCTCCTCCTCTCCACACAGACCTGTACCTTGCACTTCAAACTCTAGATGTGAGATGGGGAAACTGCAGCCTTCCAGGTGTTGTTGCACAACAACTCCCATCCTATCTGACCATAAAGTCATGCTGTCTGAGGCTGATGGAAGTTGGATTCAAGATTTGGAGGGGTACACATTCCCCATCCCTACTCTAGTTACTTCAATTGCTGCTGGCATCTTGCTGGTCTTGTGGCACCTTCATCTCTAGATAGCATGAGAGGGCCCCAAATGCACAGATACCATGCATTCTGTTTCTAAAGTGGGTGTATATGTTTAGCAAAACTGGGTGGTGAATTCCCGCCTGCAATCTCTGACTGCAGTTTTGGAAATCAAAGTTTTGAACGGTTCACCATGTGAATAGTTAGTTCTTCTGCCCTATCATCCCGACATGCTCAACTCGGATTTTTGTATGCCAGCTAAAACATTCAAGCTGCGGTGTTTGTAGGACAGGGCCAAAAGCTAAATTCTGTGTGCTTGCAGACTGGGGTTTGGGGTATTTTTCTTCTTGGTAGCACACAACCATTGCCCTTTCACTGCTCTTCATATAAAGCTTTTGCAAGTCTTCGTCCCTTTCCTTCCAAGTCCATCCTTCTCCAATCTTCAAGTGCAGAAGGGGGTGTGTGGTGTCTGTGAGAGTGTAGGGTTCCCACAACCACCTTTGGCCACACCCTGTGATGGCTGGTGCCCATTGTAGTTGGTAGGGTGGAAAGCAGGGAGCCCAACAGTAAGTGTGGATGACGGACCCAACAACTGTCAGAGCCAACTAATTCTGGTTCTGCCCGATCTTCTTCCTTGCTGAACTCTACAAGTGGCAAGACGAGGGGGAGCCTGACAGGCAGTGCCACTCCTTGGAGCGGTTGTAAGTAAGAAGACATGGAAGTGGCTGAGAACATGCTGAGGTTGGTTGAGCAGTGCCCCATTTGCCCTAATGGACCAGTCTAAATTTGTTCATGTGCAAACATTGCTTTGAAGTTTGCCCTTCCAAATTCAGATACATTTCTGTCAATTTGTGTCCTTTCTTTCTGGGTCCCGGCTGACCCTGTGAAGACGAAATGATTATGCAGTTAATAAAGCGAGAGTCCTTGTGTTGCTGTGCTGTTGAGTAATGACTACTTCACTGCCTCTGCTGTGCAGCTTAGAAAATTTGATAGAATAGGTGGCGCTCACTATGCCAAGTATTTTTAAGGGGCATGGTAGAAAATGGCATGCAGTTTTCTCTCTCAGCATTTATTAATTCAACCTCTCAAGGATTGAAGTCCACGTCAGTCCTCACACTCATCTGTGCCACTTTCATGATGCCGGATTGCACTGGGAGTAAGAAATCTGGTCCTTTGAATTGGATGAGGAGGTGAAAAAATGACTTAGAAGGTGACTAGGTAGGGTGACCGGTTTTGTAATAAAACTATCTGTAAAAGCCAGACGAAAGAAAGACAGAGGGTAAAAATTATATTTACCAGCAAATGCTAGGCCTACCACATACTGGAAAATTCCCTTAACAATTTCCCATGACATTCTTGATGTCCATACACTTGGGGGAATATCTGCAGTCTACTGCTAATCAATTTCATACTGGAAAGGTAGAAGTTACCAGATGATAAATGACTCTTGCAAAAGAAACACTTAGAAAATTAAGTTTTGTGGCTCACGTTCAATGTAAAGACATCTTTCTTTTTATCCCCCACCCCCACAAATAACTAGAACCTTGATTTAGAATCGATTTTGCCTTTTTACATTTTTTTTTTATAAAAAACCTAAGTACACTGTAAGTACACAAAGCGTGATTTTCCTCAGGTGTTATGAAATGTTTACCATGTTAAGGAGTGTGTCTGTACTTATTAATCCACTGTATTATAATCATTAACCTATATTCTGAAAACACTATTAGGTGAGATATCTCTTCCCTTCCCAGAGATCATGTGGGGTATGCCACACACCCAATTCCTGCAGTTTATAAGGAAATCTGTTTGGTTGGCCTTGTACTTCTCTCTTAGGACCTGTGGAATATAGAACCAGGATCCTTTGGATCTGTGTTCTGCTGCTGATCCCACATTGTGAGCCAATTGGATGCAGGTAATAACAAACATGATTCAGTATCTAATGCTCATGGATGGGTAGCAAAATGAAGATGTATGCTGAGTGATGTAGCAAAGGAAAGCAGGGCCATCACCTTTTCTGAGAATTCTGTTCCTTTTGTCTTCTCTCTCTCTCTCTCCTGTCATTCAGCAACAACCACTCCATCAGGCAGGCGGTAGCAAAAAGAAGGAATGAAGTAGGGCCTCTCCATGGGCTTTGCTTGGGAGACCAGCTCCTTCTCTCTTTCCATCCCAGAGGGTCTTTAAGAACAGGGAGGATTGAGTTTGCTTTTCTTTTTTTCTCTCTCTCCCCTCCCAATCTCTTTTGCTTTTGTTTTGTCCCTCCCCCCTGCCTGATTATATGCTTAAGAGCAGTGACTGTCTTATTATTAATCTTGGTAAGCCACTCTGGGAGCCTTTTCCAACTGAAGGCAAAACCTGTGTTTAAATGCTTTCTGCCGTCTGAACAGATCTGTGTAATAGCTAGATATAGATGGATGGATGCCATCAGGTGCCTCAAGGAAGGTGTTTGAAAACAACAGCTGCATTAATGTGAATCCTTTTCTAACCAGTCACAACCACACAAGGGACAGGATTTCAGCATATCCTCCCAACATATTTATCCTATTTGTTTTGCTATTGAATCTTATCCTTTAAAACACCAGGCAGAATCAATTCCCCCTAGTGTCTTTTTGTTTTGAACTCACATACAAGTAATCCAAACATGGCTAGAGACTATCTCAGTTTATAAGACAAATATGCAGAAGCCTTTTGCTTCTCTGTGTTGCCGATCTACCGGTACTCCTCCCTTTGCCATGAACTGCTATTAAACCAGGAGGTCTCTAATTAGCCAGTTTCCCTTTTCATTTGAACCAGGAAAAGCAGCTTACTCACTTCAGAACAGGCCCAAATATTAAACCATGGCTTGAAGTTTGTTTATCTCAACTTATTCCAAAGTTGGCAAAGATAGTTTTTGGGTTTGGATGAAGCAAAGAGCTATATCTGTGTTCACACCATGCCTTTAAAGCACATTTACCGGTAAGTTACATCCTTTCCATCAAAGGATTCTGGGTACTGTAGTTTACCCCTCACAGTTACAATTCACGGCAGCCCTTAGCAAACTACAGTGCCCAGAATTTTTTTGAGAGAAAGATTATGCTTGGAATGTGCTTTAAAGGTAGGCCTATAGTGCACACATACCCAATGTTTAATTCGAGACTTTGTGGTTTAATTGTGGCTTTTGTAAAAGCTGTGTGTTCAAGCAAAAGGCTTGAGATATGGTTGGCTGAAGTAGCTTTCTCTCTTGACTGATTTGGCAGTGGACAATGTCAACTACAGTAGTAAGAAATGATGGATTGGAATATTGCAACCACCAGTGCAATGTCTATTGAAAACTGCTTCTCCAAGGCACCATTCATAATTGTGGAAGTTGTAAGTTTCTGAAAAGTCTCCAGAAACCTGACTTATGGTCCAACTGAATAGAGTTTTGGGCCTAGTTCATAAATTCATGTACGTCGCCTAGTGACTCCAACAACAAAGTGATTATGAGGTGTGTGTGTGTGTGTGTTTGTGTGTGTGAATGGCCACCATAGCCTGAACACACCAGATAAAACTTCCCTGTGACTCTTATGTTACACAATAGTTTTTAGTGAAGTCAATTTATATATTCTGTTGCCAGTCATCAAATGCTGAACAATCAAAATATATTCATATTTATTTATTTATTTGCAAGCATTTAGCATCTGCTTAATATATATATATTAAATAAATCACTAAACGAT
The DNA here is from genome assembly GCF_009819535.1 of Lacerta agilis. Classification (NCBI taxonomy): domain Eukaryota; kingdom Metazoa; phylum Chordata; class Lepidosauria; order Squamata; family Lacertidae; genus Lacerta; species Lacerta agilis. The sequence continues at coordinate 66,154,899 of NC_046316.1, read as the reverse complement.
GTACAGCTTAAAAACAACAGTGTCACGAAAACAGAAAGGCAACCTAAAAACACCAAACTGTTATAAAACAATACAGAAACAGGAATAAATAAAAACAGAGTCTGATCTTATGAGACAGGCAAAGTATGGGCAAAAAGATACATCTTTACAAGGCCCCTGAAGCAAGTGAGGGACTAACTTGTATGTTTGAACCAAATCTACGCATGATGTGGATTTCAGGTGTTCTAGCAAATGTGCAGAATGCTGCAATGTGAAACTGATTTTCAGGTGTCTTTCTCCATATGAACTGACCTTCAACACACCCAGCAACCCTTCTCCTTTCCCTTTTGTCCTTGTTGTGTAATGTGGGTCAAGGTGAGGTGGGGAGATATATGCCGACCGCTGTGCATTGTTCCGTTAATAATTTAGTACGCGTTGGAAATAAAGCATTTCCCATTTTTCCGTGGTTTGTTTTAACTAACAGACCTCCACACTATCGGTGAACCTAGATCATAATTAAAAGTCAAGAGCAAACAACTATATATCTCAGGATATAAGAGCCCTATAGATTATTCCCTCCCCCCAACCTGAGCTGGTAGGTGGCTGTGAAATACTAAAACTGTTTACGAGTTTAGAACCATACATGGTGCATGCATCATTTTTGAATTATTGTATCATTACCTGAGCAGTGGAAAACGAGAAATCAAGCACCTTGCTGTGATATATGGGAAATTTTTATGTCTTTGAAATGGAGAGAGGGAAGGGGAAAAGTGCACTGTACGTACAGCCTATATTTTGCTCTTCAGTGGCTCCTATTTAACAGCAGAGAGATCAACCAGGAAAAGCATTCAATACCTGAATGACTGATTTTTATGTCAGATAATTCTAGCTAAGGTTACCTACTAAAATTAAACCAATTAATGATTCATCCTGAGATTTGAAAACTTGGTGTACCATTGCCACCTTGTACTAAAAACCCAGGAGTTGGGTCATCTAAATGCAATTATTTATTATTTATTATTATTTTCCTTTCTGAATCAGTTCCTGCGAGGCATCCCGAAGTGATTTACAGTAGTTGTGGGATTTTATGTTATTTTGTGAAACAGTCTTTAGAATATTTTAGTTTGAAGGCAATTTCAAACCGGGTACAGGTACATAGTCTACAAGAGTGCTTTTCTATCAAATGCCAATGAAACTAGGTTAAATAAGATCACAACACCGTTGTTGGGTTTGTTTGCTTTTACATCAGTGTTAGATGTGTTGTTTTGTAGCAAATTGGTGCAACTGGTAGCAAATGTCTGCCACCGACTCTCCTCGGGTGCATCCTGGCAGCTGTCTTGAAAATACAAACAGAAAAAAGCATAAACACTTCAAATTAACCACACACACACACACACCCCCCACACACAAACCAGGGGAGAGGGAGAAAAACGAAAACCAGTCTTGCTGTGATGAGGGGGGAGTTAGGTAGTGGTTGCCCCCTTTTTATCTAGTTACCTAGCTGTTCTCAGAACTGTTTCTTCATCATTCATACATCAAAGTTTGAAAGACCAACACGCAAGCTGTACAGCATAACCCCCTTTAATAGAGGGCTTTGTTCTGAGAGCAGCACATGGAACAGTCTCCCATCCAACTGAAATGACATAGTACTTCCTTAAAGCTTGAAGGGAGAACAGGGAGTAGCTTGGTCACTTGTGGTTAATTTTTGCACACCACAGGCGACCAGGCAAGTGGCTAATTATAAGCCGGAAATCAACCATAAGTTGCACTTTTTATGTTATGAAAGGCATTAATGGCTTTATGAGGGCTGTAAAACTGTTGATATCAGTAATGTTTTCTGGCTAGCCTCATTTCCGCAAGCTGGATCCCCAAGGGCCCGCAGGATTAAATATTATTGTAATCAGGTTGAATTCCAGCGGAGGTGAGAAAGGAACTAAGAGGTTTAGAGAAGGAATAAAAATATATTTGCCTGTATAAAGTAACAATGGCGACGTGGAATTCCCATGGTGGAGAAATGCTGAAGGAATTTTCAAATACCGTGAATTGCAAAGGGAATGGTGCTTTTACCTGCTGTACTGATATTACCCTTGATCATGTGATCATAAACACTTTTGTTTTTGTTTTTTTAAATAATGCTTGTTGCCCTTAATATTACAGAGAAGATGTTGAGGCAATTCCTTTGATGTGATGTTGAGGGAAAGGAAATTATTTAAGAGTGCAATACTTAAAATTATTTAAGAGTGCAATACTCCAAAGCATGTTCCCACTGAGTTCAGTAGGGCTTACTCCCAGTTATCTTGCCATAGCTCAGTGTTGGAGAATCTGCTTTGCAGGCAGAAGTTCGACTTCCAGGTATCTCCAGGTAGGGCTGGACGCTGTCCCCTGTCTGAAATCTTGGGGAGATGCTGCCAGTCAGTGTTGACAATACTGTGCTAGGTGGGTCAGTGCTCTGACTCACTATAAGGCAGCTTCCTGTGTTCCCAGTTACTTGGGAATAAGCCCTGGATCCATGTCTGAGTAGACATACACAGGATTTCATTGCAGGTGACTTCTTAACATGGATGGGAAATTCAGTCATCCTGAATGGACGCAGGATTCACCAACCTTCAGTGTTTTGGCGTGGTTGCTGTGCAGGTGAAACAAGCAAGTTTGCAAACAGATGACCAGGAAGCCCTTGATAATATCTAGAGAGGTTACCTGGTGGCTTTTTCACCAGCAACTAGAGTACCGGTATGTGGTCTGAAGGCAAATGAAGGCAACACCTTGCTGAAGCTAAGTTGGGCTGAGTTAGGTCAGTGTCTGGGTGGGTGGCTGCCTCAGAACACTGCCTTGGGTTTCAAGGTGAGAGGAAGGTGGGCTATAAATGCAGGGAAATAAACAAAAATAAACCACGTGATAGACCTGACCTTAGTAACCATGTAGCTGCATGTGTCCTGTGGACAGCCACCTTTTCATTACGGTTTTCACCTGTCCATTGCAAATGAGCTCAGAACTGTGACCCCTGATGGTTTTCATCTGGCTGAGCTGGCTTAACAACAGACCTTTTGTGTATTTTAAAGAACGGAATAGAATTAAAGATTATGAGGCATGAGGACATGGAGAGAGTATGAATTTAACAGTGCTTAGTTTATTTTTTTGGTTGCTATTTTGTTAATGTTGTTATTATTGCTTCATAGATTATAATGCCGTATGGATTTTGGTAGTCATATAATATGGCTTTCGCTGTAATTGGGATGTTGAGCTTATTTTTTTGTTGCTGCTTAGTTACTAGTGTTTTATCAATTATAACTTTGATTGATGATGCTGTATTTGCGCTGTTCTATCATGTTGTTGTTATTTATTGTTATTTCCTGTAAGCCACATTTGGGATTAATTTGAATGAAGTGCAGCATAGAAATGCAATAAATCAGAACCCAAGCAATCCTAAATGTTTGCAGGTTGCCTACCTGTAACTTTCCACAGGCACTGAGAGCATTGCATAAGATGTCTCCTATATCAGGAAAGAGAGCAAGACTGCACAAAGAGCTCGTGACGCACTTTGCTCTGCTTTGTGTAGGTCTTTCCAGAAGCTGCAGATCAGCTGATGAGCAGTCCCTTCAAAGCCCATTTTGGTAGAGCCAGGTTGCTACCTGCCCCACTTAATTGGGCTGGCAAGCTGGAAGCTTCCAACCCCTATCCTGGAGGCATCTAACTGGGCACTGTTGGGAACAGGGTGCTGGGGCAGGTGGACCTTTTGGTGTGATCTGCAAGGTTCTTCTTACATTCCAAGGCAATGACTTATTATGCCAGACAAGCAAAAGATTTTTTATAGCTGAGATAATCTCCATTACCTGAATGCACCATGTGATGATGATTATTTGAATCTGTTTTCCAATCATTTGTGGCATGTCAGCCCTGCTTTTGTTTACAAATGTCGGTGCTGCAAATGGGTGTTGTTTTAAAAGGTGAACATTGAAGTTTAATTATCCTCCAGAAATCTGAGTCCTCAGAGGCAAATGAAAGGCTAGAATGTAAGCGGAAGTCTTGCCTTAGTGGCATCATTTTAAGTCCTAATGTTTTGCAAAAATCATCCGTGTGGCTTGCAGTTGAAATGCAGTAGCATTCAGCTAGAGTCCTCGGAAGAGGATTCAGTTTCAGAAATAGTGACATACGTATGTGCTTACGCACACACAAAATGCACACCCACATGTTGAATGAAATACTCAGCAGTGAACATTTCTCCACTTATTCAGTCCTTCACAACGAAAGGTTTTCTGTAACAGTAGGCTGCTTATGTTAAATAAAACTGCAATCAGCTGAATTGACTACATATAAAGGACTACATCAAACGTGCCAAAATATGTTTTGATAAATGTGTAGAAGGCCAATTGATTAAAAAAACAACAACTTGCCCATGTTAACGCACATTTTCTGAAGGAAGCTGGCATTTGTCACTGGCTTGTTATACTGGTGGAGATGTCATAAATTTAAACACGTTAATTGAACCTGAATTCGCCATGGGTTTATTTACTAGATCAAAGCGCAAGTTCAACATACCACACTCGTTGCCTTTGCCAGCATAAACTCTTTGAGTTGAGTGAAGTGCCAAGGAAATATTAATCATTTGAGTTATGAGAGCTTCTAGCCGGTTAGCTTCTTATTTGCAGCATAAGCTGGAAAGTCTTCTTTAGTTTGGAACAAATCCTTCTAATGGAATTATTAGGTGTATAATGTTCTTATAATTGATAGAGGATATCCTAGGGTTTGCAGTGGGAATCCGATAGAGAACAACTTTTAGCACTCTTGCATTGTAGAGAAGAGGTTTATTTGGAGAAACTCTAGAGGTCTTTATTATAAAATGCTTTTAATGATAGTTGGACTTTTTATACAAGGTATATATTTTTTTGCATTCTGAATGTTGTTTCAAATCCCTACCCCCAGAGCAGATTTGGGGAACTGCAGGGTGAGGGGAGGGAAAGGGGAAGTCCCACTGCACATGTGGAAGTCTGTTCTGGCTGTGGTCTGGCAAAGTTGGGTAGAAGCTGCCATAGGAAGATGCAGGGTAGATACAGTAGCAAATGGTATTACACTGAAAATGCCAGTGGGGGAGGGATAATGTTAGGTATTGTTTTGCAAGGAAAGATGGAGATTTGATAACTTGCGATGCACACCTGGAACAGCGCAGATTAGTTTTTGATCCCCTTGGTGTATTGTTATACCAGTCTACCATTCTGGCCGTGGTTTCTCCAAAGCTATCTCCTACTTGGTAGGACCAACTACTGGATCTGCTCAGGTGGGCAGTTTCTGGGGCTGCACCGCAGCACCCAACATTTGGAGCTGCTGTGTAATTCCCAAGATGTTGCAGCACAAAAGCAACTATTAGAAAGCTCTTCTAGCTCTCTTGGTGCCTTTTGGACAAAGGAGTTGCGACACACGCTTGAAGCTCCTCGCCTCACAAGAGCTCCTTCGTGTACGGTAGAGTTATAGTGAATGTGGAAGCTTGAAAGAACTGGGTGTGCAAATCAGAGTACATGCACAGGTTCGCTCACATGCATTTGGTACGGAAGCTGCACTCAGTAAATTCTGGGTGCAGCTACCAGGCATGCAGACAGGCTCCTGTCTGTCTACAAATGTTGGCATAATGTTTATTTTCAGCTTCAGCAGGGCAAGTGGAACACACCCATACCATTTAGAAGCGCTTATCATGACACTTACTGTCATGATATGGGCAATCTCCATTCTCTCACAAATGGCAACATCCACCGCAAGGGACATAAGGACTTGCAGGAAAGGTAGTTCTGCCATTTGGAATGTGTGGCAATCAACTTGTTCTGGAGAGGGGGAATTGTAGAGATGGAAAGGACCACAAGGGTCATCCAGTCCAAACCCCTGCAATGGAGGAATGTTTTTTTGCCCAACGCGGGGCTCAAACCCACGACTCTGAGATTAACAGTCTCATGCTCTGCTGACTGAGCTATCCCAATTATAGCTTGCAGGTGTTCTGAGATTCATCACTGCCACAGAAGACACCACAGCCAGCATGGCAAATAGTTAGGAATGATGGGAGTTGTAATCTGTCTGGGGAAGCCCAGGTTCACCCTACTCCTGCTTTAGCTCTTAATCTCCTTTCTTACCTTATCTTTCAGATCTTGCTTTTGTTTTTATTTCTTTGTCCCCTTCTTTGTCCCTTAATTATTAAAAAGCCAAAGCCTGCTAGATCAGACCAAATCCTGTCCTACATCTTGTTACCCATGGTTGCCAGCTAAGGTCAAGTCCACACAATACATTTAAAGCAATCTTGGGTAATCCTGGGAACTGTAGTTTAAGGGGAGGGTATTGGTTTTGTGTTTGTTTTTGTTTTAACTATTTATTTGTGTTTCTACCTTGTATTTTATTCTGTGAACCACCCTGAGATTGTTAGTATGAGTTGCTCCAGGATGTCATTGTTCGTGGGGAAGTGAGCCATATTTCTAAGTTGCATACGCCCTAAAGCAAACTGAATCTTGAGGTGGCGTTCTGAAATGAATACAGCTGGACAATGAACAAGGGTACCTAGCAATCGTATACACAGTGCAATTCTGTGCATGCAAATTCAGAAGTTAGGCTCGCTGGGGCTGACTCCCAAACATGCACCAATAGGATTGCAGCCACAGTGTTGGCAGCCACAATATTCTTCATTATAGGACTAGAGGACAAAGCTGGATAGATTAGTGAATGATTTTTATTGACTAGCCACCAGTTGCTTATGTGTGTGTATGTGTATTCTACCAAATATGTAGAAGGCTAACATGTGTTTTAATATGCTTGTTAGCTTATAATTGTTTTAAGTTAATTTGTTGAATGTTTTAAATAGTTTTAAACTGTTTTTACTGATCATCTCATTGTTCTATTATTTTTTTATAAATATCTTTGAGGTTTGTTTGTTTTTACAGTAAAGTGGTAATAAATAAATAAAAAATGATTAGCCATGATGAGGTGTGTGTGTGTGTAAGTGTAATTATATATATATATATATATATATATATATATATATATATATGGCTTGATTGTTAAAAAAACAACAACCCTCAAAGCGGATGAAAGAGCATTCATATTAGGGATGAAAAAATTAACACCGTTTCAAAGGGATGGGCAGGATTATCTTGACTAACTCTTGCTCTGACATCCCACCTTTAACTCTTGTAGAAATGGATGGGAGTGGACAATACTCACCTCTCCACAGGCTTAATTATCTGGTAGCATGAAACTCTTAATTGGATTAATAAAAATGCAAATTGTTGTCCTCCATGAAATGTTTCCAGAGCCTGTTCAAGCTGGATGTTATTTTTGGATTTACAAAAAACAAAAAAACAAAAACAAAAAAACACCAACCACCAAAAAAACCCAAAACATATTTAGACCTTAAAGCAGTTTGCATCCCAAATTAATATTCAGTATCGTTGCTGAGCAAAGTCTGATGCTGGGTGAAACCTTCATGACAAGGGGAAGAATAGCTGCTTTATTCCCATAAGAGAAGACAGGCTGTGCTGGTGATTGATATTGACAAAGTATCTAGTTAATTTCTCTTAACGTGTGCCTACCTAGAAGGTTAAAAGCTGATCTCAAACTGCTCCTGGCATTTGGTGCATGGAATAGATTGTTAAATCTCAATCCATCAGTTTGTTTCATCTTTCAAGAGGGCCATTCAAATCACACTGTGACAACTGAAAGGTATTTGAAATTCACCTCTCAAACACACTCGGAATTGTTTTCTTCACTCTGTGAAACCCTTCTTCCTTGAAAGAACACACATAGCTTGAGCTTGTGAAGAATCAATCAGTGATTTGCATTTCAAAAGACCTATGAGGTATTTCCCAGTTAATATACTCTGCAATTTCCCAAGTTCACTAATACCTCCTATTTGTAGACCAAATGATGAAAACACAATTTTATTAAAAGACAATCTTTTCTTGTTAAAAACTGTTATAATTTTAATGCAATTAATTGTCATTTATTTCCTTACTGCAGCTCTTACAACAAAGTAGCTTTTTATTCAAAATGAGGATGGCAAATCAGTATTTTAAATATGTTGTATTTGTGTGGATTATGCATTATGCACAGTGGTTAAACAATGACGGTACATATCAAGGAAATATCCATAAGTTGCCGTGTATAAACTTGTTCTCCAATTTGCATACATTATTCTATATAATTCTGTTCAGGGATTACCAGCTGGTGACATTTGGGGCTGATCTTACATGCTAAGCCAATTTTCTGTACCCCAATAGAGCTACCTCATGTGCGGTATTTTTGCTTACAGTTTTATTCGAAAATGGTTTTTTAAAATGGTGCCAGATTTGCCATGACTGGGTTTTGATAGCCAGGGCACAATGCAGGATGAGGGGGGTGATATTGGAGGCAGGGGGGCTTTGCTGAATGGTGGAAACCTGGGTTGGAGGAGGGGGTCTCCCCTTATCGCCCCAACTCCAGCCAATTCAGAAGGAGGATCAGGGATGTTGAATTCCACCTTGACCTTCCTGCAGAGCACAGAGTTTCAGGGGAGGGCTATGGGATGCCAAGGTGGGAGGCAGGCCTGGAGGTGGCTATGTCTAAACAGGAATTCTGTACAGGGTGGTGCAGTCCTGTCTCCTAGAGCCGAGCGCCACATGCACAGATGGGAGCAGGCCTACCAACCTTGAAGGAGTGCACATTTGCAATCCTGACATTCCCGGAGGGTGAGTGTGTCACACCTTGGCTTTAAAAGCTTGGTGATGATGATGGTGAACCTATTGAGGCATCTTGGTTGCTTCCATCCAGTTCTGAACTTCCTGCCACCTTCTTCAACTCCTGAATTATGTCTCCTAAACTCCGTGTCTGCTGCTGAGTCTGTACTGTTGCTTGCCTGACTATAGATCTCCTTCTTAGTCCATCTAAGAGCCCCTGTCTGCGGGTATTGGGTGAGAGCAGGACAAGATTGGGGCTAGATCTATTAAAATATTTTGATGCAGATGGGAGTCCAGTTTTTATTTACCTTTGCAATCTGCAGATTACTACTGAATACTCAAAAGCTGCACGATACAATTGATTTCAACAAGGTCAGAACTGCATGCACCACCAAACTGAAAATAATGTCAATCTCTCAAAAGAATCTCAATACACTGGCATTTTGGGCAATTTACATGCTTAAATTTATTTATTTTTTAATGTAAGAGATTTTGCAAGTGCTCGTTTTATGAACAGCCAGAGCCCCAGCCTAAGTGTCTTCTTCAGGACAATTGCTGCGACCAGCCTTATGTGATTTATTCGGGGATTGAAACCTTGATTATTTTTGGTTTTATCCTTGCTTCACTGCAAATTTTGTAGTGGAAAGTATTTCACTGCACAAATATTACCTAAGGGTTATTACGTTCTGAAGATTGGGATGTAGGTGGCTGTTGCTTCTAGGTGAAAGGAGAAGGGAGCTTGCATTCAGCCTTAATAGGGTATTTAACTGGACAAAAATCTGTTTGGCGTTTCACAGCTGGTAGGCACTGCCTTGTTGTTTGACTGTGTAACCTTTGTGTGCAGGTTGGAGGGTGGAGAAACTTAACCACAAAGGCCACACAAACACTCCTTGCCATGCATGGGTCCCAGTCTAGCAGGGGATACACAGGGGATATGGATGTCCCTTTGCACAGGTTCTAGGGAGTTAACAGTGTTAGTCTATTTCAGCAAATGCAACAAAGAGAACTGTGTACCTTCAAGAGTAACAAACGTATCTATTATAGCATAAACTTTCAGGGATTGAAGTGAGCTTTATTCCATGAAATTTTATGCCGTATTAAATGAATGCCGGTCTTTAAAGACTCTCTGTCGTTGTTTACTCCAGGTGAATCATTCTTGCAGGATCTGGGCAAAGTTGAGTATAATCGCTTTGTTTTATATTGCAGATGGGTAATGGTTTTGGAAATAGTTGCTGGGCTTTGTTTTTTGTTTTGGTTTCTTGTTGTTTTTACTCGTTGCTAAATCTCGTCGGCATAAGTTTCGGCGCCGCAAAATTGTTGAGACAGCAGTGGGTGATATTGGAGAATTGATTGTTGTGCTTTTGTGGCTTCAAATAAACAGGTCGTATATTTTACTCCTTAAAAAAAATAAAATCTCAAGTTGGGAAAAAAAAACCCTGCTTGGAAGACCTCTGAACAATGAGCAACATATATATAGGAATGAGCAGACATTTCAGCTGCTGTGAAAATTATAGTTAGCCACAGCAAACATTTCAAAGTGGGGCCTGGATTCATCCATTGAAATACATCCAGAACATCATATTTTCTGCTTGTGCTGCCATAGATTATGTACAGAGCTGTGTGTTTTTAAAACCTTACGCGGACACCGAAGCGATGCTGCCTGCAAGCCATTTGTTGTGGGGTTTTCCACACGCAGCCATTCATTGGCCTTGCTCTGCTTGAGGAGTTTCATTCAGCCTTCTTTATCAGGCTTAGTGACAGCCCTTCTCCTCAATCTCATGTTCACCTTCGCTTTCTAAAAGATGCAGCAGCAAATCAGATTGCATTAATGGAAAATGCCCTGGCCTAGAAAAACAGCTTTTTACTACATGACAGAATGGGCTGATGGAGTGAAAGCTGGGTCGGATATGCTGCTTTTTCCACTGTGAAAAGTGGCACATTTTCAAGGCTTGCTGCCAAGGCCCCGTAATGGGATTTCAGTGTCCCTCTTTTGTTCATTGTGAGTTGCTGTTTACTATCACGGGTGTTAATATTAACTATTTCAGCAGAACAATGCAATGATATAGAGAGCTCCATTCTCTCTGTAGCTTGATTCCACAGACCAGTAAAAAATATATATATTAAGCTGCCTTCCTGAACATTTTCCAGGCAAAAAGAAGACAAACCAAAGGCATTAAGAGTTTATAGAGAAATTGCCCTAGTCCTGTAAACTGAGAGGAAGGGAAGCTGCTTCTCCTGGTCATTTATTTGTTCCATCCTATTGCACCGTCCAATCTTGGGGCATCTCTTTAATAAGATATGCTTCATACTGATTCCCGCAAGCTTTATTATTTATTACCTGCTCTGGCTGGAATGTTTAGTTTTGATGTCTATTTCTTTTAGTTAACACTAACATCTGACCTCCCCCCCCCCTTTTTCCCAAGGCACCACCTCCTGTCCTAACCCACGCAGGCAAAAATTCACAAGCACTTCATCATTTCTCATAGCTAAAGCATCCGGACACACCTTTGTAATTGCCATTTTATATCCGACTGTCAGTGCCTCTGGCAGTGACTGATCTTGCATTTCCACAAATTCTGCTGCAAAACTTATTGCTCTTTTTTTTTTTAAAAAAAACGAATACATTGTGAACGGAATTTATCCATGGGTATCCCTTACTTGATTTCTCAGCTCACTTTGTAAATATCCTAGAGCATTCCATACCTGCCCCCCCCACCAAGAAGTTGTTTAATGAGTACTCTAAAAGCTGCTTCAGCTTCACAGGTATGCAGTACTAGAAAACACTGACCTTGAATCCTAGGCTGCTTTGAATTGCAAATGTCATTGGCTCAGAGAATGTGCAGTTCAAGGGTGGGAGCTAAATTCTAAAGCAGGGTTTAACTCCTTGGCTGCCTTGTTCTACATTTGAACACACAACAAAATGGTTAGCTATCCACGTAGCTATTCAAGTGCATGGAGGCTGATTCTTAATAGTAGTAGTCCCTGGAAGTACTTCAATATTTCAGAGTAGTTGATCTGCTGTGTGTGTGTGTGTGTGTGTGTGTGCACTCAGCCTTTTGTGTGGCAGGTGGAAGAATTCTCCATCTTGGCTCCCTTATCAGAATTCTGATAGTGATTCCAACATGTCCAAAAGGGGGGGGGACTGATGTGTTTGGGGTGGGGGTCTTAATTTGCCTATCCAGAATTGAATTGCACTAAATCACAAGCTGCACCACAAGTCTGTTTTTTAGGGGTGGGGGGCTATTTTTGTGTGTTACAAAGAAGTGCAACCAAGCTGTTCTTATGCATGAATGCCCTTCTTTGTTCTCCTCTCTCTCTCTCTCTCTCTCTCTCTCTCTCTCTCTCTGGCAATTGAAAGCAAAAAAGGGGGGGATATTTCATTAAGAGCTTGAATCTGGTTATCAAAGTGAGAACACTCAAGTATTACACTCCATTGAAGCTCTAAAGCAAACATCCAGGTAATCATGCATTGTGGAGAACAGAGCCCATGCAGGAGAGTGATGTCATTAAATATTTGCACAGTCAAGCCCCACTTTGCATTGACAAAGGTGTTTATGCTGCCGCTGCTGTATGCGATTGGCGCAAGGCGAGAGGTGCTGTGCCGAGCAGCGTGTGAGCAAAATCCGATGGAAGCATCAAAATATAAAATACAGTCAAAAGTATCTGCTGTTATTTTTCCCACCGAGTGGCCAACCTGCCAGACTCACAGCTCCAGCCGGCACTGTGCAAATGTACTGAACCACTAGTGGTTGCTGTTTGGCTGCAAATTCGCAGGGGAGAAATGTGTAGAGAATAAACTTGACACATCAGACATGCCATAACTAATTCATTGCAGTCATTACTTCACCTCACACTACTTCTACCCTTCTGCTGGGTGTGTGTATTTTAATGTTACTGTTTAACAGAAGATGTTGGTTTCTGTCTATGCATATCAAATGCCATTTTAACATACAGGACAAACTGCTCTTTTATTAACTTAGTTGCCTATGAAACAAACACTAAATAAACATCAGGTTACAAGTTGTGCCCAAATATTTCAGGCATGCTTACCTGACCACAAAAGGGATATATTAGAGTATTTAAAAACGTCAATCAAAAGTGACAAGGCCTACTCCTAAGCCGCAAGACACCTCAAAATTTGTTAAAGGCTATGAATTAATTTTGAATAAGTGCTTTGAGGTTTGCAATGATGCAGGATCTATAAAAATCAGAAAAGTCATGAAAAATATTATTTATAACTGTACCAACATCTCATGGAAGCATATAACTGTAAGTGCGACTTACTTCTGTGTAGACATGCACAGAATTATACTGTATGGTTGGCAGACCCACTGAAAACAATGTACTTAACTCCATCACTTTTAAATGGGACTGCTCTTGAGTCTAACTAACACTGGATATCATACTAAACCTGTGTTTTAAGTTCATTTGTGATCTACTAATTTAGACGAGTAGGAAAACATCCGTGCATAAGAGAAAAACAAGGAGGAAAGATGCTGGAATAAGTCCGTTGGATTCCTCACTGTACTGAGCCATACATTTGTTATTGGTAAGTCTCTAACATTATAGGAAGTATTCACAAATTAGACACCCGAGGCTCCCCCAGTCCTGTATTCCTTGTCAATGTAAAATGTCCATTGATGAAAACTCAGCTTTGCTTGTGGTGTCAGGTTGCAGATGATGAAAGGTTGAGCAGACTGATTTTGTTAGTCTGTATTCTTCTAGCACAAAAGAAGAAAGCTTCGATATATGGTGCTTTGAAAGGCTCATTGTGAAATGCCCAGCACACACATTTTCTTCAGGCTACACTTGTGTGTGTGGATGTCTGTGATTTTGTTTTTGACACCAAGGTAAATTATTGGCTTTTTCGATGGATAAAGAATATTTGGGGATTGTAAAAACAGGGCTGTTTGGTTTTTCTTTTTCTTTTTTACTGGAGGTTTCAGTAACACAGAAACCCCCCCTAAGTAATTGGATAAGAAGTGAGTATCAATTAAGAAACATTGCAGATATGAGCATAACTCACATTTCCCCCTTTCCTACTAAACATAGAATGGGAAAGATTTCCTCCCGCTGAAGCCCCGTATTCCTGGGACCATTTACAGACAATAATCAGCAATGCTCAATAATTGCTACACACTCTACTCATATTAAGTAAAATAAAAACATTGTCACCCCACCCCACCTATCTCCCCATCCCACCCACCTCTCTCCCCCTTTTCTTCCTAATGTCTCAACAACAAAAACTGATTTGTAAAAATATGGAAAAATACGAGAGAGACATTGCACTACCTTTGTAAATCAAGAAAATCTTTAATAAAAATATTTTTTTAAAAATAATAATAATAATTGCTACACACATTAAAATAAGGCAGCAGTTCATCCATACTTCTCCCCTCCCAAGAAAATACCCCAACGCTAAACCAGCTCCAGGGTTATGATGATGATGGGAAATTCCACTCCGATTGCAAAGATATCCATTAAGCTAGTTGCAGTGTTCTGTCTTCTGCTTGCCTGTTGTTTATGATACACGAGAATGACTGGAATTAGTTTGGTGGCAGTGTCTTCCAGTCACAAAAACCCACCTGGAATGCAGAAGTGCTTTGCCTGAAATTTAGCATGGGCTGTGCAGGAGTCACGAGGTAAACCCAGATAGCTGGACTTTGCCTGCAGTCTTTTGGGCGGAATTGCCTGGTTGCAGGTAGATTGCTCCATGTGAATTTGACATCGGTGGGAAAATGGCTATGAATTCTGCAGGCGGCTCTCCCGCGCACAAAAGACTAATTTATTTATTTTGCTGGTATGAGGTTACCCTGTCACTGATACACTAAAGCTTCACTGTACTAAGCCATTTCAAGCACCATTGGGATGTCACCGAGAGCATTCCGTTAATCATTGCAGTAAAATTAAACCGTAATACCTTTTATTGAAACGAGATAAAAGTAATGACATAGGAACTGTAAGCTGATAGCTTTAATCTTATCATTAAGATACTGGGCCAAAACTGGAGGCGATAAGGGTGGCAAAATAGTGTAAGGGCCTCAGAGCATTTTAAACAGCAGTTGCACTTCGAAAGATACTTCTGTAAAAAGGGTCCCATGTGTTTCTGCTACTAATTTTCATATCAGCTGTACTCTGTAAACAAAAAAGTAAGTCCTGAGCTTGTTGACCGATATCCTTGTGTAGCTGCAAGGAGATTAGGAATGCAGTATTGATATTTCTCCCCGTCCATGGGTACCATGAGACCGTGGGGATGTCATGAAACACTACTGTGAATAAAACAACAACAACAACAACAACAACAACAACAACAACAACATCATGAGACATGGAAAAAATATGTTGGTGGGGGGCACACAGTCCCAACAGCAGTTTTATTACATTACCAATGTATTTTAAAGTGTTGCCCAGTCACGATAACAATATTTATATTTATTGTGACTGGACAACACTTTAAAATACATTGGTAATGTAATAAAACTGATGTTGGGACTGTGTGTCCCCCAACATCTTTTTCCATGTCTCATGACGTTGTTGTTGTTGTTGTTGTTGTTTTATTCACAGTAGTGTTTCAATCTGAACAGATCACGTTGCAATGCTGTAAGTCATGTGTTTCCCTCAAGATAAATTCTTGGCTTCTTTTTCTTTGTTTGTGGTAAAGCCCCATATCTCACAAATCAGCATATTCACACGCTACATGATAATTTACTTGGCATAACTGAAAGTGGCTTATAATTTATACATGGGTAAGATTTGCTGGGTTTGCTATAATCCCTCCAAGTATCCAGTAAAATTCTAAAGCTGAGCTCTTTTGCAGACTTACCTGGGAGTAAGCCCCACTGAATGCAGTGTTCTTAGTAAACATGCACAGGATTGTGCTGTGAGTAAGACAAATTGGAAGGGGACAGGGAATTCATGTGCTAGGCCTTGGCCCCATTTGTTATTTCTCTAGTGGTAAGAGGCAACACTTGTAGGAAAGTGAGAAATCCAAAAGCTGCTGGAATTCATTCTTAATTGTAAACCTTAAAATCAGGCGAAGGGGCAACCATCCTTCCTTTCCTTTTAACCTATTATTTCCCAGTTTAATATGCAGCACAACCATGAAATTTCAGCTACAAAAAGGTTCAGCGATTACCTTCATCTGTGCTACCTTCTGAGGAGTTTAATGTAAAATTCTTGTAAACTGAAGCTGAATGAGCTTCACACTCCCACACTCATTGGGAAAGGAGCCTGAGAAGCATATTTAGTGTACATATTTAGGGTGACTTGCAAGATTTTTTTATCTCACATGAGGTAACTGCCTCCACAACAATTTGATCTATGTAATGATCTCCAAGTGTATTCCATTAAATTACTGGCATCTAATTAGCTAGTAAACCACAGAGCCTAGGGCTTGCCTATCAGAAGGTCGGCGGTTTGAATTTCCGCTACAGGGTGAGCTCCCGTTGCTCGGTCCCTGCTCCTGCCAACCTAGCAGTTCGAAAGCGCGTCAAGTGCAAGTAGATAAATAGGTACCGCTCCGGCGGGAAGGTAAACAGTGTTTCCGTATACTGCTCTGGTTTCGCCAGAAGCAGCTTAGTCATGCTGACCACATGACCCGGAAGCTGTACGCCAGCTCCCTAGGCCAGTAAAGCAAGATGAGCGCCACAACACCAGAGTCGTCCGCAACTGGACCTAACAGTCAGGGGTCCCTTTACCTTTACCTAATTGGCTTAGCAGTACTGTATAGTCAGTCGGTTGGCAATGGAGCAAACAAACTGGTGCATGGAACATAAATCCAGATGTGGCCAACTTCCCCTTTTTAATTTTCTGGTGGAGCAGTGGTGAGACATCCAATAGAAGGTTTGTAGCACCATTTGGTATAGTTCAGATCTTCGTTAAAACCAGCTTGCACCAGCAGATAACACTTCTTTTCTCTGTGTTATCCTATACTCTGAAAATATTCTATGGTGGGGGGGGGGGGTGAGGAACCTTTTTGAGCCAGAGCTGAACTGTCACATTTTATTGTGGGCAACCTTCTGTGGTCAGTGGTGAGTGTAGCCAGAGGCAGAAATGGGCATGGTCGGGGCAGAAGTGGGTGGACAAAGGGATGTCACTCTGATTTCTGTATTTAGTAGGCTACATCCCAACTGTGTAAAAACCAGGAGCAGGGGTGGTGAGGGATGCGGCCTGCTGAGAGTTTCAAGTATTCAGGGCCAGACAGAGAAACTTGGAGGGCCATGTTTGGTTGTCTGTGTAATCACATGTAATTACTTTAGTGCTAACCAGATGCTCACATGAGCCATTTCTATGATGGGGGTTTCCTTTTTCCAAGATGTCAGGATCACAGAAATGACTATGGGTGTCTGCATATATGGTTGCATCAGAGTAAAGGGTACTCCAAGCATTTGCACTTGGTGTTGTGCTCAGGTCTTGCTTTTGGGCTTCCTGCAGGCATCCGTGTGGCCACAGTGAGAACAGGATGCTGGACTAGATGAGCCGCTGGTCTGATCCAGCAGGCTCTTCTTATATTCTTCTGAATATCACAATGCACAAATGCAGGGAGAGCAACAAGGGCCAGAAGAAGAAGAAGAAGAAGAAGTTCACTCACTTATTGTAATCACAACAGTTCACATAATGGGGATGATCATGAGTGGAGGAGGAGGATAATTTTACCCTGTGCTTCTAATGGTTCAAGTAACCACAATGTTAATATGCTAAACCCAATTTTACTATCTGGTAGAACACACCCTTTGTATGCTGAAAGGTTCCAGGTTTCAGTTGGCACCTCCAGGTATGACTGGAAAACTTGTCTGCCTAAAACTGCCAATCAGTCAGTAGACATTATAGTGGTACCTCGGGTTACAAACACCTCGGGTTACAAACACTTCAGGTTACAGACTCTGCTAACCTGGAAGTAGTACCTCAGGTTAAGAACTTTGCCCCAGGATGAGAACAGAAATTGCGTGGCAGCAGCGGGAGGCCCCATTAGCTAAAGTGGTACCTCAGGTTAAGAATGGACCTCCGGAACGAATTAAGTTCGTAACCAGAGGTATGCTAAGCATGAAGGAAGTCCCAGGTTCATGTGCTGTCACCTCCAGGGAGGACTCAGAAAGATCCCCGTTTGCTGTTTGGAGAGCTGATAGGAATAGACCATTGGCCTGACTTGGAATAAGCCCCACACTACCGTATCTGTTACTTCTTTGGATCCTCAGATTTTCAAGTGACCTCAGAAGGGTGGTAATGCTGGGCTTAATTTCACAATCAGAGATTTACAGACGATTACTTTGCCAGTTAATTACAGGTCCCACATAATAAGCTTAAAGTGGCCACAACATGGCTTCGGGTTATCAGTATCTACCATATATTCTGAATATAGGAAACCAAAGTGTGTGAAAAATATGGTACATATTGAAAACATGGATAGGTCATTGATGCAAACTTGATTTTCTTTCTTTTTACATTCTCAACAAGTTTACACTCTCAACAAGAAGACACAAAGCAGGGACTATGGGATATTTTGGCAGGCGGTGTTTCAGCTCTGACACAATGCTCCAGTGTGGAACTTTTGCTCCCCACCCCCCATGTTGCTGGCCTGCAAATCCCATTGGTCTTGACTATTGCCCATGCTCTATGGGTTTGGCAGGAAATGTGGCTCAGCAACATCTGGAGGACCAAAGGTTCTCCACTTCTGCTCTAGTGCAAATTGGTGCTATTATCCATGGGAACCATGGGGCGGCAAATTATGTCTCCTCTGTGCTGCTTCCCTATAGCTTCTTATTTAGGTGGCAGTTATCCTTTTAAAGCAACTGCATAAATTACTTTCTTTTATCTGTCCTGAATTTTCCACCAACTTACATGGGGAAGTTATCGTCGCTTAACAAAGTGGGTTTTGTTGTAGAAGTTACTATACCTACACAGAAGTGTTGGGTTTAGGGAAGAACAGGAAAAAGGCATGCTGGCTCTCTTCTTATCCACTGGCATAAAAGTGTATTATTCTCTAAAATGTCTGCAATTGTAATGTGGTATTAATGTTGGTGAATCCAAAATATCAAAGGGTAAAGATGACGGATGCAACTCATCAAACGAATGGCCCTCTCTGAAATGTCATGGGTAATCAAGTATGGAGCTGTTAATGGATATGATTTGCATGCTGGTATTTTGATTGATGTACAGCTTAGACAGGGATTGATAGTTTTTATGGGGATCATTATGTAATGCTTTCGGAGGTGTATCTATGAATTGTCTCAAATTAATATTCATGGCGGCTATGATACTGCTCATTTGGAAGTCAGACTGATCCTAAGCTCCTCACATCGAAGCAACCTCCACTGGGACTTCCAGTAAAATGTTTAAGATCATTCTGGAACTTGGTACATTTCTCTGGCAAGAGACGCCTGGATCTAGACCAGAGGCCAGCAAACTTTTTCAGCAGGGGGCCGGTCCCCTGTCCCTCAGACCTTGTGGGGGGCCGGACTATATTTTGAAAAAAAAATATGAACAAATTCCTATCCCCACATTCTACTCATGTAAAAACACCAGGCAGGCCCCACAAATAACCCAGAGATGCATTTAAAATAAAAGGACACATTCTACTCATGTAAAAACACGCTGATTCCCGGACCATCCGCGGGCCGCATTTAGAAGGCGATTGGGTCGCATCCGGCCCCTGGGCCTTAGTTTGGGGACCCCTGGTCTAGACAAGCTGCTTGACGTGGGTAAGGGAGCAGCCATGCAAAGGTTGTTATCGCTACTGCAGAAGGTCTCGTGTTATGGTAAACAAAAGTCTGCATTGACACATGGATACCAATTTTCAAATCATGGGAGGAATGTCCCATTTTTGAGGGGTGTATGGTATCTGATGATAGTTTCTTGCTTCATAAGAAGACAAGAGCCTGCTGGACCAGGCCAATGGCCCATCTAGACCAGCATCCTGTTCTCACATTGGTTACTCTCATACATGCCCGTGGGAAACCCTCAAGGCAGACCTGAGCATAAGAGCCCTCTCCCTTCCTGTGGTTTCCAGCGGCTGGTATTCAGAAGCATTACTGGCTCCGATCTTGGAGGCAAAGCTTAGCCATTGTGGCTGGCAGACATGGATGGCGTTATCCTTCATGAATTTGTGCAATCCTCTTTTAAAAGTATCCAATTTGCCTCCTGTGGGAGAAAGTTCCATACTTTAACTCTGCGCTGCTTCCCAATAGCCCCTTGTGGCAGAATGGGCAGGGAACCGTTGGCCCTTCCTCTAGTCCAGAGATTTTTGTGCACTATCACAGCCTTCATCTAACTTTGGGAGTTTAATTGCCCTTTTGCTGATCTGTTACTGTTTTAAGAGATGAGTGACAATCCCTGAAGACTGGAGGATCCTTACAGATGCAGATCTCTACTTCCTCTCCCCCCCCCCCACAGTGGTTAAAGGAACTTGTAAGCAGGCCTCCTGACAATGGGATTAGGGGTTGTTAATGTGAGGATTCAGGCAATTAGTAAACTTTAAGAGGAGGAGATTGTAAAGGCTTCCCTAGTAGGCTAGCTTGTAATCCCCGCTGATTCTGATGTTATAGGAAAAGACCAATGTTTTTTTCTGTACATAAAGCAACCTGCTGCTGGACCCTCTTTGTATGTCTATGCTCCCCACCATGAATTTATGCAAGCTGAAATTGGGAATAGTTCACACATGCATGTTTTTCATTTGCATTTTGCACACTGGCTGCTTGGTACGTAAGCACACTGGAGAGTTGGAGGGACCGGCTACATGTTATGTGTAAGTAGAAGCATCAGAGCTCAAGTGGAGTTTTTAGTAATGGGGTGACTGGGAATAGCAATGCAAGGAGGATGGAGATATTTAATCTTTACACCGCCTGTGTTTCCCTATTCCAATCTGCAGTTGCAATAAAAGATCCTAAAACTGGCAATTAACAGCAGCAAATTAAGCAGCGGCATAAATACATTAAGAACATACATTAAATAAAACAGGACTAACCTAGTCTGGCACCCGAAAGATAATCATGATGGTGCCAAGTGAGTCTCTAGTTCCAGAGTTAGGTCTCACCACAAATGGTCTTTCCCTGGTAGTCAGCCACCCACCTAACCTCTAAAGCAGTGTTTTGCAAACAGTGGACTGGGACCCATCAGTAGACCGTAGGCCACTTTCAGGTGGCCCTCAGTGTCACAGCCTGCCCAGTGTGTCCTCACCTGCCTTCCATGTACCATAGCCTTTTGGTTCGTAGCAACACCTTGCATGCTGAGTAAAGGAGTCCAGGAGACAGCGTATGGGAGGAAGGGGGAGCAGGGCAGGAAAGTCTCCCCTGAGAGGAAAGGGCCAAAGGAGGAAGGAAATTAGAAAGTGAGATAAAAGTTTAGTACTTAATAATGATAATAGTTATAGTGAGAATGGAATGAAAGGGATAAGAAATGAGAAATGTTATGGCAGGCTTCCTCAACCCCGGCCCTCCAGATGTTTTTGGCCTACAACTCCCATGATCCCTAGCTATCAGGACCAGTGTCAGGGATGATGGGAATTGTAGTCTCAAAACATCTGGAGGGCGGAGGTTGAGGAAGCCTGTGTTATGGGAAGAAAAAGTGAATGTAAAAGCAGTGGGGAGGAAGAAGGATAAAAGGAACTGTCAGTTGAGGTTTGGATGGGGAATAAGGCAGAAGTTGCGTGTGAAAGGAGAATGGGAGAAGAAATGATGGTACATGGGTAAAAAAAACTTTGAGAGGCACGTGGGGCTAAAATAATTTTTATATATGACTCTTCCATTTAGAGGCTCTGCATCAGCAAATCCTGCCTGAAGCACTGGCAAAGAAAGTAGCAGTTTCCAAAGATGGATCAGATATCATTATGAAGTCTTTGTCAGCTGATTATGTCAAACTCGGCCTCCATTTGCTGCCATTTTGTGGCTGGTTCTGCTCCCGCACTACCATTTTGTGAATGGTGGACTTCAGTAATTTTTAGCTGTCCCAAGTTGGCTCTAAGGGTAAGAAGTTGGAGAGCTCTTGCTCTAAAGGCATAAGAACCAGGGCATCAGAAAGGGAGGTTAATTTACAGGCAGGTTTGTATGGGGAAAGACAGTCTTTAGGAAATCCTACTTAGAAACTGTTTAGGGTTAAGCATCCTCTTCCAGGCTGCTTCTGCTTGGGAAAAAAACCTCCTTCCTAAGTTGCTTTTCTTTTCTTTTCGAATAATAATAATAATAATAATAATAATAATAATAATAGCTTGGGTATTTAGCACATTTTTGTATGATGTAAGAAGATGAAAAGATCCACTTGAGTTTTCTAAATGTGTGATGGACTATTCACATGTGCACATCACCACTTGATGTTTAAGTCATCAAGGATAAACATGCCTGAATGATCCAGGCATTCATTTTTCCACGTGAAAAGGAAAGCTTCACTGATCTAGGTTTTAAAAGTGCCAATTTGACAATGTCATCGTGGATTGCCCTTACTTGCTTGAATAAAGAGAGAAATGACTCGCTGAGTTTTTCCTTAAAAATGGCTGGCTCCCTGAAATTTACTAGCTGACTCATTTCCTGAATCTTAACATCTTTCAGTAGAAGCAATTAAATTTCCCAACTCAGATGGAGCCTATAATAAGCATAGCAGCAGCTTGAGCAGTTTGAAATGGGAAAGCTAGTTCAGATATTATTGTTCGCCTCAGCACCACTTGCTGCTGACACCAGTATTAATGTTACTCAATTGGCGGGGGGAAGGGGGAATTCAAGTGCAAGTTGGAGCAATCTTTGCAATGTCAATGGCCCTGAAGTGGGTACCAAGAATACGTAGTAATGCCCTCCAGCACTGTGAAATCGTGAAGCATTTCTGCCATATACCACAAGCTCTTTTCATTTGCTGTGAAGGATTTGGTGGGCGTTAAAAAAAATAAAATCCTTTTCTAGGTTTCGGGATTTAAAACAAACTCGATTTCAACCATATATTTATAACTATAAAGGCTAACATTTTATAGCTTCCTCTTCAGATCTATAGTGCTAGTGTATGAATGTTCAGAATGATGCATGTGAACAGCTATTCAAGTGTAAGGTCACCAAACATCACATTACCACTTAGTGCTTTGATACCAGGAAACAACAGGGCCTTTTCTTGCTAAAAGCTGTAGTAAGTGGTCGTGTTTACCTTGGCATTGTCCTGCGTTGCTAGCGGTAATCCTAAAATGAATCCTGTTAAGTGCTGCTCATTAGATGCCCTTCTGCTGTTTTCTACATCTTTTTCCTTTAAAATTATGTGCTCCACAATTTACTGAACTGTTAATTAGAGACTGCTATTTAATACATAAGGCCACAGGGATGCGGGTGGTGTTGTGGTCTAAAACCCCTGAGCCCCTTGGGCTTGCCGATCAGAAGGTTTGCAGTTCAAATCCACACAATGGTGTGAGGCTCCCGTTGCTCTGTCCCAGCTCCTGCCAACCTAGCAGTTCAAATGCATGCAAGTGCAAGTAGGCGGGAAGGTAAACAGCGTTTTGGTGCACTCTGGATTCTGTCATGGTGTTCCATTGCACCAGAAGCGGTTTAGTCATCCTGGCCACATGACCAGGAGCTGTCTGTGGACAAACGCCGGCTCCCTCGGCCTGAAAGTGAGATGAGCGCCGCAACCCCAGAGTTGCCTTTGACTGGACTTAACCACCCAGGGGTCCTTTACTTTACCTTTTTACATAAGGACACGTGGAAAGCCAAAAACCTGATGGCTGATAAATTTATTAAGTTTTTCTTGTTGTCACTGCACCACCATCAAGTCCTAAATCTTTGTTTCCATTATTAAAAGGTGGTGTCATATAGTTTCTTTAATTGTATTTCCCAACCCTCCCCAATACGTTAGGCGCTCACAAGCAATTTAAATACAAAGGGTTTCAACCCGCAATCTCTGTCAGAGGAAATTAGAGAGGAATTGCCATTCTTCCTTAAACTTTCTAGAGGTCTCCGTTATTGTACCTCATATTACACTCTTAAGCTGCTGTGCTGGTTTCTTTAGAAAGCTTGAATAGAACACATTGTGTTACTTCATGGAGTTGAGCCAGCAACCATTGAGAGGCTTCAAAAAAGACCTTGGGTTATATCTAACAAAGTTCAGTGGTACCTCACAAGACGAAAAACTCGCTAGACAAAAGGCATTCGCTAATGAACGGGTGACTCAGAAGACGAATTTCCTATGGCCGTGAGTCGCAAAACGAAAACTTTTTTGCAAGTTTTTTCAATAAAACCACGCTTCCTCTCCGACCAGGCTTCGCAAGAACTAAATTTCCACTATACGACAACACTCACGGGATGAGTTAATTTCATCTTGCAAGGCACCACTGTTGTCCCACCTCTTGTCCAAACTTTTTTTCCAAAGAGGGCCAGATTTGATGAAATGAAGGACTGTGAGGGTCAACCAAAGTGTTGACCTTTATTTAGGATTGAAGTTGTTGAGCTGTTTTATTTTAGGATTTTACGCCCGGAAATAAACTGCCATAGGTGCCAGATTAAACCGACCGGCAGGCCGGATTAGGCCCCCGAAACGGACTTTGGACATGCCTGTAAGGACTTCTGCTTGTGAAGTAGAACTTCCACACTTTCTCCTACCTCTGTGTCCCAAATTTGTTGTGGGTTTCCCCTTAGCCTTCTGGGGGGCATGAATTGAGGGCTTTGGTCTGGCCTTCATAATGTTTTCACCATAGTGTATTTTGCAGAAGACACAGACTTATGAGCCATATACAAAAAAAATCAAGGTGGTGTTCAAATAGAATTACTTAAGAGTCATCCAGATGGCTGCATGCAAGTCTACAAATAGCACCCATTCAGATTTCTGCTGTTTTTCTGTGTGAAATATTAATTTGGCCCTTAAACACAATTTAGCCTTCCAACATAAATTGGAGGGAGGGCAATGTGCATGAAGTGTTACTACTAGCCTAGGTTGGTTTCATGGGGGGAGGGAGAGTGTAGCAAACACAGTTACTATTCAAACAAAAATAATTCCTACCTACCCCAGATAAGTGGACAACTGGCTGGCAAGGCTGAATCAAACTTCCTTAGAGCGTCCACAAATTAGAAAATAAGGATATATCTTTGATTGTTCCTTTCCTCCCTTTTGTGGTACCTCGGGTTACAGATGCTTCAGTTTACAGATGCTTCAGATTACAGACTCCACTAACCCAGAAATAGTACTTCGGGTTAAGAACTTTGCTTCAGGATGAGAACAGAAATCGTGCTGCAGTGGCAGTGGGAGGCCCCATCAGTGAAAGCACACTTCAGGTTAAGAACAGCTTTGGGTTAAGAACAGACCTTCGAAACGAATTAAGTTCTTAACCCGAGGTACCACTGTAGTGATGTAGTATTAAAATTTGACTTTGCAAGACAGTGTTTAACTCACCAGTATGTGGATATGCAAAGAATACAGATATTTTATTTAATTTCCAATATACGGTGCAGCTTCTAATCATAGGAGACAAGGAAAGCTAACAGTGCCCAAGATCAAAGGGAGCTGTTTTTATTTAGCAATTTGGTCCATCACATTGAATTCTACAGCATGAATGTAAGAAGGGCTCAAGAGAAAGTTCATTTCCCCTCAGTCTTCTGAATTCTAAGGATATATATCGCCCTTGAAACCCTGCACGGAGTAATTAGATTGGACTAGGAAAATGCTGCATTTTGTGTGTGTGCAAGAGACATATTCATTCTATTTAAAACCTTCACATTTAACGCCCCCCCCTCACAAGACAATTGTGCATATGGTACTAATGGCCTGAAAATGAATTGTTTTCCAGATGTTGGGCGAAGGAAAAAACCTGTGAATTTTTTTGTCTCATGGAGACAGGGGTGACTCTCCTCCCTTTGACATTTGGGTCCAAAGATCCAGTAAAATGACAGCTTGTCGAAAAGTTATGATAAGCCTTTGGGACTCCAAACAGTTGCACAATTACTGAGGGGTCTCTTGGTGTGGGGTAAAACGCTCATCAAGAGAGGCTATCGAAACAATTGAGTTCTATAATTAACACCCGGAAATCTGTTCAGAGATGGTAATAACAATAAAAAGAGAGCTAAGAAGAAGCTATCCGCTTGTGTGGCAGATGTGGTTTGTTATAATTTGAGAAAAGAATCTATTTAAAGGGGAGGGGGGAGGGGAGGGAGGGGAAGAGATGGACGTCTATTTTTTATTTCACCGAGTGCCCTAAAATATAAATTGCAGCTATTTTCCAAGGTAGCAGGTGCTCTCAATATTGTAAACCACTGATCATCAGTCTAGAATGCATTCAGCAACACACTAGCAAGCATTTTTTTTCCCTTTTTGCCATTTTTTAAAAAAGTAATGCTGTTGCTATTTTTGTTTCCAGACAATTGGTAGGAAGTGGGTTACTTGAGCCTACCTCCTTAAAGAATTTATTTTTCCTCCGTTACACATGTTGCCTTGTTACTGAAGCCTCAACATATTATGCTACTGTTCAAGAACAAAAGTATATGGCCTTTGTATCCTTGGGAATATAAAGTCCAGTTAGTAGGACAAAGCCCTACTCAGAGTATCCACATCAATAGGTAGACAGGTAGGTAGACTGTAATGAATACATTAAATACATTGTTGTTATTATTGTACTGTGTTTGTTAGTCACTTTCCTTACAGTGTAACTCAAAGCCACTTCCTTTAAAATCAAATTAAAACAATGATAAAAACTTTACAAAATAATAATTCATATATTCATTTGTTAATTAAATTCGTTATACCGCCCTTCATCCGCAGATCTCAGGGCGGTTCACACCTATAAATACAATATAAAAGCACAAAATACATTTTGTGAACTGCAATTTTATCGTGGGAATTGCCCTGAGATTTTCAGAAGAAAAGCGGTATATAAATTTTATAAATATAATATGATATGATAAACACAAGAACAACAAACAAAGAAAGAAAAACCAGCCACCCTCAGGCTGCAAGTCCTGCCCCACTAAAACAGGCCACAATGAACCAGGACTTTAAAAAAACAGGCCTTGCTGGGTACCTAAAACTGGATAAAGATGGCGCCAGGCATGCATCCCTATATATTACTGATTACTTGCCTCCAGTTGTTTAAAAAGGCACTGTGTTACGTGGCATTTCAGTAGCATTATATGGCATCAATGTTATATGGCTTTTCTCTCTCAATGGGTTTAGTAGCAATTGGGCTTCCCTAGCATGGCAAATACAGCATGCCTGCATCCTGAAGGACGTGTGCATATTGATTGGAGACATACAGTTTTTGGATCGTGCTGGATTACTGATATACAGAGTCCTTTGCCTACGTGGGCTTCCTTTCGCTGGCTCTTAGCTCCCCACACGGCAATGAGGAAAGCCCTGTTTAAATGCATAAAGCACAGTGTTTTTGGTTTTTTTTTTTTTTGCAATCTTTTGTTCCGATTCAGAAAATTGTTTTACAGGGACAGTAGTGCATCTGACACCTCTGTTAAGCCTGGGTAAACTTGAACTGAATTCTGCCACAGCTCTATCTGGACATGTGTTTGTTTGCAAGAAGGTAACCGTGTAACGGAGAGTGGGAGCCTGTTGGCAAGCCTTGATCCCGTCCCCCCAGTGCATCACCTTTCCTGTGTTTTAAGATTCTCCACACGTTGGGAGGAAATTTGTGAAGTGGGGATCCTATGGGAAGGGAGCTGTCAAGAGTGGTCCACTGAGGAGGGCAAGGCTTGCCAGAGCACCCCAATTTCCTTCACTGGGTGACCTTGGTCCAGTCACCATCTCTTAGCCTAACCTATCTCACAGGGTTATTGTGACAATGAAATGGGGAGAAGGAGAACCAAGTACGCCACCTTGAGCTCCTTGGAAGACAAAGGTGGTATATAAATGTAATAACTAACCAACTTTGGTGATTGTCTTCATGCATGCAAGCAAACAGGACCTCTGAAGAGGGCTTAAGTGTGTAAAGGCTAGCTCCCAAAGTCCACCTTCTATATGCATTGGTTGATACTGGTTGTGCTGAAATGTTGGTAGGAAAGCATGTTGTTGAATAGTTCCTTTGCATACCTTTGACCCATGAGGTACTCTCTGCACGAAATACCTGCTTGCAAATTGCTGTAATTTGGAATGGTGCTACTTTGCTGAAATAATTCCAATTTATTTGGGGACAACCTAATCCCATAAGGAGCTATAATATAACAGAATGATGTGCGCTTGTGAATTTATTTGAGATTACCTATATAAGAAATAAAATTAATGTGCTGGAGGGGGTCAGGGAGTCCATACAGGTGGCACGTCTTGTTTCCCCGTTTCAGAGTGTTCTGTCCAGATTGCAAAGACAGTAATGTATTAAATGGGATGGGTTACCTCAGGTTTAGGGGCCAAATGATCACTCCAGGCTTTCTGTCTGGCCCTCAGAACCCTCTCCAGACAACACTCCCTGCTTCACACCATCCTCAAGGGATTTGCCTGGCCAGGGTGTCTCTTTGACCACTGATAATAACTCTTCTTGCCTGGGTTAGGGACAGGGTATGCGTGTGTAGAAAGTAACCAACTGTACAAGGTAAACTTTATGCTCATTTCTCCGCCCACTTTTGCCTCTGGCCCCACCAGCATGTGGCCCCCAGAAGGCTGCCCAGAAAGGAATGCGGCCTTCGAGTTGGAAAAAGGTCTTCCACCCCTGTATTAACTTATAACCTTGTCATGTCGGTCGGTGTGGGAGCTGGATAAAAGAAAATGTCTCCCCTTGGCCTTGTTCACTCTCTCTTTCTAATGGAAAGAACTAATTAAGGCAAAGCTAAGGGAATCGAATTCAAAGTTTGCACTGCTCATGTGACCTAATCTTTTTACAAATGGCATCTTTTGCAAGCCATGCAAGAATACATCTTTTGCGAGCCATTCACGCTCTGTCCTCTCCAGAAAATCCTCCCAAGAGAAAGGAAAGAATGAAGGATTGTCCTGAGTGTGCATAAAGACTTTCAGGAAATGGGAATCTATGCGGGCTTGCTTGTTTTTCTACCAATTCATTAACATTCAGAAATACTGTATAATATCTTAAGTGTGTTTTCTTTTGAAAAGGGCCTTGGCAGTCATAATAGGTGTGTCAGCTGATTTTCCGTGCCAAAAAAAGGAAAGAAAAAGAAACCCTTTACAGAGCTAGATTAGATTGTGACATAGAAGTCTATCAAGATGTAAAGAATGTTGAACAAATGCAGTGGATTAGCAAATAGAGGAAGGTGCCAAAAGCTGGAATGTATTGAATCTGAACACAGCAAAATGAAGAAACCGTGAATTCAGTTATGGGATTTTCTACAGCTAAAGCAAAATGGCTGTTTGCCTCAGACAGAGCTTTAGAGAGAGCTTCCTTGGGTCCTGAAAAATTAATGAACTGGGTTTAATGTAGTAGAAAGCAAAAGAATGTAATGCTTGGAAGAAAAGGGAAGGGGGGGGGAAGGGAGAATAGCAACTTTGGGGCTCAGTAAACCTTTTTAAACCAATGCACATGGACTTAAAAATGGAGGAAAGAGCCCCAGAGTGCCTCTAGGGTATGTGTTTCTTTGCTTAAATTGGTCTATAATGTGAACGGAAAGCTTGCATTGGCTAGAATAATACGTATTCAGTATAAAAATGCTTTGTTTTTTTAAATCCCACATTGGCCTCATTTAAACGTCACAGTAAAAACGCAATTAATGATTTGCCATGTTCCCATTTTTCTAAACCATTTCACTGCTGCCCACCAGCACATGGAAGAAACAAACCATAATGCCTTGCTTAGCATTATGTCTGCAGCAGGAATTGTGGTTTGTTTCACTCCACAAACCTTGACTACACATAATGGTTTGTTGGGAGCCAAAGAAACCATGACTCCTGGTTCAGATGTAAGTAAGCTAAGGATTGTAGCATGTGGAAGAGTGAAACAGAGTAGGAAGGTATTTGCTGTGGTTTACTGCGACTTACAGGCTGTGCCATTAACAACGTCCATATTGACATCATCCTCATATGATATAAAATAGTTTTGAGAGAAGTTCAAAAGTACCTTTTAGTGTGGTTGGGAAATGATCTCATTCCTGTACAGTTCTCTAATGGATCCTCTTCTTAAAAGACGTTTGGCCACTGCAATGGAGAAGGTTTCGCAGATAGGGAGAGGAGTTAGTTAGTGAAGGAGCTCAGATTCCCTGAATTTTCCCTCCCAACTTCCTTTACTGCTTTCTGTCAGAACAGCTCAATTTGAGAATCAAGCTGCCTATAAGGAAATGCCAATACTACAAACCTCAAAAGCCACAATGCTCAAATCCAGAAAATTAATGGTTTTTCGTCCGAATATAGGAATGCTAGGACACACATACATGTCGTTTAGGAGGTTATTTATTTTTGTATATATAGCAATTTTTGACTGTTATGCAAAAAGCACCAAAGCAGTATGCGCATAAAATAATCTACAAATCAGTTCAGTTCAGTAAAATAATATATAAAACAACGAATGATACATATAATATAGCCAACAGTCTAGATAAAATAAAATTTGAGAAATACTGCAGCACAGTTTCCCTTTGCTCACCCAGAAAGATTCCCTGTATAAAAAAGAAAAAATGGTCACCGGAAGTGATTAGGTGAATTGCCTTCAGAAATTTGACAATGGAATGGAATGCCATCCACACTCACACATTTTATCTTATCAATTGCCACAAGTAATAATGGCAATATGCTACTTCCAGGACCAGAGGCAGCTTGCCTCTGAATACCAGTTGCTGAGGAGAAGTCTATTGCCTTATGTCCTGCTTGCTTGCTTATTTATTTTAATTACTGTTTACCACCCATTAACAAAATTCTCTGGTTAGCAACAACAAAAATCAATGAAACCATTATAATCAAACAAGCATAAGAAAAACCAGTCTAAAATAAAACCAATGGCAGTATAGAATTTAAATAAGGCGTATCTGTAGTGGTACATTAGCGCAGCAGAATAAAACATGAAGGTATCTCAAAACTAAATCACCTGGGAAAATAAAAAGGCCTTTGCTGACACACCAAAGAATAATGCAGCTGGAAGGCGAGCCTCTCTTAGGAAGGCATTCCACCAAAATAAGGTTGTCTCTTCTGGTAGCCACTTGCTGGATCTCATTTGTCAGGGGCATCCTGAGAACAACTTACGAAAAGTCCAGATAGGTCTATACGGGAGGAGGTGATCCTTCAAGTAACTGCTGGATAGCTCAGTTTGGTGAGGGCATGGTGCTGATAATCCTAGGTGCAGGTTCGATCCCCCTAAGGAACAGCTGCATTTTCCTCCATGCAGGGGTCCCTTCCAACTCTATGATTCTATGTCTGCCTGTCCCATTCCTAACCTTGATGCACAGTTTAGGCCAGCTGAAGCTTCCCTATCCTCTCCTGTAGAGAGAATCGGGATCTATGCTGTGGGTGTCTCTGCCCCTCTCACCACTGGCAGAAGTTAAGTTCTTGAGGGAATACATCAGGGGGCAAGAGAACCCCCTACCTCCAGTTCTGTTTCCTGCCTTCGCCACTGTAAGAATTTCTTGCCTGCTGGTAAGGCGGAACACCATCTTGTCAGGGATTCCTCCCCCCTTCATTTTCTTCCTTGGTCTTTGCTTCCTGGATCCTCTTTTCAGCTCCCTTCTGCTATCTGTAACCAGGTTTTCCTTCCTTTCATAAGACACTTATGCATGGACGAAAATGGCTGCCCCTTGGGGAAGTATTTCACATTGAAGCTTATGCATATGCAGGTTCAAATGACTTGGAGATATAATACAAACAGCCCAAAGAATCAGTAAGACTAACTAAATTAATTGATGACTACATTTGCATAATTGCATCTTATGTGAAAGTTCCATCAAATGTGGGCTACTTATCAAAACATACTTTTCCAATGAATATTTACTGTTCAGGTTAGATATACCGGTTCCCATCACTGGTGGCATTATTTTCACAGCATCACATGTGATGTAGTTAAACTCCTTTCAAATATAACTTGGTTTCTCAACTAAGATTGAAGTTGTCTCAAAGTCCAGGACATTAGAAATTGTTGTAATTGATTTCTTGAAATCCAGCTGTAGAACATGATTGAAAACACATATGACAGCATATGTGACCTTGACATCTAGAACAACGAGTTTGTAACGTTTATGCAGAGAACTGACACATGCACAGTGTGGTAATAAATGTTCAGCATACCTGTATTTGGCTTTTGCCAGCTTGTACTTACCTGTTTGCTGGTGACACCACCAGTATCAGAACCAGTCTGAAATAACTTATTGTATTAATTGTAGGTCTTCATGAGGATAAAATTGCCTGACAGGTTTATAAATTGCAATCAAAGAGGATGTCATGGATAATTTTGCGAACTTCTGTGTGCATCCAACTTAATTGCAGGTGAGAAGTGAACTATTTTGCACTAATCTCCTGCACTGGAAGCAGTTTTTCAGGTCAGGATGGAAAATGGGTCAGTGTGATATACAATAAATCCAGTCCAACTTCAGGCTTTGTTAGTATTTATCATCACTGTAAATTCCAAGAAGCTTCAAATTTTTCTTACCATTTTTTCAGGATATCAGATCTTGTTTAATTAAAATGTTTTAAAAATGTCATTGAAAAAAAGAATTCCCATACCAACCACGTCAGATCTATTAATCTGTCTCCTCCATAAGACCTTCAACCTAGGTTCTCTTCATCGAAACAGTAATTTGTACCTTCTTAGCTGCTTATCTTTTGAGGAGGCTCGTTCTTTTACACAAACTGTCTTTGTTTGATGTGGCTGGCAGAATGATGGACCATACCCAATAGGTTTGCATTTGTGTTTGGGGACTAATTGTGTTTGAAGTGGGGAGGCTGAGCTTGACCCCTCTACTTCTCCTTGCCAATGTTGCGGGGTTTTTAAAATTTATTTTAATCAAAGCCCCAAGGCCATTTGAAGCGTAGCCAGAAAGCACCTTGCAAGTTGAACCCTATCTAATTATGTGATGTGTGTAAACGCTGAAAGCATAAATCTTAGTCACCAAGAGCTGCTATGTGTTTTTATAAGATTCCCTGGTCCGGTGACAGCCGAAGCAAGCAAGGGCAAGATTGATCCCACGTGATTTTTATGGACGCTGCACCACACTTCGTAAGTTTTGACTTGTTAAGGAGATTCCATAAATGGCCTCAGTTAATAAGGGTGAAGTGACTTGCTCCTTTACAAACATGTTGCAAAAAAAAATCCGTGGCTGTTACAAGTACATCATAAAAGTGGGGGAAATTAAATCATATAAAAGAATGTGGAGTGAGTGGGAGAATAGCTGAAAGCAAATGCATGTTGGTTACTGGAGGCGTAGAAGCAAAGAGCAAGGGAACTCTAAAGGTAGACTGTGTGATAAAAATAAGAGACATGAAAGTGAGTCATGCTGTAAATATTGGCAGCAATCATCCTTTCTTTTGCTCTTTGTCCTTTATAAAGCTGCCTAGTTGACTTTCTCTGTTTCAGCGTCTGGTGATGTTGATTTTTTTTATTTTTTTCTAGCCCTAGCCAAAATTTGTTAGAGGGACATGCTTGTGTGCCACTGTTCAAAAGATTTTCTTAATGGTACTTCAGAGTATTTTTTTTTTTAATCCCAATGATGTAAAAGTAGTCATCCATGTAAGCATCATACTTATGGAGGTGATGTCACTGAACACTTGCTGCGCATGGGGCCTTGGCGTCAAAGAGTACAGCCACTGGTATGCTCCAGCTCAGGGGCGGAGTGTTGATTTTGTCTCTTGGGGAGAGGAAAGCAAATTAATTGGCTTCTGCAGAAGGAGAATTGCCTTTTCTGTGCATGCTAGAGTAAGAGGTTGACTGCCAATCGCAGTAGGGTCTCATTCCGCTCCATCTCAAAAATTGGCAGTGTCACACCATCAGCTGCCTTTCTAAAGTAGTCATGGAATTAAACAACTGCACCCTGTTTACTGCAATGTGAGAGTGTCTGCAGGTGGGAAGCAAGGAAATGGGGTTTACATAATAAAACCCACGCAGGGAAGAAATGAGACAGATTTTCCAACCAAGTTGCTACATGGACATGCTTATAGGTGCTCTTGTAAGCTCTACAGGCCTACTTGTTAACGGGGTCTCATCGGGATTAAAAATTGCCTTCCTTGCTTGGAGAGTGAGCAGTCAAGTGCTCCTTGGCTGGTTAATCTCTCTCCCGGTGCTAAGCAGACATCATTTTCTTCTATTTCAAAAGTGCCCACATGTCTGAATGCTGAGTAAATGAGGTAGCAATTTATTATCAAGCCCTATACCAGTAACAGTTCTTCTTTTCTGTTTTTTTCCCCTTCTGTACTTTCCCCCCCTTCTTTCCCCAAGCTTGCAAGATTGGATACTACAAGGCCCTCTCAACAGATGTTGCCTGTGCTAAGTGCCCGCCTCACAGTTTCTCCATCTTGGAAGGTTCCACCTCTTGCACCTGTGACCCGGGTTTTTTCCGAGCAGAAAACGACGCTGCCTCCATGCCCTGCACACGTAAGTCAGATGCCTTTATTTATTAATTTTCCCCTCCTCCTTCTCTTGCTGCTCTTATAATTTATACATGAGACACTCCCCAGAGATGTACATCCTGCTATGAAAATGCCTTGTTGGTGACAGGGACATTCAGTAACAATTCCCTTTTAAACAAGTCAACACAATATGTCAATACCGGGTCCTCTCTCCTGCTACACAACGGAAAGCGCAGTTTGTGATTAAGTGACAGAATGTAGGTCAACGGCAAGAATAAGAGGGTCTAGTTCCATTTTGGGGTTTTTGTCTGTGTTTTATTGCATTGGTGTCTGCACTGTGGAAGTGCCTTAAGGAAGTGCCTTATGTGTACGCATAATGAGGGACAACCACAGCCTTGCATATCTTAGATGTGATCAGAAAACAGGAGGAAAGAAGCTCTGAAAGAAAGTGGCATGTAAAGGATGATTTTTGGCAGCTCTGAATAGATGACTTTGGTCTTTTTCTATAAGAACACATGGAAAACCTTCATGGATCAGGCCAAGGACCCATCTAGTCCAGCATTCTGCTCTCACAGTGGCTAAACAGGCATTCTCATGAAGCCTACAAGCAGGGCATGAGCCTAGTAGCCCTCTCCTGCTTGTGATCTCAAACAGCTGGTATTCAGAGGCAAAATTGCTTTTGACACTGGAGATTATACATAGGCTTTGTGAATGGTAGCCATTGATACTTACACCCCACCAATGGTTGTTTTTTGGCATCGTGACTGGTCTTGCTAGATGCTTTGCTCACATATCATGTCAGGAATCAAAGTAATGGGAAGTGGCAAGGTATGATTTCAACACAAGATAGAGCATTTGCAAAATCAGTCACCACCGGATGCTGTGATTTTCATCAGGATGCAACCACTGGGTAAAAAAAGGTTGTATAATTCAGTTGATAGACTTTTTGGCCACACTGAAATAAACTGCATGGTTCTCTGTTTATTTCTTATTTCTGCTGCTATGTGCTCATTACCACAACATCCATCCATTACTGTGGAGGTTCTATCATTGTTCATTGATATAGATCACACAGGGTTTTCTTTTCACCTAAATAATAATAATAATAATAATAATAATAATAATAATAATAAATATTTATACCCCGGCCATCTGGCTTGGTTTTCCCAGCCACTCTGGGTGGCTTCCAACAGAATATTAAAATGCAATAATATATTAAACATTAAAAGCCTCCTAAACAGGGCTGCCTTCATATGTCTTCTAAAAGTCTGGTAGTTGTTTTTCTCTTGACATTTGGTGGGAGGGTGTTCCACAGGGTGGGTGCCACTACCGAGAAGGCCCTCTGCCTGGTTCCCTGTAACTTGGCTTCTCGTAGTGAGGGAACTGCCAGAAGGCCCTCGGCACTGGACCTCAGTGTCCGGGCAGAACAATGGGAGTGAAGACACTCCTTCAGGTATACTGGACAAAGGCCGTTTAGGGCTTTAAAGGTTAGCACCAATACTTTGAATTGTGTGCGGAAAAGTACTGGGAGCCAATGTAGGTCTTTCAAGACCGGCGTTATGTGGTCTCGGCGGCCACTCCCAGTCACCAGTCTAGCTGCTGCATTCTGGATTAGTTGTAGTTTCCGGGTCACCTTCAAAGGTAGCCCCATGTAGAGCGCATTGCAGTAGTCCAAGCGAGAGATAACTAGAGCATGCACCACTCTGGCGAGACAGTCCACGGGCAGGTACCAGATGGAGCTGGTAGACAGCTGCCCTGGACACAGAATTAACCTGCGCCTCCATGGACAGCTGTGAGTCCAAAATGACTCCCAGGCTGCACACCTGGTCCTTCAGGGGCACAGTTACCCCATTCTGGACCAGGGAGTCCTCTGCACCTGCCCGCATCCTGTCCCCCAAGAACAGTACTTCTGTCTTGTCAGGATTCAACCTCAATCTGTTATCCGCCATCCATCCTCCAACCGCCTCCAGACACTCACACAGGACCTTCACTGGTTCTGATTCAAATGAGAGGTAGAGCTGGGTATCATCCGCATACTGATGAACACCCAACCCAAACCCCCTTATGATCTCTCCCAGCGGCCTGCATGTAGATGTTGAAAAGCATGGGGGAGAGGACCGAACCCTGAGGCACCCCACAAGTGAGAGCCCATGGGTCTGAACACTCATCCCCCCCCCACCACTTTCTGAAAATGGCCCAGGAGGAAGGAGCGGAACCACTATATAGCAGTGCCCCCAGCTCCCAATCCCTCTAGATGGTCCAGAAGGATGTTATGGTCGATGGTTTCAAAAGCCGCTGAGAGATCCAGCAGAAGTAGGAAATAGCTCTCACCTTTGTCCCTAGCCCACCGGAGATCATCCACCAGTGCGACCAAGGCAGTTTCAGTCCCATGATGAGTCCTGAAACCCGACTGGAGTCTACCTCTTTCCGAATCTGAGCGACTTTATCTGCAAAAAACTTTGCAAAATCATTGCAAGAGATCATGTGGCCCGTACTGGGCCCCGATGGAGCAGGTGGTTCCGCTAGATTGCGAACCAAAGATACTGTTACTTTGCTTCATTTCTGTTTCAAATTCTTCTTTTTTTAAATGCAGTTGTAGACAGACTCCTCTCTTTTAAATCAAAAGCCAAAGAAAACAGTACAGTGAATCATTCACAATGATAGAATGATTCTATCCTCATGCAAGGTCTTAGTAATTTGTTACATTTTTAAAAGGTTAACTTCATGGTTTCAAAATAGCAGTTAGCAAGTTTTACATTTGTAATTAGCAAAATAACAAACCCGATGATTTTAAAGTTTCTTCCACCCCCCCCAAAAGAAAACAGAATGTTTTTAAACTACCGGACAAATATTTGACAATATTTGAATTGTCAATTGACCAAATCTTTTTTGACTGGTCAAATGCCCTACTATAACTTAGTTCTTTTCATGTTCTGATTGGATGTGACAGTTTCAGTCTATATGGGACATGGGTGCATGGTGGTGAGCAAAGATTTTCCGTAGCAAGTTATCCGTTTATGCTGCCCTCTTTTGTAAAGAGAGTCTGCTGATCGTCTTTCAATAGAATCTTGCTATGCCCGCTTCTTAGCTAATGGCTAAGAGAAGTAAAACAAAAGAGAATCAAATGAGTTCTGAATCCTATTATCCTAACTAATTTCTCATGTTGCTGAGATACAAAGGGGCCAGGACACAATTTTGGGCTATATATTATCCCAGCAGCTGTCTCATGCCTGCCAATCTTTGTATAGCTTTTTGTGCTCATAGCTGCTCACACGTTCAGTGTTAGCCAAATCCTTTAAATTTACAGCTTCCGGTAGAAAGTCCATAGAATAATCTAAGGTACTAAGGCTTGTTTGGGAAACCTTTGGCCCTCCGGATGTTGTTGAATTTCAACTCCCAATATCCCTGGCTGTTGGCCATGCTTGCTGGGGCTGATGGGAGTTGTAGTTTAGCCAAAGTCTTCTGACACCTGTACCAAGGCATCCGCCCACCTCCTCAGATCTCTTTTACCAACACTGGCTGTGCTCTGTAGCTGTGCTTCCAGTTCAGCTTTCAACCTTTATATCTGCTGACAGAAAGATCCTTATTCTGGTCCCCCTTCAGAGTTGCTTTCAGATCCTCCTCCAGTAGTAGAAACAAAGCGAGTCCTGAAGCAGGCAGCAAATTTTCTGGTTCTCCATTATGCTCTCCAAGACTCACTATTGCAGCCTCTCAAAGCTGCTCTTCAGTAGCTGACTCATCTTTAAGCTGGAAACTCTTGTGCTCTGAATCCAAAGTGCTGAACTGGCTCAAAATTCTTTCTCTGTCCCTCCCTCTAGCAGGGTGGGGGATGATTTGGTCACCTTCCCAAAACCTGAGAAGTTTTATGTGCCAAAATTTGGACGGAGCTTCCTAGTGATCAAATAACATTTACTGTTATTTTGTTTAAGTTCCTGGCCATCTAACTGCCCATTCACAGTGAGAAAGATGGCCAGAGCCTGGAGTGCATGTTGGCTAAACATGCCAAGAACTAGTCTCCATTTACTTGTCTTACCACAATCTAGCATAGATACCTCTAAACCCACTGAAATGTGGTTAGACACTGGAGGAATTTCAGGGATTGAAAGCCAGAGAAAGGATAAACCGGCTGAATGAAGCTTTAGTGAGTTATGGCTTGGCCATATATGGGGTCTTATGAAAGAGTCAGCTGAACCAAAGATAACAAATATTTTGAAAATAATTAACCCAAAATTTCAATATCTCTGAAGTCTTAAGGGAAGGTTTTGTGGGTTTTTTTTTTTTAGGAAGGGAATAATTGCTGAATATTTTTATTTTGAAATGATAGGAAGACAGTCTTGTCAGATTTTCTAACAGCTGGTTAGGGAGACTGTTTTGTTCAAGAAGGCAAGGCAGCGATTTTGGAAGAGCACCAGCAAAAGAGAGCAAGTCATGGATGAGCAAAGAATAGCACTGATTCTAAGTGGTTCAAAATTCTAAATTATTCTAAATGATTGTGATCCATGGATTGTGTGTGATTAGATCTTGGTGGAAACATTTCTCACGGAGCCAGGCTATAAGCTCTGTCCAGAATGATATCTTCTTTCCAATCATTCTCTTTTGTTCTGACTTTCTCCCTTCAAATGATTTTCAGAATGTCTTCTTGGTAAGGAGCTGTGCCAGTTACAGTATAATGTAGACTGTGGCTCAGAGGTAAAACCGACTACTGTTGTGGACAGCCTTAAATTCCATCCCTGACATCAAGCAAAAAGGATCAGGTTGCTTGTGACGAACCTGGTTTAAAGTATAGAGTCACTGTTGCAGATATATTCCAAGTTTTAAGGCTGTGGCTATCTGAAGAAACCCTCTGATAATGAGGATGTGCTTGTCGTGATGTTCAGGACTTTCTGTTCACCATAGTGCTGGTGAATTATGCTGGCCCAGTGTGGTATACAGAGGTAACAGAAGCCCTCAAGTTTGGTCTGCAGTGAAGTGGAAATTATACGACAGAAACATTATAACAGAGTATTTATGTGAAGCTTTTTTTTTTTTTTTGTATATATTAATGATATAAAGGGGGAAGAGCAGGTTAGTTTCTATACTGTTCAAAGATGTTATTCACCTGCAGAATACTCTCCTGTTGCTCAGATGGGGCACTGCTAAGAGTACTGTATGCACCAGAGTTGTGCTTGGTATGTACTGGAAACCAGGCTTCAGCCCTCTGGAATCAATTACCAGCTGAATTTAGAGAAGCACGGAGAGTTTTGACATTTAGGCAGTATTGGAAGACATTTTTTGTTTACTTGCAGTGGGATCCAGTCGTTTTTTGGAATAATAATTGCACAGTTGTGGAAATGGTTTCATTGCTTTCAGTTTACAGATTTGGCATCCTCTTGTATCTTATTTCATTGCACACCACTTTTGTAACTTTGGGTTGTAAAGTGGTTTATAAATCTGCAATTAATATATGCGGTTATAAATTAACACTGGTCCATTAAATGAGTCATCATAATATAATTAAGCATTAGAATAATCAAGTCAAGCACACGGATAACTTCAAAATTAATAGACCACAACAATATTTTAAACAACTTCTATAGAAACATGGAACACATGTGAAAACTGAAAACCACAAGTGTAAGTGAAACCAAACTTTAGAGAAGGCAACCATTTTTTTTTGGGGAAAAAAGAGATGTCATGAGGCAGGGGGGAAGAGCTCTATTGAAAGATCCGTTTTAGAGGAAGCATCTTGGTTTGCCTAACTTTTTTGACATGGGGAGATGGAGAAGAACACAAACAACAGAGGATCTTTCACACTTATCTCAGTTCTTCTTACCAGTTGGTTAAACCAGGTGATAAACCCAATTCCCTTGTGCTGACAGCTATAATAATCAAGCACCTTCTTTGTTCATTATGCTCTATTTAACCTCAGTAGTCTCATTCAGTCTTGCATTTAGTAATCGCTCAGTGTGACGGCCTTCTAATGAAGAAATAAAACATAGAATCTGAGACCCATTCTTCTAGCAAAAACATACACTCTGCTCCATTGGCTTGTAAAATCAGGTTTCTGTTCACTATTAGGCCAGGTTTAAAAAAAGGAAAAAAAAGAAGAGGAAATGGGTAATTTAAAGGAAAACACCTGGAATGAACAGAAAATCACCCTCCCTCCAATTTTGTTGAGTGGTGGTGGGAGGAAGGTCTTATTGTTGCTAATTATTTATTTTAATTGTTAAGACATTCACAAGTCTCCACTTTTGTTCATCATTGTTCCTTGGGCAGCTGTTCCTTTAACTATTTTAATAGCTACATCTTTGGTTTTACATCTTAACTCTCCAGGCCAGGAAAGGTAGACTTAATAGCTTTCTGTTTTTCCTGAATCTCACACTGGAGGAAAAGGAAACTAGAAAGCTTTCCTCCCCCACCCTCCTTATACAATCCCCATGACAAATTATGAAAATTGCATGCTTAATTTTTATGCACTGGTGAGAAAATGCACTGCACACAGCCTATAAATTGTTAGCATACCCAGCATCAAAAACTTGGCTCAAGAATATCAGGGGCTTTGTTTTATTTTTGTAAGTTTACATTTTACGCGGCCAGTTGGATCACCAATATTGTTCTCTTTAAATCAGTTGCTCAGATGTTATGTTTATGGCTTATATTTATATAAAGAGAAACCTTTGTGGAAGACAGATATTGGTCTTTATTTATTTATTTATTTATAAAAACATTTCCATACTGCTGTCACGCAAAATATCAGGATAGGATACAACAACATAAAAACATTTAAAAGGGATACAAAGCTATCATTAAAACATCTAGCTACTCAAGGGACATTTTAGACAGCAGCATAGGTCCAGCAACATTTTTTAAAAAATCTTTAAAAGGCACCTGAAACACAAATGTGAGTATGCCTGCTGAATCTCTGCTGGAAAAGTGTTCCACAGCATGGAATCAGAGATACCAAATGTCCAACTGCCAGGGGAGTCCAGTTGGGTATCTGTAACACCTGGAACAAGCCGGAATATAAGGTGATCCTTAAGATATTTTGGACCCAAGTTGTCCAGGTCTATATCAACACAAGAATCTTGAACCTGGCCTGGTAGGATATGAGTAGTCAATGCAGATGATTTAGGAGACGTCTCACCTGCTGTTGGCCATCTTCTCCAATCTGCAGTTGAACTGCTGCATACTGTGCCAGCTGGAGTGTCTATACTATGCCCAAGGGCAACCTCACATAGAGCACATTGCAGCAATCTAGTCTTGAGGTTACCAGTGCATGAGCTATGATGGTCAAGATATCCTGATCCAGATGCAGCCGTATCTAGTGTGCTAGATGAAGCCCGTAAAAGGTACTCCTGGTCACTGAGATTTTATCTCTAAAGATAAAGACGTATCCAGGTGTTCCACAAGCTATGTTCCTGCTTCTTTATAGGGAGTGCAACCCACTCCAGAACAGGAAGCTGACGTATCTTCCAGAGATGGGAACCATCTACCCATAAAGCCCCCATCTTCTCAGGATTCAAATTCAGGCTATTGGCCCTCATCCACCATTGCATTATGACACTGGTCCAGAGCTCGCACGGCACCTCCTGATTCAGAGAAGTAAGCGTATGGATGGCACCATGCTCCAAAATTCCTAATGACCACTTTCAGCGGCTTCACATAGATGTTAAATAGCATTGGAGACAAACCAGTGCTCCGCGGAACCCCATAGCAAAATTGTCAGGGAATGACAGAGCACTTCTTCATGACTTGGCTGTGCACATAGGACACAAGATCAGGTGACT
Organism: Lacerta agilis; assembly: GCF_009819535.1. Classification (NCBI taxonomy): domain Eukaryota; kingdom Metazoa; phylum Chordata; class Lepidosauria; order Squamata; family Lacertidae; genus Lacerta; species Lacerta agilis. The sequence goes on along the minus strand of NC_046316.1, from coordinate 66,113,099 downwards.
TTAGATCGGTGAACAGAAGTGAATGCCAAGGTTAACGGTAAGGTGCTTAAGTCTGCAAATGGTGGACTGCCTAAGTCTGATAAAATGTGCAGGCTGTCACTAGTCAAGGATGGGCAGGGCATACTGATGGAGATCAGTAATCAGTTTCAGCTTGTTTTATAGCTATGGCCTTTCCTGGACTGGGAGAGCCTGCCCACAGTAGTTCAAGCATTGGTTACTTCATTGTTTGATTATTCCAGAGCACTCTATGTGGGGCTTCCCTTGTGCTTGATCCAGAAGCTGCAGTTAGTGCTGCAGCATGATTGCAGACAGGAGTGAGACTTTGTCAGCGTATAACACCTGTGCTCAGAGGTCTGCACTGGTTGCCAATCTGCCTCTAGGCAGAGTTCAAGACTTTCCTATTAACATATAACGCCTTGACAACTTGGGACCAGTTTGCCTATCAGATCACCTTGCCCCATATGTGCCCACATGATAAGTGGAATTGACACATTTACAAGTGTCACATAATACCTTCAACACATCTATGAGAATTTGGTTGTTTAGTGCGGCCGCACTGACACTTTTGGAACTCCCTGCCTATTGATACCAGGCAGGTGCCTTCACTGTATTCTTTTCGGCACCTGCTGAAGACATTCTTGTTTAGACAAGTCTACCCAGGTGCTAGGGGGACGCAGGTGGCGCTGTGGTCTAAACCACAGAGCCTAGGGCTTGCCGATCAGAAGGTCAGTAGTTTGAATCCCTGCGACGGGGTGAGCTCCCATTGTTTGGTTCCAGCTCCTGCCAACCTAGCAGTTCGAAAGCACGTCAAAGTGCAAGTAGATAAATAGGGAACGCTCTGGCGGGAAGGTAAATGGTGTTTCCCTGCGCTGCTCTGGTTCACCAGAAGCAGCTTAGTCATGCTGGCCACATGACCCGGAAGCTGTCTGCAGATAAACGCCGGCTCCCTCAGCCTATAGAGCGAGATGAGCACGCAACCCCAGAGTCGTCTGCGACTGGACCTAACAGCCAGGGGTACCTTTACCTTTAAACAGATGTTTAGAAATTTTGTATGCGTTTAATTTGTTTTAGTCTTTTCTAAAGTGTTTCTAACTTTCTGTATGTTTTGGCTGTAGATTTTTAAAGTGATAATGTTACTGCTTTATCTTTTTTTTGTAAACTGCTTTTAGGTTTTTTCCCCCTACAATCAAGCAGTATATGCATTTCTTGAAATGCATAATAAATCAAAAAGGAGTGGTCTGGGGTGGTGAATGTTAGCAAAGAAAGCTGCAAAGTGGTGGAGGAAAGTACAATGTCCTTAGCAAAGAGGTGGACTCTGTGCTTTGCTGAGATGGTTTTGGGGGGCACTGCTCCCCAGCAACCCACACTGTCCAGTAAATGAATAAGGCTCGCTGAGCTCACCCACCCCATGGATCAGTGCTTCTCAATGGGATTCCTCTTCCCCATGGCAGCTGCATGCCCTGCCTTGTGTGTAGATCGTAGGATGATGCCTTTTGACCTCAGGCTCATAGTTTCAATGTCTGATCTGATCTAGTATCATCAGTGAAGACAGAAGCTTCTGTGCCAGACACAGTTGTCTTTCAGCATTCTGGATGTGCTGAGTAGCTGTCTGCCTGAGACACACATTCTGAACTGCACACTTGCAGTGTGTCAGCAGTATGCTAAGATATGGAGATAGCCCGACTGACTTATCCTAAACATAAGTACAAGTTATAATTTCATGTGATATGATTTCAGGTGCCTTGCTGTATTTTTTTTTAAATGAAAGTGTGGTTTATAAATATTTAAATAAATAAGTTATGGAAGAATGTTCCCTCAGAGCAATGCAGTTATTATTTGAACAACTGGATGGCTGAAAGGAGAGAGACAGACAGACAGACAGACAGACAGACAGACAGACTAAGGGGGCTATATGACCAGGCCTGTTTATTCTTCAAGCCTAATAAACTTTGCAGAGTGTTAGAATCAAATGGGTATATGGACCATGTACACTGCTATGAATGTACAAATGTACAAATAATGAAAATGTACAAAATGAATAAAATTCAACATTACCAAGCTATATGTACATACTTCAAAATATTTCTTACTCTGTCTAAAAGAATATGCCCTTTCTGATATCCTTGGGAATTTTACTGCTAGAAAGAACAGGTGCATTTTGTCACTTTTGTATCCATCTGCATCAGTTTCCTAAACAATATTTTTCATTATGAGTTGAGTTAAGCTTAGAGACACTATTAGTTTATTAACTTTTTTTATTGGGTCAAAGTAATTAGCATTAGCTGTCCAGCTGAAAGTACAATACAAATCTGTCTCTCTGTAAATGACTTTGAATAATTTGGTCTCTCAGGCTAGCCAAACAAAAGAGTGATTGTTTGACATATGGTATAATATGTATACAGTATATATATATACCTAACACACCTGCATTCAAGATATTCTACAAAACTGAATGTAATAAGGGCAGATTTTAAAAGCTACAGAATACCAATCCGTTTTCTTAATAAATAAATAAAAAAACATCTTATTTTCACTTCAGGTTATTATCCTGAAGTGGAAAAAAGGTCTTGTTATAAATTGCGAGCATCACTTAGATTGTCTTTGCATTCGCCTTTTCTAATTGAATTTAGCCCTCTGCTGTATTTCCTCTAGAAAGTATATTGTTTTTAGATTACCATTTCAGTCCTATTACTCAAAAGTCCAGCTTCTAATGCTTTCTGACAGTTATCAACATAATGAAGCATAATGAAATGATGAGCAATCTACAGTGGAAACTCAACATGGATTCCACTAGTGCTGTGTGACTGCTGTAAAAAATATGAATGCAGATGAAGATAATGTTACCCTTACCTTGTTTCCAAGGTCAAGGGCTAGTGAGATAAAGGTTTGAATCTTTCCATTTTGCAAATACAGTACTACATTTCAAAGTATGCAGTTGATTCTCACCAAAATGTGTTTAGATTTACATTTCCTAATCTGTGTGAGCGCTCCCATGAAAATGATTGTTTATACAAGAGAGAGAGGAAACCCCCCCCCCCAAAAAAAACCACCCCAGGTTGTTTTGGAGAATTAATTTTCCATAAATGTATACATTTTTACATAAATAAACCTTCCTTGTTCTTTTTTTATTATTATCATGCCTTCATTCTGTGCCCAGTTAGTTTCAATTGTCATCTGCTTAGTTTCTGTATAATTTTGAGGTCACTGGTTGATGCATAAAAATAACATAAGGCCATAAGGATTCATTGGGAGTAAATTCTTTCACATCTTTTCTTGAGATTTCTCCAGCATACACTAACTCGAAAACATGCAAAATAAAAAATTTCCTTGAGTTTTATCGGACATATAATCAGCTATTAGGAGACAAAGCAAATTAGGGGCAATGATATTGCCTAAATATGCCAGATAGAATGTTCCACTGAAACATCTCCCAATATTATTTCTACTCAGCTTTTGTCTGAAGTTGCTATGAGTACAAGACTAATCTCTCCACCATTTTCTAAAAGCAGCTTCAAAAGAAAAGCTGAAAGAATTAGTCTGGTTTCAGTTTTATAAGAATTTTATCTCGCAGCCAAGAGAAGCTTCACCTGCCTAATTTACTTACCAGAACTAGACTATAGTTGAATATATATATATTTTTCACCTGAAAGCTCATTTATTGTGTCTGCCTCCTACCAGGATTCAGCCTTCTTGCTTTATCCTTTATTTTTTGAATAGGTATAATTCTGTGCCAGGAAAAATGTGCAAAAATCCTGTAGACCAAACTGTGGTCTGCTGATCACCAGTGGTTCATGAGTATCATTCAGGTGCTCCTAGGATTTGTCTGTGGAGACAGAAGATGACATATCTGTTAGATTAGCTATTCATATTGATTTTCAATTATACTTTTATTGCTTCTTTTATTTCTTATTCAAGTTGCAATGACAAAATACAAGAAATAAAAGCAGCAACAGATATACAATTAAAAATCATGCAGCACCTAGCACCACACATTACAATTGCCATGGCAATTTCCCCAGAGGGTCCTGGGAAATTTAAGTTTGTTTGGAATTGGAGCTCTAGGAGGAGTCTCCAAACAAGTCTCATCACCTTAGCAAACTACAGTTCCCAGAGTTTTGGCGGAGGGCGTGATTGTTAAAATGCCATAAGAGTGTTTGGCATGGATGTTTCCATCAGCTGGAAATGATAACAGGAGAAAATATTTCATGTCCCAAGGCACCAAAATCAAAATACAGTGGTACCTCGGGTTAAGTATGCTTCAGGTTAAGTAGGCTTCAGGTTAAGAACTCTGCTTAAGAACAGAAATTGTGCTCTGGCGGCACGGCGGCAGCAGTAGGTCCCACTCACTAAAGTGGGGCTTCAGGTTAAGTACGCTTCAGGTTAAGAACGGACCTCTGGAACGAATTAAGTACTTAACCCGAGGTACCACTGTATTTGGATGCAAATCCAGCACAAGTCTTAAAAGTGCACAAAATATCTGAGCACCAGCAATTTAGATTTGTAGGTGTCTGGATGACGTGGACACCAAGGACCCCCCCCCCCCCCCACACACACAATCCCTTCTGTTGTTTATTATGACTGAATGTTTGTGCTTACTCCAGAAAGCAAGGAAAGTAGCTGGTGATTGATGTTTTCAAGAGGCTGCTGTTCTCCGTGGGCTGAGCTCTGCCCACTGTAAAACCACAAAGACTCCCATGATAAATGTTCAAGAATGGCCACGCTGCTATGAAGTAAGGGTCACCCTCGGTGGCAAAGTTTATGTAAACTAGCCTACAGCAATGAAGGAGCTCACCTCAGCTGCTGAAAGAAACCAATTAGAGACTGCCACATTTACAGCTGTCAGGGGAACTCTCTGACTTTCTTTCAGAGTCAAACCCACATAGATCCACAGTGTTTACTCTGCGTTATAACCTGTCGTTCAGTGGCAGGGAGATTAACAATGAAAATGCTTATCCGAAGGGCTTCACAGCTATCAACTCCAAAACATCATTGAAACGTTATTGACAGCTCTGGAGTTGTACGTGTTTAATGAAGCCACAGGAGGAGGGATTCGAGGTTCTCTCCCCAGCAGTACAAGTGGAGATGGACATGCCTGCAGAAGGTTGACCGGTTCCTAGGGGAAGCCCAAGCTGTGGTGGAGAAATAAAGCACAAGGAAGATGAAATAAACAAATGAAGGGTGGTGGGAAGAGGCGCACAGATGGGGGGATGGGAGAGAAAGGGGGAATAAAGGGAAATTAATAGGACAGTTTTGGAAAGCTTTTTTGGGGGGAGGGGCGGGGTGCGTGTGCAGTTGCTGAATTTGTTCATGGGACAAAAAAGTTTTTCCAGCATTGGAAACCACAAGAAAGGTAATTTTCAACAAGCTTGCTTGCTTTAATGGTAAATTCACATTAAAGCTTCTAAGTTTCATTCAATTTGCCTCCTTTTGATATTCAGTTTTTAATTTATATTTTAAAAAAGTAATTTAATGAAAATAAAGATGATGAGATTTTAGTTATGCTAACGTTTGGTTCTGTTGGGTTGGAGCCAAAGGTTGTGTGAATGGAACGCTGTTCAGGCAAGGCTTTCTCCCACACTGCCCTCCCTGAAGCCCCCCAAAAGCCACGTTGAAAAGTCTGGAAGACCTTCCTTAACAGTGTAGACTGTTTGCAGGGAATGGAGAAATGGAGAATAGCCTAAAGTCAGGTGTTGTTGTTGTTTTAAAAAAGGAAACTGGAAAACACTTATGCAACTTTTATGGAGCCGACCCTTCTTCACTTGATATAAAAATGTTCATCACGACTAAATTTGAGGAATCCTGCTTTAACATTTGAGTTGACTGACATAGAAGCATCAAGATACCAAGCATTTAGTCATTTTTTCCCCTTGAAGCTTGGCTGCATCCTTTCACTTTATTCTACCCTTAGTTTTAATTCCACGGTGAATTGTGTCTCTTATGACTTAGATTTACAGGTGTTTGTTTCTTTGCTGCAATGCTATTTTCCAAGGTGTGCAAAGACCTGTTAGAATTACCTTTATCCTTGATCTTTTCTTTTACACTTTTCTTGTTTTTCACTTGCGCTCAGTAGTGCAGTTGTGTAAATTTAGACTCTGGGCTTTACAGCCTTATGGAGAGGGGTCCCCTCTTTAGATGTTTCCCTGCTCATATCAAATTATAATAAGCCAATCCTAATGCATTTGAGAGCCAGTGTGGTGTAGTGGTTAAGAGCGGTAGACTTGTAATCTGGGGAACCGGGTTCGTGTCTCCACTCCTCCACATGCAGCTGCTGGGTGACCTTGGGCTAGTCACACTTCTTTGAAGTCTCTCAGCCCCACTCACCTCACAGAGTGTTTGTTATGGGGGAGGAAGGGAAAGGAGAATGTTAGCCGCTTTGAGACTCCTTCGGGTAGTGAAAAGCGGGATATCAAATCCAAACTCTTCTTCTTCTTCTTCTCTTTCTAACCATTCTGCTGAGTGGGACCCCAGACTTCTGCCCTAACGGCACCACAGTTTGTCCTTTACATTTTGTTCTGTTTTAAATGTAGTATAAAACAAAATAGCAGAAAAATGTCCAGGGTGAAATTTACCTAAGTCATACTCAAATTAAACCCACTAAAATTACTAACTGTCTGCTCAGAAGTAAGTAATGGGCCTAACTCCATCGAGTGGCATTTTACAGAATGTGTTCAGCTGTTAAAAGGAATTGGTATCTGTTGATATACTCCCAAGTCCAGTAAACTGAATAGTTTCCATACCCTATGGAAGAGTCAATTGCTGATTTATCATCCAGTCAGTGTCATGGCACTGATGTAAATCTGATTCCTCGTAACAGTTCCCTGTTGGGCTACAATAAGTTTGCTGGCCGGTCTTCTCTGTTAGATCATCCTTATTATCAGGCAACAGTTCCTGTTTCCCCCCTTACAAGGCCTTATTCTGGAAAATTGCTTAGAGATGCCAGCACGGTCTGAATGCAATCAACTTCTTTTAAAATTGCCGAAGTTTTCAGTTATTACCTCACAGGATATGAGTCATAAAGAAGGACAGTTCACAGGACTCATTTAACGCCCAATGGCATTAGGATTTGCACTTCTGATAAAATGATAGATCAGACGGTGCACTTTCATTTTCTTCCCTTTTATGCTACATCTGAGGGGTATATTGCATTCTTTGCCAAGCAGAACTTTTACAGCTTTGGGGAATGCCATCACAATCTTTATCAAACAAAAGTTACCAAAATCTGGAAACCATGAGCTTCGAATATCCCATCTGATTTTCCCTTCTTCCTACGTAGGCATTTTTTGAGGTTGGGGTAATCCACACTGTAAAGTAGGGAATAATTTCAAAAGTCAGCTCAAAAAATGGGCCAGCACCATTTTTTTCTGCTCACACAAATATGTATGGATATTGCGTATTGGCTATATACTCCTGTATTTTCCGTCTGTGTTACTGTATTCACTGCAAAAAACATTTTTTTTAAAAAAAAAATCAGCAGCAATCATCATAATGCAAAAATACTCTCAAATTAAGAAGCCTTGACTGAAGCTTTCTTCGGGACTGATAATGATAATTTACTACTAACCCTAGGGTTCTACTCTATGCAGAGTAGTAAAAGAGGAGCAGGGGTGTGCCGTTGCAGACTGCAGCACTCACTTGATACAAGGTGACAGAAAAACAGAGAGCAAAGCTTTTCTAGTGTCACCTTGCATCTCTGTTTCCAGGGATGATCTCTTAAACCCCTGTTTTTTGTGCTAAAATGCAGACTCGGGAATTGAATGAACTGTGGAAATGTGTTCTAATTCTTCCAGTCCTTTCAAATCATATTTGCAGTTCCTATTTATCTTATTTGAAGACTTATGAACTACACTTTTTGAAGAAGAAAATACAACCAGGTGGTATATACCATAGAAAAATCACAACAACATAAAACAGTTTCTAGAGAAGACGTGCTGTTGGATATCATAGCTCTAGTCAGGTGTAATTCAGGCCGAAATCCTATGTACATTTTCCCGGGAGTAAGATCAATTGAACTCAGGTGGATTTCTGAGCACATAAGCAAAAATTGCACTGTCCTGCATGTAGGCTGACTCAGTCTAGCATCTTCTGCAATCCAATGTAACTACTGCCTACTGAAACATAGTATATTATAAAACACATAGGGAATACGTAGTAAAAGAACAATGACTAAAAGAACAGAATAAAATAATCTCATCAGGTTAAAAGACCTAAGCCTTGTGTTGTATCAGCGTGGGTGGCAGGCAACCCTACCTGGAGAAAGAATCCCAGAAAAAGGATGCTGCAGCTGAGTTGGTCCAGCAACTCAATCACTACCAGCCTCACTATAGATAGGGTGAGCAACCAGAATAATGCTTCTAAAGATACTTTCTGTGAAGGGCAGGTGGATGTGTCTTTTGGTATCTTTGCAGGAAAATGCTCGTGGTGAACTACTGTATGTATTCACCTGCATATGGAAAACAGTAACTAGTGAATCTGGTCAAATTTGTAGAAATCTTTACATTAGGATAGTGTCTGATCACACTCAGGGATATTTTCACTAGGCTGATGCTTAATGCAAATGCAGCCTGTATAGACCCAAAGATAAAGTCTTAGTCACAGGAAAAAAAACATAGATTCTAAATACTGCATGCTCATTGGTTGTTTCTAAAGTTGTTTGATTTGTTTTGCGTTTAAGGGATGAAGTATGTCAACAGGGATTTATGTTAGAGAAGGGGCAGGGCGACTTGGCATTCCGGTTCTAACTGTTTCCTGATTATAGGTTGTCTAAAGCTAGGAGATGGGTGACAGTATGGGAAATTGGATATATTCTTTCCCAGGTGGATCCATTTCCTTCTAGAGGGGTAGCACCCTTTAGCAAAACACCATATTTCTCTCCTGATGTTCTTCATAGAGAGAGAAAATACAAAGCTGTAGTCCATAGTTTTAGTGTTTTGAGGAGTGGTTGCATCAACAGTGTTGCAGAATATTCAAAGCAAGAAGTCTTTAAAAATGGGCTGACACTGCAATTTCCATTTATTTGAGTGCCATTGTACATTCCCATGCAAGTTGGGTTGAATGAACGTACCATCCATTTGGATCTAAAGTCAAACCATGCAACAATTGTCTGTACTATTTGATCCTGCTTTTTTGCTTTTTTTAACATACAGACATAAGAAACTTTAGTAGCCTGAATCTAAATGATTTGTGTAAAATAAATAAATAAATCACAATTAACTTCACACCTACAATAATAGAATCTGAACTGGGGGGGGGGTGCCTAATGCAAAAAGAGAACTCAGCTTTGGAGGGTGTGTGGGCTGGAATGCAACATTTTCATTCTCAGTGATTTGGCCTTCTGTGAAACCACAGAATCCTTGTGTGATACAAAACCTTCTGCAGCCTTTGTTCTCTCTGAGCCTGGCTGTATTCCTAGTTCTTTCTGTCTCCACTTTGGGATGTGCGCAGAGGCTTCAGTAAATCTACAGTTCGCTGCTTGAGGAAAGGCGGATGCTTCCAGCAGAATGCCTTCAATTCACCTGTGCAAAAAGTGCTGACTGCTCTCTCTGTAGGTCCTTGTCTGTTAAGGTGAGGGTTTTGCCTTGTGGGATTTTCTGTGGTAACAGCCGTCATGTAAGAAACAAAGGAAAACAAGACACCTATTAAATCGGAAAATTCTGTCGTTCCTGCCCTCTTCAACCTGCCAGCATTCCAAGAGCTCCATTAGTGACTGACTGTGCTCTTCAAAGACTAGATACTGCCTTTCCCTTTGCTTTAACATCAGCCCACCACTTGGCAACTCCCCTGCACCTTCCTTTTCATGCTGGAGGTGATGCAACCTTCAAGCATCTGCTTCCCTTGTTTTCTGCTTGATTGCTTCTCCGTTTAGACACCACCGTGCTCTGCCCTACATACTAATTACCGACTTTTGCTCCCGAGGAGCTTGATTCATTGTGGCACATTTTCCCACGTAGCATTGGGCATAGCCCCGTCAAAAGCATCTTAATGGGCTTGAGAGATGTTCTTCTGTTAACCCTGAAGTTGCCGTAGGCCAGGAAGCAGCCCCTGCTCTCAGATTTTGAGAGACAGGGTCCATTCAGCATAGATAAATATCAGTTACCAAGACTCTGCCTCTTAATTCCTTTAGTGTTTCTGTGCTGATTTCTTTCCACTCCCAACCCAGCTACAAAAGCAAAGGTACTTAAATTGTGGCAACATATATGCCTAACAGGTATAAGACTATGATAATTTGCAGATTATGTTTTGAAAAGAAAAGAGACAGTGTGCTGTAGTGTTTACAGTGTTGTACTAGGACGTGAGAGAGCAGTGTTCAAATGTCTACTTGACCATGAATCTCATTAGGGGACCTTGGACCAGTCAGTTTCTCAGCTTAGTTTTAGCTCACAGGGTTGTTACGAGGGTAAAATGAGGAGGGGCAGAAGCATGTACACAACCGTGATCTCCTGGAAGGAAGGAAGGAAGGAAGGAAGGGATACAAACGTAATCATAAGATACATGTTTTGTGTAGATTCCCCACCTTAGTATCCTTCCCACATTTATTTACACACATACATAAACTAACTCCTCATGAACTCTCTCTCACACAGGCACACAAGCACACGTCTGTTGATTTAGGGCTGCCATACGTCAAACGGCTCAACAAATCCCCCTCCCAAGCTAAACAACTTTGCCATAATATGCTAAACAACGTTTGTGTCCGGATTGTCACTTTTTGAAACATGGCAACCCTAGTTAATTTCTCCATTTACTTGCACCCACAGACCACTCACCCCTTCCACCCCATTCACATCACCCTTGCCCCTTAAGGCTTACTACACATCCTCCATCACACACAAACACCATTCACTCTCTCCTATGCATAATATTCTTGTTGATTCTCACTAACTGATCAGAGCTCATATAGGAAAACCATGCAAGGATTTGGGGGTTGGGAGGTCTCCTCCCATGACAGTATCATAAAGGCTGGGTGAATAGCTCAAGCAGCTAATTCCATAGATCCAGTAGGTTAGAACTTAGAAACATTTATTGTAAAATCTGCTCTGTCTGTTGCAACAGATGCTTATGCTGCCACTGCTACAGTACTACATTACTAGATACCACAGAAGGCATATAGACATCACCTAAGATGTTTTGATACTGTCACATTTTGTTTTATTTATCTAAGAAACGTATACCTTGCTTTTCATTCTGTGCCTCAAATTGGCTTATAGGAAAGAGGGAGGAGTTTAGAATCGCACAGAAACAAATGTTCCATCAGTGCAAATTTGTTCTGCTTCTATGTTGCTTTACGGGTTTTCCTGACCACCCACAAAAGCTGACGGGGGCTACAGGAGGAGGAGAGGAAGTAAGCCCTTTTGCATTAGTAAGAGGTTTTGTGCTGGCTTCCACTAGAAAAACTACTTAGTTGAGTCTAGCCCACAATATACAGAATTTAAAACATATGCTAAAACTTCATAAAGTAAGAAAACACATGAACATATTAAAACCATTTTAATCTAGTGCCTGAAACTTAAGAGGGATGGTGCCTGCCTGATTTCTAGCGGGAGGGAGTTCCATAGAGTTGGACCTACTATGCTAATGGTACAACTCATTTTATCCACACCCTTGGGCCTGCCCAAATGCCCTGTCTGCTGATGGGAAGATTATGAGTGTGCTTTGGACTCTGGTGCTCACTTTTGTTCCTCTCTGCAAGAAAAAAAATGGGCAGGTGCCATGTTTATTTGAAGAAGGGTTTCCCTGAACCTATGAGACAGGAGACACTAGATGTGCTTGCCATTCCTTTCACCCTGCCACGCCTGTTAAGTGTGTGTGAGTCTGATCTCCCTCAGGGTGAAATTGATAGCCTTTATGTTGTGAACCATATGCCCCCTGAGAACTAGGGGAATGGGGCGGCATACGAATTTAATAAATAAAATAAAAATAAAAATAAATGGCTGAACAGACCCTTTAATCCTCTTTCCCATTTCTTATTTCCTGTTCACAGAGTGCTTTCTAAGCTCTGCATGTTGTGACACGATTCAACATGAACCTGTTTCTTCCTCCAATTTACTGGGTTGTTTTATGCATTTAGACAAGCAGGGTTAATGTTTCTTCTTGCTGATGTTAAATCACACCAAATTTACCCAGAAACAGTGTGCAAGCTGCTGGATGTTGTGGAAGAGGTGGACACATGTAAAGGGATGGGTGGGATGGAGGGCAGAGGGATTAACAGAGTTGCACTGGGATATTTTTTGTGAAGCTCAGCTAATCGTTAAAACATCCTGGGAAAGGGAGTTTTAGGAAGATGGGCGAAGACCAGGATAAAAGAGCCATGGGACATTTTATTCATGCACCTGTTCGTAGTATTAAGAGAGATCATGGTGATGTTCTTGGCTTTGATCCAGCCATATGTGCGTATCGAAGTTTGCTGCCATGCATATATTTTCTGAGGTTAAAAGGCACCTTCTATGACTTGGGCTGGAATAATCTATTTAGATAAATTTGGGGGAAGACCACAAGATCCCATTCTCTCCACCTTCCACCCCCAACACAAAGACGAATGTTTTGTCCCTGTTCTGGCTGTTAGTACTGTGCAGCATGTGGCAAGTCTTTTTAGCTCAGGCAAATCGGCATACACGACAGCCATTTGTTGACACAGTTTGCTATCTAGCCATAAAGATGCACATGGAAATCCTGCTTCCTTATGTGCATGGCCTTAGCTCTGTGGGACTGTGTGTGTACTTTTAGTACTTTACCCCCCCCCCCAAAAAAAACCCCACCAACCTACATATGAAATGGAACAGTTACGGACTTCACTACCTGCCAGACGTGTTTGCTTCAACAGATCACATCAGGACAGATGCACCCCTAGAGAGGGTTTCCTTCCTTCCGTCTTTTGACCTGGAAATGCATTTTTTTTTAAAAAAATGTTGTGCTTTTTGTCTTGCAGGTCCTCCATCTGCCCCCCAGAACCTGATTTCCAATGTCAACGAGACATCAGTCAACTTGGAATGGAGCCCTCCTCAGAACAAAGGTGGCCGCGAGGATGTTTCCTATAATGTGGTATGCAAGAGATGTGGAGCCAATGATCTGAACCGCTGCCGGTCCTGTGGAAGTGGTGTACACTTCAGCCCTCAGCAGAATAGTTTGAAAACCACCAAGGTTTCTATTACTGACCTTTTGGCACACACAAACTACACCTTTGAAATCTGGGCGGTGAACGGAGTATCCAAGCAGAATCCTAGTTCGGACCAAGCTGTGTCTGTCACTGTGACTACGAACCAAGCAGGTAAAATCCAGCAGACACTTTCCCTGCCTTGTTCTCCATTCTCCATATCATTTGAAAATTGTACTGTACGAGCTTATCAGTTGATGCTGAATAGAGGACACCAGCGAAATATGAAATGTTTATGCAGTTATTGCTTTTGCATGGTACTTTTTGCAGTTGCTTTATTAGGATGAAGTTATGCTTTAAGGAGATGTTTCTGAAATTCACAGTTGTTGTGCCCTTTTTGGCCTATACTTGACTGCATGTGCTAATCTGAAAGAACATCAGGACTCATTGCACATAGGAAACGCTACCTTTTAATAAGTGTGTCATATTCTTCCTTGGGCAGGAGTCTTAACGCTTGAGTCAGAGGGCTGTTCAGCCATGAGCCTGTTTTTTCTCAGCGCCAGATGGAAGAGAAGTAAAATAGCAACCAGGGAATAAAGAATACAGATAGATCAGACTTGGCACTTCCCCAAGATCTAGAATTTTAATTTTGTTTGGCATTTAACCTGAGCTTCTGAAACAGTATAGGCTACATCTAACTGAAATGTTTCAGTCGTGGTACCAAGCAGGATTGTTGTTTTAATTCAGAGAAGCCAAAGCACCGGGGGGCAGGGGGTAAAATTCCAAACATCTGGAAAGCGACACTACATATTGGAGCTTATATGCTAATGCTAGAAGCCTCTGACCCAAGATGGGTGAGCTAGAGTGCTTGGTCTTAGAGGAAAGCTTAGATATAATGGGCACAATGGAAACCTGGTAGAATGGAGAGAACTAGTGGGACATGCAAACTCTTTAGAAAGTCAGGGAAGGACGTATTGGAAGTAGTGTCACTGTTAATCAAAGGAACCATTGATTCCAACAAGCTGGAAATCCCCCCAAAAAGGAGAGGCTGCTTCACAGCATCACTGTGGATGGTGTTATCAGGCCCCAAGGATTAGTTAGTTTTGAGGGTATTCTATTGTCCTCCTGAACAAAATGCTTAGGTGATCTTAAGGTGGAGAATTAAATCAATGAAGCATCCAAAAGAGAAAGTGCTGTAAAAAGGTAAAGGTACCCCTGACCGTTAAGTCCAGTCACGCCCTAAATAATAATACACTTAGAATAATTAATTTTGGAACCATTTTGCAAATCATGCTAGCTTGCTGCCATATATTGAATTAATTTGTACTTTGCTTTTGTAATGGGCAGATGAACTCTATTTGTGTGTTCTTGTATGGTTTATTTCCTCTTCAGAGTTTGATGCGCTTCTGAGAATTTTGCAGGGAAATAGTTCTCAAGAATAAAATTGGCTGTAGAAACGTTTTAGGGAATACCAATGTCACATGAGTTCTAGGGTTTGAGAAAATGCTTTCTCCTTGAGCTGTAATTGAAATGAAATGAAACCAACAAGACTTGGCATCTCATAACAATGTTTGATAACAGAATCTGGATGATATTTAAATTTTGCATTGTTTCTATTGTACATGAAGTGTTTCTGTAAACATTTGAATTGATTTCCTTCAGTCACCATGCAGTGGTGTTGGCGGGTACAGGTGAAGAGCAGAGCAATGCTATGCCAACCCAAGTTAGCATCTGGATCATAATGTGGCGATCCTAGTTCATTTTGGGAAGCTGTTGTCTCCAACACAAAGGGTAAAGTCCTAAGTGGAGTGGTCAATAGCAGACCTGAGGTTTTATAGGCCAATGTCTATAAAATTGGGCATGTGTAAAAGCCTTACATTTGGTTTAATGAAATACATCCCACCCCTTCCCTATCAGGCGTGGCCATGTAATTTAAGGGCGTATGTGTGTCTGCAGTGGGAGTTGAATAAAACTTTCTCCTTTGACCATATTTATTCTCTTAAGAACAGTAGCTGCTCTAGTAGAAAGTCTTCTACTGACTCAAGTGTTGCATTATTTTTGCTGATCTCTCTTATCCACTGAAGCTCCCTCTGTGCCCCTTCAAAAGCCACTCTTGCAGGTTGCAAAACCTGCATAAATACTATGGGATATAATGTGGAGGGCTGCAGTGAAGATTGTATTGTTACGTCTTGCACAAGAATAAGCGCTTTCCTGCTAGTGCAGAGCCACCATTAGTTACAGAACTACAGTGGTGCCCCGCTAGACAAAAATAATTCGTTCTGCGAAAATTTTCATCTAGCGGGTTTTTCGTCTTGCGGAGCGGCAATGACAGCCGCGCTCCGCAAAACGAAAAAAAAGACGAAAATTTTTCGTCTTGCGAGGCAGCCCCATAGACTTTTTCGTCTAGCGGGGCAGCCTTCCGCTAGACGAATGCCTTCGTCTAGCGAGTTTTTCATCTAGCGAGGCATTCGTCTAGCGGGGCACCACTGTATAGCTTATTGGTATTCCATGTTCCTCCTGCTCCTAATTTGGAAAAGTAATACTATATTAGAAATTAATAAGAAATCGCAGCCTTGTGGCTCATCTTCATAAAGCCATATCTTCAAAGTCTTCGATTCATCTCACCTTGGCCAACATAATTTTTTAAGGCTAGTGGAGATTATCCATGCTGTGTTAGCCTTCCTCTAATCACTGTTGGCCAGTGAGGGTTCAGTGAGGAAGCATGTGACTTAGAGAGATGGGTAGTGATAGAACATAACGTTTTGCATGCAGACATTCTCCAGTTCAGTCACCGGTGTCTCCAGATAACAGGATCACAAAGAAGGTGATGTGAAAGACCGCCAGCTGGGACCCTGCAGAACCACTGCTGGGCCAAAGCAGAGTCAGTGATGGACTAGAGGGACAAACAGTCTCACCTGGTATTATTCAGTCACTTTATATAAAAGAAAAAGTCTTAAAGGTAGCTATGGAGCCTATACTATTGCTGATGGTGACCAAGATGTCTTCCTTACTAGACTCTACCATCCAATCTGGCAGCCCAAATCTATCATAATTGCTTCCATAAATATCCTGCACCAATTTTTCCACTTTGGTGCTATCCCTGGGGGGTGACATTTTGACAGCCTCTTCAAAGGTGGAGCAGCCAGTCAGAAGGCAGCAGAGAGCAAAAAAGTGTCCTCCTCCGAGGCTGGTTTCCTGTCACTTTTTTGGACTTGTCTTTGGAATATACAGCCAAGATGCTGACCCCAGAACCAATGTTCACTAAAAGAAGAGGCAGGTGTTTAAGGCATCTCCCTGTTTTCCTGTATTGCACATCATACCCCTGAATGTGAGAGAAAGACATATAAGGAGGCAGAAAATAATGTTGTATATTCATAGAACTTGTAAAGCTCAAAAGAATCTCATTTGGACACCTGCATTAAATCAACAACCTTCATTTATTTGCTTGAGTACTTGGCAGTACATTTATTGAAAATAGATACAGTACAATAGTAGGAGAGACCATATAATTGTGAGTCATGAGTGTGTTTTTCATTATTTTCTATACAACTTTTATCAACTCAGTTGGAGCAATATAAGTGGGTTGCTGAGCTGCACTTTAGTTTATTCACTTATGTTGTTTTTTTATTTTCATTTGCAATGTTTTTTTTGTAAGTCTCAGACAATGCAAGGGAATGTTTAAATGAAAATATGCAAATAAAACTTTGGGAAGGACTTGCCGATCAGAAGGTCGGCGGTTCGAATCCCCGCAACGGGGTGAGGTCCCGTTGCTTAGTCCCTGCTCCTGCCAACCTAGCAGTTTGAAAGCATGTCAAAGTGCAAGTAGATAAATAGGTACCACTCTGGCAGGAAGGTAAACGGCATTTCTGTGCGCTGCTCTGATTCGCCAGAAGCGGCTTAGTCATGCTGGCCACATGACCCGGAAGCTGTACGCTGGCTCCCTCGGCCAATAAAGCGAGATGAGCACCGCAACCCCAGAGTCATCCGCAGCTGGACCTAATGGTCAGGGGTCTCTTTACTTTTACCTTAAGATTTGTGTCTGAGCTTAAAGATAGTATCTCAATATGACTTTATCCAGATATGATATACCTTTTAAAAATATGTTACATTATGTTAAAAATGTTATGGTGGTTTGCAGTTGTCTCAGCTTTATAGCATCTTATGACATGATTAAGAAGCAATACTATGATAATCCGTAGAATTTAACAGATATGATTAAGGAACAGTACTATGATAATCAGTTTATATTAACCTTGCAGACCTGTGCATGTCTGTTCAGATAAAAGCCCCAAAGAGTTTAGTGGGACTCACTACCACATTAATGTCTGTAGGACTGCAGCATAAGACAGTAGTTCTACATAAAGATGAACAGGTACAGGTACATCAGTTGAAATTGAATTCATCAGTGCTTCCACTGTGAAAATAGGGGCTTATTGTTGGTAACTGTGTTACAAGTAGATATATTAACTACTAAAATCAGTAGTCTCTGTCCACTGAAATAGACCACATACCTTTCTAACCAGTTTCAATAAATCATAGGTGCATGATTTCGCTAAAAATAAGCTTCTTTCACTCATTTGAGTTGGAGAGTAAAGCACATATTTGATCTATATCACTGGCCTTGTTGAAGTGGATGGAATTTATAAAGTCTTCATTTTGGATAGATTGAGTCCACTATTGTTAAAAGAAATCTCCTAGAAAGAAACTAAGTTAGATTAAAAAATAGAAAGTAGGAAGTATATGTTAAAAGGCTAAATTCAGTGAGAAAACTTACCAAGCTGATGATACCACATTGTTTGGCGTGGTTACAACAAAAAGGGATTGAGAGATGCTTCTAAAGGATCTCTCCAATGAGTGGCAAAATTGCAAATGCAATTATACGTAAGCAAGTGTGAAGGGTGTGTGTGTGTGTGTGCAAAAACATAATAATATAATTTCACATACTGTATGCATTCATGGGATCTGAACATTCTGGTTACATAACCTCAGAAAGGTTGTTGTAGAGCTGGAGAAGGGCAATCACAATAATCTAGGGACAGGGACATTGTGTGTACCCTTATGTTATACATTTTGAGTGGTTTGGGGTTCAATCTTGAGCACACCATTCAGTTTAAACCTTCCTGTGTATATATTTTATGTAGGTACACAGTGAAGTAAGGATAATGTTTCTGGTCTGAAACAAAAAAATATTCACATGGGAATAAAGCTACATGGGAAGAAAAAACAAAGCAGAGTGACGATTAAAAATAGAACTGTCTCTATCATCCATCTTTCCATGTGGCTTCATTTTGTGTTACTCAGAAGACACGCTGCTCTGTTCTGATTTTGGAAAGCTTTCCCCCCGCCAAAAAAAGTTTTTTTCTTTAGCAAACGAGACTGCATGGCAATTTGTTGTTAGCCTGTTAGGTTACCTTCAGCTTAATGCTCTGTTAAGTCAGCCATCACAGTGAAATGGGTAGAGGAAGTGCCAGATTAATAAATATTCAGGCTTTTCTCTCACTGCACTTGGCTGTGGATATTTTAAAATTGCTGCTGTAGTCAGCGAGGGATCTTTTGTATGAAGATATCCAACTCTGGCTCATGCTTACACACACTCCCTTCTTTTTCAGCGTATCTAGCTGTCTGTTCGCCTGTCACAAAGCTCCTTCGTTTCAGAAAGAGACTGAGATCTGCAACATACTCTCCCAATATTACACACACACACACACACACACACACACACAATCTCTCCAGATTGTTAAGCACTGTCATCCTGTACTGCTTGCCTCCAATATTCTGGACCTGTCAGATATAGTCTAGAATGCCAAACCAGTAGATCAGAATGAACACATTATTCTGCTAGCTAAATGCTGTTTTTGAGTTTCATTTCAGTTAACACCAAGCTAAACCTCCACAAGCAGCAGGCAGGGTAGATTTCCAAGGATGTCATGGAGGAAAAGAAGTGGATTCACAGTTTGATTTTCCTAATTGAGGCACAATGGTTGAGGCGAAAGTGGGGCAATGGGCTGAGTGTCAATGTTTTGATGTATTAAAGTTTTTTTAAACAACAACAACAACAACAACAACAACAACAACAACAACAACAACAACACATTAGAATAGCCAAAGGGCTTTGGGTGCTTACATCCGGGTAACTCACAAACACTGGAAGATTTTCTAGAAAAATAGACAAATTCTTGCTTGGTATTTTGGTGTAGTGCTTTGCAAGCCCCTGCTTGCTTTCAGATGCTGATTAGAATTCCATGTGCATTGTGGCACACAGCACAGAAAATGCACATAAAGCGCTTCTCTATGTTCTGCCAGCCCGATTTAGACTGTGCAATAGCGTATGTGTATCAAATGAGGATCCATTGCTATACCATGCCCTGCGTCACTTTGTGCTGCTCACGCTGACAATGATGGAGTTTGCATGGGCAGATCAAAAGCATCAGATGGCCCTTAGTTTGATTCCAAGTGCTATAGCTGAGGCTGCCAAGGCTAGTAAAGTGAAGGGCCTTTCTGTTCGGCTGCCATCTTGCTCTCTGTATTTCTAATTAGCCCATAACGCATGCACACTTGAAATGAAATACAGTTGGACAATTATTTTAAGTAGCTGCAAAAACACATTTACATTTTCATGCAAAAATAAAGTTAATTGACTCTCACATTCATCATCTTCTCCAGTTTGTCAGAGAGGCAGCTGAGCACATGCCAGCTACAGCAGAAGTTTCCTCCCCTGGACCTCTGTCATCCAAATACCTAGTTATCCAAATTCACTGTGTGATTTCCCTTATCCTAAGCATCCCACCTGACAATGTCACCTTCTGTTAGCTTTACATTTTGGAGGTTTCATTCACTGGCTTTGAAAATGAGGCTGAACTGCATTTTAAAAAACAAACACACACACACACACACAAGAATAATTTGTCCCTTTCCCTTCTTTTCACAAGAGAAAAGAAAGTATTTTTATTTTCCTCATTTATAGTTTGGAAAGCTATTCCCCCCCCCTCCCTAATGTATGCTTGTTTAACTTTGCGTTGATGAGTGAGTGTTTGGTTTACTGTGTGTGAGGAAATCGGTGAAAGGAAACTAAGTCAGACTAATGAGTATTATGTTTAGTTCTCAAAGTAGTAAGGGCCAAGGTCATTCTTATTTCTGGTGGGATTGAGATCTAAAGGCTGGACCCAGGTCCTGAGGGATTTCTGTATCCTGTACTCACAAGCTTCCACCTACTGGCTAGCAGTTATGCTGCTTTGATTAGAGTGCAGATGTTGTACAGTGCCCTGGTCTAAAAGGAGCAAATTCCCAGTCGTCTGGCAATGAAGATTTTAGAGCATTGACAGAGACTCTTGAATAAGATGCTTTGTCCAAAATGAAGAGCCACAGAAAAGTGTGAGAAGCTGTATTTTTAAGGGTCCCTCATAATTTGAGCTCCGTGCTGGGTGGGGTGGGGGACGGGACCATATTATGTGTCGTTTGCAGTGGCAGAAATCTAAGATCAAGTGGAAGTAGACCCTACTCATGACTGTGTTACCCCATCCTGGAAATTTTGGCCTTGTGTATTTAAGAATGAGCTCTTTTAGGACTCCATATATCATGCTAGAATCAGGGGACTTTGCCCTCATCTACTTGGCAGTGTTGTGCTAGCCAGCTTTTCCCCATCCAGTCCACCCAATGCTGTGAGCAAACAGGGAGGCAATTTGCTAGGCTTTACAGAGCCATGTGGTTCCTTGGGTATAGCTGTCAACCCTCCCTGCTGTTCCCCAATGTTTAATAAGGGAATTTCCTGCAAAAAAGGGAAAGGTTGACAGCTATGTCCTTGGGGTGCCCCCAAAACAACACGGTGACCTTCAGCCTTGTTTCCATTGGCCATGCTGGCTGGGGCTGATGGAAGCCAGTAACATCTGAAGTGTGCCAAGATAGCTGCTCCTGTTTCATACAATGAAGCGAATAATGGCAATAATTCTGATACAAAAATAATGGCAGTATGTGTTTGTGTTTGATATACAGTATTGAGGTTCATTGCTTCTGGATCATTTACGAAGTTAGAAAGTATTCCTTTAATCTGCAATATGAACTCCTAAAACTTTGTTTTGAAGGATTGTCACAATTGTTGTTGTTCAGTCGTTCAGTCATGTCCGACTCTTCGTGACCCCATGGACCAGAGCACGCCAGGCACGCCTATCCTTCACTGCCTCCCGCAGTTTGGCCAAACTCATGTTAGTAGCTTCGAGAACACTGTCCAACCATCTCATCCTCTATGAATGAAGAATAGATTTCAAAATACCTTATTTATGTACGTAATTGAGTTTCTATCCCACACCTTCTAAAATGCTTAAGGAAAGTAACAATACTCTTTTAAATCAGTAATTTAAGATGTTTCAAAATGATATCTAGCAATAAATAATGTTAGAAAAGAAAGAAAGTAGAGCTAAAATAAAAAGTTTTGAAAACATAATCTCTTTAGGTGGTGGAAAACTAGAAAGAAAACTGAAAGGAAAAGGATTTTTTAATAATTAAATCTCATTCCACTTCTTACTGTCTTAGGCCTCAGGAAGGAATGAAAATCCAGTTTTGTTTTCGGTCAGATAAAGATCAATATAAGGAACAAAAAGAGAAATAAGAGTTGAGAAGGAGAAGATGAGATAAATGTTTTTGCATCTCAGCTAGGCATCTAGCAACATATTTTGGGGAATGAGGAACAAACAAATTTTCCTGCAGAACCCCTCTGCCCTTCAACTATTTATTACAACATTTATACCTCATCATACTTGCACAAAAGCAGCCCTTATGACTTTATATGATTTAAAAGCATTTATATAAAGCTTAGAATTTCAAAAATCTCTAACCCTTACTGTTGAACCTCCAAGAGCCACCAAGAATATCTGTCTGGTGTTCAAAATTCGCACAGAGAGGATTCGGACAGAAAGGTGCTTTTGTTTGAACTTTGAGGCTGCAGTTGAACAAAGGACAGAAGGTGTGCAGGCATGTTTCAGTCCAGCATGGTGTCCTCCTTCCTGTGATTGGCATCTTGACCCCTCAAATGTACAGAAAGCAGCCTGGTATTTGGCTGAAGGAGAACTTTGCACAGAAAGGTTGATTGTTCTGCACCTTGGTCAACCAAGATAATAAGATCTGTCAGCAGGAGACAAGCCTGAGATGTATAGCACAGATACTTGACACAGCAGGGCTGCTTTAGCCTTTCTGCGTGCCCAAAAAGAGGGTGTTTCTACAATAGGATTCAATTAAGAATGTGTAAAGCTAGTAAGGGAAGCAGTTTATAGCTGGTTAAATATTTGGAAGATGTAATGTGGTCAGGAGTGTAAGGATATGTGTGTCTTGAAACTTGTTTTGCATAAATGTCAGCCCTTCTTATTTGGTTTAAAATAAATAAATAATGCATGCTTTAAACAGCTTAAAATTGTGGAGAGAAGGTATGTATGTATATATATATATATCATCCCATCATTGTTCTTTTGATGGTTTAATGATTCATCGTGTACTGTACAAAGAGTTTCAAAAAGGAAACAAATAAAAAAAAAGTGGGGAAACCACAGGACTTAGAAGTCTAAGTGTGGTAGGAGAACCAGGGAGTAGAAAAAATAACCATCGCATTGAATTGTTTCTGAGATGCTACTGAAATGAACGGTTAGCTAAAAGATGCCTTTCATTTGTCCGTCATGTGTGCTTGGGAAGAAAACTCCCAAGGATCTCAAAGACAAACAGCTCTGATCAATTGAGAATTCCTGCCCAAGGTCCTTTAATTATGCCCCTAAAAAGAGTGTGCTGTGGTAGGAAATATCTTCTCTATGCTGCCTTTTTTCCCTTTGGCACCCAGCCTTGTTCATGTGCGTTAGACGTGCTAATAAGACTGTGCATACATGCAGCCAACTCGAAACAAAACAGAGAGGGAAATCTATCATTGGGAGGGGTTAGATTTATTATTTTAAAGCGATTACATTTTTTTTACACAGAGAAATAATACAAGCAACAACTGCCTGCTTCTTGGCAAGGCAGCTGTACCACCCATTTCCATGAATTTGTATTCAACAAGAGGGTAAGAATCAGTCGGCCAGGCAAAGAAAAGGCTTCGACAACTCTTAGTAAATCACCAGCTTCAGGGTTCATTGAACAACTTAGGGGAAAGTAGTCTACTCTGTAGTGACAAGAGGTGATTATGATGTTTTAAGTATACACTTGGTCACATTTTGAGTGAGATCTGACTGTTTTCTCAGGGAAATGAAATTCACTGTCACTCCATAGCAAAGTGGCTTCTATTATTTTACACCGGTGAGTAGGAAGAAGCAAGAATTTGTGCTTCTTACCCGTATAAAGTACCTTACTACCAAATGGCATTGAATTTCATTTCCCACAGAAAATGGTCAGTTCTCTTTCAAAATGTGGCCAAAGGTGTACAGAAAGCAACTCTCTGTCGCTGATGTGTCCCTGTCTTGTTTTATATTTCCACCTCAGGGCAACTTTTCAGCAAGCACAGTAGGGCCTGATCCATAATAGCCCTGGGAAGTGTAAGTGAAGGCCAGGCTGCTTCGTAATTTCTGCTGCAGTCCAGATGAGTTTATTCTTCTAAGCTCCCACATGTTCAGGAGGCTCCCCCCCCAGCCATCTCCCCCAAACTGAGTAAAATTAATTGTTATCTCCAAAGAGGAGCCAGAAAGACACCAGAGTCCAGTCTGCGGTTGAGCAACAATAAAAGGATTCAGAGAACTTTATCAAAGCTTCTATTAACCCCCTGCTGGTGTCCTCAAACAGGATTTTTCCTCCAAGAATGAGAGCACAAAAGCTGGGCTACACAACTGCCCCTGTGTGTCCATTCAGAGGTTTTAAATCCGCAGAGTTACTAATTAAAATGCCATGCAGTGTAGCACAAATAAACATAGCCTGCTTCTAAGTCCCTGCATTGCTCCACTGACTCATGATTCAAGAAGCAGAGTAGGAAGCTGACCTGATTATATCCATGGATGAGAACACTAGCTCAGCCTCGCTCTCCCATATTGAATTGTTAAGCTTTAGCTGTGGAGGGGAAGCAGAAAAGGACTGTCAGATACATTCATACGTAAGGCGATGAAGGGGACCAACAAGCTCTTTGTTTAGAAACTGTCCCTCATGGGGACGCCGGTCCTTGCAGTGCCCTTCTGGTAGAAGCCTTATTGAACCGAACACAGTTGTCGCTGACCGAGTATCTGGAGACTTGGGAGCGTTGTCTGTTTGCACAGGTTTGCATCGGCTCACGGAGAGCTGTAGCGCGCGCCTACCGCAGTCTGCAATCAAAGTGGCAACGTTTTGAGGGATGTCACAGTGCGGAGCTTTCTAGCAGACGTGACTTTTTTTCACCGAGATATGTCACAGGAGATTTAGATCTGTGTGAACTGGTGTGTAGAGAGTTTGGCTGGGGTGTTTTATTTTTGTTTTGTTCTCGTGTGTGTGTGTGTGTGTTTGTCCCCTTTCTTTCTTTTTCAGTACGAGAAAGCTCTGGTGGGGTTTCCCCCTGCCCAAACAAATCATGCAAATGTATGGTTGCTATCTGCGTGCACTCGGAAGATTTCATGCAGTCTGTTTAGATTAATGTAATCTTCCTTCATTACTAAATTCAGGCACTGGCATTCTCAGCCTTTGATTTAGTAGCCTTCTTGGTCATTGGAGCACTTGGTTGCAGAGCTCTTGTAAAGGGGAGAGGGAAAAAATATCTTAATCACTATCAGACATTTATAGTGTTTTTATGCCTCTCTCTTGAATACATTCCAAAGAGAGAAAATAGCAAACCAGGCCATATGTACATAGTTTATGCCTTTTGGCCATTATTAGTTCAGAACACTCCATATGGGAAAAGGTCCTGTGCAAAACACACACTGCTTTGTTTTTTGTCCTTAAAGCCTTTCACTTGGATGTAATTATGTTCCATCATTGGATATTGTTATAAGAATGATTTCAGAGGGGAGAGGAATGGACAAAACAGAATTAAATACACTTGACTATTTTATATTAAATTATATTGGTTTTATTCTTTATAGAGGGGGGAATCATTTCTGTTTTCACATCATCCTGTTGGTTACATCCCTGACATACCTCTATGAGAAGAGATGGCAAGGATACAAATGCATTTCAGTCTTTGTGAAAAAATTACTACGCAGTGTGGAATGTTTTCAGAGACAGCACTAAGAGCAGATAAGTCCATAAGTTATAAAGAAATGATCCCTTAGTTAACAAAGCATGCTTTTTGTATTATATATTCAGCTTATCAAGCTATATACATAAGACATTTGCTTAACATGGCAATGACAATCAGTCAACAAAAGACATAAACATAATGTCTGCGGATGCATTTTAGATTTTTTTATTGGTCAACTTTGATGAAAAGAAATGCAAGTTTCTGGTCCTCATTGTTACTGAGATACTGAATTGCTTCCAGAGTATGAAAAACAATTCTCTCTTTAAATCTTTTATTGGTTGATAGACATTTTTCTTCCTAAACACAATGCCTTTTTAGTCACACAGATGCAGAAATCAGTTAGAACCTGATAGTGTGCATTAGTTGAACTTGAGATGGGCCTCCTGCTGATATAATTTGGGCTACCAGCATCTAACTTGATGAAGCTTGAATGGTGGCAGAAACTATTGAACATCGGCTGCTATATGGAAATCTTTCTTTGCTGAGCCTTAATAAGTGTGGACTTACCTCAATTAACAGATTATTTACTTTTTAAAAACCAACAATTCTAAAGTGACAGTCCCAGTGAGAAAAGTATGTCATGCCCTAGATTGGTTAGAAATCTGGAGAAAGCTGATTTCTGTTGAAAACAATGGAACTTAAGTGTGCTTTTCCATTCATTTCAATGGGGCTTGGGTGTAACTAATTTTCTCTGGGTTACACCCATTGTGTGGATTAATGCTGTTCCACTGCAAACGATAATTGCGTCTTTGCAATTGTCCACAGTCCCTTGCATTTATCCTCTATGGTCCTCTGGCCTAAATGAGTTTCCCATCCGTAGCTTAGCGCTGAAAACGGATAGCTACATCTCAATTTTCTTGTGCGTCAAGATGCTGTATACAAACCTGAATCAGTTTTTGTGTTCTGAATTGCCTCTCCTCTAATCTCTCAAGAAATCAGGGGTAAGGGAGTTGGGGAAAACCTTTGTGGGACAGCAGGGCTGACAAATTACCTTTAGAATTTCATAGCTGCTCTGCAGGGCATAGCTTCAGCAGCACACCGCCATCCTTCTCTCTCCTTGTGCTGCCACTGCTATGTTGAAAGTTTGAAAGGCTGCAATTATGCAAACAGTGAGGAAGGAAGGACCAAAAGAAGTCCTCTGAAGGTTGGAATGGGCACAAAGAGATATGGCTTCAATGGCAAATGGAAGACATGTGATTTTCTCTTCAAAAAGAAAGTGTTTGTTAAGAGTGATGAGTAGCAAACGCCGTAAACTGCGAGACTCCGCAGGGTAGGCATTGTCTGGCATGTTTTGAGTCAAATACAGTCTGATCTTTACCCACTGCTGTAAATTGCTCACTTAGTCTACTTGCTTTCACATGTCACCAGCTTCCTTTAGGCATTAAGAGGATAAAATTTGCGGACGTGTCTGTTTCAATACGGAATGATACAGCCCTTGTAAATCAAGAGAGCTGTAAGAGGGGCATAAACATCTAGTTGGTGCATTTTATTGGAAGGGGAGAGAAAGCTCTTTTAAAGGCTTCAGCACTTGGAAAGCATTTTATTGACTGAGATGAGCTTTTAAAAAATAAAAATCAAGCCTTCCTTTCCCCTCTATTCTATTTCGTCCTTCAATCCCTTGCATCATAGGGACATTCTTTCTGAGCATCTCTTTGGTTTCTAGAACCTGAAGATACTTCTTTCTCTCTGAGAGCCGTTTCAGAATCTGGCCAACAAGCCCCAAAAGCCAGTAGTTAATCCACATAATCTCTTTTACACCATCAGAGCTGGTGTCGACACATGGCACTCTTGGACAGCTGTGCTGCCTTAGATGATTAGTTCTGCAGAGCTGCCATTTTAATGCCCCACAAAGCACTGACATAGCTTTTCTTTGAGGCATTGTGGGAAATTAAAATGAAGGCTGCAAGCCTCTACTGCCATCAGGTAAGCTCAAGGGCATAGGAAGGGGTCCACTGCAGAGCACTTTCTTGGGCAGGGGCTCAAATCTGCAGCTGGCCCTGAATACCAAGATGCTGAAATTGTGCAGCAGGAGCCCCTTGGGAGGCTTGTGCCTAGTGGGGATACAGGATCCTCACAAATCCTTTCCTCTTCTGCTTTGTTTCAATTTACATTTGGTTTTGCTCTCATTTACAGTTGAAGCTGCCAGTAACTTTTAAAGCGATCACAATGTCTCTGGAACTGAATTTGGGCTGTGAAATGGATGCTGTAGAAGTAAAAGTGGTTCTTACAATGTTTTGCAGATTTATCTCCACTTGAATATTACTATCATCATTTATAATTTTATATAGCATCATGAACGTACCATTGTGGTTTATGGTGAACATTTCCTTGCCCCAGTCCACATTCTGATACTGGGTCCTATTACAGGTCTATGGGCAGTTAGGGACGAGAGGGTGTTCAAGAAAGCACAAGGCTTTTGGTGGTGTCATGGAACACAGTGCACCCACTTTGAAATGAAGTGGACTTGAGTACACATATACAGGATTCGGCTGTGAGGGCATAAAGATAGATGGGATAAAGAAGGAAAGACTTTTCAGCTGGAGGTGGGACTGGATGGAAGACAGTGTAGGAGCTTAGACCATCTGTAGCCCTCTAGATATTGTTGGCCTACAACTCACCCCTAACCATTGACCTTGCTGTCTGGGACTGATGGGACAGTAGTAAGAGTAGCTTTCTCCTCCTTAATCAAAGCAAGAACATTTTGATAGAGGGGTTTTTGAACAAAGGCAAAATGACTGAATTGTGACAAGGGAAGTCTACAGGGACAGCTGCAAAAAAAGCATAAAGCATGAAACAAAAACTATGCAGTGAGAGATGCCAGAGCTTGATTGTTTTTCTGAGGGAACTCAGAGGAAGAGGAAGATTTTCCCAATAATACATCTGAACAATTTCCCCCCCTGATTATATATCTACTGGCCATTTGCTCTGGAGGAAGCTGCCTTCAATTCTTTTAGCAGAGGTGTGTCACTTTAATTGTAAGTAATGGTTGTTTTGCCCTTACCCAGAACTAATTTAGAATATATCAGTCTTATTATTGTTAAAAGAGAGACAGAGAAAATTAGACTAAAATGAAACACTCAGAAATTGGCTCTCCAAAGTATCATAATAGATAAACATACTGTTCTCTTATAAGACAGAAAACACAAAGCCTGTGGTTTATTTATTTATTCAATTTATTAAACACATATTTTACCTTGTACCTCAGCCAACAAGGCTCCCAAAGTGGCTTCCTTGATTAGAACAATAACATATTATTAAGACCAGTCTTTGTAAACCTGGCGCCTTCCAGATATTTTGGACTACAATTCCTGTCAGCCCCACGACATTGGGTCCATCTAGTTCAGTACTGTCTATGCCAGGGTTTCCCAAACTTGAGTCTCCCGCTGGTTTTGGACTACAATTCCCATCATCCCTGACCACTAGTCCTTCTAGCTAAGGTTGATGGGAGTTGTAGTCCAACAACAGCTGGAGACACAAATTTGGGAAACCCTGATCTACACTGACGGGCAGTTGCTTTCCAGAAACCATTCTGCACCATGTGCTGGAAATCAGTCTGGAGCCCTCTGATCGCTGTGTTGAATTGACAATCAAACCAGAACCCTTTTCTGATCCTCATTATAATCAGCCCTGAGAAAATGAAATTCAAAAGAGCTCTAAAAATCATGGTGGAAATAATTTTACAATAACATTGACCCTTACCCCACAACAGGAATCCCAGATCTTGCTGGCAGCTTTCTCGTCTCATGTATTGCCATTTAGAATATCAAACAATGCACACTCCCCCCCCCCCCCATTCAAAACACAGAGTTGGAATCAAAAGGTGAGTAAATGCTGGGTGAACCGAAATAAATGTGGAACTTGTAATTTAAGCTGCTGCTGACACCCTAAAGTAGGACTTTAATTTTGTGCTTGCACATTTCAAGGCTCAAAGACCCTTCTCCAGTTTCTGACTCTGCTTTCAACTGACCTCCTTTTATTTTTACAACCAGGCAGTGCACAGAATGAAGTTCTCTCCCTCATCTGTGCTTCACATGGTTTATAATTTGCTGCCACAGAAAGTACAGGTTTCAGATGAAGGAGAATGGACTCTATCCAATTACAGAGCCATTTACAGGTAAAAAGTTGTGGGTGGTAAACTGAAAGAGGCTTGAGCAACATTGCCTCCCACTCCCCTTCCGACCTTTCGCTCTTTATGGCAGTCCCTCAAGTGAAGAACAGGTTTGCAGTTCATTAGCCGGCCAGAATGGCATAGATTCGTTCGCAGCCCCCACCTCTTGTATAAGAGTTTTCAGGGCGAACAAAAGTATCCATAGCTTTCATTCGTAACAAAGAGCACTCAAATTAACACCATCAAAACATTACATGGAACAACAGAAAAGGCTAACTTTATGCATTCTAGGAACCACATTGCTGAAATTTATATTTAATCAAATTATCAGCCATACACACACGAGCTTTCTTTTCACACCGTGTATTTTTGTGGTGTTTATTCCAATGTCGATTTCGTTTATCCAAGCTTAGAGGTGGGCTTCAGTGACTCCCTATAATTCTTTTTACTTATTTCTAGGGAATTATCATTAGTTATGATTTAGAAATGGCAGCAGATGAATTGGGACCATGTGCTAGGTATGTAAATAGCTTACCTCCTTACTACTAAAAAGCACTTGTAACAATATGGGGAAGTAAAACCTTACATTACTACTCACCCATTTCTCCAGACACCTGGAGCTATAACAGCTATAAAGGGGTGGTAATGCGGGGGAAATTCCATGGTGTGATACCCAACATTAGTCATAAGAGTACACTCACTAAAATACATGGACCAGGTCTTTTATTTCAGTGGGTCTGTTCTGAGTGTGTCTAACCTCAGCTTTTACCAATTGTCCACATAATGTAGAGCAGGGATGGGGGGAAAACTCAAGCTCAGGGGTCCAAATTCAGCCCATGCAGACTCTCTGTGGCCCTCCGGACTCTCCAAGCCACACATCCTCTTAAACCATACTCCTTGCCAACCCTGCTTTGTGGTGCCTGCAGTGTGGCCTTGAACTCATTGCATAAAGCCTTTTGCTTGCCTGCATGGGGCATAGAGAGGGGGGTGTGTAGAAACTAGTTTACTGTACAAAGATAAAATTCATATGTATTGCTCCTCCTCCTCCTTTCCCCTTGCCTGCACCGCTGGACGGTTGCCCAGAAGACAATGTGGGCATCAGGATGAAGCACGTTTCCTAGTCCCACTGTTGAAGTACCAAACAGTAACCTTCTAAGAGTTCACTGCATGGCTTTAATTCATCTGAATCCATTCTTGCATCATTTCCCTCTTGACATAGGCAACCAGCAAATAAAATGCATTCTGTTGAATGGGGTCATCCATTCATGTCTTTCTTTCTCCTCTACATTTATTTCTTTACCACTGTTGGATTCACCTTAAGGACCGTTATGTATGCCATATAAATGCTAGCTATTCCTATCAACATTGCTTCCTTCTGTCAGTTCTTAACCTGCCAATGTAATGGCTGTGGGAAAGCAAGGACACCTCACTCTTTTCTTTGCGTTTTCTACCATGCTCTTCCACAGTTACGATTTAATGAGAGTGCATCAGAAAGGAGTGAAGAATTTTGAGAGAACTGTCCAGGAGACTTATGTAATTCAGAATTTAACCACCTAGAACAGTGAAAGAACTAGGGCATGATTCAATCCCACCCACTGCCCACTCCCTGCCCAAGCAAAGCCTTATATTTTGGTCCAAGAGAATGTCTCATCTTTGTGTACAATGGATTGGCAGTCGCTCCAGCTGTGAGAGATGCAGTTTAATGGTCTGCAGAGCTAATAAAATTTAAAATCCAGCAATCATTCTCTTTAACTGTAAATTGGAGGCGTGGATCTGCTACAGTTATCTTCTGTGTTTAATGGAGGTAGAATAAAATACTGCTGGCAAATCTGGATGGCTTGAAAGCGATGCTGGCGTTAAAGCAAAAGCTGTAGTGTGCACGGTTAGACAAATAGCACCTTCTGATGTTTGCCCATAAGGCAAAGAGGTAAGTTTTAAAAATAGTATTTGGGTTGCTGTTGATGTGCTAGACCTGCCACTAATCATATTAGTTTGTTACACATGTAGGATCACTATACTACCTTACATTCAAATCTGAAATGTAGCAGTCCTAGTCTTTCCTTAAAAGGGAACGGCCCACACTCTTATCCAATTACAACATTGTGTAGTGTGTTTTCAACACTATGGCTTACATTCACATGGCAGTTTATTCCATTTCCTTGATGTTTCCTTAACTGCTGGTTTCTGCATTATATTTGAGCTTTCATGTGATGTAAAAGCCACTAATGAAATATAGCACATGCTTAGCATTTATTTTTGTGCTTTTTTAGGCCAGAAAAAAAATCCATTTGCAGCCCCTTTAATCTGGAAAATCACAGGAGTAAAGTGGATAAATTTAGGGTGGTATAATGTCCATACAGGTTTTTCCTGCCATTTTCAGAAGCACCTATGCACAGAAAGGATACGGGAGTAGCAAAGTTGTCCAATGACATTCATTCTTGTGTTGCGCCACACCTACTGGTGTGAATCAAATTCAGCTCAACATGCCACTATATAGCATGTCCAGCAGTGTGAAAAAAACGTGAGAAAATGGAACAGAAGCACTAGCATTACAACCAGGCAAACTACAGCAATATTCCCCATTTCTGAATGCACCCTGTGTTTGGCAGCTTAGCAAACCACTACAGAAAGGGTATGTCTAAATGAAGTAGGGTTTGTAATGCCTTCTTCATCATCAATATGCAACACTTGTGGCTTTGATATGAAATGCATGATGCACCTTAGAACATGGACAGACTGCAATTGATGTAGTTCTCAGCAAAGCATTGACACAACTTGTGCTGGGATTCTTCTACTGCACTTTTCCCTCTTAAGAAGCTCAGATGTCCATGGCTGCTTCCCATTCCAGTTTCTGAAGTTCTTTCTCCTTATCCTAAGGTTATTTATTATCCCATGCCTTTCAAATTAGTATAGGCTGCACAATTTATCAAAGCTGGCGTTCTATTTATGGTGGATCAAGTTCTGCTCTTTGTTTCAACTGCATGGGGCCCAGCAGTCTCCCAGCTTCCCAGGTTAGAGAGCCACTGGCTAATTCCAAATTGAACAAATTGCTTATAGCATTTCTTCAAATGTTTTGCAGTGCTAACTCCAACCACCCGTGTTATGTTAATCACTGTCATTCAAGCGTTCGGGAATGTTTCTTTTCTTTTGCTTCTTCTTTTTTTTTGTAAGTGGCTGAAACATTCAGACAGATTTTTATAAATTACCTTCTTACTGAAAGACTTGTTTTCCTGTTTGTTTAAAACTGGCATTCATACATACAGGAAACATACACATTGCTTCCTGCCATGTTTCTGTTGGCAAGTATTAAGTTATCTTTGTCAGGACGTGCCAACAGGCTTTCTTAGCAAGCAAGCAGAAATAAAACAAGTAGTCCTCAGACTAAACAGATGCCTCGCTTGAGTGGTACTGCAGGCCCCCCGCCTCATCAAGAGCTTCCTTCCTAAACAAAACAAGGAGGATTTGCCAATCTCTGCTTCCTAACTTTGTAGTGGTCAAATAAAATCTGTGGGCATGATCCAGTCATAGTTAAAGCCCTTAGACTATGCACACGTAACATGGGAAAAGTTCCATTGGATGCAGTGCAGCTTAACTTTTGAATAAGTATGCCTTGAACTGGGCTGCACGTCTTATTGATTTCCATAAAAGAAATTGACACATGTGTTCTCACACATGTGTCCTACTCTTTCACTGAGATCAAGGGAATAAACCTTTGGCTGGATATTGCAGCTGTCAAGAGTTCCAGATTTTGAAGTTGCTTCGTGTTGGCATGATGATCTGAATTTTGTCTTTCAAGAAATGATTTTGGAGGCAGAAGAGCAGAATGATAAATATTTCGTCATTATACTTTTACAGAGTAAGGTAGTGTCTAAACTTTAAAACCACTGTAGTCCTCAACTGTAGCTTGCATTTTAAACTCACTTAGTTACTGGTATAAGAAAGGTCTGTACAGAGCAGCAGCACTGGGGGATGGGATATTTAATTATTTCCCACATTTCATTTTCCTGCTTTAGTAGTAATTTTATGCATGTTTAAACAAAGGTAAGTATGCACTGCATGAGGATTGCAGCCTGAGTCTCTCTGTCTTTCTTTCACACATTACCCACATACCAGAATTTAGCTTTCTACATGTATTGACAAGCATCTGAAAATTTGCACTTATCAATGCATACTGAATGTAATGGTAGACAATTGGCAATAGTCAGGGATGGGATATGGGTTTCTTCATTGCAGGTATCCCACCTGTCCTTCAAATAAGCTATTTCCTGTTTGTGGCACATCTTTTAGACATTATGTTACTGATACTATATATGTTGCTCTGGGAGATTTTTCAGCTGAAAGAAAGAAATTTTGAATCTGGGTTTTTCTACTCCAGGTCTACTCACTATTGATACTTTCAGGGGGAAGGGCCATAGCTCAGTAGTAGGATCCATATTTACTCCCTAGCGTCTCCAGGTAGGACTGAGAAAAACCATGTCTGAAACCCTAGAGAGCTACTGCCATCCAGTGTAGACCAGTACATTTAAATCTTTTAAAATCAAGGTCCCTTTTTATCCCATATGTGCAGTTGGAGACCCATATCTTAATATTTTGCCATGTAGGCTATTTGTGTGGTGGTTGCGCTGCTGTCCATCTTAGGTTAAGCCATGAACTGGCTGTGGTTCTTGACCAACCAGTTGAAGACCAGTGCTAGGTGGACTAAAGGTCTGACTCAGTATATGACAGCTTCCTATGTTCTTGTGTTTCACTGTAGCTCTGCGATTGGCCATACTGTCTTTTCACATGGCCAGTGCACACCCAGTTTGCTGTGTGACTATGTCCCATAGCTGTCAACTTTTCCATTTTTTTAAGGGAAATTCCCTTATTCTGAATAGGATTCCTTGCAAGAAAAGGGAAAAGTTGACAGCTATGCTATGTCCATACCTGAAAATGAAGAACATACCCTCAATAAACTTGGAAGTCAAAAGAGTTTTGCTGAATGCAAAAGCTCCAGTGTCAAGCTGACTTGCAAATATTATTATTAAATAGTTCTTTTCTCAACTGAGAAAGGAGTATTTATCCTAGTTTACTGTATCAGCCTTCTTTAAAGTAATTAATAATGAAGCAGGCTTTTAGCATCCTTCAAACAAGGTAAAACTCTTAATCACAGTAGTATCATTAATAATAATAATAATAATAATTTTATTTATACCCCGCCCTTCCCAGCCAGAGAACCGGGCTCAGGGCGGCTAACATCAATTAAAATCACAACAAAAAACATAAAAACGATCAATTTAAAATAACAGATTAAAATACAAATTTAAAATTCAATTAAAACTGCAGGTCTCAATTTCAAAATAACCCACCAATAAAAGATGAAGCATAAATATTAAACAGAAACCAACCCAAAGGCCAGGTGGAACAGCTCCGTCTTGCAGGCCCTGCGGAAAGATGCCAAATCCCGCAGGGCCCTGGTCTCCCGTGATAGGCTGTTCCACCAAGTCGGGGCCAATATTGAGAAGGCCCTGGCCCTAGTTGAGGCCAACCTAATGTCTTTGTTGCTCGGGACCTCCAAAAGATTATCACTTGAGGACCTTAAGGTCCTACATGGGACATACCAGGAGAGGCGGTCCCTTAAATACGAGGGTCCCAAACCGCATAGGGCTTTAAAGGTCAAAACCAGCACCTTAAACCTGATCCTGTACTCCACCGGGAGCCAGTGCAGCTGGTAAAGCACTGGATGAATGTGGTCCCGCGGCAAAGACCCGGTAAGGAGCCTCGCCGCGGCATTCTGCACCCGCTGGAGTTTCTGGGTCAGCTTTAGGGGCATCCCCGCGTAGAGCGAGTTACAATAGTCAAGTCTGGAGGTGACCGTCGTATGGATCACTGTGGCCAGATCAGGGCGAGAGAGGTAGGGGGCCAACTGCTTAATACGGCGGAGATGGAAAAATGCCACCTTTGCTGTGATTGCAACCTGTGCCTCCATAGAAAGAGAGGCATCAAAGGTTACACCCAAACTCTTGACGGAAGGCGCTGGCACTAGTTGGGCCCCCGCAAGAGATGGGAGTTGGCCTCCCAACCCCATGTCGTCCCGACCCAGCCAGAGGACCTCTGTCTTCGAAGGGTTTAACTTCAACCGGCTCCCACACATCCATGCAGCCACAGCCTCCAAGCACCTGGCCAATGTGTCTGGGACCGAGTCAGGGCGGCCGTCCATCAACAGAAAAAGCTGGGTGTCATCAGCATATTGATGACAGCCCAGCCCGAAACTCCGGACAATCTGGGCAAGAGGGCGCATAAAGATATTAAAAAGCATCGGGGAAAGGATTGTGCCCTGCGGAACTCCACACACCAAGGAGTGTCGCGGCGACAATTCCCTCCCTAGCACCATTACTGCTTTCAAGCATTTAATTTTGATCCTTGACAACATGTTGAAGCCATCAAGCATGGTTATGTTCCCCTTAAGGATGAAAGAATATTTGAAGAAACTGAATTAATTTGATGTGAAATATATATATCTGCAGTGTGATCCACTTTTATTTGTGCACAAAGATTACTGTGTAGTGCTATCCAGATCTTCAGGATTCTCATTTTCATTGGTTTCCTGCAGACCAAAGACTTTTCACTTAGTTGATTTCTTCTTGTTACTGGTACTTCTAATCTGAATCAGTCATGAAATAGTGTCACCTGAACTCTACCATATTTAGCAAGTGCCAAAGGCCTGCTGCAACAACTCAGCGTTTGCTAGCCTAAGGAAATTGCTTTATTATGCTGTTTGGGCAAAGTTTTGTTCCAAGTCTGCTGTCCTAATCTTTGTTTGTAGGCCACAAGCACGGAACAGCAGTAATAAAACTACTGGTAGGTGTTTAATGGTAGGGTACTGAGGAAGTAGATAAAAGAAAATTGCTCGATTCACAACAGTAGGGAGCAAGTCTTTTTGAGTGAGGAGGGGCAGGATAGTGAACTACTGAGCTTGGGCCTGCTGAACATTACACGGCCATTTATCCAGGGACAGTTTCCTCTTCATTCCACTCCCAGAACATACCGAATTCACCAAGAAGCCTGTTATCTGCATGAACGAACATACAATGGATAACATACCATCTATAGAATAAATATATAAGCTGCACATCCCCAATAATAAGTATATAAGATGCATATCCCTGGTTGGCAACTAGCTTTCTCAAATGCACACTTCAGGAAAAAAAAGTGAAGGGCACGTCTCTGGATTCTTGGGTTATAGCATAAAAAGCATGGAAGGGAATATAGTTTTCACTTGCCTTTAATCCAAGGTCTCCAAGGTTTGTACAACAACCCCATGAGGTAGATAAGTTGAGACACAGTGACTGGCCCTGGGTCATCTAACGAGCTTCATTCATGCATGGAGATTTAAATATTTATCTAAACACTCTAACAACTATCCTACACTGATTCTGTACACAATAGCTGCTTTATATTGGTGCAACAATTAGGGGACTCTTAGCACCTATTTTGTTGAGCTTTAGGTCCTGACCAAAAACAGCAAGTTCTGCTTCTGTTGAGAAGGATGCATAGAAGATTGGTAACCTAGCTGTCACTCCTCCACCCTTTTCTATCAGTATTTTTAACACAGGTATGGAAACTTTGGGTCAAAGATTTCAGCAGATCACTTCAGCGTCTGTTGTACAGTGATACTTTCTGTTTCCAAATATGTGTGACTGGAAAAAATGAAAGGAAGACACCTCCCTCCCCCCTTCAAGAAAGAACATCCTCTTAAAGATAGATGGAATCAGAGCTGTTGAAAAATTATTTATGAAAGAATGATTCAGCTGCTCTTGAAGACTCACTCATTAACTAAGGCATTCAGCTTTCTGGTTGGACTGTCACTAATCTGCTTTTACTGTAGACGGTGGTGGTGATTTATCCTGATTTCCTTCCTTGACTTTTGATGCCACTGCAGAGAGGGAGAGAAAGGAAAAGAAGAAATTATCCTTGAAAAAAGTCTCCTTTGACTTAAAGGTTTTACATGGATATCAAGCCAGGAAAGTTGCTTCTGACTGTACTGGGTACCTTCTATAAATAACTTGATAGCACCCCTTTGAACGAAGCCTCCCTCTTTCTGTTATTCAGTATATCTTCATGCACATGAGACTCTGGGTGAGGAACAAACAGACAGATGGGTAGACGTGTTGAGGGAGGCAGCAGCAGAGCTCCAGAGTAATTTCTAACAGAGATGCCAAACTGTCAAGCAGTAGATCAAGAAACAGTCTTCCTGACAGACGCAATTCAGCCCAGAGAGTTCCTTTGTGACTATATGTGTGGTGCCTGCTGCTTCGTTTTCCTCCCATCAGACCTGTCTGATATGGTCAAGTAGTTTTGAAGCTTTCGTGTCCAGTTTTCTTTTAGCTGTTGCTGTTTCATGTGACATTTATTTAGTTATTTAAAATGATTCTCAAGGAGGTCCTTTTTAAAATATTAAAATGTTCAATGATAGCTATATTCCCCCCCCCATAAGATGTGGCTATATCTTTGGGTTTTTTTCTGTATGGGATGGAATTATGATTTCACTCTGAAAAGTCTCCGTAGATCTTCATCCTGCAGTTGTTGTTGGTTCCTGTTGTTTTGAAACACCTGCATATTTCTAGGGTTTTAGGGACAAAGGAGGGAATATATTCAGTTTTGGAAGCTGCCTAATCTCTGTCTCTACAGAGCAGCTTTTTGCAGATAAGATTTTTTGAAAAATTTTCCTGAATGCCCCTTTTTCTTCCCCAGAGACCCCCATCATTTGTACCGGTGCTTGTCAGTTGTGGCAGGACTTGATAACAGCTGGCTAGAGATGTGACCACACAGTAACAGAACAGCAAAGAGTGGGCAGCCTGGATCATAAATCTTCAGGAAGTCCATTCCTCCAACAAAACTACAAATCTGTTACTGTCATTGTCAAAGGGGGAATGCATTGTCCCCTGGCCTGTTAAACATCTCATGACCGGGCACCAATGATGCCGTACGGTAAACAACCAGGAACATCTATTGAGATGTTTCTCATTTATCTCATTGTTTGTTTTATCTTAGCTCTCCGTATTGCGTTCAAAAATGTAATTCTAAAGAAGCGTGGACTTTTATCCATTTTATAATACTAGTTGAATTGTCAAAAAAGCCTATTGGCCTTTTTATTTTTTGCTCCCCAGTGATATCATACTTTACTCAAATCAAGTTCTCTCTAGTTAATGGCTGTGTCGCAGAGTGCCCAGTGCCCATGGAGCTTCCTTCCCCTCATTCTTACTTGCACCTTTTTATGTAGCTGGCAATGACGAATGCATGATTGTGTGGACAATTCCTTTTGTTTAGATTGCTAGCAGCTTATTGCATGACTAAGTTTGATACCTATCTGATCTTGTGGACTAGGAAAAACTATTTGTTTACCTAGCTAATAACAAATAAAAGCGAAAGGTTGTCTCCAAGTTGTATGTTCATCATTAAGCCTAGTGAAGGGTCAAGTGTGAAAACAATCAAAATGAGAGAACATTAATGGGAGACCAGAAGGTCACACGGTCAAATCCTAAAAGCAAGAATGGATAAAATCTGCTAGAGTTTCTAGCCTGTTCTGTGATCATTTGCATTCAGATTCACAATTCTACATTGTGAGTCTTCTTTGAAAGTTTTCATGTGTCCTGGTGAAGCAAGAGGGGTATAGTTTATTAGTCAGATATCTGCTTCCAATCTGTAGTTGCAATTAAGGCTGGGGTGTTGAGAAACACCAAGGCCGATGCCTCTCCCCCAACGCAGCGCCGCCTGGAATGAAATTCCCAACCGGGGTGGGGTGGGTGGGATCTGTGATTTTGAGCTGTTTCTAGTCAGAGTAGACAGTACTTGGCTAGATGGTCCCATGGCTTGACTTGGTATAAAGCAGCTTTAGATGTTCAAAGAAAAGTCCTGTGTTAGGCCATAGAGCTTGCTCTTTAACCTCCAGGAATCTGGTAGTATATAGGCTCTAGCTCAGTTGGTTAGAGAATGGTGCTGATAATGCCAAGGTTGCAAGTTTAATCTCCATCCAGGACAGCTGCATGTTCTTACATTGCAGAAGCTTGGACTAGATGATCCCCAGGGTCCCTTCCAACTCTACAATTCTATATTATGAAAATGCCCTCTCGCCAACCACCTGATCTCAGTTAATGGCGGCTACCTGAGAAGAACCTCATTGGAAGACTGTAACACACAGGAAGGTTAAAATGGGAGGACAAAGTCCCCTGGGGCCTGTTCTACTCCCAACATCATGTAAAGTTTTGCAGGGCCCAGTGGATAACTTTCTCCCATACCTTTCCAGGTGTTAAATGTTCCCATTGAGGTCCTTTTCAGGTCCCACTATCCAAGAGTTTCCTCAGTCGCAACTCCTGC
The DNA here is from genome assembly GCF_009819535.1 of Lacerta agilis. Taxonomy (NCBI): domain Eukaryota; kingdom Metazoa; phylum Chordata; class Lepidosauria; order Squamata; family Lacertidae; genus Lacerta; species Lacerta agilis. The sequence goes on along the minus strand of NC_046316.1, from coordinate 66,073,385 downwards.
TTGCTTCTTGACACTTTTTCAAATTGCCTGGAAGGTTCATGGAGAGGGAAGGGAATAGGAGTGCTTGCATTGTGCGTGTGTGCAAGCGATTAAATTGATCAATTTAGGATTGGCTCAGGTTCTGGATGGGGCCTGAGTCCAATCCTAAATTAATCTGGGAGAACTAATCCAATAAATTAGGTGACCAATCCTTCTTCTTGGGACTCTACCTCACTAATGATTGTTGCTTAATTTTTATGTAGCATGGTAGCTTAAACTTTATTGTATGTAGCCAGAGATGCTTTTTGCTGGTTTCAGTGTGGTATAAATGTACCAACAGACCTGATGGATGGATGAATGAATGCATGCTACTGATGTCATCAAAGAACATTTCATTACTGTGCCTTGCCAGCATAGCTTGAAAGACCTCATCAGGGGTCTTAGTCCTAAAAGAATGAAAGGTGGGCACAGAGCCATCAGACCAATGTGATGGGAAAGGAGGAGGCTCCTCACACGCCCACAGGCTATAAAGTACAATTTACTGCATGGACCGTGTTTTAATAGTCTTCCCGTGGAGCCAACATGCCTAAGGCTAGGCTTGTGTTGAGTTGCTTTGGTGAGTGTGTCCAAGGGATCTTACATTGCATTTGTGCAAAAGACAAAACAGCCAGCATCCTCCAATACTTAGGGCTCTTCTGGGAGCCATTGTATAACATTTCCCTCCTTTCTCTCTTGGCAGCTCCATCTCAAATTGCTTTGATCCAAGCTAAAGAAATAACGAGGCACAGTGTGGCACTGGCTTGGCTGGAACCTGACAGGCCGAATGGAGTCATCTTGGAATATGAAGTCAAATATTATGAAAAGGTATTAATTCATCCTGGAGAGATGACTTTTTCTTCCATTATGTTGGGTGCCAGGGCCAAATAGGTTTACCTTTGTCATTGTGTAAATGGTCATTATCAGCAACAAGTTTGTTTGCCTATAAAATCATATCCAGTTTGACATTTCATACATTTTAGCAGTTGTACTGAATAACATATTGCCCTCCCTCCCCCCCTTTGCTCTGCAGTACTGGTGTCATTTTGTATTTTCTCTCACCGTAGGAACTATCTGATTCCAGTGGGGCTATTTATAATGAGAATCAATAGAGCAGAGAAGTAGTGCAACATTAGCCTTACAACAGAGACAGATGTGTAATAATGAAGTATATAGCACAGTAATAATAATGAGCTCTGTATGAGCTGATAGCTTTTGCCCAGAATGATGGTGGCGGTTTGATAGATTTTAATAGAAAATAAAGGAAAGGAAATTACTTTCTTCACCTCCTTCAAGTTATATGGAGACATTTCTACAAATAATTTGTTCCTCCCCCAGTTCAGATCTATGGAAAGAGCTATTTCCTCTCAAGGTTCTCTGCAAAATGAACAATTACTTTCTCTTTCTCTCCCTCTCCCCCACCCACTTCACCTTATTTGCTTTTCTAATAATGCCCAAAATGAGTTGTAGATTTTTATTGGAACAAGATTATAGCATTTTTTTTCCTGACACATTTTCCAAACAGAAAAACACAGGATCCACTTTTAAGGAGAAGGGAGCAAAGGGGGAAGGGGAGAGAAGAGTGCTTGGCAGGCATTTCTCACAGTTCTGAATTGGAAGGGGTGGAAGAGAAAGAATTGTGCATGGACAATAAAGTTCTATTTGTTCATCAGAAGGATTGTGATTACACTCTTGGATGTTTCCCAAAAACGTATTCCCTTGCCTTAAAATAAAAATAAAAAAACACCAAAACAAACCAGTGATTAACTGACAGTACCAGTTAATCACTCCTCGATCACTCCTTTGACTTCCTAGCCAAAGAAGAATGATAAAATGTACAATTCTGCCAATCTCTCATATCACTGAAGATAACAAAAAAAAAAGTTTCCAGTGCTCCTTTGAAAATTCTGCCCCTGTTAGTAACATCCTTATTAGGCAACTGGTAAAGTTCCAGAGTTCACAGAGCACTGTTTATTTGCTCTTGTTTTTGTCTTTTTCCCTTGTTAGGACCAAAATGAACGCAGCTATCGCATTGTGAAAACGGCTGCCAGAAACACTGATATCAAGGGCCTGAATCCGTTAACTTCATACGTCTTCCATGTGAGAGCAAGGACAGCAGCTGGCTATGGAGACTTCAGTGGACCCTTTGAGTTCACAACCAACACTGGTAGGTAATAGTAACACATCTCTCACTGGTATAATCCTGGACATCCTTTCTCCTCCTGTCACCATTTTGAAACAGTGCTGCATTTAACTTAATTGAATACAAATGAATGGGTTTCTTGTTGGTTCAGAATCTCTTTGAAGTGCTTGGCCTTGATCAGGCGTCTAAACGTCCCAGATCACAGACTTTTCTTTCCGTGGCTTCTTCTCAGATTGGAAATGGAGGAAATTGCCCCCCAAAAGAGATGCAAAAGAATCCTGTCTACCCAGGCTTAAAAACACACACACCCTTAGATCATACTGTGTTATGATTTACAACCTGTTAGAGGTCGTATTTGTCCTTTTTATAGTTATTGTTAGATGCACACATTTTAAATGTGTTATTTATTCTGTGTATTTGGTTTTAAATGATTAGCAAGGTGTTTGGTATTTTATATATTTTGTAACTTTTTCATAGAAAGTATGGACTAAATACAATCATCATCATCATCATGCAAATACTGTGACAGGGATCAAGCAGGTCCTGCTAAGTTGCAAAATCCTCACAACATCCTTAGACTCTAATAGATCAAAGTTTTCCTTTCCCAGTCTCTTTCATTAATACCTAGAAAATGCAGGACATCCTGTCTCCCTTCTGTAAGTCTCCCCACTTCTGCAAGCAGCTGCGAGTCAAGTAATGTCCTGGCTCACCAACGTAGATGCCTCACTCAGACCCCTTGATCAATTATTACCAAAGGCTTTATTCCAAAATTCAGGTTACAGGTACACATGTCAGGTGTTCAAAACAGTGCTGTGAGATACAGTGTCTCGACCGTTGACTCTCCCTTTGAAGAGTGGAGCAGGCACAGTCATTCGTGTGGATGTCTTGCCAAGGAACAGAGCTGGGCACTCCTGCAAGTAGACCGAGTCTGTTTGCACTGGCGTAGCTGATGGTGCATCCTTGAAGATGGAGTCAGGGTTGGCGCAAGTGGCTCACTTTCCAACCTAGGCTCATACGCCTTCCCTAGGATGGGAAGTGCTTTGCTAGCTGAAGGCAGGGTGGAGACTGGACTGTATGGCTCCCATATTCAACAGGTGGGACATCGGATGCCACTGGGGCAGGGCTTTCTCCCAACAAACCACTCACCCCCACCACCACATCCAGATCAACACACTCGTGAGCACAACTTGCCCCTGCCCCCTCTTCTCATTCCACCTCCCTCTCTGACCAGCCCTGCCAAAAAGTCTCCACAGGGCTCATGGCAAGGGATGTGCAGTGTGGTGAGATCATGTCACTAGACGTTAACAGGAGAGAAGGTCGCAGGAGAAACCTTTTCTGTGGCAATCATGCATTCCCTCTAGCTGCAGAGCATATCCATTTTCATTCTGCACTTGTGAACAGTACAGCAAGTGTTCATTCATCTATATTTGGAAGTGTTCAAGAACCAGGACTTTGAAACGCATGTACATGGGATCCAGAGAGTGATTGCAGAAAATGACATTGTGGATGAAATAAAGCAGTTACCAAAATCCGCCCACAGCAAACATGGTATTTGCTAGCATTTGCACATCCTGTGTGTTTGATGCAAGCTGTTTTCTACATTTTAATGAGGAAGTCTTAATAAGGAATGATAGAACGATACATTGTGTATTACTCTGCAGCAAGATTCCCCCATTGATTCATGGGAGGGAATTTAATGGCTTAGCTTCCTTTAATGCTAACATGAGTTCTGTGCATAAATTTTGAGGACATCTCAAGTGGCAAACAATAAATTCCTTAAAATAATTATTGGTTCTCTCAGGATAAGCATGTTATACATGGATATGTACTAGGGAGGAATATTGTGTGCTCCCCTTATACTTTTATGAACAACCACAAGTGGCAACCCTACCTTTAGGCTCCTCAGTTTGAGCCTGGCACAGCAGAGAAAGGGTGGCTTAACTATCTGCAAGGGCTGACCATGCTGCCCTCCAGCCAGTCCTTCCTCTTTGCCAATCACCCACCCCCATGCCATTTCACTTGGGGCAGGGAATATTGGAGGCAGGCATCAGTGGAAACTTTTCTCCTCAGGCTTCCTCTAGCAGAAAAGTCCAGAAAGAGGCTTTTTCTTTGCCCTCCCTGCATACCCACCCTTTCTATCTGTGCTTGATTCCATCCATTCTTGTTTAATTCTGGTCATTCTTGTATTTTGACCTTGCTATGGGATTGGGCTGTCTGCTGATGGAATACATTTTATCTCGCTCCCATATTATTTTGGGCTTTTGTCATGGCGAGCCTCTGTTTTGTGTCTGCTTAGAACCAGTGGTTAGCACTTCAGTTGAAGCCTCAAAAATATAGTCTTGGTCAGGAACCATAGTAAGTAGGTTGATTTCCTACAAACCCTCTTCATTATAGCTTAAGTGATTCAATATCGTGTACAGCCAGTCTCTACAAAAGGGCAGTCCAATACGTGGCTGCCCCCCCCCAACAAAAATCCTGTCTACACCCATGATCCCAGCTCTCATGCTGCCTTCCCAAAGTCAGGCAATTCAGGTATTGGGCTTTGTGGAGGAGACATGAGGGCTCCTGACAGGATCCTAGAGTCCTCCCAGCTCCTTTCCAAAGCCTTGTTAGCACTTTCCCAACTTGGGGGAGAAGGTGGGAGGGCTCTAGGATCCTACCAGAGCCTCGGGCCCACTTCCCAAAGACCTGAGCCTCACTTCTCTGGCTTTGGGAAGACAGCATAAGGGCTGAGTGAGGGTCAAATTTTGGCTTAGCTCTTGCCCTCCCCCCACGCAAAAAGGCAGTGTGTGGCCCGTGGGTTCCGTGTTGAAGTACTCTGGCAGTCTACTTGGTATGAAAAGTTGGACCGCCCTGCTCTACAAGGATTATTTTCTTCAGGATTAATCTAAATTGTCCATAGCCACAAGACATTCCATCCTGCCTGAGCTATTCAGCAGTTGTGCTGATCAGTGCATAGCTCAGTGGGAGAGCACATGTTCTCCTTCCAAAAGTCTGCATGTTCGATTACTAGCTCTCCATTTAAAATGATCCCAGTGAACAGGGATGAGAAAGACCTCAGCCTAGGACTGGCTATCAGGGAAGGCAATATTGTGCTAGATAGACCAGTAACCCCAGTTGATATGGTGGCTTTGTACATTCACTTATTTCCTGCTCTAGATGACCCTCTTGGCAATCAGGCTGCCAGTAACAACTGCCAATCACATACTTTCCCATCAAATACAAAAGTCCTCATTTGATAAAACTGTGGCTTGCACTACACCTAACTGATGGTCTCATTCTTCAGTCCCTTGGTCTCCCCACTTTGGAAGTAAAATGTATAGCTATTTGTACATTCTGTCTGCATTCAACAGACGTAAAAAGCATGATGGCTTCTTGAGATAACAGGCGGCAAAGGATATTTAATTTCCATTGCACAGAGAAACGTTAATCAGTTCAGGTTGTGCCTATTGGTGTTAACATCCCTCAGGCAGCGCACATGAAAACGGGCCGTGCTGTAGCCCGCTTTAAGACAGTTGAAAACATCTTGTTCTGTTTGAGTCTGCCTCTTGCTCATAGTCAAGGAATGAGCATCTGGTCCATTTTAAATCAAATAAAATGGGAAGCAGCTCAGTGGGCGCTAAATCAGCCATTATACTCTCAGGGTAGACATGAAGGGGAGAAAGAGGGGAGTCCTTATTCTCAATGAGTTTCCCCCCAAAACCATTATTGAGCATAATGCCTTTTGCTAATTAAGACCCTCCTGGAAAATTATGGCAAATGAATAGCTAATGAAAAGGCCCAAGAGTGGCTTTGAGTGGTGCATTGAACTGCGTCTGTCTGCCCATCAGCTGCAGAACCAAGCACTCTTCCCTGTGTTGTTCCTGCCTGTAACATAACTACAGAATGTTAACAGGTATCTTTTTCTCTTTCTAGTTCCGTCTCCCATCATTGGCGAAGGTACCAACCCCACAGTCCTTCTGGTCTCCGTGGCTGGCAGTGTTGTCCTTGTGGTCATTCTCATTGCTGCCTTTGTCATCAGCAGGAGGTAAGAACTTAAGCTCCCCTTCTTTCCCCCCTTCTCTTTCATGAGGCAGCTTTTTTGTCTCTCCCCCAAACAAAGCTAAATTCTTTGATTAGCATCATAAACAGTGCATTTGCATCACAAGCCCTCTCCTGTGTTGCTTTGATCTTCTCAACATCTCTACCACAGCAGCATGCAGTGTAATGGTAATAGTTCTAGAGTTATTTGCCCTTCAAATGCAAAACCAATCCTAGGGATAGGGTGGTGGTGGTGGGAGGTTTTAAGATGCAAGCCAACAACATGAGATCTAAAGAGAGACTGTAATTTGATGTAGGGTTTTAATGAATGCATCATTCTGGGCTGACAGCATTTTATAGGAGAAGTGCCAGGGCAATGGGGGTGGGGGTGGAGAAACGGAACAACCCCCTGCATCTGAGCTTATACAGAGAGAGAAAAGATGCCGCCTTGGTTTTCTGATGGCTTCTGCATTTGGCCACATCAGTAGTTGTTGCCTCTGCGGAACAAAAAAGAAGGTGCACTTAAACACTAAATTCCACAGTTTTGTATGCCAGGCAGGTTAGACAGCGCTTTTTTCCATCACCAGGCTCCCAAAGACAGGAAAGCAATTATTTCAGCTTCTAGAAGTGTAAATACATTTATGGGTTTGGCTTTTTAAGAAAAACACTCTGATCAGTAGTATTTTCCTGGGCTAGCCTGAGGTGGGGATAGGAAGGCAGAGTAAAGAAAAGGAAGTTATTAAGACCACATAGACCCTGGAATAAAAGGTTAAGTAAATAGAATATTGCTTTTCCCACCCTCAAATGCTTAAAATTAGCATGGGATTTTTTGGGTGGGAGGGAGAAGGTGATTAAGATGATGGGGAAGTAGTTCTCTTTCTTTTGCCAATTAAGAAAAGCATCAAAAATGAATGGGAGAGGATCTACTCACAAATGCCCTGCAAGATAGGCTAGTTACAGAGTTCAGGTTCAGAATCAGTGTGCCTCTGAATATCAGTTGCTTGGACTTAAACCATGGGAAAGGGGTATCATCTTTATGGCCTCTTTCTGGACTTCCCAGACGCACCTGGCCGACCATTACTGAAAATACGACAGTGGACTAGATGAATATTTAGTCTGATCCAGCAGGGCTGTTTTTATGTTCTTGTACTCTATAACTAAGATCAGGTTCCTTATGATTCACTTTCTTACTGCAAATTGTTTTCTCCTTTAAAAAAAAGAAAAGCACACTGTTAAATCTGTGGGGTTATAATATCTGATAAGTAGTCGTTCGCCGTAATGGATTTCAGTGGGTGGTTCGCCTGGTTCACCAGCCTCCATGCTGACAGGAGAAAAAGTACATATGAAAATGTATTGCAGAGAGATAGGTTTATTAAAAGCCATTGCTACAGAAAATAGCATCACTGAGCCTGATGACTTGAAACCCCCTCTGCTTTTATTGATCACTTTATTATTTAAGGCAGGATTGATAGTGAGGTGCATTGGATTTCTAATTAGGAGTTGCCACCTTGGAGAATTCTGCCTGCCGAGTCTCGCTGAGATTATTCCTTTACCAGCTTCCCCATTTTTATTTTTTTTATAAAATGCCACTTCCCAAGGCTGATAAACAGTGCCTGGTGATTGGTCCTCAATGGATCACTTTTTAGAAAATGAAACGTCAACCCCTTGCCCTCCTATTGATTCTCTTTAGTAGTGGCCATAAAGCTGTCAAAGGAAAGGCTGTTGGGAGCCAGGTAGCTGACAGACTTGCTGGAGGAGCTGATGTGTTTGCCGCCAGCGCTTATTTCACCCTCAAGCCGCCTCCTTAGTTATCTCTTCCTTGGAAGGGTTCCAATTGGATGGAAACAAATAAAGAGGTGTTCATACTATTAAGAACGGGAGCTTGGGCCAGCCCCTTCTGGGGGAAGTATAAACAGAAGCAAATGGGGAGTGGGCTCAAGGGTGTAGCTCTGACATGCAAAACATCAAGGGCTGTACAGATCTTGTGCAGTAAATGAAACGCTCAAAGAAAGTCCCATAGTTCCCCTTGCTGGATGCTCAGTGATTTCTACATGCTTCACAGTCTGTTTAAAGTTGTTCTGACCAGCATCATTGAGTAATACAAGCTAAGCAAAACTGTCTGTGCGGGACATCCAAGTTTCTTTTCTGGATACCAAAATTTACTTACTAGGTTTGTTTGTAAACTTAAAGCCCGGTTTTTAAGCTAGAGGTGTTGCCACGACCTAGGAAGAAAATAAGGCACTGCCACATGGGGTATGTTCAGGTGAACTGTGAGTGGTGTGCATGCAAGCTCCGTCCCCAGTACCCCTGGAGATTTGTGCAAAGATTGGAAGATGGGTCCTACATAGCCGGGGACGTTGGTGCAAGCCTTGCATGAGCACTGCTGTTCACGAAGTAACACTTCATATGTTCAGGCAGATGCCTCGCCATGCCTTTAGCATGAAGCAAATGTGAACTGAGAAAGAGTATTAATGTAATACTCTTCAGTGCTAGCTCAAATCAGCAAAGGATGGATAGCAGCTTGAATGTTTCACAGCAGCTTTCATCAAGCATAGCTATTTCAAACAGCAATTTTGTGCGTTTTCAGAGGTTAGGAGTTGGAGAGCATGGTTTTGGCTTCCTCATACAGTTGTTTGATGGGGTCTGAGCTTCCTCCCCTAGCCCCACCCCTGAGGTTTTTTTTTTTCTGGTTCTGCTACGTGGCTGTGGATGATTTCTCCCACTCTCCCCAAATGGCTTTCTCCATAGTGCTCCTAAATTTCCTGACATTTCCGCCCTCACACCAAACTGCTTCTGGCTTCCAATTAATATTTTTAAGTTAAAGGATTTCAGTGAAAGGATTCCAGAGCAACACATTGAGAGCCCTGGAAATTAGTGCCGCAGGGTGTTTTGTAAAAGAAGAATTGGAAGGCAGAATGGGTCTTGTTAGATTTTGGATCTTAGAATTCTTTATTATATCACAAGCTAGGTAAATCCAGATATCTCAAATGAAAGAGCTAGAGCTCCACCAAGGCCCCTGTAGTGATGATGCCACCTTGTCATATCCTTCTGTTTGGGAACACACTATTCAGGAATCTTTGAGCTGCCTTTGTGTTCTCCACATTGGCCTGTCAAAGGCTGGAGTTGCCAACTCTGGTGCGTTGGCTTGACTGGGAGAGAAGCATGCCGGGCTCCTGCTGTTTTGCTACAATACCTGCTAATACCCCTTGGCTCCCACTTTTGTCATTTGAGGTGCATGCCTGTCAGACTGAGGACCCGCCTCTTTTTTATCTGGAAGTCCCACCTGTAGGCTTTGCCTGTCTCTCTGACCCCTGCAGTTTTTCCACAGCGCCTGCTTTCCCTTCCTGATCCCCGCCTCCCATTTAATCACTGTCACCCAAATCCCTGTAATTACGGGGCTGAGCTCTGCGACAAAGGTTTCTTTCTGTCATTCAGGTGAGCTGTCTGTGAATGTCAGTTTGTGTCCAGCATTCCTCAGGGCCTCCAGAGAACTTCCCATGCCCTCCCAGTGACTCAGTAATGAGCAGATGGGTGGGAGGCAGGAGGAAAGTATCTTTTCAAGACAAAAGGCCCCAGCAGTTTCCCGCCCTGAGCAAAAGCTCAACAGGTGACAAAGGTAGAGCTGAAGTGAATAGGAGGTTGGGAAGCCTTTATTTAGAAGCTAATAAGCTGTAATTAAAGACTGAAAAGTATTCATTGCGCTTCCTTCTAGCTTCCCTCTTTGTGGGGGGGGAGGGAGTTTTTCCGTAGTGGGGCTCTTTTAGACCAAGGAAAGATAACTAGGATTTTTAAAGTTACTGGGGGCTTCCTCCACACCCCATCCATAACATAATTATTCCTTGGGGGTTCGGTGTAAACTCTGTGTGTTGTGTGCCAGTTACAATATAATAATCTATTCAGCTCATTCTGAATAGATTATTATATTGCAACTGGCACACAAAATCAATGGGGATACTTTAGAGTGAGCAGCTTGTGGCCTTCTTCACGTTTGCTTCTTGCAGAAATGTCTATATCACCCTTCAGGACACCCTTCAGGATGTGTTTGTCCTGGGATGTCTTTGTTGGTATAATGTGTACCATGAATTGCTTGTGTAACAGTTGGGCTTATATGCACTCGTTCGCTCCTGTAGGAGCATTACGTTGCAGTCCTGCAGGCACTTACCTGAAAGTAAGCTCCATTGAGCTCAATGAGATTTGGTTTTGGGTAGATAAATCTAGGATTGCACTGCATGGGGGCTGCTCTTACAACCAATAAGCAATGATAGGAGTTAAATTCTTCTTTCTTTTAGAGGCAGTGGATCAAATTGTGTATTGATTTCTACCATATCCTCTGCCCAGTATACTGCCCTCTAATTTTTATACTTAGAAAAGACAACAATTATATGCAGTCACATATAAAATTGCTTAAATGCCTTCAGTAGAAGGATGAGTAGTGATCAAATGTGGTCAGGCTTGTTTCTTTTTTGTTGGCAAATATACACAACAGTGCCCAAAATGCTTCCTGTGACACCCATGAAAGTTCTGATGTCGGCAATATTAAAGAAAAGCCATAGGTTCCCATAGGGGGGGGAAAGCAGCAGTAGACTCACTTGGGGAAAACATTGAAATATAATTGCTAAATAGTACTTGTGCTTTTGGAATTTTCCTGTTCTGACCCTGAGATCCTGAGAACCTAGAGAGATGCAGGGACCAGCTGAACTTGGTAAATGTTCTTTTACCATGTGAAAATCTTTCCTTTACGAAAACCCTTCTTTTATTAGATTCGCTTAGATCTTTGTTTATCAAAGGGCTTTTTTTATTTAAAAAAAAAAAACCCAGCAACTAAGGTTGCAAATATTGCGAGCTTTTCATGTGTTGTTACATGTGTAGTCTTAATATTAAACTGTAGGATTATATGTTATTAATGTTCACATGTGTTGAATCAAAATAGTTTTATCAGGTATATGTTGCTGTTCACATTGAAATATGATCTAGAATCTACTTGATTACACATATGCTGCACTTTTCTATATTTCATTTCCTTGTGACCTGTGTGTATATCCCACTGTGTGTATATGTACCTGCAACTCAGGATAATATTTCTGGAATGGACTACGAAATCTTGTGACATAATAAATAGTTTTAGTCTTTAAGGTGCCAGAAGACTTCTTACTATTTTTACATACAAATCTCGTAATTAACACACACTTTTCAATTGTTTGCTCACATCGAAATTATTTAACCTTTTCAAAACTGGCCACAGATGATGATGATGTAGTAGAAGGTTTACGTTTTGAAGCAAGATGCACATACAAAATCCCTTTTCCTAAGATGCAAGGATCTTTTCTTTGATGGCAACAATTAATGCAATATAAGCAATCTGACAACTCTTGTAATTCAGGTAGGGCTGCGTTAAGTCATCAACTACGGTAGCACAGAGAACTTGTTTTGGCAGGCACAGTGATTCAGGTCTTGGCAGGCCCAGAAGACACTTGAGTTCACCACTAAGTAAGATATTTATTTTGATTTCCTCTTTTTTCATTCCAACAGACGGAGCAAGTATAGTAAGGCCAAGCAAGAAGCAGATGAGGAGAAACATTTGAATCAAGGTAAAAAACATTGATGCTTGGTTTTTCCGATCTGGTTCAAAAAGCATGTCCTGTGTGTGTTCTGAAGCTTAGAAAATAAGAAATGACATTTCCTTAGATGTGACTTTGCAGCTTGCCTTCTCCAAAGCTGAGAATTTGTGTCCCGGTTCACAAGCTGCATTGGTTATGTGGCTTCGTAGTTGGTAGACTTTTCCAAAGGGTAGACTCACATCTCACACAAGCAGCCCCTTGTAAAAGCAGCGCTTAATTGTATGTGATCAACGTAGTGCCTAAACATACCTAACGAGCAGAAAAGAACCTCTTTACTTGAGGGATATTCAGTGGGTTGGGAGACATGATGTCATACTTTCACATTCCTTTCTTTTTTTATAGCGTTGCAGGATTTATTTGGAGACTGGATAATATGGAGTGGGCTTGATCTCAATGGGACTTATTCCTGAGTAGATGTGTTTAGGATTGTGCTGTCAAGTGATGTTACAGTTTGGGGTTCAGTGTGGGGAACTGAAACAGATTGAAAAGTTCTGGTTCGCATATAGATCTGGGGCATGAACGGCTATGTATCTCTACCAATATGCTGCTCGTTTGAAACCCAGTTGCTTGCTGTTTTACCATTGCTCTGTTGCTGTTCACACAATTTACAATCCAATCCAAAACCCACTTACTGGTACCTAAGAGTACATTGTTAATGTGTAAAAGCTTCCTCCATTGTACAAAATAAACAGCACCTTGCCATTTTATCCTAAATTTATTTATTTTTGTGATAGGCTGGCCTTTAATATAGTTCAGGTACCAGCTCAATTCATTCACAGGTCAAATCCTGATTATCTATTTGAATGTATAAAGAAGACACATCTCTGCATATTAAAGCACATGACTGAATTTTTTGGGGTGTGTATTTCTTTCATCACCCAGCCTTTTGACTGCCTACTGCAGATATATACTAATGATCCTTCATTCGTACATGGATTACATAAGTAGACAAGGCATCTTTGTGTTGCAGGTGTTAGAACGTATGTTGATCCCTTTACATACGAGGATCCCAACCAAGCTGTGCGAGAATTTGCCAAAGAAATTGATGCTTCCTGCATAAAGATTGAAAAAGTCATTGGTGTCGGTAAGCTCAAGTCATGATCATGTTGGACACTAATAGATTCATAATGTTGGAAGGTTTCCTGTGGTTTCAGTTTCCTGGAAATTATTTTATTTTATTTATTCTTTATTTAGCAGTTTTCTACCCCACCTTTCTACATTTTCAGTCTTCATGATAGCTTACAAAGATGTTTGAATAAAGTTTTTTACCTTCTCAGCAAGTGTTTTCCATTCTTCAGTGAATGAATTTAGTTGAATAAAACAACTGTTTTGCTGTTGTTCATCATACTCTTATTGTATCCCCCCCTCACAAAAAGAGTAAAATAAGTAAGCCAAGTAAAAAGAAAATCCCAAAGGAGATCAGAAAGTGTATTACACATACAAATAATCAAAACTGAAGGTTAGCAAACATTCACGGAATCTTATAGAATCTCTGTGGCATCAGTTAAAACATCATGGAGTTAAAATCACACGGTGACTTAGTTGCCATCAGGTCCTTCATGGTTGGCCTTTGGGTCTCCCTTCTCTGCAGGTGAATTTGGTGAAGTTTGCAGTGGCCGTTTGAAGGTGCCGGGAAAGAGGGAGATCTGTGTTGCTATCAAGACACTGAAAGCTGGATACACAGACAAACAAAGAAGGGACTTCTTGAGTGAGGCCAGTATCATGGGACAATTTGACCACCCCAACATCATCCACTTGGAAGGGGTGGTTACGAAATGTAAGTAGGCCACAACCTGTTGCAATGTGTGATCATGTCTTTGACCAGGACAGTTTGGAAGTCAATGTGAAATTAAATCAGCGCAGAGCTTTTGCTATTCCTGCTTTGAAATGACAGATGGAACAGATCCACCGATAGCTAATAGGAGGAAATCAGTGTAGCACTTGTCATTAATCTTGTTGTCAGCTATAAATGGTTTTATGGTTGCAGCCGATACCCTATCTTTGAGCAAGTTGTGCATAGTTTTACAAGGAAATGTAATACCACACGGTTTTAAGGGGTAAGGAGGAATGTGATGGAAGGATGCTTTGGTTTGAAGTGAGTTTTTTTCCACCTCTTTTTATTGGTATGCCAGGTGGGTACTTCTGAAAGTCATCTCTCTCTTTTTAGGATTGCAGTGACTTTCAGTCGGATGAAGGGAAAGCAGATGGTAATCAATGCACCTAAAATATTTCATAGGAGACCAAGCGCAATAAACCTGCGAGCTTTTATGCTTTAAGTCTTTAGGCACAGATGTAGGGAGCAGGCCTTTCAAAAGAAAATAACCCTGTCCTTAGCAAGAGGCATGTTTGTGTGCTCTTTCTGATTTTCGTCTTTGGTGCAGTTGCTTCTATTTCAAGCAACACCTGGTCAAGAATACATCCCCCCCCTTCTCTCCCTTTTAAAGATGATTAGCAGTCACTGTACCAATGAAAGCCAGTCTAAGCCAGAAAAGAGCAAAACCCCACAGTTGTGATTTTCAAGCCAGAACTGAAATGCACCTGTGAAGCTTGTAGACCCAAGTAAAAGTATGCTGGAGAGGCCCTCGCTGTTTGATGTGGCTCTGATCCAGATAGATCACTGAATATAGCTTCAAAACATGGCCAGTATTATTTTCTTTTTTAAAAAAGAAAAAAAGTATCTGTTCATATTTCAGGTCCTATTTTTGTTAGGACTGCAGTCGCCGGTTGTAGGACAGGACTTTTGTCCTTTTATTGTTGTTTTTAATTGTCTTTGCTTGAGCAAAATGTTTGGGAACTCACACACACACACACACACACACACACACACAACTTGTAGCGTATCCCAGCTATAATCTGGGCTTTGTGAAAATGTAGCTCTGTGCTATTGGTACTGTGAGCAAGCAGCGTGCCTTTCAGGAGCCGGAGACAGGAGTAGGTTAGCAGTAAAATACACTGGGTTAGCGAAGTTAACTCTTTATTCAAAGAAACCAAAACAATGCAGGCCTAGTGATCCCAGCAACTCTTCCCAGTAGGTCTTGCCCCAGTGAGGCAGTCGCAAGAACTGAAGGTCACTGCCTTCCCACTGCTCTCTAAGGCTCCTCCCCTGGTTCCTTCCTTAGCAGCCTATGGCTTCGTCTTCTTGTCTCTCAGTTGTCCACCACCTTCATTTCCCTGCATGTTCTCGCAGCAGCAGGAGGAGACTCCCTGGGTTCTTCTGCAGTCTGCCTCATCTCTGCTTCTTGCCCCCTCTCCTCTCTAGCCTCTGCTTCTGGGCTGTCTTTTGCCACCGTCTCTTTCTGCTCACTAAACCCTGCTACCTCTTCAGCTTCCAACACCACCCCCCCAGTCTGCTCCCTCTTTTCCCTCTGACCGCTCGTTGTCATCCCACCACCAATCCCCTGGATCTGAACCTTCTTCCCTCAGAGCCCAGCTTGTGCCTCCCATCACTCCTCTGCCTCCAGCCAATCCATGACAGCACCTCCCTTGATTCTGCCAGTATTGAGAAGCTGGTATGTTCAAAAATTACTGCAGAAGAACAAACACCTTAGCTCTGTCAGCTTGTGTTGCCTCAGGAATCACAAATTAAACATACCAGTCTCAAAGTGCCAGTGAACTGCCTGCAGCATGGAACTAATAGCAATGGGTTTTCATTGTTTCTTAAGTTTTTTTTTTCCTTTCTAAGGAAATCCTTTAGAAAGGAAAAATGTGTGGGATGTGTGAACCTCCCTTTCCTCATTGAGAAAGTAATGCATTATCTGGAAGGCACGGAGTTCATTCCAGCACAGTGGGTTGGATTCAAAGAATTGTGAACAGTGTTCTGCCCATGAAATGTTTTCCCAGTCCCTACTTGCTGCCGTCCTAAAGTCATGTGGTTTGGGGACACGTCAGTGGAGGGAGCTGTTGACAAAAATTTCATCAAATTTTCTTGGAAACCATGGAACCATAGAATTTTAGAGTTGGAAGAGACCCTAAGGATCATCTAATTCAATCCCCAGCAATGCAGGAATATGCAGCTGTCCCATACGGGGTTCAAACCTGCAACTTGGTGTTAGCAGCAACACTACGCTCTATCCTGCTGAGCTATTCACATGCACAAATAAAGGCAGCATAGCCCATTTAGCTACTTCAACCAGTATAGCGTGGGTCAACGGGCCAAGGAGTTGTGACTCTGCTTTTAAAAATTGGATCTTCAACTTCATTGAGGAACCTAAGCCCTTTAAATGAGATGCTTTAATTTGTACAAATTTCAGAAATTGATTAAATGGTTAAAGCCTGATAATTAATTGGTTAAAACCATGGTAATGAATTGATTGTTGTTGTTGTTGTTCAGTCGTGTCCGACTCTTCGTGACCCCATGGACCACAGCGTGCCAGGCACGCCTATCCTTCACTGCCTCTCACAGTTTGGCCAAACTCATGTTAGTCCCTTCGAGAACACTGTCCAACCATCTCATCCTCTGTCGTCCCCTTCTCCTTGTGCCCTCCATCTTTCCCAACATCAGGGTCTTTTCCAGGGAGTCTTCCCTTCTCATGAGGTGGCCAAAGTACTGGAGCCTCAACTTCAGGATCTGCCCTTCCAGTGAGCACTCAGGGCTGATTTCTTTAAGAATGGATAGGTTTGATCTTCTTGCAGTCCATGGGACTCTCAAGAGTCTCCTCCAGCACCATAATTCAAAAGCATCAATTCTTCGGCGATCAGCCTTCTTTATGAATTGATAGCATTGGTTTATTTGAACTATATTCTACAAGTTGTGAGCAGGGCTTGTTTCTGTAATTGCTGAAAACACACATACTTGGAGTTTGTTTGTTTTGTGTGTGTTAACTAGCTCTCTTATTTGGATATTAAGTAGAACACTATACTACATCAAATCAAAATGTGCTTAAAAGCATACATGTTACAGGTATATTTCCTTTAAAAAGAGGTTTCTGTTTAGGCCACTGTGTGTTTGCTATAGACAGTGATTTTCATACCACCTTGGTAAAACAGAGAATCAACAAGGGAATCTTTGTATTGAAATCCCACTGCGGCTTTTTAACCCCCCTCCCCCCAAGCTGGTGCAGCTGTAACAGTTATAAATGAGTGCATACTATTTGCATAATGTACTTGTCGCTGCACTAAAATGATTTTAAATTCCCAGCAGAAGGTGGGAGACCAAACCAAGTGTCTTCTGTTGCCTGGCTCCCTGTAGTTCATGCTTTTGCTACAAACCATCGTAGGCACCTCCAAGCCATCACCATTTGGTAAACAGAGTTTCTTAAGTAGACATTTATCTCAATTTTCCCCTGTATGTTTACGGAGCGTTGGTGAAAAATGGGTGCATTTAAAGTTTCTGAAATTGCAACACAAGATCGATTGTTGGGGCAGGGGTGTGTGTGTGTGTGTGTGTGTGAGAGAGAGAGAGAGAGAGAGAGAGAGAGACAGAGAGAGAGATGAGGAAAGAGACTAGTATGAATGCACTGTTAGTGGCAAGTCAAGTGCTATTAATAATCAACTTCATGATGACAAGCTACCCCAATTAAACGCCATGGAGAAAAGTCTATGGCTACATTTGTTCATATTGTATGGTTACTTTTGCAGTCACAATACGATGGTACCGAAATCAAACAGGTCCGCCACTGAATCCAATACATCATACTTTAAATAAGAAAGTTGTTTAGTGCTTTCCAAAGTGTGTAATCAAATTCCATCAAACATTGGATCCCTCCAATTACTCAGTTCCACACAGGGTCTAGCATATGCTGGCTGCAAAATCACAGTCCAAGAGGGATAAGACAGTGCTTTGACTCCATCTAGACCTCTTTGTCACCCCTTCAACACTGCATTGCTTAGGTGCAATAACTAATGGAGTTGTGCATTAATATATTCAAATGAAGTGTCTCTTATTTCTTTAAATTGACAAAGTACCTTATGATTGCAGAAGGTTAATTAAAACCTATTTAGATGTATTTGTTCTGTCAAGTGACTCTAAGTCACAGTTGCAAAGTGTAAATGACATGGGGAAATATGCAGATTGGATCTAAGTGGGTTCCTTGCTCACTGATGAATATTGGGAGGGGTGAATGTTCATATATCAAGAGGGTGGTTTTCCTCAGCCTTTGCCTTTAAGTATTTGTATTCCCGGCCAGAATTTCTAAGCTCATATTGATACAGCTGCCCTGGATTTTTGTGCATGTGCACGGGGGGGAAACAACTTTGGCTCATGCAAATAAGATACTTAGGGCTGCAGATGCCTGATTTCCATTTCTCTTTAACGTAAAGACTGGCTTGCATACGTAAACGTGGAATAAGATGAGGGACATGAATGTTTTGGCACTAGCTGAAGTAGCAAGGGAATCATTAACATACAGGTTCTGTGGAGAAGCTGGCCTCAGGCCAGCTGTCCCTAAATAAAAATGGAAAAGTGAAAGAGGTACAGGCTATTAATATGCCTTAGCATACTGTTTTCTAATCAGAAAAAGTTATTTCTGAAATAGGAGCTCCTAGTAGAATTGCAAGTGGAGGTAACCTGCTGAGTGAAAAATGTGCTAATGTAGATACAATTATAGGAGCTATTCCGTGTGAAAATATTTCACAGACCCGCAATTTTCCTAAGCAAACGTTTGAGCAGATTGATTTTTTTGTTGTTGTTCTGTTAAAATATGTTTTCTTTTACTCCAGATCTTTCCACACACAAACACATTCTGTTTACCTAAATAAGAGTATACGTGAAAGCCTCACCTCCTGATCTAGTCATTGCATGTTATAAAACAAAATTTAGACTGGGAGAGGTTTAGAAAAATGAGTTCCTGTGCCTGGCTAACAAGCCCCATCTTAGTCTTTGAGAATTGTGTATCTTAGGCAATCATTAGGAATGCTCACACATTAGAACGTGAAAGAAGCAGTTCCCTTTGATGACAGTTAGTTACGTGAAATGGGTTGGTTTATAAGCAATGTAACACTAAACTATGGAATGGGCCTCAGCTAGGCCTTGGGCTAACAGCTCCTTCTTCCCCCTTCTCTTTCCAGAAGAAGTACTTTGCTGGCATATATTTTTTATTTCAAGGAATCCTGGCTGGCTGATTCAAACCCTAGCCAGTTTTTAAATAAGTCAGATTCAACCATGAATCATAAAGCTGGCTTATTAAACCAGCCCAAGTTTGCTTTAAACTATCATCTCTATTTTGTTTGTAACAAGAAGCCAGGATTTTTGGACACTGAAAGTGAATGCTAATGAAGTCCTTATCCTCACTGTGCAGGTAAATGAGGGAGAGTGTATAAGTCCAAGGTTTCACTTGAGCTCATTCTAGCTCGTGCATGTAGCACTAAACCATGGTTTAGGGTTATGTGCAAACCAACCCATTATGTCTGCAAGGTGTTTTAAGGACAAAGTGATGCCATGCCAACAACTGCTGTTATTAAACATACTAATAGATTATATTTAATCATCATGGATTTAGGCAGCAGGGTATCTGGGAAAGAGGCATAACTACTGCTCCAACAGTGGAAAGAAAGGTCTACAGGCAGGATGACACGATACGATACGATAATCTTTACTGTCATTGTCCCATACAGAACAACGAAATTGAAAAATCTACATCAAACATGCAAAAACCGACAAGCCTATTATCCTGAAAATGCCTGTCGACTCATTCCCCATCCTGCCTATGCATAATTAACCTCCTAAACGTTAATACCCTACCTGGTTAGCCCCCTAAAAAACTCTGATGCCCAACAACTAAATACAATACTCCCTTAGAGACTTCCTTACGCTGCGTTTAAAACCAAAATCGCTTTTGGATAGAAACTGTTTCTCAGGCGGCTAGTCCTGGTCTTTATAACCCTGTACCTGAACCACCAGTAACTTATTGGCATGCCCAAGGAAAGTTCACCATAGATGTGCCACCATCTATACCCTGCCGGTGGTGGGGACAAAGTGGGGCATTCTGGGGCAGCGATGGGTCTAGCAAATTCAAAGCCCCCCTTTCCCCTGACATAGCCCCCCAGATTTCCCAATACTATGCCAGCCCTTCAGCTGGTGTAGTTTTCTCTCCCATTGAAGTCATTGAGAAGCAATATGATAAAACTCTGCTCCTACCACCCACCCTCACCTCAGCAAGCTGGCAGGATATAACGGTTACTCCATCACAGAATCTCTTCCTCATCCCATGATCGGCTCACTCTAGGATAACATCATTGTGTGCAACCCAGTGTTAATTTACAGTTCTCCGTTTTTGTTAAAGTGTACGTTGTCTGCAACATAGTTCATTGACTAATTTGACCCTGCCTCCATCAGTACGGAGGAAATGGGTAAAGCATGTTTTTACATGGCAAAATAAATGCTACGGATTAAGTAAATAGAAGGGAAATTACTGTTTATGCCACACCTGAATCTGTGCTTACAGCTGACAGTCCACATCCTTCAAACCATAACTTTGATTTCTCTCAGCCAAATGCCTACGGACATACAAATTCCCTAGCAAACGATGCAATTATCTTTACATTACTCCAAGTGCAAATAGGCCTATTTGGGTCTATTACTGCATCACCATTTCTTCTTTAGAGAGCAATTATGGATTCTTAAATTCTCCGGAGACCGTGGTGTGTACCGTAGTTAAAGACCTTGTCAATGAGTCAGCTAAAGTGTTAATTTTCTGGCTGGAACTCTTGAACACGTCAGCCTTGCATTATTTCTTTTCCGGCTCACTCGAGCTGAGGAAGAAGCTTGGAACTTTTGGAGTTACGTTATTATGATTTTTTATATATATAAAAAAACCGTCTTCCTCCCCTAATTGTCTGCATCTATGAATTGTGTTTTTTCCCTCCCAAATTTCTAGGCAAACCAGTCATGATCATAACTGAGTACATGGAGAATGGTTCTTTGGATGCCTTCCTCAGGGTAGGTGCCTGTAATAGAATAAACCCAAAGAGTTTTATTATGATATCCTTATCATTAAAGAGGAGACAGAATTATGCTCGTAAGATGCTTACCAACGTGCTTTTCTGCAGGGAGGGGTAGGAGGGCAGGCAGCATAGAGGTGAAGTATAAAGTAGTAAGCTCTAAATAATCCATGTTTAATCAGAAGCATGTTTGATTAAAATGCTCATTAAAAAGTCTCACGGTGCGGTGGGCTAATTAAAACTGGAACATTCCACACATCCCAGGAAGCTAGTACAATAGCCACCGGACTGTGCTTTGCTGGTGAATTATAGGGCTAGTTGGCAAGGAATGCAGTAATGTGGTGGTATATTTCTTTAAAAGATGTGACCGTGGTTCTTAAACTGTGTGGCAGGCCCCCTTTGACAAATGGGATACTGAGAGGGGCGTGAAGCAAAATCTCTGGGGAGACACGGTCTCCTCAGGTAGGTTCCTCCCTTACAAGCTGCAGGATAGCTTGAATTCTCACTTTTGGCGAACCCTCACAAATCCACATTTTGCGGAGGTTGCTGGACCCTTAATCACCTCACTCCTAAGAACATGAGAAGAAGCTGCTGGATCAGGCCAGTGGCCCATAGTCCAGCATCCTGTTCTTACAATGACCAACCAGGTGCCTGTGGGAAGCCAGCAAGAAGAATCCTAGCACTCTCCCCTCCTGTGGTTCCCAGCAACTGGTATTCAGAAGCATTGCTGCCTCCAACTGTGGCGGCCGAGCACAGCCATCAATAGACCTTTCTTCTATGAATTTGTTTGATCTTTTTTTTTTTTAAAGCCATCCGAATTGTTGGCCATCACTGCCTGCTGTTGTGATTTGGCAGAATAATGATTAGAAAGAGCTGTTACTTTGTTTCTGTGGTTTTGGTCGGCATTTACTCCCTTAATGCCAGTTTGATCATACTATCCCAAGCCACCAAACTTTGCAACCGTGATACAACCAACTCAGAACACGTGGAGATTGTTGGCTCTGGGTTCAGCAGGTATCCGGAGGGTGGAAGAAAAGTGTAAGGCTTAAAATGTTTAAGGAACCCTGAGATAAAGACAAAGTAGGCTATATTATTCAGCAGTTTTCACTGCAAATGTTACAAAGTTTCTTATTTATTTATTTATTTATTACAGAAGAATGATGGCAGATTTACCGTAATCCAGCTGGTAGGAATGCTTAGAGGCATTGGCTCGGGGATGAAGTATTTGTCTGACATGAGCTACGTACATCGGGATCTGGCCGCTCGAAACATACTAGTGAATAGCAACTTGGTCTGTAAAGTTTCTGACTTTGGCATGTCTCGTGTTCTGGAAGATGACCCCGAAGCAGCCTACACTACCAGGGTAAGGCACGAAATATTTCAAGCCATTCTTAGCTATATCACTCAATTTCACATCATTATTTAATGTACATGCAAAAGACTTTTGTAATCACAACAGCCCTGAAGTTGTATAACCTACATATACTTGAGACAGCTGATGTGTGACTCCTCCATTCATGTCCCTTTAACCTTAGGTAAAAAATAGTCCTGTGCTTCTGACATTCCAATGAGCCAGTGTGGTGTGGTGGTTAAGAGCAGTAGTCTCATAATCTGGTGAACTGGGTTTGCGTCTCCGCTCCTCCACGTGCAGCCGCTGGGTGACCTTGGGCTAGTCACACTTCTCTGAAGTCTCTCAGCCTCACCTCACAGAGTGTTTGTTGTGGGGGAGGAAGGGAAAGGAGATTGTTAGCTGCTTTGAGACTCCTTAGGATAGTGATAAAGCGGGATATCAAATCCAAACTCCTCTTCATGGACAAGTCAGACCATGAGGGTTCCTTGCACGTTTCTTGCATCCATGACTTATGGGACATTGATACTGATGCTGTTATACAGATCTGGCCTTTTTTGAATATGGATAATAGAATCATAGAGTTGTAAGGGACCCCAAGGATCATCTAGTCCAACCAGCTGTCCAATCCGAGGATCGAACCTGCATTCTTGGCATTATCAGCACCATGCTGTAAACAGCTGAGCTATCAAAGCTGATAAGGTGACCTAATCCCCATGTGCTCATAAAGCTTCATCACTATCCATACAACCACCTCCAGGGTTTACATGAGTAAACTCCCCTCTGGAGAGGAAGTTAAAAGTTCTTGATTGGTTTGCAGGAACCAGCCACACTGGAGGAAGCCTGCATGCAAGGTGTGCCTGACATACAGAAACATACAGGCTCCGGTTACATTAGTGCCAGAATTTTAGCCATTGTGTTCTTTCTGCTTTTGCAAAGATTTGAGTATGCCAATACAGTGGAGGACATGCCTTGCATGCCAAAGCTCTCAGGTTGTATCCCTGGAATCTCCAGTTACATCTGGTAAAGAGGGCTCTGTTAGAGACCCTTGAGGGACACTGCTGGTTACTGTAGGAAGTACCAATTTACATGCATCACTATTGATCCTGGTGAGTGTATGTAGGTATTTACATATAGACAGACAGATATAGAGATGTGTGTGTGAACTGGTGTGTGTGTGTGTGTGTGTGTGTGTGCGCGCGCGCGCGCACGTATATGTGCATGCATACCTAACATTGCTAATAAAACATACCTTGTGGCATTCTTTGTCATTACTAAGGACAAACACATTGACATTTATTACAAAAACAAGGGGAGCTTATGAAAGTCACATGGGTTTGTGTGCCAGTGACATCAGTGGCATGATCCCGCATGTGGATGTATTTATGTCTGATGCCTAAAGATGTAGAACATTAAGATTTTATATGCATTGTTTTACTGACATTGCTAGATGGGTTTTAGTCATCAGCATGTAAAGTCTAATGAGGCAAATACTGCAGCTTGTAAAGCAATATCCTGATGATCACAAACATCCTTGAAGTTTATACACATCAGGATAAAAGGAGGTACAAGGTTTATAATGTAGATTTGTAATTTTTGTTAGATGTTTTGCCTTTAAATGCCTGCAATTCTCCATCTGTTCTCCCAAGTGCAGAGATTGTTAGGAAACCCAGTTTGTGCTGTTTAATTCTCACATTTCCCCTGTAATGAACATGCAGTTCATTAAATTTGGGGGGGTGGGTGGGTGTGCAATTTGCCTTGTGAGTGTTTAATGCTGTCCAGCCCTGCAATTTCCCACTAACAAGGGCAGTGGGGTTTTGAGCCAAGACAGATTTCGAGAGAGCTGTGTTCAAACAGAAGGGCAGGAGGCAAAGCATTGAAAAGCCTCCCTTTCAATTTGGCGAGTGCAAATATAGTAAAGTGTTTTCCCTTCCAACAGAACTACAACAAATATCTATAATTTGCATCACAGTACATTGTCTTGTTTTGGTATCACTATTCAGGACAATTTGGATGAGTTCCACGGTTGAGTAACCAGAAGGAATCTCAAATTATAATTGTTCTTTTTAAAAAAGCAACAACAACCACCCGTTAATACTATTGAAAGCCGAGTCAATCATAAGGGTTCTGTTTGTTAAATGGACTTTTATTCATTGCTATATTAAATGAAAGAAGCTGTAACTTGGCCACCATTCAGAGGCACTGAAAACCATGAGTGCAAGAAATCTACATGTGTTCTCATGATTTCCTGCAGCAGCTACCATCACCAATGTGTTAGGCTGTTTTTCAGCCAACCCCAATTTGATGGTTCTCAGCCAAAGCCTGCTTGTTGTGTTGCCTCTGGGACTGGTAGGAATGCTCCCACGAGATCTCATGCGGCAATCCAACTTCCCTCAAGATCTCACGAGAGCATCCCCACCGTACCCACATATAGTTAAATTTGTGCAAATTAAATGTGTGTAAGATGTGGGGATACTGTGTAAAACAATAGCACTGTATCTAAGACAGATTCCACTGCTTACACCTTTTCAATCTTTGGGAACTCCTATTTACACTTTACATCTCCTTGTTCTTTAGAGTTTAGACAGTTACTGATTTATAAGAAGAATTTACTTAGGACCTTTTGATAAGGGTGTTTGTTTGTTTGTTTGAAAGAAGAAAAGATTAAAGTTCATTTGATTAGCCCTATTCACATATCTCTTGACATTCTCAAATAATTCTAAAAGGTTGCCGAGCCTTGACAGTTCCTCCTCCTCAAGTGTTGTCCAGTAAGACTAGGTCTTCTAATATATAAATTTGGAGTTCCATGTTGTTTAAGGGACAAGTCCTTTATGGCATCATGAAATCACCCCAAGGGTCACAAACTAGTTATCAAAGATGTTTGGGGGGTTTTTTGTGATAGTGGCACGTGGGGAATGAATGCAAATTTTGCAAGCTTTCATGGGAGCACCATATTGAAGCCATAGAAGGCATATATGGGAGAACGGGTGCAGGGTGGAAAGAGAGAGAGAAAAGCAGAAATATGAGATCATTAGCTATGATAGAAATCATGAAGGCATACTGGGGGGTGGGAAATGATCTGCAGCAATAAACACAATCTTTGGGTTTTTTTAATGACTTTCTGCAAATGGAACTGCAGAAAACCTAAAACTCAATTAAGAACACCTTGTTCATTAGCATAAACAAAAGGAGAAATCTTTTTTCTTTCTTTCAAGAGAAGCAAAATCAAATAATGAAGATGGTATTACTTTTAAGCCATTACTAAATTACTAATGATTTGATTAGACATGCTTCACAACAGCAGCTCCCAAATGTTTTACTTATGAGCAAATAGTGTATGTGCTCAAAAAGCACTTCAAGATATATGACTTTGGACAATTTGTTCACCAGTTATGGACAGATTCCAGAGTTCTCTGATAAGTGTGGGCTGCAGCTAAAGACATATATGTTGAAGAACTGGACAAACAAGCCTAGCAGTAGCAACAGACACCCAAGATCACATTAGCAAAGCTCTTGCATTCATAGCAAGTATCTAAATATTAAGTATGCAGTTATAATCCTGTGACCGATACTTTGTGAACTCCTAGCTGCATTAATCTAGCCTTAAGAAGTGGAATACTTACGTGCTGGTAATAATATTCCAGTTTCCTGGTTCCCATACCTGTGACCAAAAAGCCAATGGATGACATTCCCTTCTTTGTTAGAAACAGCATTGGACCAGTTTTGTGTGCGTGGTTTGTACAATTAAAAAATAAATAAATCTGTGCCAGGATAACCTAAATTTTGAAATAAAAAAGCAGATTTCCACAACCTGTATAAATTATGCAGATTAATGCATAATCTTGCTCTCCCCCCCCCCCCAATAATATAGTCTGCTCTGCTTGTCATGGGAAGAGGCAAAGACCTGCGAAGCCCAAACAACTTAAAATTTTATTCAGCATTTTCTACACCACATGTTTTCAAGACCACTGGTTCAACCATAAAGACTGGAAACTTGATTTTTAAAAATTTATTTTAAAGATACTGATATTTGGAGGAGCTATGTCCATATGTGAATATTTTCTCTGTAGGCTGAATTGACATGTAATTTTTGTGATATTTCTTTTCAATCTTCTCATGAACACCACCCTATTGCTTTGATAAATGATGATGTATAACGTTGGCATAAACCTAAAGTGCCTGCTTTTATAGAAATGCCTTTGTTGATTTATTTGCAGGGTGGGAAGATTCCCATCAGGTGGACTGCACCAGAAGCAATTGCCTATCGTAAATTTACATCAGCTAGTGATGTCTGGAGTTACGGAATTGTAATGTGGGAAGTGATGTCCTATGGAGAGAGGCCTTATTGGGATATGTCCAATCAAGATGTAAGTGTTCTTCACCTTCATCTAAATACTGCCATTGTTAGACCTGGCTATCTGATATCAGTAACTGCATTCCTGCACACGTGTACTCTTAAATACGTTTCATTAGGCATGGGATTGCTGCCGAAAATGTCATCTGGGGGCTGTTCATTTGATGTTTCCTCAGGCAGTTGGGGACTGAGTCTGAATGGCTCAAAACGTGGCTAGGGTTGCTTATCCAATGGAATAAACACGCTGCTAAAGACAGCAATAAAACAGCAGAATTATTACAGGCAGCTGATGGTTTTCTCAAGAACTGATGGCTTGAGCTCCCTAGCCTGGGTATTTCTTCCTCATAGTCCACTGCTTCTGGGAGCAACATTTGTAAGGTCTTAGTAAAAAAAAAAAATCAAGGAAATAAGAGGTGGATTCCTCTTATTGCAGTGCTGCAAAAATGCTACCAGACCCAATAGGACTCTGGATAAATTCAGGTGACCTTTTAGCACACCGTAGCTTCCCATAATATGCATGTAATCAGCTGATGCACTAGCAGTCTCTATCTTCCTGCAAAGCAGTAAGTATTCTTTTGCCATCAGCTGAATTAAAATGTATGGTAAAGTAAGTTGTCTTTCCACCCTCTGTGTCAGAATTGTTGCTCCAAAGACAGGACTGTGAACTTCTGAATTAATATGAGACAAAGTCCTATGTGATTGGCCCATCTTTCATGGTTGCATAATTTGCACACTGCCCCCAGTCATTATGACAATGCATCATTTAGGAGCAGCTCCCACCCAGCTTGGAGACTGCCTCTGAGGGACACCATTGTGAAGGTGGATGGAATCTACTATTTGCATGCATCACTTCTTTTTTGAAGTCAAACCTCTCCATAGTCTCTTGGGGTGGTGGGGGAATAAAATATTAGAAATATATTTGCCATATCTAACAATCCTGGAGCTGTCTACAGAGGGGGAGGGAGCTGCTCCTTTCTTGAGGTCCCGGCCATTGAAGATTTGACCTTCTAGTGTCAATACTAGTGGGAAGGGTTAGCTGCTACAAAGATGTCATTTCACAGTGTAACTTTCACCACTAGAAATTAATATGTTTGTGGAGAGGGAAACTGTTGTGGAGAGAGAATGGAATGGGGTATCCTGGGAAACGGCATGCAGACTGGGTGAAACACTGAAGCAGAGTATTCTACACAGCCACATTTGGTCGTAAGTCGTGTGTGTGTGTGTGTGTGTGTGTGTGTGTACATTTGTCTGTAGTTTTGCTTCATGCCACGTGAAAGCATTGGAATGAGTTTCAACTCTTGCAAATGGAACCTCAGAAAGGGAAAGCATTTATCCATTTGCAAAGCATTTCAGGTATTCTATCGTGGAAAGCAAATTGTTAATATTGATTCTGTACCACAATTTCCCACTTGAGGATCCGTTAAGAATACATCAGTAAAACTGGTTTTCCAATTAAGGGTAAATATTTCAAACCCTAGTGTAGGTTTACATTCATATTTTTCAACCAATAATTGCACAAAGAATTTCATTGGGAACATGTGATATTATTATTATTGTGCAAAAGGTTTAAGCAATAACAACAATAGAAGATATGTCCTTGGGGGACATTAAAAAGCAGCTTTAGTAAATGACCCCTTGTAAATTATGCAACTCTCTTTAACTGTACCATCTGGCCTCCTTCAGTTCATTCCAAGAGGGAGTTAATAAAATTCCTGCTATTGTAGAATAGTCCTGAAGAAAAAGATGAAGAGGAATCTAATATATAGCAGAACATTTTAGAAAAGGACGACAGTCCGGTGAAAATGAGATATAACCTTTACCAGGAGGATTTATAAGCAGATTAACATTTCTTCCGTCCTCGATCTAGAGATATGAAACACTGAACACTTTAGTTCGAGGCAGGAAGCTGCATAATACTCACCCACCTTCTTTTGTATAACTGAAAAGTTTCCAACATTGTTTACATGTGGATGGCATTGAAGCTGAAAAGAGATTTCCTTTTAATTTCCTTCAGATGTGGAATATATTTCAGGAGGGCCCACAGCTCGGCGGCCGAGTACATGGTTTGCATGTGTAAGATCCCAGACTCAATTGCTCGCCTCTCCAGTTAAAGCTGAGATAGGGAGGCCACAGCCCTCCAGAAGTTACTGCATTCCCATCAGCCCCAAACAGAATGGTCACTGTGAAGGGAGTTGGCGTCCAATAGCACCAAGAGGGCTCTAAGTCCCCCATCCCTGAGTTAAAGGATCGCAAGTAGAAGATCTGGAATAGAGCTGACACTTTTCAGAGCAGGCAAGCTTTAGCTCAGAATAAACAAAAAGGCACTAAGCAGTTAGCATGAAAACAAAGCTTCAGATGTTCTCCGGAAACATCATGAGCTTTTAGTAACAAAATGGAATTCGGAGCAATGTTGAATTAGGTTTGCTGGTGCTTTTTATGTCCTCTTGCCCATGAGAGAGCAAGAAGAATGCCCACATTAATTGGGCCAGTGATGTAGCTATGACGCCTTCTGCTAGTGGAGGCAAATGAGAAGCTATGCAGCTCACGTCACACAGATTGTCACATAGATAAAGAAATACTGCACAGTGGCTGTAAGCAGGAGGAATATACATCTTTCTCCATGCAATTAGAATGCAAATAAGGCTTGGAAAGTTATTAATTTTGTGGTTCTGAATAGGGTAGGGTTGGTAGCCTTGGAGACGACACTCTTCTCTGTTTGCCTTAATGCCTAGTGGCAATGGAAGTAGGAGTCCACGTTGCTTGCCTTTGTGCCTTACCCCGACACTTGTGAAACCAGTTGTATGGTTGTGTGAATCAATGTGTGTGGCCAATTAATCTTGCTTCTCTCTGTAAAGACTACCAACAAGAGTGCCCATTAGTGCCAACTGTGACGGGGTGAAGGGTTGCGAACTGGGTAGACCGGGCTGTGAGGAACTGGATCTTGATTATGCATGAGCTTATTCTACATAGGTTTGCCAAATAGGCAGTATGTGATAATGAGCCATATGTATGGAAGGGTTTATGGTGTCCTTTATACAGACAGGTTTTGGATCCTGTTGGATACTGTTTATAATTACACACTTTCAAGTGACACAGTAGGCCAGTTTGCAGCTGGCCTTTGTGGGTGCAGAACAGCCCAAGGCAATTTCCCCTCTCACATTGCACGGGAGACAGACAGATTTAGGGAAGGGAAAACAGGACCAGGTGTTCCTGGCAGTGGAATGGAGCTGAGCTATGACAAGGGGAAACAGTAATACCGTCCGGTCGGTATCTGGGACATATGGGCATTGTTGACAACTTCAGGAAATCTCATTTTGGTTCTACTTCCAAAATGATCGGCTCTCAGTAAAGCAACAAAAGTCTTAATGTGTGATGTGCTCATCTACCTGTCTGTATATTTAGTCATCCAGTCTGCGATACTAAACCCACTTTCCTGGGAACAAGCTCCATTAAACTCAGTGTAACTTACAACGTAATCCTAATCATGTCTTCTTGGAAGAAAGTCCTACTGAATACAGTAGGGCCTACTCCCAGGTAAACGGGGTTGGGATTATACCCTTTCTTCTGAGTAGACATGTTAGAGGATTGCTCCATTGAATTCATTTCCTTCCCTAGTTTCTAATTTGGAAGGTATTTGCTATGACAGGAGTTTTAGAAACAAAATCTAAAGCAAATAACATAACAATCATTTTTCTTCAATCTCAAGTTTAAAATGTAATACATTTAAAATGCCTCCTCTCTCCATTATTTTAATAATGCAAACTCTTAATTACAGTTTTCTGAAAAAGCAAACAATAAGTATTGGGAAGCCCAAAAATAACTGAAGCTTTTATACAAACATGTACTTACTGTTATTAAATGTGCACTTCCTTAAAATGCCAAACACCTTCAAGGTTACCCCCTTTTATAAGTATTAAATATATTGTTCTATTTAGCCCTCCTAAAATGCTGCCTTTCATTTGTTTGTTTGTTAGGTTATCAAAGCCATCGAGGAAGGGTATCGGCTGCCGCCCCCGATGGACTGCCCCATTGCTCTCCATCAGTTGATGTTGGACTGCTGGCAGAAGGAACGCAGTGACAGGCCTAAATTTGGACAGATTGTCAACATGCTAGACAAACTCATCCGCAACCCCAACAGCTTAAAGAGGACAGGCTCCGAAAACTCCAGGTCAGCTGCACTTTCTTAATGGTGATGGATGAGGGAATATATTGGTGGCGACAGGCAGCTGTAACTCACCTCAACTTCTTTGCTGAAACCGAAGTCTACTTCATAACGTTGGCCAGATTCTTTACACTTCCCACCCCCACCCCCGCTTCTGGTTTTTCTTTTTAAAGATTGCAGTCGAAAGACTGTTCCCCATTTGGGTTACGCTAGCATTCCATTGGTCCACTGTATGCAGGAAAGATCCTTACGGGATTTTGAAAGCGCAGTCTTTTTTTCTTTTCTTGTCTTTTTTCCTTCTTTATATTGCTGAGCTATGAGCTACGAGCCTGAACATTGTTATAATGTAAGGTTTAGGTAACTCTGAAAGTTCCTGCAAGATTGGCTTCTTTTCTAATTGGAAAGGGAGTAGGATACAAAATATGGAACTTTTATAAAGTTTTATTTATCCTCCTCAAGTCATCGACCACAACAGAAATGTAAGGCTTTTTTTAAAAAAAAGTGCAAGGCCTGTGTGTTGTTCTAATTTGAATAAATTAAGCAAAGCATTTTGTTTTTAATTAAGAAACAATTTGAAAACAGGGGGCAGAGGTTAATAATCCCCATCCCCAAATAAACTATACAAGTAAGAAACAGCAGTGGTGACTCTGTCATTACCTGCTCAGCAGTGAAGGCCAAACATAAAAGCTGGTCTTATTTGGGAGTAAGTCCTGTTAAATTCAGTATAATTTATTTCTGGGTAAATGTGCATGGGATATCACATTGCGTGAGACTAAAGTCATTTGGGGTTGTTGCCTATGTATGTAAGAAAGAAGTAGCTAATATGGGGTTGGATCCTAAGAACCGCTTGTGGAATGAAGTTGGTGGAAGGAACTCCTCCTGCTCTCTGTAGCTCCCAAAAATCTTCTCAGAAGATGCCTCTGCCCAATCACAGCCCCACCTCATTCAGGAGAGGCCACTAGTTCCCAGGCTCCTGTACATGGAAGGGAGGGCTATTACTGACTACAAGTCACAACGGCTATGTAGTACCTTCATTGTCTGAGGCAGCATAAATATCAGTTGCTGGTATTCACAAGAGGGCCAAGTGCTTTTGTGTTTGGGTCCTGCTTGCAGGCTTCTCGTAGGCATCTGCCTGGCCTCCTTGAGAACAGGATGCTGGAAAAGATGGATGTTTTGTCTCATCCAGCTGGACTCTTGCCTTCCTAAGATAGGGAAATTAGAGTATTTTGTGGGTCAACATTTATAGATCCCTCACAATTTCTTTTGCCAGTATTTGTGGCGAGGCTACTTACAGGTGAGGCAGGCTGCATTCGGTTGAGATGAACAGGAATAGAAGCATGGATCGTCATGCTTGCGGGCTCTTTATTTCTTAGCAGTTATTTGTCTGCTTAAAGAAAGGGGAAATTTCCCTCAAGTGCATAATCAATCATGTGTCTCCAGGAACAAGTTGTCATAGCTGGCCAGAGGCGAGATATGAAACAAAAAGAAAATATTCTAAAAATGACAGGGATCTTTCGCTGAGGGGAAACAACTATTGCATTTCTCTCAAATGAGACTTCTCTTACAAGTTCAGGTGTCATCAGAGGCCAGACCGTACTAGATTCAGCTGCTGACAGTCCGGTATCAAGGAAAAAAAGTGGTTTTTCATGTTTAAATGAGTATGCCCCTCGGTGACCATTGCTTACCATTTACATTACCAAAGACAGGTTATTAGCCCTCTGAGGCCACTATCCTCCTGTTTTCTCCAGATTGCTCTAATTGCATCTGGAGCCTGGGAAGTGTATCCCTCTGTCTGTGTTAAATTATTTAAGAGAGAGTGTGTCACATAATACCAACTGTTTAATCTCCTTCAGTTGTATTTGATCTTGGTCTGCTGATAAGCATAGATCTCTGACAACCATTAGCTACTACTGCAGTGTAGAATCTGATATTCATAGCTGATTTCCGCAAAGTGTCGAAAGTACCTTTTTACACGAAGACGCAGTGCAAAGCAAAAGATGTCTGTTTGCACTTTCACGTAGATCTGTACAGCAAAAGCTACCAAATGAGTGCTCTTTTGTGACTGCCCATTGCTCACCTCTTTGATGCATGCTAAATATATCATCTGCAGAAAGGGGTGTGGTGGCTGTTAAGAATGAGAAATAGCATTGAAACAAGATGAGAGCAATCCTGGACAATAACTTATACAATGCCTTGAATACACCCAGTCTTTGATCTTATTGAAATAAATTAAAACAGCTTAAAAAAAAAAATCCCCACCGTCATCATCTTGAGATTTGAGTACGGTGCTATGGTCTATTCAAAACCAGTGCTGTGTGCAGAGGGTGTGAAAAAAACAGCCTATATTAATAGATGTGTTGATGATGTTAAGATCCTACAGATAATCTGAACTGGAACACGAACACACATTCCACAAAACAAAGATCAAAGACACCATTATTCTGTGCCAAACACACGTCAATCAGAAACTGATTGATTAAAGTGAATTAACTCCTTGCCACCCCAGCTTTCAGTGTGCCAGGTTGAAGCCTTCCTTAAGTTCTCAGCTTCCAAACTATATGAGAGCACATAGTTCCACTAGTGACGTTTCAGTTCTATTGAATTAAGATCTTATTTTCCATGGTAGACAAGAAGTACATGGGGAGAGGCTGATTCTGTCACAGTAGATTGTTTCCCATTTAAGACCTCATTTACTTTTCAAAGTGTTATGGATGAAACAGGCCTCTGTATCCTGCGTTGCATTCTTGGGGGATCAAACTGGTGCAGTCAGTTCTGCTGGTATAATAAATTCTAGGGAAAGGTTGGGTAGGCATCTTCTGGAAATGCTTAATTAAATGGTATCCTGCATTGATGAACAAGTTTACACCAGACTGCCTGTGCAGGCAGTTTCATTTCGGGTCTCTGCGCACCACAGATTAATGTGGCAACAGGCACTTCTGACCTAATTCCATTTTTTAATTATTCATCCTAAGCCGAAGGCTTTTGCACATAGACAGAATTTCTCTGCAAATCATGGGTTCTGACTGTCCCCAGTGGATAACATAGCACTTAGCATGTGTCTGGAGCCTTTTACAGATAGATCAGCTAGTTTTCTGGCAGCAATCATGGTAGCACATTGTTCATCTATGGTAAGAAATGTCACTTCTGGACATTTGCAGCTGTGTGCATGAAACCCCAGATCAGTTCTTAAGATCTCCACATGAATGCACCCTTGAATGCAATGTATCACGGGGAGAAAAATTAGGAGAGCGTTAATTGGCCTTGAGGACATCCCTAATAGTCTGAACCCATTATGGTGTCTCTGCATACAAGCTGGGCCACAGGGTGTATGATGACATTGTAATGGCATTGCAGATACATTACAGTATCACAAATGTTTAAAAAAACGAGATGTGTGAGACTTTACAGATTGTTCCCCAAAGGGACTGAAACCGTTACCCTCATCAGACAGAACCGTAGTAACCGTCTTTGTCAACAGCTTGGTACCAGTTTACTTGAAGGATTGTCCTTCTCCATGTATGCCCGCTCAACCACTTTGCTGTGTGGAACATGATATCCATTTGGCACTTGAAATCAGTCAGTCTTTTAGCTTGGCAGCACCTACACTTGGGAACTCATTGCCTCTTGACATCAGGCAGGTTCCTTTGCTGTACTCTTTTCAGCACCTGCTAAAAACAGTTTAGCTCCCAGAGCCTATCCAAATGTGTAGAAGTTGACACATTTTAATCTGTTTTCATGCTAACTGTTGGTTTTAATGATATTTAGGTTCTTTTTTTAAAAAAATGCCTGTGTTTAACTTTTATTTTCCATTACAATTCAAATGTGTGGAGTTGTGTTCTTGCTTTTTTGAAAACCACTTAGAGGTTCTATCTACAATCAAATGGTACATAAATTTTGTTAAAGAAATAAAATAAACAGTGGCTCACCTTTCTACCATCTAGCAGAAAAGCAGTGCATTCTGGAAAAACCTTTTCTTTTTTAAAAGGGACCTCACTTAGGATTCGATATATAGAAACAAATGTGTTTGCAATGCTCCCCACAATATTTTCACCTACATTTTCATATCTGTCTCTGTGTATACATATTGCAGGAAGCACCTAAATTACACAATGTGACTGTGTAAATATAGTCCTTAAGTGTTTTGGAACTTTTTGCCATATGTATTTGTGTGGGAAACTTATTGCATATTTGTTTATTCACAGTATTTATATTCTGCTGTTCAGGTAGAGCTCACAAAGTAGTTTGCAGAAGATTATTATAACTATAATCACTGAGGGGGGAAAGTTACAATAGACAACTTGTTTATTTAGAAAAAGCTGTTATTGCTTCTTCTCACTCCCCTCAGGGCAATATGGTTCTGCAGAAGCCCCTGTGGTGGTAGTTGAGGGCGCTTGTTTCTTACAAATCTCTAGGATTCTATGCCTCTCTTATCTGTACTGAGCACTGATTATGCAATATAAAGTCTGGCTGGGTTTTTGTTCCTGTTGCTGTGACATCTTTTTAATCGTGTTCTTCTGCTGTTGTTCCTAGACCTAATACAGCTCTGTTGGATCCAAGTTCTCCTGAATTCTCAGCTGTAGTTTCCGTCGGCGATTGGCTCCAAGCTATTAAGATGGAGCGATACAAGGATAACTTCACAGCTGCCAGCTACACTACCCTAGAGGCTGTGGTGCATATGAACCAGGAGTAAGTACTCAGCGGTATAACAAAAAAACTGGTAAATCTGGATATTTAATCGGCTTCTTTTGCTTTGCACTGCATATCATTGCATCCATTACAATCTTAGAATGCCTTCAGTCGACAATGTGTGCCATTCCAAAATGCCCTTCAGCTGCTTTAATCAAGCATTAGTATACATTCACCTTGCTTTGCCTTCTTTTCTCCTTTTTTTGTGTATGTGCCTGTCTCAATATATTTTAATGGATTTTACTTAATATATATTTCACTGGATCCACTTCTGACAAAAAGTTTTCACCCTTCGGCTTCTTTCTTTTTTGATTCATGCAGCGACCTGGCAAGAATTGGAATTACCCCCATTGCACACCAGAATAAGATTCTGAGCAGTGTGCAGGCAATGAGGACCCAAATGCAACAGATTCACGGAAGAATGGTTCCTGTTTGAGCCAGTACTGAATGAACTCAAAACTCTTGAAATTAGTTTACCTCATCCATGCACTTTAATTGAAGAACTGCACTTTTTTTACTTCTCCTCGCCATTTGAAATAATAATAATAATAATAATAATAATAATAATTAAAAAAAAAAAAGATTTGCAGCGTCGATTGCTATATAAAGTTTGCCGGGAGTGTTGCGGGGAAGGGGACCTACAGAAATGACAGCCCGTCATTTGTGAACAGGCCTGGAACAAATTGTTTCTTGGAATATACTTCTGTGTTGATCGACATTATGTAATATACATGTATCTATATAACACCACATACAAGTTCTGATGCTGTGTTTGCTGCCAGATACTCTGCTTAAACGAAGGAAGGTACTGTTGTTCCCTCAACAGCCGCTGGGATTACAATCATTGTGTTTGGTCTGTGGGGTAAACCACAGTTATTCACCTTTTATTGGAATGAGGAATCTTCTGTACCAAGACATGTTGGCATATTCTGAGCATCAACGGTACGTTGCAGATACCTTGAGGGAAAATATCCTTTTGGCTGATCAGTGCCTCTCAATCGAAGATTCGGCCACTTCCAAGCTGAGACAGAGAGCAGTCTTTATGGATTACTGGATTATTATTTTTTGGAGGCTGGAGAGTTGCTTGAGGCTTATACCGATCATCATTTTTGAACACACATAAGTCAGCCATTCTTGACTCTGGATTTTCCAGACTTGCATCCTTTTGCCCTTCTAAGAGACAATTGATTGTGCAACGTTGAAAAGGTCAGTGGAACTATGGTTTTCCCCTTTGTGATAATGGTGGCTTTATTTCCTTATCAGTAATAAAAGAAAATGCACTGATGGGATGTAGCTAGTAAAATAACCTTTCCCCCTTTTTAATTTAGTAAGACAAATAGTCTAGATGTTTGTTTTCTACGCATCGTGGAGGGATTAAGATTTCATTAGTTGACTCCATCAACCAACACTAGAATATATGAAATATCTGCATTGGACGTCACTTTTATAGGTCTGTGTAGGATGAACTTTACACCACATTTTGTGGTGTGCAGATTACATGGTTCAATTCTGCTTGCATTGGGCTCTACACACATAGGTGCCTATTTAATTGTGATATCCAGCACATGACTCATATAGACCATGGCACATAAAGAAAAAAATGTTGACATGGGGGGAAACCACCAATGGCCTAGCAAAAATCTGTATTATTTTGCTACACCGGAAGCTTGACAGGAACCACACCCCCATCCTAAATTAATATGCTTATTTTATAAGCCAGTCCCACTAGCTACCTGTTCACTATGTGAAAATTCACTTATCTGAACGTAGAGCTTTATGCCCAGACATCGCTATACACTCCACAGATTCAGATATCTGAATAGATGGAGTTTGACCACTTCTTTACTTCCTTGCTTTTTTCTGCTTTGCTGGGGAAGTCATTTTCAGGCAGAAACCATGAAGGGCAGGAGGGCAGGTGCAATTTTTGGATGAATCAGGGAGCTGGAGAGATTGGACAAATAGGTTTTTGTCTTTCTTTTGCTGGTAGGCTGCAGCCTTTTCAGGAAGAAATTATGGAGGGGTTGGGGGAGAGATTGGACAAATCCCTGATTAGAAATGTTCCCATAGGAAATAATGTAAATTGTGGACTTGCTATGCGAATATTCACCTAATGAACAATTTCCAAGGAACACATCCAAGGGACCTGCATGTATTTATCCTTCTGAGAGTTGAAAAAGTGCTGTATGCTCCAGACTCACTTGCCAAACTGTTTAAATAAATCAGACTTAAAAAAATTAATAATAATCCTACTCTCTGCACTGTATGTTCCTTGCCTATTTTGAACAAATATTACACCAGCACAAGGAGTGCTGATGAAAGAGAAAATGTTTAATTTACAGCTGTGCCCACTTTTTACTTTGATCTGTCATTCAAAAGTGGTG
This sequence comes from Lacerta agilis, assembly GCF_009819535.1. Taxonomy (NCBI): domain Eukaryota; kingdom Metazoa; phylum Chordata; class Lepidosauria; order Squamata; family Lacertidae; genus Lacerta; species Lacerta agilis. The sequence continues at coordinate 66,035,781 of NC_046316.1, read as the reverse complement.
CACAATCCGACTTCATCCGTGTTTATCTGGAAAACCCTCTCAGTTCAATGGAGCTCACTCCCAAAGAAGAGATTACAGCCTCAGATCCAGATCTTGGTTCATTTTGCAACCAGAAAAGTGTGCAGGAATGAAAGAGAATCAAACCTATTGATGATTTGGTGTAGAGAATATGAGTGTCATGAGGTGAAGCCACCTGCTAGAAGTATTTCAGCTGAGCTTATTATTTTGAGGATGGCAACATCACCTATTAGGTTTTCAGCTTTGATTTCCCCCTCTCTCTAGTCCTATCTACTCATGACAGCAGCTTCAGCACAAAAAGAGAATGACACTCAGGTTTGATTTGTTAGAAATCACTGCACTTATTTGGAAGCCAGGAGCACTGAGTGAATTGAACGAGTCAAACTTGCCATATTCCCAACGTCACTCTTGTCATTTTTTTGTCACTTGCAACAACAACTTACCAATTTTAACCACAAGCTTCCCCTATGAACTTGATTCTGAAAGCAAATGGTTGCGAACATGGGATGCTAAATTTGGATCCTGTCAAAAACTGTGACAGCTTAGTAAAACCTCTTTGCAGAATTACCCATAAAAGCTTTTTATTTTGAAGAATATGGAGGTGTGTGTTTCTGAAAGGTGACTTAAACAGTCATATTTTAACACATTTGCTGGTGAATGTTAGTCTTTGAGTTTTCCTGAAAATATTAAAGTCTTCCTCAGCCAAATAATAATGGAAGTCTGTCTCCCCCACTTTCTAAAACTTTTTCCAAAAAGCAGCTGGTGTGTGGGTATGTATGTTTGCATGAACATTCAGAATAGACAAAACAATTTAAAAAAAAAAATCCTTCCAGTAGCACCTTAGAGACCAACTAAGTTTTTTCTTGGTATGAACTTTCGTGTGCATGCACACTTCTTCAGATACACTGAAACAGAAGTCACCAGACCCTTATATATAGTGAGAGAGTGGGGAGGGGTGGTGGGAAGGGTGGTGGGAATGGGTGATCAGCTGATAGGTGTGGAAAATCTGTTGACGACTGTTAACGACTGCAGTTGGGCTTACAGGAAAAGGCAAGGGATGAGCTATAGCCATCTCACCTCTTGCCTTTTATTCTGTTTCAGTGTATCTGAAAAAGTGTGCATGCACACGAAAGCTCATACCAAGAACAAACTTAGTTGGTCTCTAAGGTGCTACTGGAAGGATTTTTTTTTTTTTACTATGGCAGACCAACACGGCTACCTACCTGTATTCAGAATAGAGTTAGACTCTGGGAGCTGGGCTTTTATAACACCCCCCCCCCCATGCTGTTAACCCCACTGAAAATTGTTTCCTCCAAGTTTCTGTGTTTTTTTTAACCCTAAAAGGACAAATAGCAACTTCACTGAGAGAGAGGAGATTTTTTTTACTGGGGAAAACAGCATGGGGTTAAAATTTCACCTCCACCATTCCAAATTATTTGACTCTCCAGGTTTCCCCCCTTATCAGACCTTGTTTAATTTTGTTTTGAAATGCAGAGAAATTTGGGGCATCTCTTCCCAACTTGCAGTGTTGTAAGCTATATACATATAGTCTTGTTTTGTTTTGAACATACTTGGCTGAACTAGGATACAGCCAAAGAATGATTATCATGGACAATGGACTAAACCATGATTTAGCACTATGTTTAAAAATCAGAATGGACCTGAGTAAGGCTTCAGTCACCCTCTCACATACAAACCCCTCTCCAAATCTTATGTGGCTGGGAAAAGGAATTTGCTAGTATGTATTTTCCTTTTCAAAGAAACCTGGCTTAGTGTTACACACAAATCAGAAATTGTGGTTTAGCACAAATTCTAGACAAACAATTCACCTTTGGCAATGTGAAGTTGGCTTATTATCAAATTCATCAGAGCTTGTTTTAAACCACTGTCTCTGATTCGTATCGAATCCTAAGAAAGGAATCTTTGAAATTAAACTTTAAAAAAAGCCCAAGGTGCCAGTGAGGTGTGAGGAAACTTTTTCACCCAATGGGCCAGATATTTATCTCCTCCAACCTGCTTTGGCAGGTGGGTAGAACCATCAACCTGTCAATCATCTGTCAAAATGATCCTGTCAAATGATCCTGTCAAAATGATCCTGCCCACGTGTTGAAATATGGGGATGAGGGGAGATATTGACCAAGCAGGACTGAACTTTCTGCCCACCGGCTGATGAGGAGGGAGTTCAATTCTGCTGTGTTTGGCTGCATAGCTGAATTCCACATGGGGAACGCACTGGTGCCGCTGATCATTGCAGAAAGCAGGATTGAACTCCCCACCCTCTACAGGCCAAGCCTTGACAGGAGTGCAGCCCTGCTTTCTGCAGGGATCAGCTGTGCGAGCAAGCAAATAAAGTATCAAATATTCAAAACAGGAGATAATGTCACTAATCTGTAGGCCCCTCTAGCACAGAAATATTGGGCAGTTCTAGGAACACAGCAGCAGGCTCACACATCCCTCCTCAGATTTCTAGGTTAGAGTAAACTCTCCTGTCTCCCCTATGCAGATCTGTGAACCTCAACACAAGATGCTGCCTTAAACAGTGTCCATCTAGCCTGGGATTATCTGGTACTGGCAGTGGCTTTCCAGGTCCTCAGGGGGAGATTCCTTTGTGTAAACAGGAGATTTCAGAGTATTGAATCTGGGACCTTATGAATGCAAGGCAATCATAAACTGCCCTACAGTAATGGCTATAATAATTCAAGCAGCAAGATGATAGTGAGGCTGAAAAAGGCATTCCAATCCTCATCCTAGCATTGGCTGCACAAAAATAGCAGGTCTTCCCTTGTGGACTTCCCATTTGAACCAATGTGGACCCTCTGATCATAATCTGAGACCCTTCTTTGTGAGCCTCTTCCACGAGAGGTCTAGAGGGGAGCAACATGAAAACAAGCCTTTTCTGTGTTGGCTCCCCATTTGCGGAATGCTCTCCCCAGGGAGGCTTGCCTGGCGCCTTCACTGCATTTCTTTAGGCACCAGGTGACAACATTTCTCTATAACCAGGACTTTACTGATTAACACTTTATGGCCTTCAAAATGTGTTTGTGGGAGGAGAGTTATTAGTTTGTTTTCGTTTTCATTTTATTATGTATTTTGTGTTCTTACTTTGTATGTTTATGTTGTGAACCGCCCTGTGATCTTTAGATGAAGGGTGGTATACAAAATAATAATAATAATAATAATAATAATAATAATAATAATAATAATAATAATATGGTGTTTGTATTTTTTAAATAGGGAAAATGGATCCTGCTTTCTTGGACTCAGCCCTTCCTGGTGCCCCTGTTGGCCTTGGAGGATAACAGGCCAGAGACAAAAGCCTTCCAGTGTCCCGGTTTACTCAGCACTGAAGATGGACTACATAAGCAGCATTGCTCCCTGAAGAGTGTCTCTTTGGCTTTCTTCTTTTTTTCTATTTTTTCGTTTTCTTTTTTTGTTGTCAGCAACAAAACTGAAAGATGAAATGGTCCAGATGCGGCTCTTTCATTGCCACTTGAGGAATGTACTGTATGAAAGCCCTACAGACTTCTCTTTCCTCGCTCCATTTATTTAATTTTTGTGTAAGTGCGTGTTCTCTCTCTTCCCCCCCCCTCCTGCATGTCACTGCTGCATCGGTATGAGTGCAAGTAGCAGAGCTCTACATGTCATAACGATGGACACCAGGGTTAGGTGCCGTAGCACAGAGCCCAGTTCACAAAAGCTGAGACTGTGTGGGACAGTGAAGTGATCCTTTACAGGGGGGGAAAAAGTGTGCCATTGCGATGATATCGATATTTTTTAATAGAATGGAAAATAACTTATTATCTCTTCCGGGAATGTGTGAGTGTACGTATGGCCTTGGGTGTGTGGGTGTGTGCTTCTGTGTTGCCTGTTGCCCAGGGCCACCTGTGAACGTGCAGATAGCATCTCAGAGAACTTGGCGGTTGTTGCTGAGCTGTTGAGTTTCCAGGCCAGTAGGTGAGCTATGCAACGGTGGCCAGAAAACACACACACTCCTGAATGTTACAGTCCTGTATCTTATTCATGTATTATGTAGCTGCCACACTAACCTTAACAAATAGTTATTCAGCCTAGAGCAGGGGCGCCTTCACTCGAGTTGTGGAGTGATCCATTGTGAGTTCCATAACTGTGATAAAGAATTCGATCGATGACCATTAGTCTTGTCGAGGCCTGTTCATTATCGAAGCAGCAGTACCTTAAGGGGGAAAGTAGGTGGAGATGAAGTCTTCATCCATCAGCGGGTTGTTTTGAACTGAACTATTAAATAGCCTTTTTTTTCTCCCCCGCCCTGGAAAAAAAAAAGCTTTGAGAGACTAGATGAACACAAACAGAAATATGCAATCCTTATAGAAGTAAATTACTCAGTGTGCCACCTGCAAGGAGTTTGGGGCCCATGAATGATTGTTGAGCAAAACTGTTTTATTTTCTCCCAAGTTAAAGAATACAAAAGGTTTGGAAGGTTTAAGCAAGGGATTTGCAAAAAAAATAAAAAAGCAACCCTTTCATGTTCCTCTCGTAGGTAAATTGCAATACAGTTGGCAATAAGTGGTAATGACCTACCAGTCCTATCTAGGAGAGTTTACAGAGTCTGGAGAGTTCACTGTTAATTTTCTGAAGACTGTTCTTGGAGGCGAGCTGAATGCAGGAGTCTGGGGAATGGACTGCCATTCCACATTTTGAGCTCAGCAGTTGATGTGCTCGACCTGCTTTCTGGTCACAGAAGACTCTTCCCTACTGAGATACAGCGCAGCACATCAAGCTGAAACAGGACAGCCAAACCTACATGCCTGGCGGGGGGAAATCAAGGAAAAGAATGTGTAAATATTGCATTTAAAATGCTTGGCATTGAATGAGGCCCTAAAACAGTTTCTCTGGAGTTTATTCTTCATCCTTGCTTCTCCCACCCGTCTGTTTCTTCCTTTCCCATTTCTAAGGTTACTTTTTTTTTTTTTGGTCTGATGAACACAAAATTGAAGATCAGTATTTCTTGGTTTGTGTAGCTGTGCTGATGGCAGGACACAGCACTGTCAAGGAGCCAGGGGGTATAAAGTGTTGTGAACTGCAAACCCAGCATTCTCGGATTGCAGTAAAGTGTACTAAACAGAGCTTGGATGGGTAGAAAGACACAACACACTAACAACCTAACAACAACCAGAAATTGATAGAGAACTGGCCTCCATTTCGTCCTGGTTAAAGATGAGGCATCAGCAGGACTCCAAATCAGCAAATCTCCATACATTAGAAAATTGTTCTGCTCACAACCCCACCAGTTGATGTTTGTCCAGGTTTCTTGCTGTATTAACTTTGTGATGGATCTATGTATTAAATATATATATATGTATAAAACAGAAAGAAGAAGAAGCTGGTTCTTGCCAGTAAACAGGACTTCAAAGCAGTATTTTTCTTTTACGTGACATTTTCATAACCAGAAAGAAAGCATCCTGAATACTAATTAGACAGATTTAAAAAAGAGAGAGAGTGCATTTATTTTTTGGTATCACTACAAGTGTGTTGGAATATGCAAGGACTGTGGTTAAAAAAAATTAGAATGTATGAGGCATATGATAATTTAGTCCATTCTGGGGAAGAAGAAGAAAATATTAACAATGCATTGCTTGGTTCGCAGATTTGAATGAAATCTTGGTTAGAAATATAGATTTTCTATTTTGTTTTTAATTTGTAATTTTTCCCTCGCCATCAATCTTAGGTACACATAACTTATGTCATTTATTTATGGTCTTTTATACCTAGTTTGTAAAATTGTAAAATAGCAAGCTAAATGCAAAAGTTTGCATTTGAAAATAATAAAGTAGTTGCTGTACAAATCTCAAATGTGATTCCTGTTATTAAATATAACTAGCATTCCCTGCTACTTTCAGGTCTGTACTGCAAAAAATCAAAGTATACTATTTTACTGAATGAGTAGAAGAGTCACAGCATTATCTTCGTTCGCACAATGTGAATCGGACCATATCACTACAAAAAATGTTTCTTGCGTATAGAAAGGTAGCATGTCAACGAGAAGTCTAGGTCAGAATTCTCAGCCTTGGTATCTGGTTTTCTGTGTGTAGATATTTATTTGATATAGAGAAAGGTTCAAGCATCTTGCTTCTCCCCATTTCAGCTTGAAGTAGTATAGTCCAGAATCAGGTTTACCACCTTATCTCCATTGGGTGAATTAGCCCATGGCCCATTGAAAATAATGAAAACAGTAAAGTGCCACTACACTCACCTTTTGCCCTGCATTTTCTAGGGACAGATCCAAATGCTTCCCCTCCCGGTGCTTTCCCCATGAAAACCCATTATTTAATGCTTAATTGGAGCCAACAACAATTTGGGTTTTCCGCAGGTGGCTGTTTGCTGGATCAGACCAAATGCCCAACTAGTCTAGCATCCCATTCTCACAGTAGTCGAATAGGTTGCCACAAGCAGGATCTACATGCAACATCACTCTCTTCACTTGTGATTCCCAGAAGCTAGCATTCAGAGACATGCATCCTTCAACACTGGAGGTATAACACGGTCATCATGACTTGAAGTCATTGATGGCTATATCCTCCATGCATAAGGACATGGTTGAAGGTACCAGACGGTGAGAAAAGGAAGGACGTGTCTGCAGTCTCTCAAAACAGTGGTCACATTTTTTCCCTTGGCCACTCTCCAACTTTCCCAGGCAGGATGAAAGAACAAGGGCATAAATATTAATCTTATCATACAGATCCTTATCATAAATGGAAGAACATCTAATCCAATACAATCAGTTTTTAAGTTATGCAACTCAGTTCGCTGTTGAATGGCATTTCAATTTCAGGACCATTAAAGATTTTATCGAACAGAGTTCTTGGAACTGAACAAAGTCATTAAAAATAATAATAATAGTAAATAACCTAAGGAACATGCTTAGAAGTGAACAGGTACTAATCTCATTTAAGATGTGTGCCTGGTTCTCTGCAATTTACATTCCTGAAAGGTTTTGTTGTTGCTGTTTAGATTTGACATAAATCAGAAGTGTACACCCAACTATGCATTGAGAGGAAAGACATACAAATGAAGGAACACATCTGGAATAGTTGGAACACCTGTCACCTAATTCAGCAACTTTCAAAAGTTCACCTCCCCAGAACCTCTACAAGCAAATTGATTAACAAGGAATAGCAACCATACCCTCATTACAGTCACTAGCAGAACAGGAATCTTGCCTGTTTACCTAAGTACAGTATGCATTGAAAAGCTGACAAATATGCAAAATTTCACCATTCATTGGTCACCTGATTGTAATTACAATATTGCAGATTAAAGCATATTAAGAGGTACCTGAAGTTTGTTATGAAACTTGAAAATCCACCACAATCAAGGATCATAGATCAATTAATTGATCCTCCCCTCGTGCAGCCAAGATTACAAGCAGATGGCAGTGCCTATTGCTACCCCAGCATTGAGCTAGACAGATCAATGGAATAAATGTCTATCACTGGGTTCCTGCTTTACCTTAACAAGGAAGGACTCTCAGAAGATCAAAAGCATTATCAAAATGTTGGTAGTAGCTTCCATCTTCCACAAGCGCCACAAGTAAATCAAACTACGGAAATTATACTAAATGGAGAGGAAACATGAACTTGCTGGCTGTCTCATAAAATGAAGGAGTGGAGCCACTGAAGAGTTTGCTTCACAAGCAACTGAGTGTGATTTTTAAGGACTGTAAGTCCTTAAAAAGAGGCATTCTGAGGGCATGGCAAGGGCAGGACGGGCTGGGGGACAGATTCTCTCTGCCCAGCTCAGTCATGCAGACTAGCAAAAAGATTATTGTAAGCTGACCTCAATTTCAAAGCCCTGTTTTCCCTCTGACAACCTTGGGCTGCTTCATCTGGCAGTAGCCTTGTCCCAGAATGGGGTTTGGATGTGGCATGACTTTACACCAATTTAACTTATACCAGCTTGATTTACGCCAGCTTCTTGTGTCCTAAACCCCTCAGGAAAGAATGGCAGAGCAGGACCTGGTCTGGAGAATAAAGGCACTGTCAGGGTATATATTTTTTCTTTCTCGTCAAGAAATTTGTTTTGAGATCAGAAGGCAGGCCTTAAGGGGGTCGAGGTGAGGAGCTTTGTTAGCAGTGCTTGACCCTCCTCCTCCACATCTGGGCCTGCTGTCATGCCCATGAGAATAAGTTCCTTCCATTGATGTATTTTGGTAGCATAAACACTTTATTGATGTATTTTGGTAGCATAAACAGAGTAGTACGACTAACAGAAATCCAAACTCATGTGCCCCTGGTTATATTACCGCTTGCTGCATGCAGTTTTGAGGTCTGTGTAGCATAGTGAAAGATGCGGGGAAGCATGCCTTATCTTGAGATCTCAGACCATTCCGCTCATGTCAGAGAAGCTAAATGAATTTTGACAAATACAAAAAATGCCTGGTATACTCTAAATCAACAATGTGATTGAGTTCCAGCTACACTTGGGGCCTCAGCCTCAGTTATTTTACCCTTTCCCATTTAAGGAAGTGCCCTTGGGCCATTTACTGATTCTCGATTGAATGGGTAATAGACCTCTGACATATCTTATTTCTAGCTGCAGTCCTGAACATAATTCTTTGTTTACAGCCGCCGCCAAGAGACTTCTATGAATATGTAAATGTTTCTCCTGAAAAAAGTGGAAACCTAAGGCATTTCAGTTCTAATCATCCTTAGTAAAGCAGAGATGGAAAAGTAGTTGCAACGAAGACAAGCCAATGATTTGCTTGAGTATGTGTATGGAATAGGGAGAGCTCTAATATTACATAAATACACCAATATTCATTACACAATTATATCCCACTTAATCGGTTTATGGATTATTCGTCTATAACCAAAGCAGTGCGCTTTTCGTAGGCATTCGCTTTTTAGGAGCATGTTCCATAAAACATACTATAAAATCACTCAAGGTCTTTTGCAGACAAAACTGCGAGGAGCTTTTATTACCATTCTGTGTATTAAGTCTAGAAGCAAGACTTAAGACTCCAGTGAAAATGGTTCTTTTCTCACTTAACCTGTGTATGATTTAGAATGAAATCAATTGGAATTACGTGCCCTAACTGCACACAGGATTACAACCTTGAGTGTTTCTGATCCTCGAGCGTTTGGAGTGAGCAACCATCAGTACCTCCAGGTAGGACTTGGGAGTTACAGACTCATCCAGGATTTCAGACAAGGTCACCTCCCAGCCATACCCAACGATGCCAGGAACTGAACCAGGGACCTTTCAAATGCAAAGCAGAGGTTATACTACTGAGCTACGGCACTTTACCACTGGCATTGGAACAACATCCTCCATTGCACCTGAGGGCAGGCTATGTAGCACACATATGCCCCACTCCATGCCCTTCAGCATTTGCCATCTGAGGCAACTGCTTCACTCTACCTCATAGTAGGGCTGGCACTGGGTAAGTGGAAGGACCAGAATGAGACATGCTGAGACCCAAAGCTACATCAGTTTTAAGAGGCCTGACAGCATTACTTTATATATACTGGTATTATTTTAACAGAGAGACTTCCGGGTATAGGGTGGTATATAAATTCAATAAATAATAACAATGACAATAGAAATAATAATAATTTGCATATACGGTGGTATATAGGTGAGGCTGCGACTAAAAACTAACAAGCTAAAGCATGTATCTTGCAATAAACCTATTTGCATATGAAAACCTTTAAATGGAAGCACATTCTGATTTCTTACTTAGCACTTATGAAAACTGTACTGTAATTATTTCTGCACAGATTTCTCAACACAGTATGACAAATAACTATGTAGCCATTAAGTATATTTTCATCTTATCACAACAATAATGTCTGTTTTAAAGTCTGGTTTCTTTTATTTTTTCAACCTTGAAATCTAGTTATTAAAATGTTTATTTAGAGGCCACTCTGTAGAGTGGCAACATCAGTGTTGAGCATCTTCAGCTCATGGGCAATTATGGCTGTTTCCCATGATTCGTTGACCTGAAACAAGTCAGTGGACAAGCCAGGACACACGGTCCTGATGTTCCAGCTTGATCGGCACAAGCGGGGTTCTTTCCTTTTTTGCCTGGGGCAGAAGTCCGGCCTGCTTGTTGAGTGATACTCTGAGCTCCAAACACCAAATGAAGCAGACACAGACAGTGGGTTGTATCCCACTTAAGTCTTATCCAGAGCAGACCCACTGAAATTGACAGACCTCAGTTAGTCATGTCCATTCATTTTAATTGGATGTATAGCCAATACTAGTCTTACTCAGAGTAGGCTTGCCAACATTAATGGACATGATCAGCTAAGGCCCACCAGCCTTAATGGGTCTATTCTTAGCAAGACTAGTATTGGATATAACCCATTGGGCCTACTTTAAATATGATAAATGCTGGCTATCTGAATGGGAGTCAACTCAGATAGAACTGACAGAGAATGAGGGCCAAAAGGGCGGCATCTTAATGCCTTTTTAGTTTTTGGTAGAAATTGGGATCTTCAGCTTTTTTTAACTACAGCTCCCATCATCCCTAGCTAGCAAGACCAATGGTCAGGGATGATGGGAATTGTAGTCCAGAAACAGCTAGAGACCCAAGGTTGGGAAATACTGGTGTAGGCAGTACTGAGGTAGGCAGATCAATCGCCTGATTCAGTATAAGACAGCTTCTTGTGTTTCTTATGCTCCCACATTGATCCCAAAGGATACTACCCTTTAATTTCTTAGCAGTTAATTTGAACTACTGTACTAAGTTAATTGCACAGAAGCACTGAATTTTGCCAAGCATGATGTGCATTTTGGTCTTGAGTTCGAAATTATGTTTTGTCTTGGTCTATTTTAAAAAATGGCAACTTTTTTCTTTTTTTAAGTTAATATCTCCCACCATGAGAAGTCAAAGCGTACTGGGACTCTTCCTCTATACATTTTGTATGTGGTGTTTACTGTGCACACACATCATAAAATGGTACATTATGGCTATATCAATATCAAAAAAGAAACAGGTGTGTTTTTTTAAAAAAAGAACACAGGACTGTCTTTGTTCATATCAGGCTTGCTTTCAAGTTCTTTTTTATGGCTGCAGATGGATTCCCTTTGGACAACTGGTCTAGGGTTTCAACATTTTATCCATGGAGACCAGTGTCACTTCTGTTAGAGTGCTCTTCAGTGGTTGCTGGAGAGACTGGGCACCAATGTTTCATTCATCAACTCCTGATCTCCATTATATGAGCAGCAGGAGGGGAGGAGGAGGGGCAGTACGATGGGGGAAGAAATGAATTTCAGGCTGGGAGGAAACCAGGTGTACACACAACCCAAGAGTGCTCCCAATTATCCAACTATCAAAACACAGAGCAGACGGTTAGGCTATGCATCGGAAGGCAAAGTGAAGGGTACAGGCAGAATACAAAGACTTCTGTTAATCATCCACTGTTGTTTTTTTAAAGTCCATGGCGGTAGCCTGCTTCCCCCCTGCCCTCGTGGCACCATTTCATCAACAAGAACATGGCAAGGAGGGATAAATATTTTTTGTTGTTGGCGATACTTACAAATATTTTGCACTTTACAGACTGAGTCAGGTGATCAAATTTCTTAATATCAGGCAACAACTCCATATTGCTTAACAAATATTTATTTTAATGCCACATCTCCTTATGAGGCTTATGAACGTTGTGACAATCTTCATCCAACTCCAGATTGAGAAAAACTACATTTATGTCCCACAAATGTGTGTGTATGCAGCCTGAGACTAAGGAGGAGGAAGCTGACAGGCAGTAACACCCCCAGCATTCAGGAGTAGATCTACTATGAAACATTTAATGAAGCTTAAGCTTCAGGGCCCCTAATCCCAGAAGGGCCCCAGAGGTTACCTTAGTTAACATTGCTTTAAAAAAAATTTTTTTTTAAGTACATCATGCATGTATATAATATTTTCCTAATTCACTCACCACAGAATCATAGAATAGTTTGAAGGAACCACAAGTGACATCTAGTCCAACCTCCTGCAATGCAGGAATATTTCGCCCCACATGGGTCTTGAACTCATGACTCCAAGATTGAAAGTCCCAACTGAGCTCTAACTATAAGGCATAGGAAATTTTTGTTCACAGCAGTGAGTTGGACATGTGAGATAATCCAATACAGCAATTTTAATCAAAATCTAAGATGTAGCAGCTATTTTAAAAATAAATAAATGGTGATCTGTCATGGAACAAACCCACTGAAGAAGATAGCAGTGGTTACCCAGACCCAGACCTCGTTATCAGTTCAAGCTTCAGGGTCCCCAAAATGTAGGTGCGCTATTGCTAGTACTTGTTGCAATTTGATAGGCAGGCAAGTGAGGTTAATGGAACACTGTTCCCTTCACCCCAATGGTCCAGCCTCAGTAAGCAAAGCATTATGTGTTCATGTGTAGCTGAGAGTCCTTCAACTTCCATCATTTGATCTTTGCAATAGACGGCACTGTTTTATGGTCCTCATAGGGCTTTCATTTGAAGCAGCTGATCGATTTCAGAAGGTGACCAATGTTGACAACTAGTTACACCGTATCATATCTTAGGTGCTTTTATAAATAATCAGTTCGGATGACTGAACCTGTCGACCAATTGCTGCCGCTGTTGAAATTTGTCAGTGCCCGTTCACACTTTTGCCAGGATTGCCATTTTGCATGCATGTCCTGTCAAAAATTTGGAAGATGCCAGCAAAGAAAGAGGGTGCAAACAACAATGATAACTTAGTTGAAAGAAGCGCTGAATCAGCCAAATGTGAGCAATTCCAACAGATACTTTCAACTATCAAAACTCAAATCAAGTTCCTTCTAAAGGTTTTTATAGTGCTGCTGGGATTAAATCCAAGGCTTTCTGATTTATGGAGTCCTCTTCATGATGGGCTAGGACTTTGGCTGCTGTAAATCAGGGTTGATTCAGACACCTTGAAGAAACTGTCACATCGATTTCTAACAAGATCTAGTATTATTGTAATAATTTGTCCAATTTTTCCCCTTACACAAGTGATCCTGCCTCATGCTGTTTCCTTCTGATTTCCTGTTTCTACCCTGCTGATTGTGAGCCATGCATTAAAAACTGCAACCGTCTGAAGCTTTAAACCAGTTCCATATTGAAAAACAATAAAGTCAAATACTCATATTTGTAGCTGCTCAAGGAACATATGTTTTACCAATGCCTGCTTTTTACAATCCTTCTCTTAAAAAAAATAATTAATCTCCTGATCTCCAATACGGAAGTATTGCAGCCTCCTGCCTCCCCACTCCCCGCCCGACAAATCAAATGAAACAACACTACAGATTGCTGGTGCAAATACACAGACGCAGGGGAGGAAATGTGTGATGTAGTTCAAACATCCGTTCTTCATTTTTGCTCATATCTAGAGGCTTCATCACAAAAATGGTTCATGCTATGGAACCTGTAATAAGCAACAGATTTTTTTCCATTCTTACGAATTTCTGAGAAGAGGTAATTAGGTAATACAGATAATATGTTGCCTCCATCTAATTGGTCAGAGAGGAGAAAAAGCTTTGGAATATTACTAATTTGGGACTGCATTCTCTTTGTTGACAAAGACGATGAAAAGCCTTAAGGTGAATCCCACTGGATCCTGTTTAATTGTCCCTTGAATTAGCTCTAAAATATCCTGTGCAAACCTCTTCTTAAGCTCTCTTTTGCTCTTAGACGTTTGTATTCCTGTGTTTGTCTAGTTCACACAAACAGCAGATAAAGGAGCAAACTGTTCCTAGAATCTGTCTCTTCAGACTGTGCGTAAGGGATTTATATGACTCCATCCATATATAAATTCATGTTGTATTTGTATCAGTGTATGTTCTAAGAATTCTGATCTGTTGCTGAATTGTTTTGTCCTCTATCCAGGTTCCAAGTTGCTCTGTGTAAAGTGAAGCTCTGCATTGTCCTAGTCCAGGGGTCCCCAAACTAAGGCCCAGGGGCCGGATGCGGCCCAATTGCCTTCTAAATACGGCCCATGGACAGTGTGGGAATCAGCGTGTTTTCACATGAGTAGAATGTGTCCTTTTATTTAAAATGCATCTCTGGGTTGCCTGTGGGCCTGCCTGGTGTTTTTATTTAAAATGCATCTCTGGGTTATTTGTGGGGCATATTCCTGTGCTTTTATTTAAAATGTATCTCTGGGTTATTTGTGGGGCATAGGAATTTGTTCATTTTTTCCCCTTCAAAATATAGTCCGGCCCCCCACAAGGTCTGAGGGACAGTGGACCAGCCCTCTGCTGAAAAAGTTTGCTGACCCCTGTCCTAGTCACTATAACAGGGAGTTAAAAAAATAGGTATAACCTTTTCCCATTTGGGCCAAAGTGGCTGAAATTTTCAGGCACAGGAGCCATTGCACAGTAGCCCAAGTCTGCTAAACTGCAGGCAAACATGTCTAAGGGCTTTTAGTGAGGATTCAGTTTTATCCATAATCCCTCATGAGGGAGAGAAGAATCAGGGATCTGCCTCTTTCTGACTTTAAAATAACTAAGAAATGACTGATGAGTGGGGGGTTGGTTGAACTTTTTTTGTTTGTTTGTTTTACTTAGCAGCTTCAAACTGGATTTCCCATTGCCTTTTTCTGTCCTCCAGTAGGCATTGCTGACCATACAAGATGAGACTATGTAGAATGCTGCCTGTGGAATTCTGAAAAGCTCTGGTTGATTTGCTGGTTTGTTAAAACAGAGCAGCTTAGATTTTTTTAAAAGAACTTAAATGCAGCTTCCAACTTTTTTAAACAAATAATAATAATAATCCACTGATTTGCCTTAACAAGTTGAAGCACCAACCTCCCCAACCTTCTTGCCCCTCCAACTCTCCCTCCCTGTAAGCAGTAGTGACCCATTGGTTGGGAGGTCAGGTAAGTACCATGGCACTGCCACCTGCTACAGGCTTCTGAGTGTCTTTTCTTTCATTATGCAAATCACATCCCCAGTGGTCTTCACTCTGCAGCCTTCCCAGATGCAAGCACTTCCTAAAATTTCATTGGCATCCCAGCTGGGTTTTTCTCTTCCTTCCTGGGGTGCATTAATAAGATGAGGGCAGACTTCAGACTTGTTGAATCAATGCTTTCTTTGTTGTTTTAATGACAACCTAGAGATCCAACAACCACAGCCTGGTGCAAACGACAAAGACTTTTGAGCCCCCAATTTTGTTTCCAGTACTGAACTGAGCTCACAGTCCTTCCTCAGAAAAATCTACTCTAAATTCCTAGCTTCCACTCCCCATTTCAATAGTAAAATGGGGCCATTTTGTTGTTGCCATTTTCAAACAAGTGGGAGCCAGAAATCCTTGTTGATCTACTTCAAATCTCTCAGACAAATACCAGTAGATCATAACCAGCCCACTCTTGTGTAAATAGAATGGTGAATAACTTATTCCAGCCTTGTTGTCCCTTAATCCCAAATTCTACTTCACAAGCTGTGGATTTCCTATATTGAAATGACTGTAATATAAGAAAACAACAACAAGGAACCACATCCACATGTGGCAGTTGTCGTGACACCCCAATGTGGGAAATTGTGCAAGCATTAATACACACAAATACTATTGGAAAATGTGAGGTTGTAACCAGTTTTTCTTTTTTAGAAAGATTTATGGATGTTGCTAAGGGAGCAAAAGCCATCCATTTGTAGCAAAGAGTTTCAAATCTACCTGTTAAGTCTTAAGCTATTTATATGCTGTGTGATTGTGAAACTAGTTAGTTATTGTGTTCTATAGAATTCAACCCATTAACTAGAACATCTTACTATCTTCATTAGTATTAGAGCATATCTGAGGAAAGTGGCGAGCAGAAAAACTCTGCATGTGTGAACATGTTCTGTCTATCCTGGAGATTTTTCCATCTTTATACCAAATAAAGCAGGATGCTGTGCACATGTCAAAAAGTAGTCCTCCTAAATGATCCACAAACATGGAATTGCCTTCACCTGGACACTCATCAAAATCTGAGCCCAAGCATTTTCTAAAAGCATTCTTTTGCAATGCTTTTGATTACTAAGGCCAATCAAGTATGGCAGCATAAGGAACCTTCAAATGTGGTTGGACTGTCAATCATCCCATGCTGACCTGGGATACTGGGAGTTGGGAGTCCAACATTTGGGACATCACACCTGAAACAGGAGGAGATTTTGCATTTATTATGAATTGTTGATTTAATTGGTTTCATGTTTTAGTTTCGTCTGAGACTTTGGGCCTTACAGACTTTACCATTTATATTGGTATAGTTGCTCTTTGTTCTGATATTTTAAAGAATAAATTTGTGGCTCATTGTTGCATCTTTGGTCACATGTCAGTCTCTCCTGCACATTTTGGCTTCTCCTCCAGAGTCTTCTTTTGGCTTTCTTTGAAGAAGAAGAAGAAGAAGAAGAAGAAGAAGAAGAAGAAGAAGAAGAAGAAGAAGAGGAGGAGGAGGAGGAGGAGGAGGAGGAGGAGGAGGAGTTTGGATTTGATATCCCACTTTATCACTACCCGAGGGAGTCTCAAAGCGGCTAACAATCTCCTTTCCCTTCTTCCACCACAACAAACACTCTGTGAGGTGAGTGAGGCTGAGAGACTTCAGAGAAGTGTGACTAGCCCAAGGTCACCCAGCAGCTGCATGTGGAGGAGCAAACCTGGTTCACCAGATTATGAGTCTACCGCTCTTAACCACTACACCACACTGGCTCTACAACACACACACACACACACACACACACACACACACACACACACCACATTAAGTGGTCTAAAATAAGTAATAAACAAATGTTGTTGTTATTAGAGAGTGAGTGTGGGGCTTTTCTTTCCACACCAGTGGTGGGTTCTGCCCAAACTGAGAAAAATTATGTGGCTGTAGTCACGTTATGTACACATTATGTACCCTTGTGTCCCTAGTAAATTTCAGAGTTATAATCATAAGCACACTTTTGAGGCTTTTAGTTTCGTCTTTGTATTTAGTGCCCTGTATCCCAGAATTCAAATATTGCAAGAGTGTAAGAGATTAGAAGAGGAAGTATGTGTCTGCCAGAGCTATAGCAAACCTGGTTATTGTGTTGAAACGTTGTCTGCAGCTAATGATTGTTGTCATGGGCAGGACTTTGACTCAGTACCACTGTCTGTATCTGCCACATCTCTCCTCTGAGCAGAGCTCGCGAACTGACAGCTCACTCCAGTCAGAGTGAATCTGCGCAGAACAGATGTCTTCCAAACCATGCTCCACCAACCCTTCCACATAGAAACTGGGGCCGAAGATTATACACATGCCACACAAATAAATACATTGAGGCCTACATTCCAAGTCTCTCACAAAGGTCAGGGTTTTTATGTTTCTGTTTTTAGTTTAAGAAAAATCAGGGTGGTTTTTTTTTTTGTGTGTGTAAATTATTCCAGAATATTAGAAGATAGGTGCAGATAGCCGCTACTGCCACAGCAACAAACAAACAGTGCAAGAAGAGCCTTCTGAATCAGGCCAGCGGTCCTGTTCTAGTCCAGCATCATGATCTCACAATGGCCAGCCAGATGTTATGGGAATAAGAATAACAATACTGTTATGTATTGAAGTTCTCACCCTAGGCCACTAGGGGTGTGTGTATATAGTTCATTCTGCTGCAGTTTTCACTCAGGTCCGCATATGCAAATGAGGGATTGAAAAGTGACGTTCAGGGATTGGGTAACTACAGAAAGTTGTTACTGTTGCTTTGTAGCTGAGTTCTATATAAGCAGGCTGCTGAGGCCTTCAGCTCACTTCTGTTCCAGCCTGAGAATAAACAAGAGCTGCTTGGAAATCACTGTGTCGTCTGCTGTGTCCACCCACAACTTAACAAATACAATGAAGACTAACTCATCTTCAGTTGCAAGATAAAACACTATGTTGGGTATGCATAATGAGCATTAATCATCAATACCCATTCATTCTGTGCATTCATTTCTTACACTTAATGAGTTTCTCTCATATGTGTATTCAACAGCTACAGTCTCCTTAAGACAGCCTATGGACAAATTCCATGACTTGCCACAATGTCCTCTCTCTTTTCTTTTATATTGTCTTTCAATTTAAACAGTGTTCTGTTTCTGATTTGGTTTTTCTAAATAAAAAAAAATCTGTGTTTGAATCTCCTTTGCATGCTATAGTTTTGTTTGAATGTCTCTCATTATAGCAAACATGAACCAATCAAGGCCTATAAACAGCACTGGAGCTTTAAGTATATAATTTCATTACTTCAGGATGTGTAAAGATGGAAAAATCCTAGCCTGGTGGCAATTCATTGATATTTTGTTTGTGTTTTAAGAAAGAATGGAAGACATTAGTGTATCTCAGACAATGGAGCTAGAACGCTGAAAGGGTTGAATATATGACACAAAACAGGACAAATCACTGTGGCCTTGCCTCGTCAGGTCACCATTTCATTTGAGCAATTGTCTTTGGCTATTGATTCATTCACTCCAGGTCAAGCAACAAATGACAAACTTTGGAACATTAGCAATCATTCATACAATGCATTTAGATTGCGGAAAACGAAAAGAAAGGCTGTTTCAAATCCAAATATTCTAGTATAATATATTTGAGGATCCGCTTTTCTTTGTGCGCCTAGATCAGTGGTGGCGAACCTATGGCACGCGTGCCCAAGTGGGCACGCAGAGCCCTCTCTGTGGGCACGCGCGCCATCGCCCCACCAGGTTCATTTTTTGTGGTTTGCAAAGGTGACAGCCTCTCCCCCCCCCAAAATGCCGCAGCGGGCGGGAAATGCTCCCTATAGTGCGGGCCAGCCGCAGCGGCGGGGGAGTTGGGTGTCCCCCAACACCGCTATGAGGTGGAAACGCTCCCCAGAGTTTCGCGCCCGCCAACCAGTTGGTTGGCTGCTGCTGCAATAGGACGCTCGTTTTGTGGCTGGTTCCCGCGCAGAGCAGCCTGCAAAGACACAGAGCGAGCCCTCTTCTTTTCCCGCCCACCGCGGGCTGGCCTGCAGGGAGAGAAAGTGACGCTGCCCGCACAGTTGCTGGGAGACAAAGCTTTGTGTAGGGAAGAGCGAGAGAAAAGGGGGCATTTGCTCCTTTCCCGAGAAGGTGGAGCCTGAGGGGAGAGTGTGTGGGGTAGCTGCGCGACCTCTCTCGCCCCCGGAGGAAAATGAAGCAGCCAACAGGGCGGGGAGAGTGGAAAAGGCGCCTTCGAAGTGCCTGGCGGTGCTTTCACTCGTTTCTCTGGGGATGTTTCTGCACAAAGTTGCGCAAGGTTGCGCTGCGCAAGGCATGGAAGCGCGCGCGCGCTTCAATTCCGCGCAGCTCACCTCCTCCCAAGCAAACCTTTCCTGGGGCAGCACTAAGCAGCCCATGCTTCAGGAAGATGATAAGCCCTCCTGTCTTTCCACCTGGAAAGTACTCTAAAGCAACAACGACAAGCCAGGTGGTGGCTTGAGTCCCAGCAGTCACTTTCCTTTGGTTCCTGTTGCGAAACTCACTGCAGGTGGTGAGGGTGGCGCTTTCCCCCTCCAGGCTTGGTGGGGTTTGAACTCCCCTTTTTCTGCTGCTCATCCAAGCGCCCAACCAGGTTGCTGTTGTGACTGTGTAAGCCTTCGTTTAATCCCTCCTTTCTTGGTAACACACAAGAAACAGCAGTGGTTCCACAAGACCATATTTCTCACTCCCCCGCAACCACCCAATAATGCAAATATAGGATCCTTCCTATCAGCACTAGGGCAGAGAGCAAAGGCCACTTTTTAAAACCTCTCCCAAGTTTCCAAAAGTTATTCAAGCCTTTGAATTGCCTCTTAAGTAACATGTATATAATTCTACATTTTCTGGAGGCAATTTGTGTTTTCTTGAATATTAGTAAATCAGTAATTTAAGAAAGGCAACTATTAAATTTTAAAAATATTATACATAAAGTGCAGATATAAGTTCAACAACTCCTCCCAAAAAAAGCTCAACAACTCTCCCCCATTATCCCCCAGATTGGCACTTTGTGATAAGTCATTGGGTTTTGGGTTGCAGTTTGGGCACTCGGTCTCTAAAAGGTTCGCCACCACTGGCCTAGATAATGAGATTGCCAAATGCTGAGCTGAATTCACACAACTGTGTTTCTCACAGCAAAGTGACAATTTGCCACTACTTCACAGCAGAGATCTCCTTCGAAGGTGTTCTTAAGAGTGAGTTTGCAATACTCCTGACTGTTGCATTATTTTTCTCAAGCACGTATTGAACCCACTCACAATATTATCGGTATCACATGGATAGCTACCATAGACAACTGCAAAATGTTAAGACATAGAGGGAAAAATAATGACGTGACTCCCTATCTTGGTTTTTTCTGTTCTTTTAAGTATGGAGATAGCAGCCCTATATTGAGTCAGACCATTGGGTTAACCAGTGCTTAAAAAAAAAAAAAAAAGTTTAGGGGTACTTTCATTTTCCCACTCATATTGAAATACTGCCCCTCAATGAGGCCAAACTTAGATTCACAAGATGTTTAGGGGTGTGCAGAGCCGGATTTACGTATAAGCTAAACAAGCTATAGCTTAGGGCAGTGTTTTTCAACCACTGTTCCGCGGCACACTAGTTGCCTGGTGTGCCGTGGGAAAAATTTGTTTATTTGATTCCTATATATAGTCAATATAGGCACAGAGTTAAATTTTTTAACATTTTCTAATGGTTGTGTGCCTCGTGATTTTTTTCATGAAACAAGTGTGCCTTTGCCCAAAAAAGGTTGAAAAACACTGGCTTAGGGCACCACTTTCTTGGGGGGGGGGGGCAAAAAAAAATTAAAGGGGGAAAAACTGGATGTACATTTCCAAAATATAAGATAAAAAACAAATAAAATAAAACCTACATACAGCAACACTGTTTTGTCTAGGCTCCTATGATGTAAGTAATGGGCCCTCCCCCGTCTGCTGGCCTGCTCCCTAAGGACAAAGGACAGCTGGACATATAAAGGGCCCCATTATCTTCAGTAGCTTAGGGCCTCATCAAACCTAAATCTGGCCTTAGGGTTATGTGTCCCCCCCCCCCCCAGAAAAAAAGCACTGGAGTTATCTAGCTCAGTATTGGCCACACTGAATGGCAACTGCATTCCTATCAGACAAGGGTCTTTCCCAGACTTACCTGGAGATGCAGGGGAGTGAACCTGCGACATCCAGCATGTATACCACTGAACCACAGCCCTTTTATTCCAACATTTCAAACTTGAAGCCAAAAAGTTATGACTGCCTGTTTTAAGGATGTTCACATTCACTGTCAGAGGCAGTACGCCTCAGAACATCAGATACCAGAAATCATAATTGGGGAGGCTGCTGTTGCAGTCAGATTCTGCTTGCAAGTTTTCCACAGGTGGACCTCTGGTGGACCTCCATGAGAACAGGATGCTGAACTAAATGGGCCCTTGGCCTGATCCAGCCATAGAGCTCTTCTTGGCTTCAATTAGTGAGCACCAAGAGTTCATAATTTAGAGATGTTCCTTTATTTAGACTGGTGCTGAAACCTTTCTTAAAGCCTAAATTCACACAGCACTGTTCAAACAGAGGAATGCCTAAGATTGCAGTATAAACTGTTGACTGACTTTGCACATTAAAGTTCTGATTTATACCAGTCCTGATTCCATGGTCATGTATCTCACATGACTATCACAAGCAGAAACCTGAAATGTGGAGTCAGAGATAGGCAATTCTCTCTCTCTTTCTCTCTCCTCACCCCGCTGCTTGCTGAATAACTCAGATACACTGGGATTTTTAAATTTAGTTTTGTGTCAGAGTAACAGAATGAGTGACTGCAAATAAGAATCTAAGAGAACTCCGCTGAGGGCATTTGTGACATTACCCCTGCATAGCAGCTTTTAGCAGACTGCATACGTGGTGAACGGACGATGGCTTCAGTCACTTGCAGAGGCTTCCGGCAGCTTCTGCATATGGGGGACACCACATGCACCATGCAAATTGGTCCAGTTATCTGTCTTTGGTAGCAACACACACACACACACCTACCAAGTCCCAATTTGAAAGAACCACCTCAGCACCTGGTATTTAAATGCCTTCATGTTTTTAAAATTTAAATGCTTTCAAGTTTATATTAAAGTGAAGTTTAGATATAAGAGATATATAAGTCTATCTCTTATGCTCTTTGTTGTTCTTTGTATGTGATTGTTATAGCCTTCATTGCAATCCAGAGGGAGGCAACACGAGAACGGGCCTTCTCTGCAGTGGCGCCCCATCTGCGGAATGCTCTCCCCAGGGAAGTTCGTCTGGCACCTTCATGATATACCTTTAGACGCCAGGCAAAAACGTTCCTTTTTAACCAGGCCTTTGGTTGATCCTATTGATATCCAACACCCATTTAGAATGTGGCTTTTGCGGGGCGGGGAGGGGCATTGTGTTACTGCTTTTGGTTTAATTTTATATGTTGTGGTCTTGTTGTGAACTACCCTGAGACCTGAAGTATAGGGTGGTGTATAAGTTAAAATAATAATAATAATAATAATAATAATAATAATAATAATAATAATAATAATCACTTAATACGGAGTGTTGTTAATTCTTACTTTATCCAAAAGGCATTATTTGCCCCTTGGCAATTACCATAGGAATGGAGGAAGTTGCCTTCTACTGAGTCAGATGGCTAGTTTACCTAGTTCTGTGTTGTCTACAGAGACTGGTGTGCACCAATTGTCTGTGGTTCTCCAGGGGTTTCAGACAGGGGTCTTTCCCAGCCCCACCTGGATATGCTAAGGACTGGACCTTCTGTGTGTATTCATTCAACATTTTTAGCCTTTCTGTGCCAGGACATGTCAGCAGATAATTTGTTTATGATTTGCTGTGGTAAATCACAGGCCAAAGAAGAGATTAATGATGCAAATTCCATATAAAATCCACATTGCCACATTATTACTGGGTCTGTTGACAGCCTGAACAAGACTTCCAGAAGAGACAAATGAGCCCATTCTGACTTAGATGCTATGGTGTCCTAATATGCAGGAATCATGGGATGGTGACATGTGCTTATGAGAATGGGAAATGTTTTCCATTAATTTCATCTTCTTCTCATGTGAACAACCAGGAATTGTTCCAGTTGGCTCTGTAGCAATTACCTTTAGCGAAGAGGGAGGTAATGGAGACAGTATAGATTTTCATAAACAGCACAACAGTGACCTCAAAACCTTTCCCCCGCTTTCAATTAAAACACACTTAGGGAACTTTTCAAAAAGAAAAAGAAAAGAAAAGTTTGTGTGATTTTCCAAGTGTTTTTCATTTAAGTAATGACTGTTTGATGTTTGCTTCTTTGTAAATAAGGCAGCAAGAAGGGGGTCTTTGATTAGCTGAGATCCAAACACAGCAATCATGAAAGCACCAAACAGAATGACAGATCAGGTTTGCATCAGAGTCTGGCAGGGAGAAAACCGGGCAGGGGAGCAAAGAAGGAAAGTCAGTCTCTCTCTCTCTCTCTCTCTCTCTCTCTCTCTCTCTCTCACTCACTCACACACACACACACACACACACACAGAGAGAGAGAGAGAGAGAGAGAGAGAGAGAGAGAGAGAGAGAGAGAGAGAGAGAGCTTTCCCCCACCCATTCCTTAGATCCTCAGAATGAATCAACCGGTGGTGGTAACAGAGTTGCAGCATTCAGACTTGATGGAGAAGCCAAGGCAGCACTGCAGATCAGTATCCCATAAAGGTGGAAGATAGTCCTGATCTGAAAGTCCCCATATGTCTTGCACAATAGAAAAATGACTCTCATCCTCCTCATCTCCTTATGTATGTTGATGTATGTATTTGTTCAGGACTCACTGACTCCTGTGATATCTTCCCGCCCCGCAGTCCATCATAAATAGAACATTAGATGTACAGTGGTACCTCTAGTTACGAACTTAATTCGTTCCGGAGGTCTGCTCTTAACCTGAAACTGTTCTTAACTAGAGGCGTGCTTTCGCTAATGGGGCCTCTTGCTGCCGCTGTGCCGCCGGCACACAATTTTCGTTCTCATCTTGGGGCAAAGTTCTCAACTTGAGGTAACTCTTCCAGGTTAGCGGAGTTTGTAACCTGAAGAGTTTGTAACCTGAGGCATTTGTAACTCAAAGTTCCACTGTATCTGGTTCTTTGTTCATCATTGTTCCATGGGCATTCAGTTAGCACCTTATTAGTGAAAATGGTGAAGTCATTCATTGGTGTTTTCCATTTAAGGTGGGTGGGAGACATGACGCTGCTTGTGTCATGGCATAGCATCCCATACATAAGCCTGGATTTTTACTTATCTGTTACTGCGAGACCCACTGACTGTTCAACCAGTCCATACCAAAAAGATACCCGTTGCAAACGGACAATAATTATTAAATAACAAGTTGTTATTTAATGTTAATATTCTATGACATTTGTATTTTAAGATATCCAAATATTATGTTCACACTTAGCTGCCAAACCCTCTGTGACATCAGAGCAGATAAGGCAATAGCAGGTGCAGGAGCCAAGAAATATAGCCGATTTTACACGATGAAAAAAATCCCAAGTCAATGGCTGCGCCTTTAGCAGCAAATACTCTTAGTTATGTATTAGACACTAACTTTGCCATATACATGTCTTCTCTCACAAGTCTGCTTACCCTTGGGGTGCAGCAGTGTTGCAGGACGGCCAGTGCCTCCCTCCCGCTGATAATGGAGAGCTGGGATGCCGAGTAGCTATGTTTCACTCAAAAAAATTGTTTCAGAATGCTGCTCTAGCAGCACATCCAGCTTTTATCCATTTCTGTCATCGTAAGTCCACTGTGATATGAGAGAATGATTTCT
Source organism: Lacerta agilis (assembly GCF_009819535.1). Classification (NCBI taxonomy): domain Eukaryota; kingdom Metazoa; phylum Chordata; class Lepidosauria; order Squamata; family Lacertidae; genus Lacerta; species Lacerta agilis. The sequence continues at coordinate 66,011,038 of NC_046316.1, read as the reverse complement.
GCTAGCTGTCAGGTGACTGTCAAAGGCTCCAGGCTGTGAAAACATGTTAATTTATATATGTGAAAATCAGGCTGCATTCGCATGATCGAAGAAACCCTTTTTTTTGGTATGAAACAGAATTTCATTCATTCTGAATAATTCCCTATAGAGTTTACCTCAAAGTCAAAACTAGTACATCTCCATTAAAAGGTTCAGAATGCTTCCCACCACCACCATCACCCTGAACTCATGATGTCAGACAACAGGTTTATAAAATGGCTTGGGAAAAAGAGTTTTGCTTTTGAGGGACAAAATGTTTGGACAACAGGCTTATCGGTTTGTGAAACTCTTGTCAGATGGTTCCCAAGCTACTTCACAGGGAAGGAAGCCCGTTTTCTGAAATCAGAAGGCATTTTCAAAATCCTTTGCTTGATAGTGGGAAAAACGACATTGACGTTTGAAAGGAACTTATGCAAAATTGTCCCTGGGGACTGTAAGACATAATCAACGAGAGCAAAACAAGGCAACTAACGGCACTAACACACAGCTTAAGCTGCCAAAATGCCTGCGCTGAGGAGACCCCATTCAATGGCCAATTGTTGTTAGCTTTAATATGGACTAGCAAACAGTTGGAGTCAAGAGGCTGTCATGGAAGGCAGCTGGGTCTGTTGATATTTCTCACAGCCCTTCCACTTACCTGACTCTGAGAGAAACAGATCGCCAAATGCTGTGGGGATTGTTGTTCCAGCTCAGGATGCCAATAAAGAGCCAGAGTCAATTTATTTCTGGCCAGCCTAAGGGAGTTAATTCTACCACCTCATGCTGTGTCTTTCTCCACACACCACATCGAGACACTCCACAAAATCCCTGCGCTTCTCTTCACCCTTATCTGAATTGTAATGCAGTTATTAAACAAATTGCAAGTCTATTTCGTATCCTTCTTTAGTACTATTTTTAAAAAAAACCATGAGCACAATATAAAGCTTTAATAAAACGGAATACTCCAAAACCCCTCTTAGTACTGAAAATATGACTACTTCAAAAGTCTTTACAAGGGCAGGATTTTAATGGCTGAATAATACGCTGGAACGGAGCAGTAATTTCTTCTTGAATGCTGGGATGAATTATTTATGCTTTGACAACATTATGTGTCTCCAAAGCAGCTTTTAGTTATTCGCCTATTCGAGGCTACAGCTGATCTTGCTGCCCGCTCTTGTAATTACATTAACCTCTTGACACAACATGACAAGCTTTTCCTGTGAACTGCGATCAATAGCCCATAACTGCTACCTATTTAAATCGGGCTATGGTTACACTTCAGATTATAATTAGTTCTTCCCCCTCCCCAACTGCCTCCCCTTCATTTTTGTGGACTCTGGGAAAATAATAATAATAACTGTTATCAAAGTTGCTTCTCCGCCCCCCCCCCTTTCCGTCCTCTCTTGAAGCTGTTAATATAAAGCTTTGCGAAATCAGGAGAAAACAAGCAAGGTTTGCTAGGCATCAGTGCCAAATGCACAGCCCTCATATTAGACCACATCTGCATTTAAATGGAACTCGAGGCCTTGGCACAGAAACGCTTCCAGGAATCAATTACAGGAGCCCTGGCACAGGTGGGTGAGGCTGTGACCTGATACCATTGAAGTACACATGTATAATGGAATGGAATTCTGATTGTTTGTTTTCCTCCCTCTGTTTTCATGAAAATGTAGTCACAGCATACTGTACTTCAGAAAAGGAGCAGGCACCAGCCTGAATGACTGAATAGCAAACCATGTTGCAGAAATCAATGAATACTATATGGTGTTTCCCTTCGCACATTTCTTTTCAAATTGCCTCCCTGCATATATACATACATTACCCTCACTGTGACTGATTTTACTTTGAGTTGGTCCCCCAAAACCATATGGCAGTGCTATAAAGCTCATCCTGCAGGGCTGGAAACCTCACATGGGAGAGAGATGCCCGTAATAATTCTCAAATCCAGTGAGGCTGTGGAAATGCTGGATCTGTGTTTGAGATAAGTAATTGATTAGACTTTGGCCACCTCGTGAGAAGAGAAGACTCCCTGGAAAAGACCCTGGTGTTGGGAAAGATGGAGGGCACAAGGAGAAGGGGACGACAGAGGACGAGATGGTTGGACAGTGTTCTCGAAGCTACCAACATGAGTCTGACCAAACTACGGGATGCAGTGGAAGACAGGAGTGCCTGGCGTGCTCTGGTCCATGGGGTCACGAAGAGTTGGACACCACTAAAGGACTGAACAACAACAAGGCAAACAAACCAGCGCTCAGTCCTGACAAGATGGAAGTTGTGAGTGGGAGCCTTCTATGACCAGGAAAGGGGTGTTCAACCTCTTCTGGAAATAGTTGTGCTCCCTCTAGCAGAACAGGTGGACACTTGTGGGGGCACCAATTTATCCTGTACTATCTCCCCGTGCCTTTCACTGCTTCACCAGCTGTGAAACTCCTTGGGCAGAGATGGCTTGGCCAAAATGATTTTTGCTCTAGTAAGCTTCATATTAGATTCTTTGTGGTACTGCCTTTGAAGACCTCTTGGAAGCATCACCTTAGTTCAAAATACAGCTCCTAGGCTGCTGACTGAGACCAACAGCAGGCATTATATCTCACCAGTTCCTAAGCAAAGAAACTGAGTGCCTGTCCGTTTTTAGCATAATTCAAATTCTGGTAGTGGCTTTTAAAGCCCTAAATTGCTTGAGACATCGGTACTCAAAGGACCCTCCTTCCACATAAGCCTTCCCAAGTACTACATTCATCACCTGAGGCCCTCCTTTGATTTCCACCATCTTCTGAAGGTTGGGGGTGTTGTGATGGTGACAGGAAAGGAAGCCTTTTCTGTTGTGGATGTGGCCTGAAGTTTCACATGGCACTCATAGCACCAGTTACGATGTCTTTTCAGTACCAGCACGGATCTTTTTATTTGCCCGGGCTTTTGAGCATGCCAGCTAGCTGACTATATATAACCTGGTTGATTATTATTATTATTATTTTAAAAAACTACTCATACTCATTTTGTTGTTTGTATTCTACTTCTATTCTCCATTTTACAGCGTTGTTAATGAAATTTAGTATCATTCCTACGATTTTCTGAGCCAACCTGAGTGCTTGCTATTTGAAAGGCAGCTTACAACATTTTAAATACATCAAAGAGGAGGACATTATCTTGCCACCATTATCCAGGCAGTGAAGAACATGGTTTCTGTGCTTCTGTTTGCCTGTAATCTTTGCTGTGACATGGCTGATGTAGTTACAGCTCTTGATATAGTTACAGCTACAATGAGATGAAATTTTACTATTACCCCAGTCTGATGTGGATAGAAATTTGTGTCTGGATACACATTGGCATCAATATGGTGGCTGTTGCTCAACATTGAACTGATCACCATCAGATGCAGTTTGGGATGATAATGTACGTAGTCATCTCTAGGTCCAACCCTCTGCTTATTTATCTTAGTATAAGCCCCACTGAAGACATCTGAGTAAACAGATGTAAGATTATACTGCAAGTGCATCAAACTAGAGTTGGGTCAAGCTATATGTATTTACTTCTAAGACTATCTAAGTAGCCATTTCCCCCTCTTCTACTGAGAATCCAAGATGTTTCCATTGCTATTCAAATAAATGAGACCATTTATCTCTCTGTTGCATTACGTTACATTACATTATGTTAGTTACATGGGCAAAACATTAACAAGTAATAAGAAATTAAATTGGCGGCCTTATTAGTGATCTAGAGCTAATTATCTTTTCAGCGGCATCTGAAACAGCCTTCAGGATTCTTAATGTCTTGGAGGATTTCACAACTAGCTGCTCATTCAATATGTGAAAACAGAACTCTGCAAAAACCATCATGGAAAAGTTTACATTCCTTAGTCCATTAGGTCTGGTTGATGAGTTTTCATGCACCAGTCCACAGAAGAAACAGCATTCGGATACCAAAAGTATGTGTATGCGTGTGCAGGTTTTGCAATCTCTACTGCTTATTTAAGTGGGCAAGTAAGATGTAAAATGGGGTTTAAATAACATGGAGCCTAATTAGGCAAAGTAAGATTTCCTGTTGTAATTTAGGTTACATGTCTCCAACCATTATTGCAGCTATCTTGCTGAAATCAGAGATACTACTCTGGAGTTAATGGTTTGAAAAAACAAAGTGGTAGGAATTGGGAGGGCTATCCTAAGTACATGAGAAAAATGTATTTCAAGTAAACCTAGTTTCATGCTCGGCCTGCTCTCTGTGTTTAGAGGATCACATCTTAAATATTTTTCAAAAAGGGAATTAGGAACATAGGAGCGAAAGGAGAAATTTAGCACGCAACAGAATCAAACCCAAATCAGCTCGGTACAACAGCTCTATGTGGCAACTGAGGGGGGCAAGGATAGGAGAGAAGAAAAGAAATAGTGCCAGACATACTGGCTTGTGATTTTTCTGAAGTCAATATTACAACATGTGAAAATGTTGCATAAGTACACAGAATTTTGCTATATGTTTATGTGCTATGCATTTGCGTGTTCAGACCCAGAAACCTCCCCCTAAAGAATTCACACATGACTCAAATATTTGGTTTGGTTTTTGGCAGAATTTAGGCCACAACTTTATTGATTACAGCAAGTGATAGGTTGCATAGGCTCTGGTTTGACTAGCTCCCTGCTCCGCAGGTAGCGCTGACCCAGGGTTCCAGCATAGGTCAGCCAAGGGTGAACACCTGGATAAGCGGAAAGCCGGGAGTATGCGATCTCCGCCACCCAAATGTCCCCCTGGACTGAAGCACAGCCACAGCCCCCTCTCAGGGGTTGACTAAATCATCGAGTCCCTGGATTCCTTTAATGGAATACCCTTCACATAGGGATGGTGAGAGCGTTCACCCATCCCTATCACCTGAACCAGAGCCTATCCGCAACCTTACAAGTTGTGATGATTTGCTACACGGCAGGTGATACCCAAATGGCAACAGCCAATCAGCCAAATGGGGAAAATTCCTGCCGTGCCCCTGTCCTAACGACAGACGACACACGACGGCATAGCAAGGTCAATTGCACAAGCCCTAAAAGTAGGGTGAGGTGGGCGGGTGTTCCAATGCAAGCACCAAAAGAGGAAGCTCTGGGTCATGTGCATAGGTATTTCTAGGTCCCTCGATCTGTTTAGCTTGCGTCCCATTGGCCTGATTGAACCCTGCATCGAGGGACCTACCAATTGGGTGTTGTGGCTGTCAATCATACCCACCCACAACACAGGGTGTCGGTTTCCAGGTCTCACCACAATATGTACCCTCTTTAAGGGAGGACCTGATTAACTACAATACATAGTTTGGCTTGAACAGAATTTTTGCTATAAGTTTTTTATGTGCTATGCATTAACTGCAATACGTAGGCCAGCATGAATGTGGGAGACTTGGTTTCTGAAGTGAGCCTGTTCTAAAAGGCCTGTAATCAGCAGAGATGGGATGTAAAGAATTAGGGCAAAGTCCTTGCCAAATTTGAACGACTCTCCGAAATGGTATTGTTAGAATTCCTGACCATCATTCCTTTGCTAAGCAAATTGCTGGTAAATAGCACGAAATGGTTGGCTGATGGGACAAGATAGTGGAAGATAGATGTGAATCCCTCTCTGCATTTGAATGAGCGGGGGGGGGGGGAGCAATATTGTGTATGAGAAAAACAGCAATTCTGTGTTTGGAAGAGACAGAAGACGCTTCAGGAATTGGCCTCCATGCATTCAAGAAAGCATGGCAGTAAGGGGGGAAGAGCTGTGTTTGTTGGTCATACCTGCAGAATCACTGCCCCTTGAAACTCACCTCCAACTTTCCATTGATGGGATTGAAGGTCTGAAGGGACAATTGTCAGCTAACATATGTAGGGTCCTCCATACAATGAGAGGCCTAATCTAATATGGTGGGAGCTGCCGAATATGTGGAGGAGCCTACATGCATTTACAGACTCCAGGTAGTTTTTGAAGATGTGGAAGCTATTTTATGAACTCAGCTAGAGACAGGAGCAAAAAGACAGCTGTGAGTTGGCTGAAGGCTGAGAGCATCTTGGGAATACCAGACATTTCTCTGGAGACTTGCTGCAGCTGAGTGGATCTGCTGCCTCTAAGAGTGCCTGTTTGTTTCTACATATACTCTACTCATGCATATTTGTACATAGATCAAATATTACAAAGACCTGAAATCTTCAGTGTTTTCTCATTCAGTGGAAATAAAACTTTCATAATGCAGCCACTGCAACTTCTCCTCACCCAGGGAAGTGCAGAAATGGTGATGATTAGCAATCCTCATTTTAAAAAAAATGATTCTAAAAGAGGTGATTTTTTTTAATTCAAAGGCAAAAAGAGCAAGAAATAGGTCTGTCACAGTTAATGCAATGAATTGCAAAGCCTATTTCCCCCTGTGAGTGCAGTGAAGTTGGCTGTGACCTTTTGTGCTTATTGCAGTATGGTGCACAGTCTTTGTAGTAAAATCATTTGTTTCAGTGCTTACTTCTCATTTAGGAGACCCATAAAGTTTTGTTCTATTTTTAACGTATTTATGTGGCTTTCTTTTCAGAATGGATGGAACTCACAGAAATGCATGTTTTATTAAAAAAAATATGTGGCTTTGGTAATGTATTCGTCATCTAAATTCTACAAAATGACTACATTTTGGGGGTGGCTGGTTATCTATGTTACCATGGAATGGAGATATCTTCAACAGGCCTACAAGGAGATCACAAAACTTAATTTGCCAAATCACAATGAGTATGGTAGCCTTGAAAGTTTTCTGACAAGAGTACCAATACCACACTTAGAAATTATTACTGGGAGTAAATGTTGCATAAACCATAAAATGTGCAATGGCTACCGAAACTGGAATATTTAAGGACAATAATCAAGCATGAACTAATTAAAAGGGAAATAAATCTTTGCTACAGGCAAAGAGAGCAAATGTTCCAATGCTTTTTTTCCCTTCCTGATTATTTACATGTTGGGGGAGCAACTTCCTCTTACAGATCAATAGCATTTAGTCTACAATCCTAGCACCAGTTTTCTGTAAGCTTAAAGCTTTCTCAGTAAAAAATATACAGAAAAAACAGGCATCTATATTTTCAGCAGCAATAGGGGTATTAATTCTACAACATGGATGGATTTATTTCTTTTTCTCCACCACCATGGGAAGCCTAGTTAGATATTAAGGTGTGAGGGATCCATAATAGAGAATATTTGCTCCCTTTACCAAACTACAATTACAAGATGGCATCTAATGTCACATGAGAAGATTTCTACTTGCGTGTCGAGGTCCCCAAACACCCCTCAAATAAAACACACTTCACACCAGATATAAGTTTAAGGTTTTTGGCATTAATTTGGCCACAACTTTATTGAATACAAAATAAGTGAGTGGTTGCTTAGGCATTGGTTAAGACTATCTGTCCCTCTGGGGACAGAACTGACATCCACCCGCCTGTGGAGTCAGTATAGGGGAAAACACTTTGGGGAGAGAATGTGCACCCGATCTCCCCTAATGCTTCCAGGGGCTCTTGCGTGGGCCCTGGCCCTGGACCGGGGGATACGGACAAGCATGGTGAGCCCCTGGATTCCTTTAACGGAATTCCCCTTGCAGCAGCAGCATTGAAGGGGCAACCACAGCCAACCTGCCCCTTCGCAGCATAGGAGGGGCAACCACAGCCAATTCTGCCCCTCCTCAACCAATTTATAACCAATGCCTAACCGCCAACCTTACAAGTTGTGACTTATTGCTACGCAGTAGGCGAAAACCAAATGGCACCAGCCAATCAGCCAAGTGGAAAAAATTCCTACCAGGCCCCTGCTACAACGCAGACGACCCCATGACAGGCATAGCAAGGTCAACGCAGAGGCCTAATAACAGGGCGGGAGGGCGGGTGATCCGATGCACAAAGCCAGGAGGGCTCCGACTCTGAGTGCAGGGTAATAAATAGGCTCTGGGCTGTCCATCAACAAGTTGCAACATATGAATCTCCCCAACGACAGCCAGAGCCTAATCACAGTAGTGGCCATCCAGACTAACCTGCCCAGCAGCAGAGGGGTGACTTGTTAGCCCCCACCGCAACACGTGCTCTCCATGAAGGAGAACACGCTTTGCACAACTGGACTTTCCCTTCCTCTTCCTTCACACTGTCCCCAAATATACTCCAGAGGGTCACTTGTGGTCATGCAAAAAGCCTGTAGCAGACTGTAGAATGAAATTTCTTACGTCCTGTCCTCAGGGGGCATACAGTTAGTTACATTTTGTTATTATGGATTAGGTTATCCAGAATGACAACCAATTTATGCTCTCATTGAATTATGCGCACTCCAGTCAACACGTAAGATCAAGTTTTTGTTTATCTTTTCATTGCTGAGCCATTTAACAAAATATTACAACATCATCAGTACTCAGCTAGTTAAAGTGTTCCCTAGCGTATTATATCATTCAACGTTTATTTAATTGGCTATAACCTTTCTGTCTTCCAAAAGCAAATGTTTTAAAGATACTTTATCTGACTTAGGTTACCAGTCATCTCAGTAACATAGAACCTGAAGTTAAAAAGCATCTTGAACGTTTTATTTATAACTGATAGGCAAACACGGTTTTATTCCATAATTATAAATAAAATAATTAACAGCTTGTCAGTCTTTAAATGACAGAAATCTGCTTTGAGAAATACACAACAAAGGCTTGACCCACCGACCTCCTAATAGCCACATGAGTTATTAGACCAGCTTCTTTACAAGGTTTTTGTATAAGAATTGAACTGAAAGAATTGGGAGAATTCTTTCTACATGCATTCCTGATTCTTGCTTTCAACCTGCTGGCACAATTTGGTCCTTTTTGAATTTAGCACATTTTTCTGCCCCCCCCCAAGTCTGAGAACTGGTCGCACAAAGCAATTAAAAGGGGGGGGGCCTGCCCATGCAACTTTCCACCTGGCTGGCAGGACTTCAGGCTGTTCCACCGGCCCCAGTTAGGATTGCTCTCTAAAATCCGAGATGTATCAATCAAAATACTAATTCTTCAACACATCAGGTGTCGTGCAGATGGCATGTTGGCTCTAGAGCAGGTTAGTTGCGTTTAAGTCCTACTGAGAATGAATGTGAAAAGTTAGTCGTGGCTACCTTGAGTCCCATTGATTTCAATGAAATCTAAGTGTGCCCGATTTGCCCTGGTTCCAACTTGGCATGTCTAGGAATGCCATCTTAATTATAGTCCTGTATTTACTGCACTCACTCTAAAGTGATCAGAAAAAGTCAAAATGGCTAAATAGCACCAAAAATGCAAAGTTCTGTTGCTGTTGTTTGAAATAATATATTACAGGGGGGGGGCACTATGTCAAAATTATTGTTTTTATAATATGTCAGATTCAAAATGCTGACTCGTGATACCAAAACAAAATTATTGCAACATGCAAAAAGGGTAAATGAAAAGTAGCTATTGCTATGATTCTTATGGCAATACTGTAAAGGGAAGTACAACTATATTGATATATTGATATTCATTAACCTGTACCATTTATATGTGGATGGAGAGGGTACACTGTATGGCATGCTTGTTTTAAATTCTGTATTATTATTTTTTGCTATATATCAATAAAAACCCTAACAGCAAATAAAGTATCTATTATGATCTGAACTCAATTGATAATTTTATTGGGATCCATTTAAAATACCGGTAATATATAAATATTTGTTTCTTCCTCCCTCCCCCAGTCTCCTCATATGTCTATAAATCATTTAGCAATGATCATCTAAGAGCTGCATTAAAAATGATATCCTGAGTCCCCTTTGAGATTATCCTGTGTTAGTATTCTGTTGCAGCATATACTGCCCATAATGGACAGATGTGTTCTCCAGCCATATCCAGTAACCTTTTAAAACAAAATAATGGTAATAGGAGCACTATATACAACACTGTACAGGGTGCAGCTAATGTGGTATGTGACCCTCTTTCCCAAGTTAAAAGCTACTTCAAACTTCACAACAATATAGTTCTTGTTTTATAGTGCTATTTACTCCCCTTCCCCCACCCTTTTGTAGGTGAACAGCAAGATGTAAGATTGTTAAATAAATACCACCCTCACAATTCAAAGCTGTGGCTTTAGGCAGCTATAGAATTAACAGGCCTTTTCTCACTTTACTTGCTTCATAAAGCTGATTTAAAAATACGCTTTCGACTGAAAATATCCCGGTACTTTTTTTTCATTCTCTTTGTTACAGAACCGTAGAAGGGAGCTTGTAGGATCTTCAGACTTCTTGACAGATGGTTGTCCAGACTTTGTTTAAATGCCTCCAATAGGCTATCCCACTGACCAACTGCTCTTGAAATTAGCAAGTGTCTCCTAATCTTTAGCCGAATTCTACTTCCCTACAGTTTCTGCCCATTGGTTCCAGTCCTGATTTCTGGAGCAACAGAGAAGGATCTCGCTCCATCTTCTGCATGGCAGCCCTTCGGGTATTTGAAGTGTGCTCTGCCATGTCTCCCTTTAATCTTTTCTTCTCTAGATGCAGTTGGAAGTGGGGCAGAACTGTTAAGCTAGCATCTTGGCCAGGGGTGGAGCAAGGGGGTTGTGTTGGGGGTGGTCTGCCCCGGGTGCCACCCTGGAGGGGATGACACTCTGAGTGCCCCCCCCATGACGCCCAAGCTGATCCCCGCCGCCCAGTAAAAAGCCACACTCGGCAGTGGGGCTTGCAAACCTGGTCGGTGTGCGCTTTGCTTTTTCTGGCTCGGGCGGAGGCGAGGGGCGGGCCAGGGAGAGGTGGCCGCTGACGCCCCTCCATGGCCCACCCCTCGCCTCCGCCCAAGCCAGAAAAAGCAAAGCGCGCGCCGAGCAGGTTTGAGAGCAAGCTGGTGAGTGTGGCTTGCCGCCGCTCTGTAGCGCACATGCACAGCGTCGCTCCGTAGTGATGCATGCGTCATACGTAGCGACACTGCGCATGCATGCTACGGAGCGACACCCCACCCCCAGGTGCCCCCAGGTTTGCCGCTCTTGGTGCCCAAGCGGCTTTCTTCGCCACTGATCTTGGCAGGTGGGTCACTGTTGCTCATCGGGAAGAGAAGGAGCAATACAGCAGTAAAGGAGATGCGGTGCAAACAGCCAATGGCGGTGACCTTGCCAGAGCTCTTGCACCATGCTGATGTCCCCAGAGAGTCACTACATTCAGACGTACATTTATTTTGTCTCCCTATTGTTTCCTTGCATGTTTATTCCGTACTTTCTGCGATATTTTGCACGGCTGTGTTAATTCCCATGTTAATTATTTCCAGTAAAAATTCATTTGCAACCTCATTAACTCTGAAAATTGTGGGGGAAATTTTACGTGACAATTTCACACGGCGGTATTTGGGGCGGTGTTCCAGCATACAGTCCTTTCCCACTGTTTCAAATTTAGTGTGACTTGGCGGCATAGTGATTAAAAAAACAACAGTTTCATAATGCAACAGTGTAAAAGGAAAGTGGGAAATTGGGACAGAAGCTCTAGCATTATAACCAGTAAAACTAACAAAGTAAACTCTACACCTAAATGCAGCCATAGGTTTCAGATTCCTTGACAAACTGTTCCATGGGCATAGCCAGGATTTTTGTTAGGGGGGCAGATTTTTGTTAGGGGGAGGAGAACCTCAGATTTGTATTGAGTTTATTTTTTTAATGATTTGGAGGGGTAGTTTTCCCCCTGCCCCCCTTGGCTATGCCCATGTCCTGGTCTCTTCTAGACACTCCATTTTTTCCAGTTTGTTTAGGAGCACTGGGGTGGGGGTGAGGGCGAGGGAGAGCAACTTGAAATAAAAACAATATTTAAAAAGTGTAGCACTTTTGAGCATTTATTTTATTTCTTTGTACGATCATCGCAACAGACCACAGAGTTACAGTATCTAGGCACAAACAACTCACATTCACCGTTTTAATGTTTTTATTATGTTTGTGAGCAAGCCGTTGAAAAGTCTTTCACAAAGGTACTTGCAATTTCCCGAGTTTCAAAAATAGTCTGTCAGATCAGATGTCATGGAGATCTGCTATTGTAATGTGGAATCCTATGCATGTTTACTTAGGATTACTTCGTATCAAGTGTTGTTAGGGCAATACATGACATGCAGCCACGAAAAAGATCCAGTCAGGATTGGGACTGCACCATGTAGTCAGAGATTTTAAAACCTCTTTCCATGCCATTTTAGTACTGATGAAAATTTCCCCTCTCCCAAGCTGCTATTTAACCCAGGAAGGAAGTTGTTTGTGAATGGGGGCTTTGATAGGGACAGATTTTTAGGCACTGCAGAATGTGGGATAGAGGTCCCATTTTTGTTTGCTGTGCTCCTGGTTGGGCTTCCCAATGGGGTGCTTTTTTTTTTAAAAAAAAGCAAACAGATACATGATATGTAACCACAGATTTAATTTAGTGTCTAGTTCAAAGCTCTGCTCCCCCCCCCATGTGGTCCATGTTGCTAGATTTTAAGTTGGGCCTGACCAATTCCTTCCATACAGCATGGTGGCTAAGGTAGAACAATATGAAAATTAAATATTATTATTTGTCTCAATTTCATTTCTTATTCTCAAACAGTTGTTCAACTGCATGATGATGATGGTTGCTGTTGGTATTTCAGGCCAAAATTCTAGCCTATATGTGCTCTGAACTCAAGTTGCCTTACTTCTGAGTAAAAGTGCACATGATTTCACTGTGTAATACATAGGATCACAACAGCTGCTAGACCTTGAATTCTCTTTTAATATCCATTACACCTGTACAGACATTGGTGTGAAACCTTGAGAGTGCAATAAATCCATTCTTGTTTAAAATTCCTGAAAGTGATTGCCTGTGTGAAAGGATTCACACCAGCACATTAGCAGCTACGCTAACCGTTTCTCTCTCAGGCAACTGCTATGTAGCATATGATGGATGGAGCTGGAAAGAAACATATAGACCAGAAATGAAAGGGATGGCAACTGAGACGGCAAGGCTGGCATCCACAGACTGATCTAAAGAGCTTCAATAGATACAAACACTTGCCTACCGTCAGGTTATTGAAAAAAATTGACTGGGCTGTATAGTACAGCCATGATTCTAAAATTAAATAAAATGGAACTTAAGCGTAGCCAGTGTGGTGTAGTGGTCATTGCAACTGCAATCATGAAATAAAGAGGTGTGAGACAAAAGAGATATTTGGAGAAACCATGCTTATTTGAATTAATGCAAATTAATGCAAAATGGACACCTAAGGATCAGTAGGGAGGCATTCCTTACCTACACCCTCTTGGGCTCCCGCAACTCTGAGTGGGGGGCACTGGTTTGTCCCAAAAATGAGCCTCTAGCCAACCCCAACCCCTAAACCCAGAAGACAAGTCTCGGGTCTCACCTTTCATTTTAAATGTGCCTAAGGATGCTCACCAGTGCTTTTTTCTTCTTAAAAAAAAATGTTTAGGGGTAATCTCATTTTCCTACTCATATTGAAATACTGCCCCTCAATGAGGCCAAACTTAGATTCACAAAAAGTTTAGGGGTATGAGTACCCCTGCGTCCGTCCCCCCGAAAAAAGCACTGGTGCTCACCAAACCCAGTTCATCACCTTTGGAATCCCCACACCTACCCACCACAGAAAAGGACAAGTCTCAACTTAGTCCCTCTTTCCCCACCTGCAACAAATGTGTGGAGCATTTACAGATCACCTAAAAATATGTAATTACCTTCGTCAGTCAAGTGGGCTCTGTCTGGCCCGTCTGACACAGGTGATAACTTTTTTTTAGGTGCTCCTAATTTGGTTTATGAATAAATTAGTCCTTATGATGATGAGTGTTGTGCCTTCTTTCAACAAACATCTCATTTTACCCACCTACTGTCCTGGGAGCAATTTTCACAGGCCTCTTTGTAATTCTCTCAGTAGAACTCCAGCCCTACTTTACTCAAACCTCTGCTGTTACTTAAGGCTGCCATTTTCCTCTCAGCGTTCCACCACTGACCGCTTCTCCAAAAGGTCAGTCTTTTGTGATAAGGAAATTAACAGGAAAATGCACAGGAGAGTGTGGGATAACTCTTGCTTGACACAACTTGTCTAACCTGCAAACAAATCAGAATGAATGCTCAATAAGTAGTTGATGCTATCCAACCTCCCTACAAATAAACCAGGATGAATGCTCAAGAAACGTTTTTTTCTGGAAGCAACCAGGCAAAATCTTGAGTGGCAATAAATGTCAACAGAGGGTACATAGCTAATGGGGTAGTAAGAAACAAAAAAAAGCTCCCTAGCTAACACAGGACGAGGAAATTGAAATGACTTTAACAACTCCAACATACATGTCCCCAAATAATATGTTGGGCACATCAACAATTACTGTGGTTAGCAGGCAGATGTTGGCCACCTTGCACTTTGCCTTAGATTTCCTTGGTCAAAATTGCCCTTTTCATATTCTTCAAGCCTCTGCTTTGCCATTTCCATTATAAAGGTACAGATGTTCATAATTAGAAACTGCATGCAGTAGCTAGCATTTACAGAAACTACAAATCTCCCAATTTCTGGGTCACATGCCGAGTTGAACACTGTAAGCCACTGATTGCAGCCTTTACCCTTCTCTTCTAATATATATATATATATATATATATATATATATATATATATATATATATATATCTAATCTCTACTTTTTTGTAGACCTAGACATGCCTAATCAATTTAGTTGTGTGCATCTCAATATAGTTTCACTAGTGTCAGCGTTTGGCTGCTAGTACGTTTTACATTTTAAAGAGCATTCTTGTTGAGTAGCAGGATCTTGTCAATCTTCTTCTGTTTTAGATGGTAGCTTAGATTGCCACAACACAAGTGATCTCTGTCCTTTGCAAACAGGAAGGAGATATCTCACTTTTCTGTACTTGTCTTGAAAACACCACCACCACACCTTAATAGAGGATAAAAAGGGGTATATTGGTGTTTCCTGCTTGGCAGGGGGTTGGACTGGATGGCCCTTGTGGTCTCTTCCAACTCTATGATTCTATATTTGCACAGGGCATAATTGGCAATGCAACAAATTAGTGGTTCTCAAATTCAATCTGCCCCCCCCTGCCAAAAACAAACAAAAACAAAACAAAAAACTGTTTGAAAATTGTGGAGGGTCTTGAGGGACAACCTAATGATTTTTCAGCCTGTTGTTTAGCAATTGTAATATAGAGAGATATATACAATCTATTTGAAGAAAAGCCACATTTTCTTTGTTTTTATACTATGCTTGCACATACTGCATAATTACATAATGCATCATCTTAAAAGAGGTATTGACCTCTATTTGTGAGAGAAGACTCAATGTATTTTGTAAGATTTCCAATCCAAGCAGGGTGGGGTTTTTTTGTAAGTTCAAAATGATCAAGACGTTTTAAAACAATTACTGCAACCAATTAATCAACTTGACATTGCAGCCTTGGGCATATGATATCAATTATACATATTCTTCTCATGGCTGGCGGCTGCTTCATGTGATTCAGAGGGAAGTTAGTTGGGAAAATATATCCAAATGTATCTCGGACATGGATGATCATCCCAAGGGGCTGATGGTCACTGTCAAGGAACAGCCCTCACTACACCGAGGGGCAGTGAGGTAGGGAAGGAATGGCAGCACTTAGTAACCATTTGTGTGTGATGAGAGACAACAGAAGGCGTGATCTGTGAGGTAGCTGTAGTAGAAGAGAAGAAGAAGAGTTTGTATTTGATATCCTGCTTTATCACTACCCGAAGGAGTCTCAAAGAGGCTAACATTCTCCTTTCCCTTCCTCCCCCAGAACAAACACTCTGTGAGGTGAGTGGGGCTGAGAGACTTCAGAGAAGTGTGACCAGCCCAAGGTCACCCAGCAGTTGCATGTGGAGGAGCAGAGACGCGAACCCGGTTCACCAGATTACAAGTCTACCGCTCTTAACCACTACACCACACTGGCTCTCACCAGTAGGGAGAGCAATGGCTGGGCCAGCACAGGGCTGCATTCATTGATAACAGGGGGGATTCAGATAAACTCCCATGCATTCAAAGAGCATGTAATGGGGGCTGTTCCCTTGACATCAATGCACACAGCAGCTGCAGACACCTCTGACCATAGAGCTCTTCCTTTCAAGGGGAGACTCCACTTGGTCAGGAGGGTTGCTTGAACCTCTGTAATGTCACTGACCTTTGCCAGGTGCTGCTGGAACATTCAGAAGTGCTTGGATTTTGCTACATTTGCTACCTCTCCCTGCCCTGGCTGCCACTGAATGGTCAGCAGATCAGGAGCAAACTCTTAGACCAAATGCTTATTCTACAAAAAGGAAGTTTGGGGGGAGGGATTAAAAGGCAGTAGAATTCCTCCCACGGTTCACCTCAAAATCATTTTTAAAAAAAATCAAAATCACACAGGCATGAAATGTAAATGTAACATAATTGAATTAGCAATTTCAAGTCCATTTGTTTCTGTTCCCCTTTTCTGCTTAACATACACAAACTTCTCCACTTCTGTGTTATATATTTAAAGACCATATACGTATTCCCCTCTGAGTATCTTTTAATTAGTACAGCTAAAAAAATGACGAGTTGGGCACAGTTCTTACTATTGGTTGTATTGAAAATATGCGAAAATTGAACTAGCAGTTCGCAAGCAGCCTATAGCTGTTATCAGCAGAAGGAAAAAAAGAAGACAAACTAATTGGACAAATGATTTGCCATGAGTAATTTACCTTAAGCTGCTAGTGATCTGCAGTTTTAATGTCATTGTGTTCTGCTTCCTGGTAGCTGCTGCCTTTCTTTAAAAGATACTTCTTGTTAAACTACAACCGCTGGGCTGTTTTCTCTGTGCATTGCATCTCAGATATGCAGTAAAGGCCAGCAGCAGAGGAAATAACAGTGCCGTTAACCTCTTTAACACTGATAATAAATTAGCACTAATAAGTTAGGTGCTGGGGTAGCAGTCACCCTGACATAATGAAATGAGCAATCTTAAACAAGTGGAAACTGCCACAGCTACAGTGCCTCACAGTGAGGAACTTGGACAGGCATTAGATTTTCTAGGTAATTTATGAGTCAGGCTTTCAAAGCCAGGCTGGCTCCCATTTAGATGCCTAAACATGACATTGGCTAAATTTCTCAGAGTGCTTCTTCAGGAGCTGCTGACTGAATTCTTGAAAATAACAATCTGCGGTTGAGCATACAGTGGTACCTCGGGTTACAGACACTTCAGGTTACAGGCGGTTCAGGTTACAGACTCCACTAACCCAGAAATAGTACCTCGGGTTAAGAACTTTGCTTCAGGATGAGAACAGAAATTGCATGACGGTGGCACGGCAGCAGTGGGAGGTCCCATTAGCTAAAGTGGTACCTCAGGTTAAGAACAGTTTCAGGTTAAGAACGGACCTTCAGAACGAATTAAATTCTTAACCCAAGGTACCACTGTAAGTAACCAGATTCTGAAATTTATCTCAGAATAGCGAACCCTGTTTATGTGGAGAAGCTAAACAACAGAAAATGGTTGATCTTGATGCATGAGGTTGATAGCTCTTACAACACACTATAGAATCCTTATCTGTTGAAAATATTTATAGCCGGGATCACATTTTTATAGACTTATATAATTTTCATCTTGTACTCTACAGTATCCCAAAATAAAACTGTCCCCAAGTGACACACACTGTTCATTCTGTAATTAGACTACCTTGTATAGAGAATTAGGCCTCACTGAGAGGCAAGTGAGAAATTTCTTCTTGAAAGACTTTGTGTGGGTGACGTTTGGTTCCTCCTCAACATGCTTTTCATGTGGTGTATTTAACACTTGGCAGTATTTGATAGGTGATATATAGTAGCATGTGACAGATTTGATACCTGACACACAATATATTTGACAAATTTCTATATCCATTTCATTGTGGCTTCCAACCTCCTCATAGGACTGAAATGGTCTTGGTTGTCCTTCACTGGGAATTGAACAAGGAGTTGATTCTGCTGGGCAGCTCAGCAATATTCTATAGCACGATATCTCTCTTTATCATTTCTCTGGATTAGGCATCCTTTCCAGAAGGTGCTGCTTCGGCTGTTTATTCAATCCCATGGTATTTGGTTTATGGGGAGGGGGGTCCTATTCTGTTGCCCCTGCTTTTTAGTTATCTGCATGAAACTGCTGGGAGAGGTTGTCATTTTGGGTTACAACAGTCTTCTCCAATCTGGTGCCACCCAGATGTTTTTGGACTAAAACTTCTAGCATCCTGATCATTAGCCATGCTAATTCAAATTGATGAGATCTATCGTTCAAAATTCTTGGAAGTCACCACAGAAAGGCTGGGGTACAGTTCTCAGAGAGGTTTAACAGACAATCTCTCTTCACTGGAAATTGTCACTCTGTGAAGGGAATAGGAGCCTGCTAACAACTCACCACCAGAGACCAAATTGCAAACATGCGCTGGATTATGGAGAAAGCTAGAGAGTTCCAGAAAAACATCTACTTCTGCTTCATTGATTACGCAAAAGCATTTGACTGTGTCGACCACAGCAAACTATGGCAAGTTCTTAAAGAAATGGGACTGCCGGATCACCTCATTTGTCTCCTGAGAAATCTCTACGTGGGACAAGAAGCTACAGTTAGAACTGGATATGGAACAACTGATTGGTTCAAAATTGGGAAAGGAGTACGACAAGGCTGTATATTGTCTCCCTACTTATTTAACTTATATGCAGAATTCATCATGTGAAAGGCTGGACTGGATGAATCCCAAACCAGAATTAAGATTGCTGGAAGAAATATCAAAAACCTCAGATATGCTGATGACACAACCTTGATGGCAGAAAGTGAGGAGGAATTAAAGAACCTTTTAATGAGGGTGAAAGAGGAGAGCGCAAAATATGGTCTGAAGCTCAACATCAAAAAAACTAAGATCATGGCCACTGGTCCCATCAACTCCTGGCAAATAGAAGGGGAAGAAATGGAGGCAGTGAGAGATTTTACTTTCTTGGGCTCCAGATGGTGACAGCAGTCACGAAATTAAAAGACGCCTGCTTATTGTGAGGAAAGCAATGACAAACCTAGACAGCATCTTAAAAGCAGAGACATCACCTTGCCAACAAAGGTCCGTATAGTTAAAGCTATGGTTTTCCCAGTAGTAATGTATGGACGTGAGAGCTGGACCATAAAGAAGGCTGGTCGCCGAAGAATTGATGCTTTTGAATTATGGTGCTGGAGGAGACTCTTGAGAGTCCCACGGACTGCAAGAAGATCAAACTTATTCATCCTTAAAGAAAACAGCCCTGAGTTCTCACTGGAAGGGCAGATCCTGAAGTTGAGGCTCCATGTGCTGGCCCCAAGGGTTTGTCCATGAAGCGAGGTCCAAGTCCAGTCCTGGGTCTAGGGGTCCAAAGGAGGTCAATCCGGCGGGGAGCAAGGCAGGGAGCAGGTCAAGGTCCAAGGCAGGTTCAGGCACAAGGTTGCAGGTTGAGCACACGCTTGCAACTAAGTTGCTCACGCAACTTGGGCTGGGTCTGGCTGGCTTTTATCTGGCCCTATGCTTAGGGCGGTCCCGATCCTCCGGAGACTCGCCTCTCCTCCGGGCCTGGAGGCGAGCACTCCTCCTGCAGACACTTAACTCCCTTCGCCTCTCTGCCCTGAGCCTCTGTAGCTCAGGAGAGGCTGGTGGGTTACTGGACCCAGGGGATGCCTCAGCTTCCTCTGAAGAGGCTGGGAGTGGAGCACCTGCAGGCAATGGGTCCTCCCTCCCATCAGGAGCCAGAGCAGACTCTGCTGATGCCTGCACCTGGGGATCCAGCACAGGTGGGGATCCTTCAGGCTCAAGCCCTGGCCCCGGCTCAGCTGGTTCTGGAGGCGGGGAATCCTGTGCAGGCTGGGATCCCTCAGGTTCAGCATCAGAGTCTGACTCCCAGGCCATCACACCATCCCCCCTCCCAGGCCTCCCCCTCAACCGAGGGGCCGGACCAGGCTTGCTGGGGTAAGCTGCATGGAAATCACGGAGGCAGGCAGGTGCGTGGACGTTTCCCGCTGGTTCCCATGAACGATCCTCAGGCCCATACCCCTTCCAGTCGATGAGGTATTGGAGCTTCCCCCTGCGGTATCGTGAGTCGAGAATGCGCTCCACCTCGTACTCAGGCTCCCCCTCAACCAAAACTGGCTGCGGTCGTGGATTGTCCGGGTGGAACTCGTCGGGCGGGGCGACTGGACTAAGTAGGGACCGGTGGAATACTGGGTGAACCTTGAGCGATGGAGGTAACTGGAGGCGAAACGCCACCGGCGACACCTGCGCAGTGATGGTGAATGGGCCGGCAAACCGTGCATCCAGCTTTCGTGAGGGCCGAGAAGGATGCAGGTGACGGGTAGAGAGCCACACCCGATCGCCAACATGGAGTTCTGGCCCCTCCTGACGATGTCGGTCAGCCTGGGCCTTGTATGCGTCCTTGGCCTGGCGCAGTTGCTCCATCAATAATTGTTGCTGGGACTGAAGCTCCTGAAGCCAGTCTGTCACTGCGGGGACCGCGGAAGCTGGCAGCACGTCCGGGAACAAACGTGGATGGTAGCCGTAGGAGGCCTGGAACGGGGTCTGCTGGGTGGAGGCGTTCACTGCATTGTTGTAGGCGAACTCCGCCAATGGCAAGTGATCGACCCAGTCATCCTGCTGAAAGCTGCAGTAACACCGGAGGTACTGCTCCAGCACCGCATTTGCCCTTTCCGTCTGGCCATCGGTCTGCGGGTGGTGGGCCGAAGATAGACAGACCTCCGTCCCAAGGGTCTGGTGCAGGGCTCGCCAGAAGTGGGATGTGAACTGGACGCCGCGGTCAGAAACCACACGCTCGGGCAGGCCATGCAGGCGGAAGATGTGCTGCAAGTACAGCTGAGCCGTTTCCTTAGCTGTGGGTATGGACGGGCAGGGGGCACAGTGCACCATCTTAGTGAAATGGTCCGTGAAAACCAGGAGGCAGGTACAGTGACGAGATGGGGGCAAGTCCACCACAAAGTCCAGCGAGACCGTGTGCCAGGGACGCGGTGGGACTGGTAATGGCTGGAGCAGACCGGGGGGTCGCCCGGTAGGACCCTTGGCCCGCCGGCAGACGTCGCAACCAGCAACATAGCGTGCCACATCAGCCTTCAGGCGGGGCCACCAGAACTCCCGGCTTACCAGATGGGTGGTCCGGTACCGCCCAAAGTGCCCTGCTGCTGGGGCATCGTGGGACATCTGGAGAACCTCAGCCCGCAATGGTCCTGGTGGGATGTATAGACGACCCTGGTGCAGCAGTAGGCCCTGGTGCAGGGCCAGCCCCGGATATCGAGGGCATGACCCGTCAGACAGTTCCCGAAGCCGTTCCTGTGCCCAAGCATCGACCCGTTGCTGTTCTCGCACCCGAGCCTGCAGCGGCTTGGCCTCCTGAGTGGCCAGGAATGCGGCTGGTGGTAAGATAGTCGTCGGTACTGCCTGCTGTACAGTGTCTGCGACGTCCTCAGGTTTCCGGGACAGGGCATCCGCTTTCCGGTTTTGGGAGCTAGGGATGTAGCGGATCCGGAACTGGAACCGGGAGAAAAACAGCGCCCACCGGATCTGCCTTTGGTTCAACTTGTGGGTGGTCTGGAGGTACTCCAGATTCCGGTGGTCCGTTCTCACTTCCACCGGGTGTCGTGCCCCCTCCAGATGATGGCGCCAGACCTCAAAGGCCACCTTGATGGCCAGTAGTTCCCGCTCCCACACGGTATAGTTACGCTCCGCCGGAAGGAGCTGCCGGGAGTAGTAAGCGCAGGGTAACAGTGGCGCATCGGGTCCGTGTTGCTGAGACAGGATGGCACCGAGAGCCGTACTGGAGGCATCAGTCTCCACCACGAAGGGACGAGAGGGATCAGGGTGCTGTAAAATCGGCGCCCTCTGGAAACAGGCTTTCAACCCCTGAAATGCCACTTCAGCCTCCTCATCCCAGGAGAAGGGCGTCTTGGGGCGCAGCAGTCGGGTTAATGGGGTGGTGCGATGAGCATAATCTGCAATGAAGGTCCGGTAATAGTTGGCGAACCCTAGGAACCGCTGTAAGTCCTTGCGGTTCCGGGGCGCTGCCCACTCTCGAACCGCAGCCACCTTCCCAGGGTCCATCTGCACCCCGTCAGGGGAGAGTCGGTGTCCAAGGAAGTCCACTGACCGCTGGTGGAACTCGCACTTGCTGAGCTTGGCGTACAGGCGGTGCTCCCGCAAGCGCTGCAACACGGACCGAACATGACTCTCGTGACGGGCTGGGTCACGGGAATAAATCAGAATATCATCTAGGTACACCACCACGTATTTGTCTAGCAAGTCCTGGAACACGTGGTTGATGTACCGTTGAAACACGGCGGGCGCGTTGCATAATCCGAACGGCATAACCAGGTATTCAAACTGCCCATACCGGGTCCCGAATGCAGTCTTCCACTCGTCCCCAGCACGGATCCGAATCAAGTTGTAGGCCCCTCGGAGGTCCAGTTTGGTGAACATCTGCGCCCCCTGCACCCGCTCCAGCAATTCTGCAATAAGGGGCAAGGGGTACCGGTCTGGGATGGTGATCTTATTCAGGGCCCGGTAGTCATGGCAGAGGCGAAGCTCCCCACACTTCTTCTTAACGAAGAGTACAGGAGCGGCAGTGGGTGAGGTAGAGGGTCTAATGAACCCACGTTCCAGGTTCTTGCGAAGGAAGTCCTGCAAGGCTTCACGCTCTGGCTCCGAAAGAGAATATAGGCGGCTCACAGGCAGGGGCGCCCCAGGCTGTAGGTCTATGCCGCAGTCGAAGGACCGATGAGGCGGCAGCTTGTCTGCTCCCTGTTCCTCGAACACGTCTAAATAGTCCTGGTACACGGCAGGGAGCGTTGACACAGCCTGCCCCATGGGGGCAGCTGCTACTAACTCGGACTGAGCACGGGAACCCGGGTCTGGGAAGCGTACAGTCCGATTGACCCAGTCGATCTGAACATTGTGCGACTCCAGCCAGTCCATCCCAAGCACCAGGGGAAACCGGGGCATGGTGGCAATGTCCAGGGTTCGCACCTCCCGGTGCTGCTGGTAGCACAGGACCAAGGGCTGGGTCTCCCGAGTAACAGCGCCCGAGCGTAGGAGCCGTCCGTCAATTGCCTCCACCTGTACTGGTTCTGGCTTGTTCTGAAGCGGCACCTGATGCTGAGTGGCGAAGGCAGAGTCCATATAGGAGCGGGTTGCCCCTGAATCCACCAGAGCGTGGGTGAGAATCCAGGGCCCACCGGGGGGGTATAGACGCACCGGTATCATGAGGTGTTGCAATTCCACTGGTGAGGGCCCATCATGCGATGCTTGGGTCCCCAGGTAGCCTGGGCCATCGGCTACTGGGGTTGGCAGTTTTCCCTGCGGCTGGCGTTTCTCAGGGCAGGTTCGGGCGTAGTGTCCACTCCCACCGCAGTAGAGACACAGGTTCCCCTCCCGACGCCGAGTCTTTTCCGAGGGGGAGAGGCGAGGCCGCGCTGCCCCGAGCTGCATCGGCTCCTCCAATGACTCAGCTCTGGCCACGGAACTGCAGGGAAGCACCGGCGCCGGGAGCCCGGAGTGCCGGCGGCCCCGGGCCTGGCGACGGTCCTCCAACCGATCGTCTATCTGCAGACTCCGTTGGATGAGGGCATCCAGTGTGGCAGGGCGATCCAACGTGGCCAGCTGATCCAGTATCTCGTCTGAAAGTCCCTCGAGATACTGGTCCCGCAGGGCAGAGTCGTTCCAGGTCAAGTCCTGCGCCAGCAGCCGAAATTCCGTGGCGTAGGTGGCCACTGTGGACTTGCCCTGTTTCAACCGCCGAATTGCCCGATTGGCTTGACTCCCCTTCTGAGGGTTGGCGAACGTGGTTTCCAGATGATTGCAAAACCCCGTATAGTCTGTCAGCAAGGGGGAGTCTTGCCGGAGCAGCGGCAACGCCCACTTGGCCGCCTGGTCCTTCAGCAAGCTGATCAGGAAGTGCACCTTGGTGCGGTCGTCAGGGAAATCCCGAGCTCGCCCCTGAATATACAGCTTGGCCTGGGCGAGAAACATGGGAAAGCTGGCTGGGGACCCATCAAATTTCTCTGGCAGGGCCACTGGGTACTTGCCAGGAGCTGGGGCGGCGGCCCCAGGAGCCGGTAGGGCATCCAAACGCTGCTGAAGCGCCGTAACCGCATTGCTTAGCTGCTGCACGGTGTGGGTCAAGGCCTGGTTCTCCTGGGCCAATGCCACTAGCGCAGCCGCCTGGTCAGCCATGGCTACTAGTTCCTCCCGAACGCACCCCAGCGAAGGGGGAGTGCGGGTGTGGCGTGAGCAAACTGTGCTGGCCCCAAGGGTTTGTCCATGAAGCGAGGTCCAAGTCCAGTCCTGGGTCTAGGGGTCCAAAGGAGGTCAATCCGGCGGGGAGCAAGGCAGGGAGCAGGTCAAGGTCCAAGGCAGGTTCAGGCACAAGGTTGCAGGTTGAGCACACGCTTGCAACTAAGTTGCTCACGCAACTTGGGCTGGGTCTGGCTGGCTTTTATCTGGCCCTATGCTTAGGGCGGTCCCGATCCTCCGGAGACTCGCCTCTCCTCCGGGCCTGGAGGCGAGCACTCCTCCTGCAGACACTTAACTCCCTTCGCCTCTCTGCCCTGAGCCTCTGTAGCTCAGGAGAGGCTGGTGGGTTACTGGACCCAGGGGATGCCTCAGCTTCCTCTGAAGAGGCTGGGAGTGGAGCACCTGCAGGCAATGGGTCCTCCCTCCCATCAGGAGCCAGAGCAGACTCTGCTGATGCCTGCACCTGGGGATCCAGCACAGGTGGGGATCCTTCAGGCTCAAGCCCTGGCCCCGGCTCAGCTGGTTCTGGAGGCGGGGAATCCTGTGCAGGCTGGGATCCCTCAGGTTCAGCATCAGAGTCTGACTCCCAGGCCATCACACTCCAGTATTTGGCCACCTCATGAGAAGAGAAGACTCCCTGGAAAAGACCCTGATGTTGGGAAAGATGGAGGGCACAAGGAGAAGGGGACAACAGAGGATGAGATGGTTGGACAGTGTTCTCGAAGCGACTGGCATGAGTTTGGCCAAACTGCGGGAGGCAGTGGAGGATAGGGGTGCCTGGCGTGCTCTGGTCCATGGGGTCATGAAGAGTCGGACATGACTGAACAACTGAACAACAGCAACAACAACAACAACTCACCACACTTTTAACAAACTACAGTTCCCAAAATTCTTGGGGGAAAGCAATGACTTTTTAAAGTGGTATCATAGTCCTTTAAATGTATGATGTGAATGTGGCCTCAGTCTAAACCAATACTAAACCTTAGGTTACGTAAATACAATCCTGGTAACAACATACACAATGTAACAGGCAGTTTTTGACTATGTAACTTCTATTTAAAACACATTCAACATATAACATCTCACAAAGTGTAATTAATTCCATAGACCAACACATCATGCAAACAGAACATATAAAGAGAAATTAAAGTCCAACGGATGGTCAGGAGATAAAGTCAATTCGGTTCCTAAATTGGCATACTGGCAATAACCACAGTATGGTAACCTTATCTTATGGTGTTCCACATATTGCTGCTTTGAGGATTCTAATGTTCCTTGTATGTAGATATCGGATCAGATGAAAAACTTGAAGGTATTGCGCAACAAAGATTACAGGATAATACCTTGTTTCACTCAACCGGGCTTCATCAGCCATGCATACTCATATTCTTGTATGACGGAAAAACATGGAACAGAATAGCAGTTTATTTTCTGGGGTAAAATCCTAAAAAAAGCTCAACAACTTCATTCTTAAAAAAGCTTAACAACTTTGGTTGCCCCTTCGGTCGGCTCCCATGGCCCTTCATTTCATCAAATCCGGCCATCTTTGAAAAATGTTTGGACACCACTGGTCTAAACTGTGTGTGTGGATGACCTTCAGGTCTTTTCCAGCTATCCAGTTCTATGGTTCCGCTGAGACTGGAGTTGCAGATACAGTCTTAATTTGGGCCCCTGTGGCTCAAGGTGCTCTTATTTCCCCAACAGGATAT
This sequence comes from Lacerta agilis, assembly GCF_009819535.1. Taxonomy (NCBI): domain Eukaryota; kingdom Metazoa; phylum Chordata; class Lepidosauria; order Squamata; family Lacertidae; genus Lacerta; species Lacerta agilis. Next base: position 65,985,091 of record NC_046316.1, on the reverse strand, counting down.
CATGACAACTCTGCGGTGAATGCACACTGCGCAACTGAAAGGTTTGCCACCTTGTAAAATGTTTCTTTAAATGGCATGTTGCGAAGGAAACGGCAGCTTCTCTGTTTTGCATAAAGACATAAACTGACACAGCCACTTTTCCCCACCTTCATTTAGTGGCAACTTGGCGCCGCTTCAATTTTTGCTTGGCTTTAATTTAAAGTGAGCATCAACAAAATGAAGATGGCAATGATTAATATTTTCAGATGTTAAAGCTGCTCCTAGTTATTATTAATTAGATTATTATAACCCACACAACGATGTGGTTTGCGATTCATGACTAAGTCACATTGATTGTGCTAATTTATTATGCTTTTGGAGACTGAAAATGTAAATTTGCAAGCTAGGGAATTCATTATTATTATTATTATTATTATTATTATTATTATTATTATTATTATTTCATTTCATGATCCCCTAGTGCTATTGTGCTTCTTCTATCCTGCTACTGGAGACAGAATAATACAGAATAAATGATACAGGGCAGGAAAAGCAGGTCCCACTGTCCTGTATCTGTTTAATGTTGCTGGTGAATTGAGATGGTTACTGCAATAGGCCAGGTTTCCCTCAGAAGTTCCCTCTTTTGTGGCTTGTAGAACTTTTCAGGTTTTCCTCATCGCTTGGTTGCTAAAACATCTGGTTCGGCTTTTGAGAAATATTTGTAGCCGTTGCACATCAGGATTTAATTACTGCCCCTGAAACATTAATGGGCACCATACTGTACTAATAGATTTTATCTCCACTGCCTTATATCTATGAAGTGTAACTGACAAATGGGAGCCTTGTTTAGCAGGGACTTTAATAACAGCAGCTATTTACTAAAGAACTATGTGCTGAGTGAGTTCAAATGATGGGCAACCCCCAAAAGGATTGAGATTTGGTTTCAAACTTGCAAACAGACATAGCAATCGGGGAGTGTTTTAGGGCAGCACTTAGAAGCCAGCCTGCTGAATGGTAAAACTGCCTTTGTTGTCACAAGCAGATCTTTTATGTGAAACTGAAATATGAAGGTTCCTTTAACAATTTGGAGTCATAATCTGTCCCATGACCAAAACTGTAATTCCAGTGTGAGTGAGTGAAAACCATGTTATCAAACACAGAGACAAAGTGTATGTCATAACGAGCATCATCATCCTTTCTTTAAGAGAATATTAACCATGGATGACTTCTTTTTATCACATTCCTGCTGGTTTTTGTTGTTGTCATTTATAACCTGCCCCTTTCCCTAACAAGGACTCAAGCTTGCTTATAGATAAAAACAGAAACAGCTAAAAATAAAATGAAAACAGCTAAAATAAGATAAAAATAGCTAAAAACAGTCTTCTTTGCAATGATCTTTGGGAAGCATCATTCGGAAGGACATGAAAGGCTGGCTGACATTACATCCTGCTCTACCTGTTTTCATGCAGGATCTCCATATTAGTGGGTTAGCCTGACTCCATTCTATGAATGAGAGAACATTGTGCATGGAAAATGGTGATTCCCTATTGTTCTCATAGAGCATTCCGAACCATAGAAAAATAACGGGTCAACCCTTTCTTTCGCAGAACTCCATGTGCACATTGGAATTCCATAGACCTGGGGATATTCTTCAAGATGCCATGAAATGAGGAGATGGGGAGGGATAACATCTGCATAGTATTAAGAAGAACATCTAGCTAAAAAATTGGAGGGGGAAGTACATTGGGAAAGCTGCTTGTGCAAGTTGAATGGCCCATGTTGTGCTTGGATCGCACTGGAATCTGGTCATACAGTTGTCTATAGCTCGATACTACCACTTCATTAAGTTGCCCTGGCCAAGTTTTGCTTGTGGATTTGTGCCATGTGCAAGTGGAAGGACAGCCAAGGAATGCTTGGATGAGAAAATGATTGCCCATTTTTAGAGGCTAAACTTGCAACTGCCACTGCTGATTTTCTCTGCTTTTTCTGAAGTTGAGGAACTCTTTCTTGAAAAACACAAAAAGGTTAGCAAATACTTTTGAACACAAAATTCTGTCCATCTGTCCGATTTTCTTCCTTTTCTTCCAGTAATAATTTGCATTCAAAAATGCTTTTCTTCCCCTTTCTCATTATTGAAGGTTAATGTTTTCCAGAGGCTTTGTGATAAATTGACCTGTGAAGGTGTTTGCTAAGCTTTGACTCTCACATGAGGACTATTCCAGCAACTCTTGAGACTGCCCCCCAAATCCTCCTCCAGTCTTTTTCTGAGCCAGGGAACTCAAGTAACATCTCATTCATTAGATAAACTAGCTGATCGGAAAATAGGCATGCAAAATACCCCAGATTACTCTGATTCAGAGTACAGTAACCAGCTTCCCCAGAGAAGCACAAATAACTCAACCCCTGAACCTCAAAGAAAACTTGAATTTGGTGGGAGTAACATGACAGCTTGCAAATGAATGTGGCCTAGTGTTAGCAATGAACTGTAGGTTAGACACAACAGTAGTTTGTTAGCATAAAATGGCAGACTTGCTGCATTATGAAAATCTCAGAAGATTGCTAGCTTTCTGCCATACTGAAATGTCTAAATGTGCCATTCATTGCACATTTCACATTCATTGCTATTCATTTCACATTCTGGACAAATGCAGAATAAGAGACAGCTCTGTTGATCAAATGGAACTTTAATAAAGTCCTGTTTGAGCATTCCCTCATCACGTGAATGGGAAGATTAGGGATGCACTCATTGGAGTCGCCAATGGTAGAACATCAGCATCTCCACGTAGGACTAGTGGAGACCCCTGTCTGAAATCCTGGAACCCTCCTGACAATTTGTATAGACAACACTGAGCTAGGTGGGGGTGATGGGCCAATAGAAGGCAGCTTGCTATGTCCCTATGAGTACTGCTTACACCTCTGTCATTTTTCTGATGGTCCTGACCACCTATCCTCCGTATGTAGAGGCTGAACATCTGTCATGGGGAAACAGCTCTTCCTGTGGTGACTTCTTAAACTGTTTAGAATGCTACACACTGAGGATTTTAATTGTGTGGAAAGCCTATATGAGTAGAGTTGGTGTTCCACTGCATAGAGAGCAGTAGGGCTGGGTCACCATCAGGGACGCAGTGGATTACAAATAGGGGGGGCATCAGAGAGGGCAGGGCCAGTTGTTGTATCTCCATTGGTCCATCCTCATTCAGTGGGAAATGCCTAAACATGGTTCAACAATGCTGCTAGCCAATGTGCACCTACTTTTTTGCTGGCCAAAACGGGGCTATCAGGAGTATCACCTACATGTATTATGCATACATTATGTAAATTTGGACAAATGTTGTGAATTTCAAGTGGCTAACCCTTAACTATTTGTGTTGTATTAGTGATATGAGATTCCTGAGACACTCATTAGATCAGAGGCTATATGTCAAATCAACCTGGTGGGATTTTGAATAGTACTATTATTTCATTCTCTCTCTCTCTCTCTCTCTCTGTGTGTGTGTGTGTGTGTGTGTGTGTGTGTTTGTGTGTGTGTACACACACACACGCAGAGTGAGAGAGTGAGAGAGAGAGAGAGAGAAATATACAACCTTCTGCTTGAAGCCAAAAGACAAGCAAAATTTGTATTTTGGCTTGCAAAACAATGTCAATCAAAAAAGTGCTGAGAAAGGAAAAAAACTAAATAAGAAACGGATAGGTGGTGGTCTGGGATGGAGAGAAAACCTACAATTCTTTAACTTCAGCAGTCATAAGATTACAAATGGGCTTGGTGTTATTGCTTCTGGATTCTGCCCAAATATAACTTAGCCTTTTACTTGCAAAAAGCTTGTTCCTTTTTGTAGCAACCATAAAAGCATGCAGAAGTGAGCTGAATTGCTCTCTCTCTCTCTCTCTTGGATGCATATCTGTGAGTGTGTGTCTGTGGATGAGTTCTGTTAGTTACCTAATATAATCTCATCTTCACCTGTCTCATAACTTTACATAACACAAAGAAAACCTCAAAAGTCCAAAAAGTGTATTCACATATTTCTAAACCTCTGTTCTGGAGCCTGCAATTCCCTGCTGTTTGCAGGCTTTGCTGTGACATTTCTATTTCAGACTCCGATTTCACCTAGCATAGAGAATGGATGGAAAAAGTGGTGAAAAAAGAAGTACCAATGAAGGATGGGAATCATGAGGATTGCTAGGTCTGTGGGAAAGAATGGAAGAAGAAAAGTTTCTTATGCATTTAAGCTATTTGCATAGATTTGGCATACAGCTCTCTAGATGTATCAGCTACAAAGTATCATGCGGTTAAAGATATTTTCCAGTTCAGTAGGTTTAGAAAAATGCTTCTTTATGTGTGGTTAGTTCTGCAGTTCCCACAGAGAAAAATGCTTTCGGAGTCAATCAGAATCGTGCAGGGTTAGACCATGCATCACCTGCTTTTCATTTGTGTTGTGTTGTCTTGCTGCAGTGTAGTGGGTATGCATACGAGGTGTGAGTAGGGATGGGGCAGAAATTTGATGCAGTTTGCATTTAAAGGCAACTTTACCTAATTCACAGTTCCCGAGACTGAGAGACTTCAAAGAAGTGTGACTAGCCCAAGGTCACCCAGCAGCTGCATGTGGAGGAGCAGGAAATCGAATCTGGTTCACCAGATTACGAGTCCACTGCTCTTAACCACTATACCACACTGGCTCTCACCACACTAGATGAGGTGGACTCAGCTCTCTTTTGCTAAAGGTATTGAAGAGCATTGATGAACATCTGTCAGGAATGCTATAGTTGCATCCTGCCTTACAGATTCTGCACTCAGCATGAAGTTGGACTTGATGACTAGCAAGATCACAGACTTACCACAGTTTCTTAAATGGCCAATGTAGACACATGGGCTGATTAGGATATCAGCAAAGGGTTGGAAGTAGAAGAAGTCCAACTCTTTCCGATGTAGCATTTTTCTGATCTGAACATTTTCTCCCATGACTCGGTGAGGGCAATTAGATATCTTAGCATCACAGATTTGCTATCATGTTTCATTTGGCCCTTACAGGCAGAGGGCCTTCTCGGTAGAGGCGCCCACCATGTGGAACGCCCTCCCACCAGATATCAAGGAAATAAACAACTATCTGACTTTTAGAAGACATCTGTAGGCAGCCCTGTTTAGGGAAGTCTTTAATGTTTGATGTTTTATTGGTTTTTAAATGTTCTGTTGGAAGCCACCCAGAGTGGTTGGGGAGGCCTGGCCAGATCTGCAGGGTATAAGTAATAAATTATCATCATCATCATCATCATTATCATTATTACATAAGCTACATTTCTCACCTGTTCCAATACAGGGATATTGAATGCTGGCCCATCTCACAAAGTCATTGAATGAGCACTGAGATAATTTATGCAAAGCATGTTAAAGGCACAAAAATGTGCTATGCAATAACAAATATTAGTCTTGCTAAATGGCACTGAAACAACTTTTCACTTAATGTGATTTTCAACAGAACACGGATGATTTAAATCAATAGTCTGCTACGGTCATTTGGGAGAAGGAAATGATTTAAGAATGTATCCATACAGATCCAGTTGATAGGATTGCTTGTACTTACTATGAAGTGCCCACAAAAGCTGTGGTGCACTAACGACTGATTCGTAGGTCCTGTTAAAAGTTAGTCAGATTTAAACATGCATGCACACTGGGGCTGAAAGTGCAAGACACAGACCCACACCCTGCCCACCCAAGCTATTGTGAAGTAGCTGTTTGTGTGTCAGCTGAAGGGCGGCGATGGCAGGGCCAGTGTGTACTCTGCTATTCAAATAATGAATGGTAAATTGGTGACTTTCTCTGCAGAAACCTATCACAAAGTTTTCAGGCATAATTTTTCTATGAATTCTAATTTGGCACAAAAGCAGAGAACCAGAAGGAATTCCCACAGAGAAGTGTCCTAAGGGTGATTGATGGATGTGACTCAATATACTGTGATAAGCATACAAAAAACTGAATTCTTTGCACCAGCTTTTTATCTTCAGCTGTCTGAAAATCCTGGGACATACCCCCCCCCTTCTTTTTGCTTGATAAACCAGTTACTATAGCTGTGGAGTCTGGTTCTTCTAACTAAAACTCTGTGGGGCTAGGATTATGATTTGGAGCTGTCTGAATAAGCATTTGTTACCCAGATTCCAAAAGCTACCAAACAGTTTTCTTTTCTCTAATTAAAAAACTCAAGCCAAAAGTTTCAAGCCTTTTCATTCACACCCCAGGAATTCTCTTCTAAAGAGGTTCACTGAAGAGGAATTTGAGCAAGATTTTTTTCCTTTCCACACCACTTTAATTACTTTGATCTCCTTTAATATCTAGTAACTTTTTTTAAAAAAAGAAAAGTTTCTCTTTTGAACCAGACAGACCATTTTCAAGTTAACATTTGAAAAAGAACTTTGGCAAAAATCAGTATACTTTAAAAAGATTCTGGAGAGTTATACTTACATGTACTATAAAAGAAAACAACTTTATACAAACTTGTAGTACAGAAATTCCAATTGCACAATGAATGAATATTTATCTCATAGAGAATATGCTGTGAAATGTAAAGGAGTGTTTCAACTCGCAGAACTGACCGCCAGAATCCGGGACCAGAGGGAGGAGAAGGTGTCACAGGACTGGAAGAAATTTAAAGACTATTTAGTCAAATCAGTAAAATTGAATATTTGAGCAGAATTAAATAGAAGAGCGGCTTTAGTAGGTTGATGTTAGATAAAATTGTTAGGAAGATATTTTTGTGTGAAAGATTTACTTGTTAGAAAATATGTTAAGACTTGGTGTTTAAGTTAAGATTTATATGCGATTAGGTATATGATTAAGTAAAGTTAAGCACATTAAAAATTTGGGCAAATGTGAATAGAATAAGATATAAAGCTACCTAGAAGATATATATGATTTTGAAGACAGTGGAGGGAATGGGGGAAGTCCCCAAAAACAGAGAAGATAGTACCAAGAAAAGTAAGAGGATAAGTGTTAGTTTAAAGGTTTGTATATGTTTCTTTTTATTGTAATTGTTTGATTGTGTTTATGTATTGTGTTTATGTATTGTGTTTTTGTATTGTTAATGTTGGTGTTTATGTTATGTTTTTCTTTTGTTTTAATAGAAAATAATAAAATCTTATAAAAAAAAAAAAGAAATGTAAAGGAGTGTTTTACATCTGCTGCCACTGAATAAAATTTGTGTTGAAATAAGTACACTAAAAGCGTGAGATAACGATGTGTTAAAGGCTAAATGACAAAGAAACAAGAAGAGCCAGGTGAGTGATGTATTTTATTAAATAAATCTGTTTCTGTAAGAAACATGCATGCTAACACCATCTTTAAAATGAAGGGGAAGTTGATTTCAAAAGAAAAATTCAACGTAGTAGAATATTCAGATAAGCGAGCCCCCAATTTATGGCCGAGTACTTGAACGAGAGGGAAGCCGACATGTTCAACTGAATTATTTAATGGACAGTTGCGTAGCTGATACAAGTGGCTTAGGGAATAAAATGCACAAAGTGTGCACAAAGTACAACTGGAAAAAGCAGACAAGTCTCCTGTTATGTCCCTGAATTCCTGTTACTGAGGAACACGAGTGAGGAGATTGCTGTTGTGCTTGTGTCCTGCTTGCAGGTTTCCCATAGGCATTCATAGGCATCTGGTTGACCACTGTGAGAATAGGGTGGTGAACTAGATGGCCTTTGGTCCAATCCAGCAGGCTCTTCTTACGTCTTATTTTCTTAACAACTCCACAGAGAAAAAGAAACAAAACACAAGTAACCACAGGAAAGAGCAGAACTGAGCGTACTTCGGTTTTATCTGCTGAAATAAACACAACCCCAAGTTGGTAAGTTTGGACTGAATTGTGCCTGTTATTTATTGTTGATGACAATGTACCGTGCATTTCCATCCCTTAATCACAGGCATAGGCTAAGGAGGCAATGTTGACATCAAATTCCATATAACCACAAGCGACATTCAAGTTGTGCGGAGCAGCCAGGACTGCCATTCAAGGAGCAGCGTGGTTGGGAATCTGCTGTAGGCACACAACTCAGCCATGCAGCCACTGAGAAGAGCCTCTTGGGTCTTGCTGCAGTGAGGAGCAAGACTCACTGATGGAAGGGGACCCATGGAGCTGGCCTTGCCCAAGATTCCTCTAAAACCTGGAGCTGACACTGGGGAGAGTGATCTGTGTAGAAGTTGGTCATCTGAATGTGTTTACTCTGTAATCCTACTGTTATCCGATATCTCAACTATGGCTAAAATATATGTAGGTGTTGTCAGGTAAAGGGGACATGTAGCACACCAGTTCTTTTCAATGGGACCCTCTTGGATCAGTTTCGTAAAGTATGGTAGCTTCTCGGCTACACTTTTTGTAAATCCAGCCTGTGGTGGGATTGGAGAGTTGGTATTGACTTAGCTGGATCGTCACAGGACAAGAAACTCTCTAGAGGCCAAGCACGTTATGATACTTGAGAAGGTCCCATGAAAGGGCAAGCTAGTCCGCCTACAGTTTCATCAGAGCTGTAATTCCCATGCAATAATAAAACTCCAGGACTTTATTAATTCAGCTGCTTTGGTTGCTGAGGAGACGATATTAAAGCACTGCCATTAATTCATCATTTTACCTACTAATATATTACTGTCTAGAGGGATTCATTGTTTCGCTCCTCAAAGTGAATTAGCCTATGGCATATTGTAAAGGCTTCTGCCCAATTAAATCAGTCCAAGGTCATCCAGAGCCAGTGGCATAGCAAAAATACAGTCATTCAGAGGAATAAGAGATGTGCCATTTTATCCTTCATATCTTGTTAATAAAGGAGACTGAGCTATAAAAAACTGAAAATATGCCATTCTCTCATGGAAAGCATATATAGCAGAAGTAACCTAATATAGGGACCTGGTTTTTCATTATACAGCTTATTTATCAAGACAGGTCTTTGTCAAGGAAATTCTCAAAGGGAGAAACACTGAAGGCTTCATGGGGCTGAACAGCAGCCTCCAAACACTGCCCTCTGAAGTTGATCACCTATGTAGGAAAGGAGCCACTGCAAAGCAGTATTGCCCAACCCTAGCTCAGAACTCCATGGGAAATGGTATCAAAAGCTGCTGAGATATCAATAAACAGGGACATGCTCCCCTGTCTTTCTCCTAACAAAGGTCACCATACAGGGCAACTGAAGCAGTTTATATGCCCAAACCAGGTCTAAATGCTGCTTGAAATGGATCCATAAAATCATTCTCATCCCATACCCTCCAACATTTCTCCAATGAAAATAGGGAAGACCCATTCCATAATGATAATTTTACAATTTATACTCCACACATCTTACTGAGTTGTCCCAGCCACTCTGGGCAGCTTCCAACACATATAAAAACATAACAAAACATTAAACATTAAAAAACCCCTTCCCTATACAGGATTGCATTCAGACGGCTCAGGGGTTGGATAATTCCATAACCTCCAACATTTCTCCAATGAAAATAGGGGAAAGTGGGACATTCTGGGATCAAATCAGAAACGGGGACATCTCTAGAAAATAGGATCACTTGGAGGGTCTGTCCTCCAAGAGAGCCAACTCTCATTATTCCAGACCATTGACCATACTAGCAGGGACTGGTGGACTTCAACAACATTTGGAGCGCCACAGGTTCCCCATTCCTGGTTTGGATTCCATTTTACCTTACACATTTGCTAAAAGATTTTTATCTTGTGATGGCTTTATTGGTTCCACAATAAGCAGATGTCACAAAAAGGTGGTTAAGCTCTGTGAAGAAGATAGCATGTAAGGTAGATGGCATGGTGTATCTTTTGCAATGACTGATGCCTGTATTGTAAACAGAAAAAGAAGAACAGAGCAGAACACAGACTTTTCCTGGTCATTGTCTGGAATCAGAATGAGGGAGCACTTTGGCTGGGAGAGCTAAGTAAACGAGTCCACCAAAAGGTTCCCTGTCTGGATGAGGTAACTGTTAGGTGGATTTGTAGCTGGTTGACTGACTCAAGCCAAAGAGTGCTGCTCCCTAATGGTCCTTTGTCATCCTGGAAAAAAGTGACAAGTGGGGTGCTACAGGTTTCTATCCTGGACCCATTGCTGTTCAATATCTTTATAAATGACTTGGATGAAGGAATTGAGGAGATGCTCATTAAATGTGCAGATGACACCAAACCAGTAGGGGTGGTTAATACCAAAGAAGACAGAACAAGGATTCAATAAGACCCTAACAGATTCACCAATTCACTAAGGCAGGAAGAACTAGCTGCACAAATATAAGAAGGGGGACACCTGGCTTACCAGTAATATATGTGGAAAGCATCTAGGCAGTAGACCACGAGCTTTATATGAGTCAACAGTGTGATATAGCAGCAAAAAAGCTAATGCTATGCTAGGCTGCATCAACAGAAGTATAGTGCCCCATCAAGGAAAGTCATAGTAGTGCTGTATTCTGCCTTGGTCAGACCACACCTGGAATACTGTGTCCAGCACCACATTTTAAGAAAGATACTGACAAGCTGGAATGTGTGCAGAGGAGGGCAACCAAGATGATCAAGGGTCTGGAAACCAAGCCTTATGAGGAATGGTTGAGGGAGTTGGGTATGTTTAGCCTGGTATAGAGGAGACTGAGAGGAGATATGATAGCCATCTTCAAGTTTCTCAAGGGATGTCACACGGAAAATGAAGCATGCTTGTTTTCTCCTGCTCTGGTAGGTGGGACCCAAACCCAAGTTACAAGAAAGGAGATTGTGACTAAACATCAGGAAGAACTTTCTGGTGGTAATAGCTGTTTGACAGTGGAATGGATTCTCTTGGAAGGTGGTGGACTCTCCCTCATTTGAGGTTTTTAAGCAGAGGTTGGATGGCCATCTTTCATGGATGCTTTAATTGAGTTTCCTGTATTGCAGGGGGTTGGACTAGATGACCCTCGGGTCCCTTCCAACTCTAAGATTCTATGAGATGCTGAGTGCTCTCCCCCTCTCTCTCTCTCTCTCTCTCTCTCTCTCTCTCTCTCTCTCTCCCTCCCTCCCTCCCTCCCTCCCTCCCCCCCTCTCTCTCTTCTATCAGCTAAATGCTACAAAATTCACACTGGAGCCACAATCAGAAAAGGCTTGTGGCACTGCTTCCAAGTTTACTGTGGGGAACTCTGGTCACAAATGCCCATGTATCATTCAGAAATGATGGTGCAGCCCATTTAAACTCCATTTAAGCTCCAGTACATTTCCTAACAAGGGTGTGATTCTACTCTACATCACCATGGGAGTACAGCAGCTTTAAACCATTAAGAGCTTCCTGTTAGAGTAACAGCAGAACTTGACTATTCCTCATTTTTCATTAAAGCCTTTTCCAATACATAAAGATCCAAGAACTGAATGAGCTAATTATAACCCTCAACAAAAAACAGTGCTTCACTGATTCAACAGTCTCTCTAGTGCAGAAGACTTTCTGTCTTAAGCCTGCTTTTTTTTCTAGAACAGCGACACTAATTGTTTTTATTATCTTAATAATCTTAACATTTCCTTATCTAATAACTGTTAACTTAATGTGTTCCTATAAAGCAGATTTAAATTACTGGCTTAGAAGAAACACGTTCAGTGTTGATTTCAAGTTTCCACACACTGTATTAATTATCTAGAAATGTGTCTGAGATTTCCTACAGCAGGTTTGCAGCCTCTTTAATATCTTCCTTGCAGACACTTTAAACACACTGTAGCAATTCAAAAATTCATCATCCCTATAATTTATACAAACCTTGTAATTGATACTTATAAGTAGTGTGCATACAAAAAAGAAATCTTAGTTGCCATGACTGTAGTTCACAAACCTTTAATTTGAGTACATGTACACAATGATTTGGGCTGTAGTTAGAACAAAACCTCCTTCCATTGTGTTATGGTTTGTTGCTCAGAAATCCTCCCCTTTCAACCCAAAAGCAGATTATGTCTCATTCCCAAAGAGAGCCAAAGGCATGGCTAATTGTAGAGCTGATCCAAAATTTCTCAGGAAACAATTTTATGAGATTATTGCTGAGAGATAATTATTTTCTTATCCCTTTGGTAAAAGGCCAACTTTCTGAATTTTTTCTAGATAGCCTTCACAATTTCTTTTGGGAAAGCTGCTATTTTCCCTCTGCAATGATTCAGAATGAAGCTAGATGCAAAACATTGTGGTGGGATGCAAAATGGTAGCCATGCTACCAACGCAGTTGCTACTACTGCTGCTGCTGCCATTTGCAGGAGGCAGGGGGGGAACCATAGGGAGAAAGCTGTCTTAGCTGCTACAACTACTGGCAATAAGTTGTTGGTGGGGATTTCTCCCCCCACCAAGACATTCGGTGGAATGGTTTCTCCAATTTCTCTGTGTTCTGAACCACAGGCCCAAAGGAGGCTTGATGCGGGATATGAAAGAAGGTTGTCAATAACGCCAGAATGGCCAGTTCCAGTGCTTTATTAAAGAAAGGTGGACTTACAACACTGCCTGCCGAGCCCTGCTGCCTCTACAGATGCAAGTTGAACATTACAGCAGCAAGCGATCGTCATGCCTTGTCCGCACCCAGGCAAACGTGTACATTACTTATACAAACATAAGATTGGCCAGAACCTCCCATCAACCCACCTGGCCCATGAGGATATAAGTAGCAACTATCTAAGGCTTACAGATCACTCCCTTCTCTAGGCCAAGAGCCCAGCATCCCAGGGCCCACAGATAAGCAGAACATCAAAGCAAGCCAATTAGCATATATCAAAGTAAGTGCGTAAACATAGGTGAGCTCATTGTTGCGACATCTACCAATTAGTTTTGGGGTCATAGTAACTACCAACATGGCATTTGTGGAGATTCCAGGACAGACGCACCTTTGGTTCAACATACTCTGTCCAAAAATAAGGGTGGATAATTTTGAGAGGTTATTTGCACTCAGTCCTACCTGACCATAAGCAAAAAGTGAGCAGAAAAGTTTGCGAAGTGTGTTCACTGGAACTGCCCTGGCTCTCCAGCTGTCATTGGAGGATAAACAGAGAGTTTGTCAGGTTGAAAGATAGAGACATCCAGCAACATTAGGCTACATTCCTAAACATGCCTACTAGTGAGTAAGCCCCATTTACTCAGTGTAGCTTACCTCAGAGTAAGCATGCATAGGATGGCACTATTAAAAGCAGGCCAACCCTGTGCAAGTTTACAAGCCAATCTTTTGTGGAGCAATCCCATGTACGTTTATTCAGAAGTAATTCCTATTGTGTCAAGTGAGTCTTATTAATCAATGTATCAATGTATTAATGAATTTCATTAATATCCCATACCTTCCTTTGAAGGAAGCGATGTAGTCCCTGGTGTAAGAGAAAGGGAAAGGAAAGTTTCTCCTTATCCCTGGCCTTCCCTCTCAGCAGTACCTCTTTCATTGCTGTGTCTCATAAATCATAGGCCAGCTAGATTTACTTGGAGCGAGTTCAGGGACAGCATGTTCCATAGTCATCCAAGCTCCTGCAGCGGCAACAAATATGTGCATCCCTTCCGTGATCCAGGATCCAAGCTCAGCACCAGAGTCTCTGTTGTGAAGGATGTGAATTATCAAGGGTTGTGTTGGGTGGTTGCCAAACAGTCCCCAGTAAAGTTGCTCCCAACATTTTGTATGTATGTATGTATGTATGTATGTATGTATGTATGTATGTGGGACCCAGGTGGTGCTGTGGGTTAAACCACAGAGTCTAGGGCTTGCCGATCAGAAGGCTGGCAGTTCGAATCCCTGTGACGGGGTGAGCTCCCGTTGCTCGGTCGCAGCTCCTGCCCACCTAGCAGTTCGAAAGCACATCAAAAGTGCAAGTAGATAAATAGGGACTGCTCCGGCAGGAAGGTAAACGGTGTTTCCGTGTGCTGCTCTGGTTCACCAGAAGCGGCTTTGTCATGCTGGCCACATGACCTGGAATCTGTCTGTGGACAAACGCTGGCTCCCTTGGCCTATAGAGCGAGATGAGCGCCCAACCCCAGAATCGGACATGACTGGACCTAATGGTCAGTGGTCCCTTTACCTGTATGTATGTATGTATGTATGTATGTATGTATTACTTTGCCTTATTGTAGCCAACTCAGAGAAATTTGATATGCAGAAGCATAGAAACTCATCATTGTCCTTTACAGAAAAACTAAGACGTTCGTGTATCATATACGGCTTGTGCTTATTTTTATCTCCCCGTTCCTGGTAGCGCACACAAAGTTAGCATACACAAACCCATTTCCTGTAAGGTGCATGTGTAGTATTACCACATATAGAATGTGGGTTGGTTGGGATTGTGTCATCAGCCCACCTGCATTATCTCACACATAGATCCCCACCTTAGATGCTGAGATGCTGTCAGGTGCCTCTGCATACAAGGGAGATGGCAAATAGTGATAGAGGTCCTCTTTCTTGCTCTCATCGACATTGACTCTCTCTGTGGACATGCTCACTTCATTGAGCCGCAATGAGATGCTGTTTTGTGCTTGCACAAAGAAAGGCAACCACAACTGGTCCCTCTAGCTCCCTGTTGGCTACACGTACACTTTCAGTTTTCCAGGGTTTCAGATGGGAACCTTTCCCTTCTCTTCCTTCTAAGCATGCCAAGGATGAGACTGGGACATCTTGCATACAAAACATATGCTTCCCCTCTGAGCTATGACCTATCTTTCATTGCTCTGGTCTGTCTGGATATGCATTGCTACCAACCACCCTCTCAAGAAATGACCAACAACAGTGGTCTTTTAAAGGCTTTGACCAGACTCAAATAAGGTTGCATTTCTTGATTTGCCACTAAGGGATACTTTCCCCAAACTTGATGTTTACCAGGTTCACAGCTGGTCATACAGATTAACGAAGCAATCCAAGTGTGGGATTTAATGTTCCCTGTACTTGTCTCTGTCATACAACCTGTTCAAAGCAGTCACAAACTGCAAGGAGCTTCTTTTGCTTCCTCTCATCAATCTGATTCAACCTCCCCCCTCATTTTGAGCATGTAGTGAGTTCATTGATTGCCCCTGGGCTACTTTAAAGAGGTATACTTATTGCTGTCTATTTGTGCTGTTGCCCATGGGGACAATTCCTATATCCTACCAATATTTCTTCTTTCTAAGTGATGTTGCCTGTGCTTTTTACAGAAGGAATTTTGGGCTGGTGTCATTCATAAAAGCAAAGCCTCGTTTTTGCAGGCACAAAGCATTGCCTTTTTTCCAGGAGAGAAGAGGACTTAAAAAGAGAAAAAAAGTAAGGCGATACAGTATCTGGCCACTAACAAGTAACCTGATCCTCTAAGATTATGAGAGATCAGAGCTTCATGCACAAGCTATAGAATTTCTCACAGGGAAAAAAAGAAGCAATAGATTAAGGGCATAGGTAACTGTTTCTAGGAAGGCCCACAAATTCAATTTTAAGAACACTGCACAACACAAGCTGCTGTTTTTTTCACACACATCAGAAATACAGGCATGAACTGGCTTAATTATAGTGTTGCTATACATCCTGCTCATGCTATTAGCATTCCTTTCTGTTATTTCTCCCCTTCCCACAACGATCCTATTTTAGAAATATATTGAAAAAGACATCTGTAAGAATTACCGGTAAGCATGGTCATCATACCTAGCCCCTTACTTGAGTATAAGGGTGCTTTTAGAGAAGTATGGCACATAGATTGTCAAAATAGACCATACCACACTACTGCCACAAACCTGTCAGTCAATTCTGGACCACCAGATGTTAGTTTATTATTTATTTCATAAAATTTATACATGGCTTGACTGTAAAAAACAAAACAACTTCAAAATGGTTAACAAAAGTCCTAGTCCTTTCATCCATACCATGCCAGGATGTGCCCCATGCAACAACTATAGCAGAACAGGTTGATCCCTGGTGGTACAGCTACCTGAAACCTCAACAATAAACATCCATTATGGATACTCAAGGATCCCCTTCACTGATAGCAGGGATCCCCAATCAGCCCACTTACCGCTATGAGCAGTGGAGAATCTTTACCAGTCTCCTGTTTACTCTTTGCTGCATCTATCAGGGATTCACATATCAGTTTAGTAAAAATTTCAGCAGAACAGAGTATAGACTTTGGAGTATCTGCTAGTGGAAATCTGCTAAGTGCATCTGTATTACTTGTAGATTTGATAGATACAGCACCTACAGATCTGACCCTTATGTAGAAAAAAAAATCTTTTCCAGCACAAGAAATACATTGTTAAAGCTTTAGTTGCAAAACTTGGTTTTAAACGTTACCAAATAACAAAACAATGCCGCCCAGTCCCTCAAAAGTAATGAGTTTCAATATTACAAACTTTTCTCACATTGATTACAGGGCGAAGTTCTAAACATCTTTATTAAAAGATGGCTTCTCTGGTAAAAAAAATAAATCACATACTATGTCTCTCTCTTTCTCTTGCAGGCTGGCAGCTCTGTGTTGCAAGTAACCTCATTTGCATATACAAACACCGGCAAGGTACTCCAACTACACCTCTCCCCAAGGTTTAACTCATGACAAAGTCAGGAGATGAGTCACGAGCTGACTTAACATAGGAAGAAAGACCGGCTACATGCCTAAAGGTTTCTTTTAAAAGGTAAAGGTAAAGGACACCTGGCAGATAAGTCCAGTTGTGAATGACTCTGGGGTTGCGACACTCATCTTGCTTTAGTGGCCGAGGGAGCCGACGTACAGCTTCCGGGTCATGTGGCCAGCATGACTAAGCCACTTCTGACGAACAAGAGCAGCGTATGGAAACGCCGTTTACCTTCCCTCCAGAGTGGTACCTATTTATCTTGTTGTTGTTGTTCAGTCGTTCAGTCGTGTCCGACTCTTCGTGACCCCATGGACCAGAGTACGCCATGCACGCCTATCCTTCACTGCCTCTCGCAGTTTGGCCAAACTCATGTTAGTAGCTTCAAGAACACTGTCCAACCATCTCATCCTCTGTCGTCCCCTTCTCCTTGTGCCCTCCATCTTTCCCAACATCAGGGTCTTTTCTAGGGATTCTTCTCTTCTCATGAGGTGGCCAAAGTACTGGAGCCTCAACTTCAGGATCTGTCCTTCTAGTGAGTACTCAGGGCTGATTTCTTTGAGAATGGATAGGTTTGATCTTCTTGCAGTCCACGGGACTCTCAAGAGTCTCCTCCAGCACCATAATTCAAAAGCATCAATTCTACGGCGATCAGCCTTCTTTATGGTCCAGCTCTCACTTCCGTACATTACTACTGGGAAAACCATAGCTTTAACTATACGGACTTTTGTCGGCAAGGTGATGTCTTTGCTTTTTAAGATGCTGTCTAGGTTTGTCATTGCTTTTCTCCCAAGAAGCAGGCGTCTTCTGATTTCGTGACTGCTGTCACCATCTGCAGTGATCATGGAACCCAAGAAAGTGAAATCTCTCACTGCCTCCATTTCTTCCCCTTCTATTTGCCAGGAGGTGATGGGACCAGTGGCCATGATCTTAGTTTTTTTGATGTTGAGCTTCAGACCATATTTTGCGCTCTCTTCTTCACCCTCATTAAAAGGTTCTTCAATTCTTCCTCACTTTCTGCCATCAAGGTAGTATCATCAGCATATCTGAGGTTGTTGATATTTTTTCCGGCAATCTTAATTCCGGTTGGGGATTCATCCAGTCCAGCCTTTCGCATGATGTATTCTGCATATAAGTTAAATAAGCAGGGAGACAATATACAGCCTTGTCGTACTCCTTTCCCAATTTTGAACCAATCAGTTGTTCCATATCCAGTTCTAACTGTAGCTTCTTGTCCCACATAGAGATTTCTCAGGAGGCAAATGAGGTGATCCGGCACTCCCATTTCTTTAAGAACTTGCCATAGTTTGCTGTGGTCGACACAGTCAAATGCTTTTGCATAATCAATGAAGCAGAAGTAGATGTTTTTCTGGAACTCTCTGGCTTTCTCCATAATCCAGCGCATGTTTGCAATTTGGTCTCTGGTTCCTCTGCCCCTTCGAAATCCAGCTTGCACTTCTGGGAGTTCTCGGTCCACATACTGCTTAAGCCTGCCTTGTAGAATTTTAAGCATAACCTTGCTAGCGTGTGAAATGAGTGCAATTGTGCGGTAGTTGGAGCATTCTTTGGCACTGCCCTTCTTTGGGATTGGGATGTAGACTGATCTTCTCCAATCCTCTGGCCACTGCTGAGTTTTCCAAACTTGCTGGCATATTGAGTGCAGCACCTTAACAGCATCCTCTTTTAAAATTTTAAATAGTTCAGCTGGAATATCATCACTTCCACTGGCCTTGTTGTTAGCAAGGCTTTCTAAGGCCCATTTGACTTCACTCTCCAGGATGTCTGGCTCAAGGTCAGCAACCACATTTCCTGGGGTGTATGAGACCTCCATATCTTTCTGGTATAATTCCTCTGTGTATTCTTGCCACCTCTTCTTGATGTCTTCTGCTTCTGTTAGGTCCTTTCCACTTTTGCCCTTAATTGTGGTAATCCTTGTACGAAATGTTCCTTTCATATCTCCAATTTTCTTGAATAAATCTCTGGTTTTTCCCATTCTGTTATTTTCCTCTATTTCTTTGCATTGCTCGTTTAGAAAGGCCCTCTTGTCTCTCCTTGCTAGTCTTTGGAAATCTGCATTCAATTTCCTGTATCTTTCACGATCTCCTTCGCATTTTGCTTGTCTTCTCTCCCCCGCTATTTGTAAGGCCTCATTGGTCAGCCACTTTGCTTTCTTGCATTTCTTTTTCATTGGGATGGTTTTCGTTGCTGTCTCCTGTATAATGTTACGAGCCTCCATCCACAGTTCTTCAGGTACTCTATCCACCAAATCTAAATCCTTGAACCTGTTCTTCACTTCAACTGTGTATTCATAAGGAATTTGATTTAGATTGAATCTTACTGGCCCAGTGGTTTTTCCTACTTTCTTCAGTTTAAGCTGGAATTTTGCTATAAGAAGCTGATGATCTGAGCCACAGTCAGCTCCAGGTCTTGTTTTTGCTGAGTGTATAGAGCTTCTCCATCTTTGGCTGCAGAGAATATAATCAATCTGATTTCGATGTTGCCCATCTGGTGATGTCCATGTGTAGAGTCGTCTCTTGTGTTGTTGGAAAAGAGTGTTTGTGATGACCAGCTTGTTCTCTTGACAGAACTCTATTAGCCTTTGCCCTGCTTCATTTTGATCTCCAAGGCCAAACTTGCCAGTTGTTCCTTTTATCTCTTGACTTCCTACTTTAGCATTCCAATCCCCTATAATGAGAAGAACATCCTTCTTTGGTGTCATTTCTATAAGGTGTTGTAAGTCTTCATAGAATTGATCAATTTCGGTTTCTTCAGCACTGGTAGTTGGTGCATAAACTTGGATTACTGTGATGTTAAAAGGACTGCCTTGGATTCGTATCGAGATCATTCTATCATTTTTGAAGTTGCATCCCAGTACAGCTTTCGCCACTCTTTTGTTGACTATGAGGGCCACTCCATTTCTTTTACGGGATTCCTGCCCACAGTAGTAGATATGATAGTCATCCGAACTGAATTCGCCCATTCCTGTCCATTTTAGTTCACTGATGCCTAGGATGTCAATGTTTATTCTTGCCATCTCATTTTTTACCACATCCAGCTTACCAAGGTTCATGGTTCTTACATTCCAGGTTCCTATGCAATACTTTTCTTTACAGCATTGGACTTTCCTTTCGCTTCCAGGCCTATCCGCAACTGAGCGTCCTTTCAGCTTTGGCCCAGCCGCTTCATCAGCTCTGGATCTACTTGTACTTGTCCTCCGCTCAAGTTGGAGGTATCACAGTCCAGATAACAGTCCACAGTCCAGACCTATTTATCTACTTGCACTTTGATGTGCTTTCGAACTGCTAGGTTGGCAGGAGCTAGGACCAAGCAATGGGAGCTCACCCTGTCACGAGGATTTGAACCGCCGACTTTCCGATCAGCAAGCCCTAGGCTCAGTGATTTAGACCATAGTACCACTGCATCCCTAGAAAACAAACAAACAAACTTTCTTTTACAATAAGTTAAATACAATGCATTTAAAATAGCATTTCATGTAAATTAAACTTATAACTTCGACAGGATTCACCTGGTTTAAATTCAGACTTGAAGTCCCAGGGAGATTATTTGCTTATTTATTTACAAAAAAAAAAAAAATGTATACCGCCCTTTGTCCGAAGATCACAGGGCACATCCCCACTGGTTTCAGCACAAAAACTGCTTTGTTTGCCTGCATGAGAGAGATAGAGGAAGTGTGCCCCAGTTAATTCTCTTCAACCTCTCAGTGACTTTTGATATCATCGGCCATGGTATCGTCCTGGAGCAAGTGAGAGGTTGGTGGCACTGCTTTGCGGTTCTTTCAGTCCTACTTGGTGTGGTCATTTCCAGAGGGCGATGCTTAGGGAATGCTCTTCAGCCCTATGGAGTCTTCAATGTGGGGTTCTTCAGGATTCAATTTTGTCCCCTATGCTGTTCAACATCTACATGAAACCACTGAGTATGGCTACCTGGAGGTTTGGAGCACATTGTCAGCCTTATGCTGATGACAAACAGCTCTACTTCTCCTTTACATCTGCAGGTGTAGAAGAAGAAGAAGAAGAAGAGTTTGGATTTGATATCCCGCTTTATCACTACCCGAAGGAGTCTCAAAGTGGCTAACATTCTCCTTTCCCTTCCTCCCCCACAACAAATACTCTGTGAGGTGAGTGGGGCTGAGAGACTTCAAAGAAGTGTGACTAGCCCAAGGTCACCCAGCAGCATGTGGAGAAGCAGAGATGTGAACCAGGTTCACCAGATTATGAGTCTACCTCTCTTAACCACTACATCATGCTGGCTCTCAGTGGTGGATGTGCTGGACTGTTGTCTTGCCTCAATAATGGACTGGATGTGATCCAGCAACCTGAAGTTCAATCCAGATAAGACTGAGGCAGTGTTAGTGGGCAGTTTCCCAGACCAGATGGATGGGACATTGCATGTTCTTGATTGGGATACATGCCCTCTGAAGCTTGGGAGTACTTCTGGATCCTTTGCTTGAGGCTCAGGTGGCCTCAGTGGCATGCAGTGCCTTCCATCAGCTTTGACTGGTGGCCCAGCTGTGCCCTTATCTGGACTGTGATAGCCCAATTTCTGTATTCTATGCCCTGGTAACCTCTAGGTTAGATTACTGCAACATGCTATACTTGGGACTGCCTCTGAAGATGATTCGGAAACTCCATCTGATGCAGAATTCAGTGGCCAGGTGAATATCAAGGCCTATCCCTGGATTCTGTTGTTGTTGTTGTTCAGTCGTTCAGTCGTGTCTGACTCTTCGTGACCCCATGGACCAGAGCACGCCAGGCACGCCTATCCTTCACTGCCTCCCGCAGTTTGGCCAAACTCATGTTAGTAGCTTCGAGAACACTGTCCAACCATCTCATCCTCTGTCGTCCCCTTCTCCTTGTGCCCTCCATCTTTCCCAACATCAGGGTCTTTTCTAGGGAGTCTTCTCTTCTCATGAGGTGGCCAAAGTACTGGAGCCTCAACTTCAGGATCTGTCCTTCTAGTGAGCACTCAGGGTTGATTTCTTTGAGAATGGATAGGTTTGATCTTCTTGCAGTCCATGGGACTCTCAAGAGTCTCCTCCAGCACCATAATTCAAAAGCATCAATTCTTCGGCGATCAGCCTTCTTTATGGTCCAGCTCTCACTTCCATACATTACTACTGGGAAAACCATAGCTTTAACTATACGGACCTTTGTTGGCAAGGTGATGTCTTTGCTTTTTAAGATGTTGTCTAGGTTTGTCATTGCTTTTCTCCCAAGAAGCAGGCGTCTTCTAATTTCGTGACTGCTGTCACCATCTGCAGTGATCATGGAACCCAAGAAAGTGAAATCTCTCACTGCCTCCATTTCTTCCCCTTCTATTTGCCAGGAGGTGATGGGACCAGTGGCCATGATCTTAGTTTTTTTGATGTTGAGCTTCAGACCATATTTAACGCTCTCCTCTTTCACCCTCATTAAAAGGTTCTTTAATTCCTCCTCACTTTCTGCCATCAGGGTAGTATCATCAGCATATCTGAGGTTGTTGATATTTTTTCCGGCAATCTTAATTCCGGTTTGGGATTCATCCAGTCCAGCCTTTCGCATGATGAATTCTGCATATACGTTAAATAAGCAGGGAAACAATATACAGCCTTGTCGTACTCCTTTCCCAATTTTGAACCAATCAGTTGTTCCATATCCAGTTCTAACTGTAGCTTCTTGTCCCACATAGAGATTTCTCAGGAGACAAATGAGGTGATCCGGCACTCCCATTTCTTTAAGAACTTGCCATAGTTTTCTGTGGTCGACACAGTCAAATGCTTTTGCGTAGTCAAAAGTCCCTGGATTCTAGCAGGCACCATTGGGGGCACTGGAGACCCGAAGGGGTTTATGATCCAATCATATGTAGAAACTGGGGACAATTTCCGCCGAAAGTGATGGAACATAATTAAGTCCCGTCTCTGCCAGGGGCCCTTGCTAAATTTTCATCCAAATTTTCATCCATAGCCTATGGCAGCAGGAAACCTCAGGCTGTGGTGGCTGTATGTCCTATTTGTAGATGTCTAAAATAAAAGAAAAAACCTGTCATGAATTGAATTTCTTTATCCCCTACCATTCCTAAGCCTTCACATTCCATAACTAATGGGGCTCTCTGATCATCAGGCATTTGGTAGGTTAACACACTGCGCTCTCTCTATACGGAAGGGCATCAAAAGACAAAAGTGATTCTTTACAGCTATCATAATGAATCATGAGTGTAGATTACTTCAACAGCCTATTTCCTCAAAGGATTTGGCACAGGGTTTTTCAGGAGCTACAAAATATTAGAAGAACCCTGATGGATTCAATCAAAGACCCATCTAGTCCAGCATTCTGTTCCCACAATTGTCAACCAGGTGTCTATGGGAAGCCCACAAGTAGGATACCAACACAAGAGCACTGTCTCACTCATATTCCCAGCAACTGCTTGTGACACTGGAGATAATATATTGCCATGATGCCTAGTAGCCATGGGTATCCTTACATTTCTCAAATTGTCTAACCCACTTTGAAAGTCATCTAAACTGGTGCCATCATTACATTACGTGGTAATAGATTCCATAAATATGCACATTATGAAGTCTTATTTTCCTGAGTCTGTCCTGAATCTCCCACCATTTGGCTTCATTGGATGAGCCCAAGTTTAGTATCAGAGAGAGGAAGACATTTTCCCACTTTCTCCACACCAGTAATGATTTTATATATCTTTGGCATTACACCCCCCTTCATTCTGTTGACATCCACCTGTCTCAGGAGACAATGGAGGAGTGTACCTTTGGGGGTGAAGTCAAACCGTTGGAAGGTCGCAGCGCCTGCTATGGCTGTAGAGATTGATATGGGAGAGACATGTTTTGTTGCAGCTGGGGCAGATGAAGGCGTACAGTTGTGCTGCTGCAGATGCACAATGGGGCTTCTTCTTCTCTGAGCTCCTCCCAGGTCATTTCTCTTGTGGTCATTGCTGGGGTTGTACAAGCTGACTGTCTGTCTTCAGGCACTGTGATCGTCTGCAAGGAATTGCTACATAGCGGGGTTGCTAGCCTTCAAGCCTCTTTTGTAAACATCTTTGTAATGTGGAGTTGGTCTGCCAACAGGCCTGGTACCTGAAGCCAGCTCCCTATTGAGCACGTCCTTGGGGATCCTGCCTTCCATTCTGTGGACATGACCGAGCCAGCGTAGACTTCGCTGAGACAGGATTGTGAACATGCTGGGAATGTGGGCTTGGGATAGAACATCTTTGTTTGAAACTCTGTCCTGCCATGTGACGCCCAAAATCTTCCTGATGCAGTGCAGGGCTTAAACATTGCAATTCTTCTTGATAGAAAAATTGTTCCATTCCTTGAAACATTTTGCTTCTCAGCTTTACAATATCCTTTTTGAAGTGGAGTGACCAGAATTCCTAATCAATCCATTATTTGCTCCACCCAACAAAACGGCACGATTCTGGCTATCATTGCCAATATCATTAGAAACAAACTACAGTACTGAGAGAGTCTCTCTGTATTGTGCATTCAGGCCTCCTGATCAGCATCAAAGCTGCATCACTGTCAGAGGCACTATGCCTCTGAATGCCAATTGCTGGGAATCAGAAGTGGGGAGAGTGCTGTTGGGGTCAGGTTCCCCATGGGTGTCTGCTTGGCCACTGTGAGAACAGAATGATGAGCTTTTGACTTGATCCAGCGTGCTCTTATTATGCTAATTCCATAGGGAGTCATAATCTACTCATTCACAAATCAGGAAGAACCACAGGAAACTGATGTAGATCCAGTTCACCTGCATCAACAGTATGTAGTCTATGCAAGTACAGTGAACCAATAACTGATTTCATTTCTTGGCTCTTTATTTCTTCATACAACACTCAGTTCAGAATCCATCTTAGAACAACACCAAAAAGCCCAGAACTGAGCATTCTCTAAAGAAGCAAGCTTGTCTTGTGGCCTCCAGGAGGCAGTGGCATAAATGCATGTTATGAACCCTGAAGCTGATTCACCCATGTGGATCACCACGGCTGAAACAGAGATGCCTGGAGGCTGCCCCACACAGAAAGCAGTTGGCATGTAATAGCTACCCATATATTATAATCATTTTCACCCCCAATTGGAACCATCCGAATGGCTTTCTACATGGGGCACCATGGGGCTGTGTTTTGAAGCAGCTAAGCACATGGACTGTTGACTGTGTGAACTGGGTCTTCCCATGAGACTAACTTCCATTAAAATCCCTGGGAATGCTCCCAGATAATTTTGTACAAAGTCTCCTTTGTTTCCCAGAAGACAGCAAAAGATTTATTTGATTTTCACGTAGCCAGTAAGAGGAGATCATGGCATCAAAGCCACCTGGGAAACCTTTCTAAAACCAAGAAGCAAAGCAATGAATGGTGTCCCCTCTGGAAAGCAATGAATAGAGGAGGTTTTTTTTCTGTGGTTAAGGCCAGAATGCAACTGTACACAGTAAATTTCACGTATTTTTCTTATACTCTGGAGTACTGCAAAGGTCTGCTTTACGAGTTTGAGATAAATCACTGTAATTTGATGCCTTGGTCAAAAGTCAGAGCTATCTTCTCTTATATTTTAAGTTTCAGGATGTTGTTGCCATGTTGATAAAGCAAAATGAAAGATATAAAGTAGGTAGACCTTTTTATTTTTGGACAAACATGCTGGCAGAAATACAAATCTGATATAAAGCAAGCTGTCACGTTCACACAACTTTCCTTGAAGCGCCACAAATATGCCTTTGGATTATTGCTGTGATAATTGTGTGCTGAAGAACTGTGTGAACTTGAACCCTTTCCCGATTTTAAATTGAATTTATTTGAGCTAATTGCTGTAGTAGCAACTTTCTTTGCCTCTTTCTCACTTCTTAAACGGTACAACATTGTTTTCGCTAGGTGCTTTATTTGTGTCTAAAATACCTTTCATCAGATATTCTCTCTCCTTCCCTCCCACCCACCCCCCTCTTTCTCACACACAATATTCCATATAATCTTTGTTGAGTCAGAATATATTTTGTGAGTTTTGATTTTACAAGGCTGCACATAAATGTGTCAGAGTGTCAGATCTCAGTACAACGGGAGCTGCGCTAACGTTTTGGGATAAAGGTCAGCAATCTTATTGTGCCATAGGAGCAAGCAAACTTTAAAGGAGGCATTCCCATTTTATGAAATGTTCAGATTCCTTACCCCCTATTTGCTAAAGATATGTGGAGGATTTATTATCTCGAAAGTCAGATTCAAAGCACCAAAGAGTCTATTGTAATTCTCAGCATCAGGCAGCTCTAAAGAAGAAATAGCACACTCCAAACTTTCAGGCATGCCGGCAACTTTATCACTGCAAGGGAGAGTTTCGAAAGAATGACGGGCAGTAAATCTTGAAAGTGGGCTTCACTTGAGGATTACATTGTAGATAATTGAGACAAGACCAATGTTTCTGCCTAAATTGGATAGTACAAGTGTGAAAATATCTCTTGAAGCTATTGATGTGAATACAGAATTCCTTAACTATGTCAAATCTCAATGTATGGGACTCTGATACATTTTCTTACAAAAATACTGGAAATGATACAACCAGGTTAGAGACAATCCTATGCGCACTTACCTGAAAGAAAGCCCCACTGAACACAGTGGGTTTTGCTTCTAAACAAACATGCATGGGATTGCACATTTAAGCCCCACTGAGTTCAACCAGGGTGTACAATGTCAACATGGTCTGACCAAAATGGAAGGATGCCATTTGAATGACGCCTAGCATATCCAGGCTGGATGTATTTTATGAGGGGAAAAATATGTTTTAAAACTGGTGAATTTCCATGAGCTAGAAACAACAACAACAGTAACATGGTTTGATATGGAACAGAGGCACCAACTACTTGGGGCTGAGGCAGTTTTAGCCCCCTTAGTTATTTTTTGAGAGGCCCAGGCCCCCTCAGTTTTCAAAGGGCATTTGGCTCCTCCCCCTGGCTCCTCACGATGTCATATGACATCGTGTCACCCCATCAATCCTCTGGAGAAGCTGGCGCCTCTGGTCTGGAAACAGGATAGAACAGGCTTCTGAATGAAGACATGCAGAAATGATGCAGATTGGAAGCAGACCGGGTCATCCATCCTCACCTAGAATAGAATCATAGAATCTTAGAGTAGGAAGAGACCACAAGGGCCATCCAGTCCAACCCACTGCCAAGCAGGAAACACCATCAAAGCATTCTGCATAGAACATGGGATTCCAAGAAATTCTCCATCAGTCCTGAAACCCAGAACAATGGTACAACTAGATACTATAGAGAGTTTCTTAAGACAAGTTGTAAGAAGAAAATCCTCAGCGTCATCTTCAGGCCAATGGGAACAGCAGCTCACAACCCTCCCTTTACATCTGATTCATAGGATTGGGCTACCTGATACTTATGACTCATGTTTATTACAATTAGTGGTTTTCAAATATTTGTTGCCTATTTGTAAAGACGTGCACTTTGATCTTGACTAAGGTGTTTAGCTTGTTGCCTGCAGGAATGTTATGACAAATTTAGAAAGGAACACTGAAATATCCACTAATTGTGTAATATTAAAGAAATTACCCCAATGAGCAAATATCAGGTATCAGGCAGTATGTGCAGAAAAATGATCATGTTCTGGCAGAACTGCAAACCTCTCTCATACTTTATAGAATGATACAGGTTATCCCTGCCCCCCCACAAGCTCTGTAATATCCCTCTGAGACTTCAATGAAACATAGTCCTGCTCACAAGAATGAATTCCCAGACTAAGATTAAAAACTCACATTAACTCGTGTATTAGCAGTAAAACTCACCATTCATCTACTCTTCCTGGCCCCCCCCCTCTGTCAGATTCTTCTGTTTTACATACTCTCTCACTGACACATATGGCATCTTGAAAAAAGACCTAATAATATCTAATTGTACAAAGTACTAACTATAGTTGGTAACTTTTTTACTCTTCTTTCCAGAGTACAATGAATTTTAGAAAAGAAAGTGTGCAATTAAAATACAAGGAAACCTGTTTTTAGGCAAATCGCCAAAGCACAAGTGATTGTACTTTGCAATATAAGGAAAATTAATATACTGCAGTTGCTTTAAGTGGTATTCAGGAATTCTTAATACAGAGCCTGATTCAGATTCAGAACTATCCAACTATAGATAACTATGTGGTTGTTGGCCACCATGCAACTTGTCTGAGTGGCTCTGTGACATGCCCATGGCAAGTGGAAGTTAATATGTCTGGCAAAAGTGGTATAATGACACCATTGTGCCACCCTGACACACATCTCCTCAGGAGTATAAGGACCTTCTGGGAAATAATTTACAACAGTGTTTCTTAACTCAAGTCCAACAATCACATAAGCAAATAATTAATCAGCTTGATTTCTTAAGGTCCTTTGAAATGTCTCCTGTTGTTTCTTTGATCATTTGTATTTGAGTTTGGATTGTTAACTTGTACTTTTGTGTATGAAGCATGTATAACGTTTATCAATAAGTAAATAAAATAGGTTTTTTAAAAGAAGAAAGAAAGATAGACTAGACAATGAACAGGCAGACTGAGAGCACAATCAGTGTGAAATGGATAGGGCTACAATGGAGTAGAGATTTCTAATGAACCTTGCATGTTGGGAGGTGCGGAGGAAAGTTCCGGACTCTGTCAATAATAGCAAGGCCACTGTGTACTCGGAACACCCAGAGAGCTTTGCATTGCCAGAGAACCATAGTTACTTGCCTCCACTTTGTGCCCACTGATGGACACAAAATGGTGATGATGGTGACCTTTGCATTCTGTGGGCATTATTGAGATGAGTTTTGATGCTCTGATTTGCTCTGTAGAGGTGGTGTTCCCATGAGCACACGGAACTTCAACATACAGTTGTCCTGTTCTGTTTTTATGTCTGAGCACACAAGGTGAAGCCCCCATTTTTTAAAACAAGAACCATTGTTCAGCTGATGCAGCAATCACTGTTAGATAGAACAGATATTGTAAACACTGCATTCTTTTACAGCTTCCCTGTAATAAATTGTAGAGGATATTGTTTAATTAGCAGAGATATTGTTTTAATTACATATTTATGAATATCATCTCTATTGGTGAAGGTAATTGGGATTGGGACAGAACCTCTAGATGGTTTCAACCATAGCTCTCATAATCCCTGATCATTTCCCTCACTTGTCAGGAGAATGGAACCTCTCTCAATCTGCCCAGCATGCCCCCAACACAACGTTTCCCCTCATAAATACTGATTGGAGTACCAATGGAAGAGGAATAATGTCTGCAAAGGCCAAGAAGGAGGCCTCCAGGGGTGGGACTCCTCCATGCATGGATCTCCCTCGCCCCCCATGGAATATTCTACAGTCTGCAGGGCATCCTCCTGGGGACCATAGGATCACACTCTTGCAGAATCAATCCTGCTTCATCATGTAGCATCAGGATGCTGCCTCACTGCAGAGATTATAGTTCAGTGTCTCATGTTAGTTTCCTTGGATTCCATTTTTTAAAAAACCCAACCTGGTTTCGTCTCAAAACAATTAATAAAGCTCCAGCACAGTGTTCTATAGTGCTAATGGTTAATGTTATTTTAGGATTACCAATGACTGGTTCTTAAGTATGTTCCAAGCTTGCAAGCTGTGAGTTCTGGTAACAGCTGGAAATCCCTAATTATAGTTCATAGGTAACACATTCATCTGGCAAAATCTGTAAACAAACCCTGAAAAGCAAATATTCCACTAACATAGTTAATTTCTGAGTGCTACAGGCCCAATTACCAGGGGGATAGGAGAATGCCTCTGCTCCACTGCTTTTCAATATACCAAGAGATGAAAACATCCACCAGTCACAAGGTTAAGAAGGGATTATGATATCAGTGTTTATGAAATTCTCAGCAGCCCTGCGCTCACTTGAAGAATGAAAAAGGATTGCAAAAATGTTCTAAGATAAAGGACTATGTAATTCTGGTAACCATTTTGTGACATGGAGGAATAATTAGGGAAATTAGTGGCAGCTATCGTTACAGCCAAGAGACGTCGCTCTGCCTGGCTTTTAAAATAGTGGGGAAATTTACCAAGAAAATGTCCTGAGCACAGGCTCCTCTGAAATTAGTGGGCTTTGTCATTCATTTGCAGGAGAAGCCCTGATCCAGCTATGCACGAGTCTTTCCTTGTCACAAGAACAATAATCTCACCTGGCAAAGGAAATTTAATCTGTAAATGGGTGGTGGAAACAGCTGATTGGCACCATAGGCAGTTATCTGTCAGGGGTACAATGCGAAGCTGCAGACACAAGACTGCATTTGAGCCATATATGCAGCACCCATTAGTGAGCATGATCGCCGTCCAACTATGGTTACACATGGAAACCAACTCCTGTGTGCATTTGCCCTGAGATGGATCAGTGTCTATGAGTCCTGATTTTTTTTTAAAAAATGTGCTTGTTTCCTATTAAAAGAATTAAACCACACCATAATCATCTAGGGCTGTTGCCAAACAGTCATTCCTTTTCTGTAAGGCCTTCTATTTTCTTACCTACCACATTTACTTTGAATACCATCAAAGTCTGCATTGGGAAGGTTATTGAAGTTTCTCAGAGTTGCGGACAGATTTTCTGCTGCTAACAGAAACTGGAGAATCCATCCAGATTTAATAAGAAGGCAAACCAGTTTAGCAAATGCCTTGCCTCCCAGTAATGGTTTTCGTTTTTGTTACCATCCCTTTGCTCCTGAAAGTTTTATTATGTGATAATGCATTTAATGATTTTACTGTCATTGTGTTAACAAAGATCTTTCCAGCTTTCTGATT
This sequence comes from Lacerta agilis, assembly GCF_009819535.1. Taxonomy (NCBI): domain Eukaryota; kingdom Metazoa; phylum Chordata; class Lepidosauria; order Squamata; family Lacertidae; genus Lacerta; species Lacerta agilis. Next base: position 65,954,828 of record NC_046316.1, on the reverse strand, counting down.
TAGAAGAAAGGCCAAACTATTTGGGATTTCCAGATAGGGGCTCCAGTCCCAAGTTCTGCTTCCTTTTCCTTGCCCTGTTGTCTGCATACCTCAGCCCCCCTCCTTTAGCGTTGGTTGAATGTCTCTTGGTGACAGTGCCACCATCAGTCTTCCCATACCCTCCAACATTTCTCTGATGAAAATACGGATGTCCCATTCCATAACGATAATTTTACTGTTTATACCCCACACCTCTTCCTGGGTTGCCCCCGCCACTCTGCTCACATAGGAAAGAGCCTCATCTCAGCTGAATTTCCTGCCCCCGCAAGCCAAAAGAAAGAAAAACATTGTTTGATATAGCAGGAACATCGGATATCATAAACCTGTCGTGTGAGAATGGTGATGCCTAGATTCAGGTACAACACTAGCAGATTCAATCTCTGATACCTCTTCTCCCCAATAGTGGTCAAGGGGATATAGGACAGAGTATTTCCTTGATTTTATAACTTAATGGTTGCTTTTTACATATTTAGAATATGTTCAAGTGATTTATTGAGGCACTCAATACAATTTAAACAAAACAAAACAAAGAAGGCAGTATATACACACTCTGTCTGTATGTGTCACACACCAGGCTTATGGGCATTAGTCACTCAACCTATTGAAGTACTAGCAGATCTAATGCCTGATAAAACTGACTCCATTCCATAAAATGTAGGTTTCATCACTGTGTATCACACACCATTTAGCTGGTTATAAAATTAATGTTTGGATGCTAGACTTTACAAGGCTCTACCAGTTCCTCTTTCTGCAGTTACATCATCTCTGTTTTATTCCAGGAAGATAATTATCTCTAGCTTTCAGAACTTCTTGGCCTTTCTTGTTTTCTGTGCAAAATTGTCTCCTAGGCAGATATTTAAAAACAACAGGCTCACATTGCACCAAAACAAATGAGAAATGCACAAGAACAAATTTTTGGAGCAGGCACAGAGCCCTTAGGAACAATCGGAAGTGTCTTACACTAGGACTGTGCACTCGATCTGGCTGAATCCCAGAAAATGTACTGAACTTGGGCTGATTTGTGCCAACCCAGAACTCCGCTGCAACAAGTTGAGACAGGGCCAGATCACCCTAGGTTGATTTGGCATACATGGAACAATCTGGGGATGCCAAAAGGCAGAGTGGTGATCTGCTTTGCTGGCAAGTTTGCTGCAAGGACTGATCTGGTGAAGCAGCACCAGAAGAACTGAACTAAGTTTCTCCTTCTTCCCTACTCTGCTGCCAACCATGTGTTTTATTGCAGCGGGATGGGTTTGAGCCTCAAGGTTGGCAAAACTACAAAAATCATTAGGAAAAGAAAAGAAATATCCTAATATGGTGGTTGAGAACCACAAAAACAGCCCAATACAGAATGAGCCTGCTCAGTGCCCATGGGATACTGGCTATTGGGCAAAAAAAAATTAAAATTAAATTGGAATAATAGATGGGAATGGAATGGAATTTCCTGGAGGAGAACATGTCTGGCTGACTAGAACACAAAACAGCAGCACTCAACAATGAAACATTTTGTTGCAGGTGCCGCTGGTGTCATTCTAGAATAAGCATACAGTATTGGATCATATCTATCTTCAGTATTATTATATAGATCACATTCTGCAATGTATACTTGCAGGTTCTGACACCAGCTCCCCCCCCAGCATATTAATGTGCACTTTGCCACAGAAGATCCAAATATTGCAGTGCGACTTTATGCCTTTACCGCCACAAGGAACCGTTTAATGATCAAAAGAGCCAAGAAGGAAACATGATGTTTTGAAGGAAAACTCTGCCACAGAACAGCAAGAGTATATGTCTCGCATAACAGGAGCTGGTATGTGATATGTGAAGGTGGGTTTTGCAAAGGAATGAAAATTTGCGAATGGATTTTATTAGCCTCTGCGTGCCAAACTCATTATATTCCTTTAATTTATGGGTGCTAGAGAGTCAAGGCACTTAGGGCTAACAGCGATATTGCCTGCAGAGAGAGAGAGAGAGAGAGAGAGAGAGAGAGAGAGAGAGAGAGACTATATATGTGCATGCCTGACTGTAGAAATGCCAAATGTTTCTATATTCACATACCCTAAAAATAAAAATGAAAGCCGCATGTTGCAGTATGGTGCTTGTGTAGCCGAGGCCCTTGTTCCTGGCAACAGATATGAGCAATTCCTGTGAACCAGGCATACTCTCTTAATTATTTATAGAGTTACAGGAAGGAGTAATGGATTGGGAAATGGTCCTTTCGACAGGAAAAGCAGCCCACCTGCCTCTCATAGGTAATAACCCCATGCAGCCTTTACGTTGCATATGCATGTGTGAGTTCAATACCATTAACCAAGAGCACAGCTTAGAATACCAAGCACAGGGTGGGGAATGGTGATACAGAAAGAAGCTTTCAGATCTCCGTTCTGTGGCTCGTTCCTCTTCTTTGTGTAAAGATGATGACACTAGCAGAGAAGACCATAATGTGAGTAGCAGGAAAATAAAATGCAAGTGGAACTTTCCAATAGATTCACTACTTTTTACCCTTTCCAATAATAATAATAATAATAATAATAATAATAATAATAATAATAATAATAATAATAATAAACTGCCTCTGCTTTTGTGTGTTTAACAGCAGCCCGCCCTATGGAAATTTAGCAGGCAAAGTTTTCTGAGCATGCATATAAGCAGCAGAAAAAGCTTCAACTGGCAAAACCTCTCTCAGTCTGCTTTTAAAGCTACAGAAGCTGTAAAAGGGTTACCGACTTGACTCTCCCTTTTAGTTGCAGCTGCCAATGAGACCACTTTTAATACAACTGCAGCAAAATCAGGCACAAATATTCAAGCCGCTCAGATTTAACAATTGTTATTTTTATGTTTATTAACCCACATTTATATGCCAAGGCAAACCAGGGCAGTTTACACATCTTCCTATCCCTCATTTTATTTTCACCACAACCCTTTGGGGTAGATTAGGCCAACAAACCCCCCAGAATTCTTTGAGGGAATCCAGGCCTCTTTAAAGTGGTTTCATAACATTTTAAATGTATGGCGTGGATGTGGCCCCAGTCAAACATTCCCACCGCCCTTTCTGCATATGCCTACAGTGCCATGGTGAAATAACAAAACCAGTTACCTGCTGCTCAGAAGACACCAGCTCATCAAATGGTGCCTGGCTGGCAACCATATAAGTGCGCTGTGCTCTGCAGTTAGCAATTTGTGCTCTGTGTGGGATTTCTCTTCTCTTTTTTTTAAGGGGCAAAAAACTGCTGAAGGAAGCAGTGAATAAATCTATTTAATTTCCTATGCAGGTAAGGAATCGCCCTAAATAACTCAATTCCAATTCAGATGCAAGGAAAGGGTAATGAACTCTATTTGCAAGTGAAGAGCTCCTAAAGATTTTACAATATGGAAATGGGAGCACACATGTCGCCGGCTGCCTTTTCTCACTCCCTGCCTGCTTTCCCCTCTTTGTCTGCATGCGCCTGTTACATCCTTATCAACATTCATCCAGGAAACCTCCTGTTTCCTTGAGAGAGGTGTAAATGCACCTTGTGTGCTAATATCTATGCTTGAGGGGTGAGGGAGGATGGATAGATCAATGTCTCCCTGCAGGTCGGACAAGAGTACCCCCCACCCCCCGCTCTCTTCCACTCAAACACCTGAAACATCGCGAATGGAAATGACTTTAATTCAAGAGGAATACCTCTAAGCACAAAACAAGCAGAAACATTTACCTGAAATAAAAGCTACAGCTTCACTACTCTCTAATTCCCTGACAATAATAAATGCTAATTTTGCCTGCAGAAATTATTTATTGATGTCTGATTTAGCACAGAACTCCTGCAGTGTGCTTTATGAACAAAGGCAATCTCTTTTCCTCGTTCTTATGTTACCTGCTTCCTTCCAATGCAGGTTTATTCAAAAGTATTCGATAGTGCTTACTTCCTAGTGTTGAGAGTCACAGACTTACAGTGCAATCCTATTCACGTCTACTCAGATATGGGGGCAAAAAGATCTGTCACTTTTGGTTCTCTCATTTTTAGTTCTCGTTTTTCCAGTCTTAAATTCAGTTCTCCACATTTTGCAAATGTTTTGGTGTTTCTTTTAAATAATATTTAAGAATTCTTCAGGAAATTTCATCATTTTAATGTAATTTTTTTGCAAGAAGTCCATATTTATGGGCCGTTTTGACAAATGTAAACATTTTTGTAAGCAATTTTTCTGGATATTTTTGTATATTATTTTCACCACTATCTGTATTCTTTTGCATGATTTTCCCTAATACCTGCATTTTTGCAAACATTGATTGGATGGAGAACTGCATTGCAAAATTCAGATGGGTGCGAATTTTTGTAGGATAGACTGTGAAGGACGTGTTTCAGTTCACATACTGTTTCAGAAAGGGTGAGTTTGATCAAGTCTGCCTTAAATGTGTACTGAGTTGAATTCTTCCTCAGTCCCTATTCAGAATTAAGTTCCGTTCAATCCAAAAGGGTTTGCACTCAAGCATGTGGCTGCATGACTTAAGCTTTAGTCTAGCATTCTGGGAAAACCTTCTATACCAGGGGTCAGCAAACTTTTTCAGCAGGGGGCCGGTCCACTGTCCCTCAGACCTTGGGGGGGGCGGACTATATTTTGAAAAAAAATGTGAACGAATTCCTATGCCCCACAAATAACCCAGAGATGCATTTTAAATAAAAGGACACATTCTACTCATGTAAAAACATGCTCATTCCCGGACCATCCAAGGGCTGGATTTAGAAGGTGATTGGGCCGCATCTGGCCCCCGGGCCTTACTTTGGGGACCCCTGTTCTATACACTAATATACACAACCCTTTGAAGGTCTTTGCTTTTCACATAGTAATAGCACAATAGCTTTTTGTGTCACCATCATACGAATAACTGACCATGGCCCAGATTTCGATGATACCCCAGAATCTGCTATCTGAAACACATTTCCTCATTCTACTCAGTGACCTTGCCTGTCTTTTAAATTGGCTGAAGTATCAGGTGTTATTTTATGGCAGCTTTACTTTTGCATTCAGCAGCTCACATGGACAACCTTCTTACACGGACAGATTAATTTAATAGTAAGAGTAGGGAAGAATCAGGGTGCACCCAAACGACCTGTTTATTGAGTGTTTATCTTGATCTGTTTGCAGGGAGATTAGATGATCCTGGCTGTTTAAGAAGCATTCATTCTGATTTGTTAGTGAGGAAGTTAGATGATGTATCAAGTATTATCCCACACTTTGTAGTGCAGTTTCCCTTCACTTGTTGTTGTTGTTCAGTCGTTCAGTCGTGTCCGACTCTTCGTGACCCCATGGACCAGAGCACGCCAGGCACGCCTATCTTCCACTGCCTCCCGCAGTTTGGCCAAACTCATGTTAGTAGCTTCGAGAACACTGTCCAACCATCTCATCCTATGTCGTCCCCTTCTCCTTGTGCCCTCCATCTTCCCCAACATCAGGTGGCCAAAGTACTGGAGCCTAAACTTCAGGATCTGCCCTTCCAGTGAGCACTCAGGGCTGATTTCTTTAAGGATGGATATGTTTGATCTTTTTGCAGTCCATGGGACTCTCAAGAGTCTCCTCCAGCACCATAATTCAAAAGCATCAATTCTTTGGCGATCAGCCTTCTTTATGGTCCAGCTCTCACTTCCATACATTACTACTGGGAAAACCATAGCTTTGACTATACGGACCTTTGTCGGCAAGGTGATGTCTCTGCTTTTTAAGATGCTGTCTAGGTTTCTCATTGCTTTCCTCCCAAGAAGCAGGCGTCTTTTAATTTCGTGCCTGCTGTCACCATCTGCAGTGATCATGGAGCTCAAGAAAGTAAAATCTCTCACTGCCTCCATTTCCTCCCCTTCTATTTGCCAGGAGGTGATGGGACCAGTGGCCAGGATCTTAGTTTTTTTGATGTTGAGCTTCAGACCATATTTTGCGCTCTCCTCTTTCACCCTCATTAAAAGGTTCTTTAATTCCTCCTCACTTTCTGCCATTAAGGTTGTATCATCAGCATATCTGAGGTTGTTGATATTTCTTCCGGCAATCTTAATTCCGGCTTGGGATTCATCCAGTTCAGCCTTTCGCATGATGAATTCTGCATATGTTAAATAAGCAGGGAGACAATATACAGCCTTGTCGTACTCCTTTCCCAATTTTGAACCAATCAGTTGTTCCATGTCCAGTTCTAACTGTAGCTTCGTGTCCCACATAAAGATTTCTCAGGAGACAAATGAGGTGATCCGGCACTCCCATTTTTTTAAGAACTTGCCATAGTTTGCTGTGGTCGACACAGTCAAATGCTTTAGCGTAGTCAATGAAGCAGAAGTAGATGTTTTTCTGGAACTCTCTAGCTTTCTCCATAATGCAGCACATGTTCACAATTTGGTCTCTGGTTCCTCTGCCCTCCCTTCACTTACCTCATCACAAAAAGTCCAAACTATTGGGGAAGCAGGTTTATTGTGCCTGACCTCCAAATCAATTATAATTTCACAACCTTAATTTTATGTTATGTGATTGAATCCCACCTGAAAATAGGGGCAACCTGGAATTTTGCAGATCAGTATGTGGATGTAAGAAAGTTACACTATGGCATAGAAAAGCACTGTACTTTTGGAAGCTGATGGAAGGAAAGATTTGTGAGCCCGTCTTTGAAAGTTGCATTGTTTGTGCTAGTAAATTCACTCACATGAGCAGTTCAATGGGCTAATGAAAACAAGGGAGGTCTGACTTGGGTCTGGTCAATTGCAGAACTACAGAAAAATGCCACAAGGAACTAAGCCTCCTGGACTCCACATGTGGGCTGAAGGCGCAGGACTGTACATGGGAGTCTGAAAAGTGTTGGGGGTGGTGGTCCTCCCTGAATTTTCAGATTTTGGGAAGGTTCTTCTATACATGCACTACTGAGGAAAGTTATAGCTCTTTTTAGAGTCCTCTTTATAATGAATTGCAGGGTGTGGAGAGTAAGCAGCAAACAGAGCCTCGTTTTTTAACAAATCTATTTTGGTACCGAGAAATGAGTCAAACTGGAAAGACACAGAGCGGTACCAAAACAGGTCGGGCTGCTTCCCAAAGCTACTGATACAAGTCAAATCTTGCGTCCAACACACAGCCCTAACAAAAAAGAAGACATGTACGTAATTGTTTTCGCACAATTTCTGTCATGTCTTATTTGGCATGTCAAGCAGTGAAAATAGTTATACAAAACATCCCCTCAAAGAAGGATTATTCTGAAATGAATTGAGCCTGAAATAAATCTGCTTCAAGCTCCTGGAATCTCCCCGACCCGCCTCTTTCTGGCAGCTGTGCTTTCCTCAGTTTTGTGGTCATTTTTCTAATTTGGTCATTGGCCCTAATAAGTAACTTTCCCCTGTCTTCTACTGTTCTGACCAATGAGTGAAAAAGCACAGGAGAGCTAATTAAGCCCTTATTTTTTAATGTTGCATATTATTCATCTTATTTTAGTAATATGCAATCCAATCAAATAACTTAAAACATATTAGGCTACCTGAATTTATGTTCTGGCAGCTCTGCAATTGTTCATAGCCCTTTAGGTGTCTTCACCACAGAATTTCAGGCTATGGGCCTACTTGACCTTCAATGTAGAGGAAAGCCCCTCCCAATTATGCTTATATATACAACGGAACAGATTGGTACATGTTTCCCATGTAAAATGAAATTATTCTCTTTGGCCAGAATCAGCTTTCGGTAGTGGAATTCTCTCACCAAGTACTTCACTGAGGAATGAGAACTGATGCTATTTTTGACACAGTCAAAAAGCTGATACTTTTAAGATCCAGAGATATTAATTTTAAACAAAACAAAAAGTGAGCAAGGTGGAAGAGAAGGAGGCAAGGGCAAAAACAAGTATTTTCTGTCTTTCTGCATATGTGAGGGAGTTGGAGAGATAGTGCTCTAGTTCGGAAATAAGCAAACTATAGCTTAAGCTTGCATGATCAAGCCTTGAACTATTCATTTTCCTCTTTCCCTCACCTTCTCTGGCACAACCATGAGATGTGAACCTTTTGCTTCCATTTTTAGCTAATCCCAGTTTGTTGTTATATCTGAGGTTTCATAAACTGTGGTTAGCCTTAACCATGTTTAACGGAAATTAGTCAACTTCAAAACATGATTTATGAAGCTCTTTTGTGTAAATAAGCCAAATTTATTATTAACTACATTTTAGAGGAGGAAGGACACACACACACACACACACACACACACACACACACACACACACAAACACAGGGAATTAATTCTACAGTAATTGCTTCCACCCCACCCATGGCATCTCCAATTATTCTGTATACTTTGCTCGGCCAAATAAACCTAATTAGCTATCAAAACAGGGACCTATTTATAATTGCTCTGCCTAGAACTATGGCGAAACCCACCAACCACTTTTGTGAAAGCCTTCTCCTTGTGAAAGAGGCATTGTTTCTTCTGACTTTTTTCTCAGAGGCTTTAGTCAAACATGCATGCAGCAGATGACGTGTGCATGTATCCACTTGCCAGGTTAGAAGCATACAAGACCATTGAGTGGTCTTTAAATCTGAGGCATTAAAAAAAATGAATTTCCTCTCATGCTCGCAACACGGCAGTGCTCTGCTTCAAAAATCTTAAAAGGAGTATTTTCTGCACTGATCATGTGACCATACCACATCATGTGGTCACCTAATGGTGACCAGGAAGTGCTAAGAGGAAAATACCTGTTCACACTTCTTGTAGCATAGGGTTCTCCTTCCAAGGCTTAAAATTTGGAGCAATTCCTACACTGATCAGATGATCACGTGATGTGGTAAGGTGACCTGATCAATGTGGAAACATGAGATGATTTATTTATTTGATTTTTGAGGGGGGGGGGACAACTTGGGCACTGTCTGTACATGGGACAGTAGTTTTTTCGGTCCACTGTTCAGATCCTCACCCCCTCTTGAAGTGCTGGAAGGGGGGCCTACTTCCATCTTTGGTACCAAATGTGCCCAAAGCAAAGTTTCGGTCTGTTACTTTCAAGCAATAATATCACATGGGCACTCATAAACTCTGTGATCATTTCTATCTGGTTACACCTGCCTGTGTCTGTTCATGCATTGACCCAAATTCCATTCCATTGATAAGATAATACAACATCATTCCTGCACTCATTAATCCTTAGGATCTTTATCACCTTGACTGGAAACTTATGACCTGCTAATTTCACAACTCCGTTTCTCTGTGAGGTATAAGGTTCCTGTTAAAGGCTAAGGCAACACCTTGGAGATATGTAAAGGTCCCTCTATGTGACCTATTGAGCTTAGCAGGTAATGAAAGGAAGAAGTAAAGCAACCACAATAGGGGCTTCTGCCACCAGTTTTTCATTGAAATTACTATCAGAATGCCTGTCATTATGACAGGCAGGCAGTGAGGAGAGGAGAGAGACAAAGAAGTGTCCTGTAAATTGCAGGGACCTAGGGGGCAAGGGAACCAAGTGGTTTTTTGTTCCTTCCCATAAAATACATTGCAATGAAGACTAGGTATTCCAGTATCAGGAATGCGGGAATAGGATTTGTACCACTCTGATGTTCTCCACATGTGAAAGGAGCTCACAAAGCAGTGCATGACAGTTTTGGGGGAGAAACTGAGGGATGTCTTGTGCATTTACTTATGCAGCTAAATAATAAGTAAGGAACACCTTTGTGAAGAGCTTTTAAGGTCAAAACCAGCACTGTGGTGGTAGTGTGGTGTAGTAGTTAAGAGTGGTAGACTCGTAATCTGGGTTACTGGGTTCGTGTCTCCGCTCCTCCACATGCAGCTGCTGGGTGACCTTGGGCTAGTCAAACTTCTTTGAAATCTCTCAGCCCCACTCACCTCACAGAGTGTTTGTTGTGGGGGAGGAAGGGAAAGGATAATGTTAGCCACTTTGAGACTCCTTCGGGTAGTGAAAAGCGGGATATCAAATCCAAACTCCTCCTCCTCCTCCTCCTCTTCTTTGAATTTGGCTCTGAAGCATTCAAAGGTACATACAGTCAAACCTTTACCTACAACCACATCTTCTTACGATCCTTCCAAGTTGCGACCATGGCAAACCCAGAAGTAACCGGCAGGTTTGCCACTGTTCGTGCATGCGCAGGAGCAGCGATCGCCGTTCGCACATGCGCCGAAGCAGGTAATTGCCACCCATGCCTGTGCACAACGGTGCCTCACCCAGCAACCTGTTTCGACCTCTGGATGGACCTCCGGAATGGATTATGGTTGCAAATAGAGGTTCCACTGTATTAACTGGAAATAACATTTCGCATGACAGGACCTAGAATGCAATACTACACCATGCAATGGTATCAATAGCAAGTGCTATATCTCTGTGGTAGAACATCTGCTTTGCAAGAAGAAAGGTCCCATGTCCAGTCCCTGGCAGCTCCAGGTAGCTCTGGAAATGTGTCTTGGCTGTCAGTGTAGACAGTGCTGAGCTACATGGAAGCAAAGACCTGACTCACTATAAAGCAGCTTCCTACATTATGAGTTCAGTGGGGTTTACTCCCACTTCCATTGGCCTCTTGGGTCATATTGTTACCAGCTGAAATTGAAGCAATATGTTTTTTCCCTTTATTCTTAGCAGTTGAGACTTTACACTGAGCCACTCATGTGGTGGCCCACATGCAAGGGTATTTATTTCATTGCCTAGGGGATAGCACTTCCAAAACAAGGATGATGTGAAGCTTATCGAAAGGAGACATTGCTTACCCAGTGGAAAACATGTGGGGCCCTGGACCAGGAAAAATGTGCTAGCAAAGGTGAGTATTTTGCTATCAGCTTTTGCCTTGTAACAATCTGTTTGTTTGGAAACTATCTAAGGCTAAGACGTCCTTCAAATAGGTTTGCAATATCTGGGTCGCACTTGAACTAGCAACTTAAAGGACCCATATCCCATTTCTAAACATCTGAGCCATAGAAATGCCTAGTGCTAAACAGTCTCACATCACAAATTATGCATCCTGACAGACTTAACGTGGAGTTAAAGCGATAGGCATGCATTGGTTAAAATAACATAATCTGTGTCATGAAAGGAGGGGTGGGGAGCAAAACAGAGAAAACTGGTCATCAAGGCATTTCCATACATTTCTAATATTATAGTTTAGTTTATTAAAGGGGAGGGGGGAAAACCACCCTTCTACAGTATGGAATAGTGAAAAAGACCTAATAAGATTGGAATTTGGCAATAGTAGTAAAATAAGGATAGAGGATTTGGTGAAATGGTATTGTAACTCATGATGAGAAATATTTACACTGATGTATGAATCGCTGACCCCAAATGTATTTCAACGGTAATGTCATCAGCCTGCTGACACTGGCTTTACAGCACAGTTGAGTGTTAAAAGGGATCTTTTGTTGCCTTCTATAAAATTGCTGTGGTTAGAAGAAAAGGAAAGATCAGAGCAAGACTGTTGGAGTGGTCCACCCAAACCATCTGCAAAACATCTCAACTCTTCAGAAACCTTTCCAGGCTCACAATTCTTCACAGAGTTGCTCCTTTCTGCACTATATAAAAAATGAGTCTCTCTCTCTCTCTCTCTCTCTCTCTCTCTCTCTCTCTCACACACACACACACACACACACACAAACACAAACACACACACTTCTTAAAACCACAAGAACGATCCTTATAATTTACTCTAGTTGAAGCACTGTCCTTGACATCAACAAGAGAGTCTCATGAAGTCATAGGCTGGAAGGTGTTTCTATGCTACTTGCTTTCAAGGCACTGCAAAAAAAGGGAATTGACAGTTAGAGAAGAGAAAAGACTTAGGCAATTTACGGAGGACTTCCGGCGGCGACGCCATCGCCGGGTGGTCGAAGGCTGCTTCGGGTCTGAAGCGCCTTGTCCATCCCGGGGGTTAGGAGCCGCGCTACCGCAGCGCGCGGCTCCGGTTGGGGTGCGGGAAGAGCGTCCCGCACCCTGGGCTCCCCGGCTGCGCCCGCGGAGGCTCCGAACCCTTCCCCTGCCCCCCTGTAAAGGGGGAGTGGGGGTGAAGGGACAACGGAGCCGGGCTTACGGGGATATGCCCCAACCGGGATGTAAATGCGGCGGCAAAGCCCGCGGTGAGCGTCTAAGTTCTACCTGTGAAGAATGGAGCTAAAGGAACCCGGTGGTCGTGAGTAAATAATCTTGGCAGAAATCGTGTTTTTGGAACGATCCGGGGGGAAGGAGAAAGGCAGCCTGCCTCCCTCCCTTCGAGCCTAAGAAATTAACCAATTTGAGGGATTGCTGCCACAGAACTGGTTATAAAGTATCTAAAATCGATACATGAGACTGGCAAACTCTTTTCTTGGGAAGCTAACTAGCGGAAAATATCTCTATTTAAAGTTGCGGTGTTTGCGCTCCAGCTTAGGAAAATGGCGACGAACAAAGAGACAGGAGAAGAAATATGATACCCACTTCCTCCTCCTCTGCCAGTATGCTGGGTTTCGTCCTTGAACTGGTATTGAACTCTGGACTAACAGATGAACAAAGGCTCACTGCCTTGAAGGTGGAACTAATTTACAGAAAAGTTAAAGTCTTGTGTGGGGGTCTGAAATGGAACCAACTGCCCACAGAGGAGGCTAACAAAACTTTTGACACTTTGGAAGAAAATCTTGTCAAAGAGCTGAGAGGATGGATGGAAAGATGGGAAGAAATGAATGAGCTACTTCGGAGAAGAAATTCGCTTGTTGGGGGTGGCAGTCCCAAGGCGATGTCAAGATTTGCTATATCCAGTCCCCGAGGTGTGAGCTCGGGGGCCAGGGACAGAGAATTAAGGTATTTACAAGAAGAAAAGGAATGCTACAAAGAACCGGAGAAGCTGAGAGAGGGAGAGTTGGATACCTCGGAGCTCGTGGCAAGGAGAGCTTTGGACTGTGCCTGGATCTGTGGACGTTGGGAGAGGGAAGTTGCATGGAAGTTCAGTGCTGATGCCATCAGGAGAAGAAGAATGGACAGAGGGGGTGTGGGGTGAAGTATTAAGTAAAATCTAAAGCAATCTGTTATGGTATTTTGAAATTGGAGGGTGAACACTGTCAACAATAGTTTGTTTTATTATTTGTTTGAACATGAAAAGAGATATTTCAAGTTTTTATGTTATTAGCAGCAGTTCAAAAGATAGAAGAGATAGATTTGATGAGGACGATTTGTGAGGATTGATGAGGATGTAGTATAAATAAAGTCAATTTAAGTGGTTTAAGTTTATAGATTAAGACGATTAAGATTAAGATGAAGATTAAGATGAATGTTTTACTTTATATATATAATTAAGTTTAATTTTTTAAATGAAGAGGTTAAAAAGTAGATTATGGATATAAACTCGAAGGTGAAAAGGCAGGGGAAGTCAACTGTCAAGATTGGAAAAAGAAATTTTTTTTTTGAGATGTCTAATTAAGAAGAAAAATCATGGCAATTTTTGTAATAGATGTGTAATTGTATTTGTTTTGTATGTGTATAAATGTAGGTGTGGTTAAGGTTGTATGTTGTTATAAGTAAAAATGTCAATAAATTCTTATAAAAAAAAAAAGAAAAGACTTAGGCAATTTACACAGGGAGACAGTAGCCCTATTCATGTGTTCGCGCAGCATGCAGGTGAGGAGGAATTGCATAGTGAACATGCACATACCACCACCACCAACCCCATCCCATGTGTGCTGCCCTGACATTCCTGCAATGAGCACGAAGGTATGAAGCGTGTGCACCCAGATGATCATACAGTGGTACCTCAGGTTAAGAACTTAATTTGTTCTGGAGGTTCTTTCTTAACCTGAAACTGTTCTTAACCTGAGGTACCACTTTAGCTAATGGGGCCTCCAACTGCCGCTGTGCTGCCACCATGCGATTTCTGTTCTCATCCTGAAGTAAAGTTCTTAACCCAAGGTACTATTTCTGGGTTAGTGGAGTCTGTAACCTGAAGCATCTGTAACCTGAAGCATCTGTAACCTGAGGTACCACTGTATTTAGGTGCCTCTGTGCGATCAAGAACCCTGATAATGCAAATTCCTAACAGCATGATGGGTTCTAACCCTGTTCAACAGTTAGAAGTACCTTTCAGACCTCTGATCTCGGCATATGAAGGTCTTCTATGAGGATAGGAACACTGGGGAAAAGATAATATTAACCAAATATCCTTTTGGTCCTTTACTGTTAGATGTGGCAGCTTAGACCAAAAAATAGAGTAAAAGATGTAGAAGAGGGTGGAAGTGTTACAATATGAATAGTCTTTAAAATGTAGCACGGTGCCAGGTTTCTGGTTTTCAGAAAATTATCCCCCTCTCTTTCTTTTTTAAACCTAGCAAAGAGTCAACTCAATTTGTGGATTAACTGAAAGTGGAAAAGGAAGGAAGGGGGGAAATCCAGAGGGGGAAGGCAACTGACATTTTAAGCTAGAGAATCTCTCTACAGAAAACAGATTTCTCTTTGCAATCAAGATAACTTAACAGCCATAAACACATTGTCAGAGGGAAAAATTACATTTTGCTGTAGCGCAGACCACATACAGATGACTGATTTCTCTTTCAAGTTCAAGCACACAAAAGAGTTGTTTATACATTTCAGCAACTGACCCAGGCTGGCATGACAATCTTCAAGATCCAAGCAAGGATGGCTAAAGGGCTTTCGAAATGCTTCTTGGCAAGGAAAACAGGATAAGAATCAGAGGATGTATAAATAGCTTGAACTGTTGATAAATATGAAAAAAAATGAAGTTGCTGCTTCAGATAATTTTCAATCCTTGCCTGCTTACAGAGATGCAATCAGAAAGTTTTGTGTTGTATTACATGATCTTTTAGGCACAGCTGCTTTAAGTGAACTGTATCATCCTGCATGCTTGGAATGGTGTCTCCAGAACAGCCTTCCCCAACCTGATGCCCTCCAGATGTTTTGGAGTGCAATTCCCATCAGCTCCAGCCATCTGATATAGAGTATCATGACTGTTGTTCCGGTATAGAGTAACATGAATGCTATGCATAAACAGGAATGGACAATACACGGTAAACCAAGGGCTGCCCATGCAACATCTGCAGGGGGACATTTCTCCACAAAGACCGTGGGGTTTCCTCTCCTGAACGGAATTAGGCTTGAAAGAAGCAGCCTGTTATAGTCAATAAAATAGGTTGCAGTGTCTGCTTGGTTGCTGTATGTGTGTGGTGCCCATGACAGTTTCTTTGGTTTGCAAATGTGCACAGAAAGGTCGGCAAAGCCCGCTCTCAGCTATAAAGAGCTGTTTCTGCAGTTAAAACCGGAAATGTCACTATTGCTGCTACACTATCACAAAGTAAGCCTCCATTTAGGAGTTCATTGAGCTACTTCAGAGGCAGATGGAACTATTTGCCTGGTTTATGACAGTTGTAAAATGTTGTGAGAGTTGAAGGGGTACCCAGAGGGATGTATAGAGCCATCAGCTGAGACAAAATATACAAGGAACCCCAAATAGGAGTGTAGGAGTTTTATAGGACTCATACAATTCCCTTTGGCCCCTGCAAGTAATCTGTGGATTGTCATGGTAATCTATGAAAGGTGCTGGATTTCTAATTTTCAGAATTTTCTCCCCCTTCCTCTCTTAAAAAAGAAAAGAAAACCCCAGTAAGATAAACCCAATGGCAAATTTCTCCTACCCTTCTAATCCACCTTACCAGGGAGGAAGAGTATTTGAATCCCACTGAAAAAGAAATGCAAGAAAGCAAAGTGGCTGTCCAATGAGGCCTTAAAAATAGCGGGGGAGAGAAGGCAAGCAAAATGCGAGGGAGATAGTGAAAGATACAGGAAATTGAATGCAGATTTCCAAAGAATAGCAAGGAGAGACAAGAGGGCCTTTCTAAACGAGCAATGCCAAGAAATAGAGGAAAATAACAGAATGGGAAAAACCAGAGATCTGTTCAAGAAAATTGGAGATATGAAAGGAACATTTCGTACAAAGATTACCACAATTAAGGACAAAAGTGGAAAGGACCTAACAGAAGCAGAAGACATCAAGAAGAGGTGGCAAGAATACACAGAGGAACTATACCAGAAAGATATAGAGGTCTCATACACCCCAGGTAGTGTGGTTGCTGACCTTGAGCCAGACATCCTGGAGAGTGAAGTCAAATGGGCCTTAGAAAGCCTTGCTAACAACAAGGCCAGTGGAAGTGATGATATTCCAGCTGAACTATTTAAAATCCTAAAAGATGATGCTGTTAAGGTGCTACACTCAATATGCCAACAAGTTTGGAAAACTCAGCAGTGGCCAGAGGATTGGAGAAGATCAGTTTACATCCCAATCCCAAAGAAGGGCAGTGCCAAAGAATGCTCTAACTACCGCACAATTGCACTCATTTCACACGCTAGCAAGGTTATGCTTAAAATTCTACAAGGCAGGCTTAAGCAGTACGTGGACCGAGAACTCCCAGAAGTGCAAGCTGGATTTCGAAGGGGCAGAGGAACCAGAGACCAAATTGCAAACATGCGCTGGATTATGGAGAAAGCTAGAGAGTTCCAGAAAAACATCTACTTCTGCTTCATTGACTACGCAAAAGCATTTGACTGTGTCGACCACAGCAAACTATGGAAAGCTCTTAAAGAAATGGGAGTGCCTGATCACCTCATCCGTCTCCTGAGAAATCTGTATGTGGGACAAGAAGCTACAGTTAGAACTGGATATGGAATAACTGATTGGTTCAAAATTGGGAAAGGAGTACGACAAGGCTGTATATTGTCTCCCTGCTTATTTAACTTATATGCAGAATTCATCATGCGAAAGGCTGGGCTGGATGAATCCAAAACCGGAATTAAGATTGCCGGAAAAAATATCAACAACCTCAGATATGCTGATGATACAACCTTGATGGCAGAAAGTGAGGAGGAATTGAAGAACCTTTTAATGAGGGTGAAAGAGGAAAGCGCAAAATATGGTCTGAAGCTCAACATCAAAAAAACTAAGATCATGGCCACTGGTCCCATCACCTCCTGGCAAATAGAAGGGGAAGAAATGGAGGCAGTGAGAGATTTCACTTTCTTGGGTTCCATGATCACTGCAGATGGTGACAGCAGTCACGAAATTAGAAGACGCCTGCTTCTTGGGAGAAAAGCAATGACAAACCTAGACAGCATCTTAAAAAGCAAAGACATCACCTTGCCAACAAAGGTCCGTATAGTTAAAGCTATGGTTTTCCCAGTAGTAATGTACGGAAGTGAGAGCTGGACCATCAAGAAGGCTGATCGCCGAAGAATTGATGCTTTTGAATTATGGTGCTGGAGGAGACTCTTGAGAGTCCCATGGACTGCAAGAAGATCAAACCTATCCATTCTCAAGGAAATCGGCCCTGAGTGCTCACTAGAAAGACAGATCCTGAAGTTGAGGCTCCAGTACTTTGGCCACCTCATGAGAAGAGAAGACTCCCTGGAAAAGACCCTGATGTTGGGAAAGATGGAGGGCACAAGGAGAAGGGGACGACAAAGGATGAGATGGTTGGACAGTATTCTCGAAGCTACTGGCATGAGTTTGGCCAGACTGCGGGAGGCAGTGGAGGATAGGCGTGCCTGGCGTGCTCTGGTCCATGGGGTCACGAAGAGTCGGACACGACTGAACGACTGAACAACAACAACATGAAATGGGTAGATCCCTATCTGTTTTCCTTAAACTAAAGTGCATCAAACTCAGTGAAGCTCTGCATTTTCTGTCTTTTCTAACCAGAGTAAACAGAGGTAGAGGTGGAGGTGGGTAGGTAGGTAGGTGAATCTGTCAACTTCAGTTTCTCAACGTTCCTCGTTTTTTTTTTTCATTCTTAAGTTCCACTTTCCACAGTTCCACATTAGTTTTTTGTTTAAGTTTCCACGAACATTTTAGTGTGAATTTCTCCAAATATACACACCTATGTAGGTAATTTTATCTGATACACACACCTTTGCAAAGCAGTGTTCCAAATACAATGCATTTCTGCATGTTATTTTCGCTAATTAAGGTATTCTTGTGCATACCGTGCATTTTTTAAACATTACTTGGTTGGGGAACTACACTGAAAAATTGAGAAAAGTGCAGATCTGAAAGGATGGCTGTGGTTCGGTTGGTGCATTGTTTCTAAAAGTGTGAATTTGTTAGGTTCACCTTTAAATGTTGACTCAACTGAACTGTTCCCACTCATATCTTTGCAAAGTTCTTGTGAAGCTAGAATGTTGTATTTGTGGAATTTGCAACTCTATGCCATTATTTATCCCGTGCAATTTAGTAGTTATTAGTAGAAGAGAAAGCTGTCAAGATATCACTCCAGAGTTTGTTCTGTAACCTCATTCCTAATGTCAGAGTTGCTTGTACACTTCTGATGACAAAAGCATCCTGTGACAGTCCTTTTGAATATTGTATTCTAGAATATGGCAACATTTTTTAAAGAACCAGAAGCTCAGGAAACTCTTTAAAGTAAGAATGGAAGTACATATAGCAATTACAAATATTGCTAAGAAATGTGTAAAAAAAAGATAAAGAGTTCAGTTCACAAGGGATGGGGGGAATGCTTCAGGCCATTTATGGCATCTGACAAGAAAGGAAATCAATGTCGATCCACTCCCTCCTCACCCAGCAACTAAGATTTGTAACTATAACTACATCCTAATTAAACTTGAAATACTTGATGTGTATGCTTGGCATTTCTCCCTCCCATGACTGCATGATAAAAAGGGCTTTAAAAAGTCTTAAAACATAGGTGAAGGTTCCCCAGGATACACTGGAGTCTGCATCAGGTTCTATAACATATTGGGAAGACTCACAGCAAGGTCTGGAGCCCCCCTGCTAACATATTCAAAGTTAAGTTGCAAAATAGTAATGCATTTTTATATAAAAAAAAACTTTGCAGTGCAGATATACTCATATTGACTCAGAAGTAAATCACACTATGTCCAATGAGGTTTAATCCAATGAGGTGAAAGGGATGAAGCTCAATGGTAGAGAACATATTTTGCATATTGAGAGTCTCAGAGATAGGGTTGGACAACTTACCTGCCCCAAACCCTGGGAAGTTGCTGCCAGTTATATAGAGATTCCAGAGCCAAACACAGTAGCAGCCAGTGGGCTACATTACTTTTCCAGAAACCCACCACCTTAGATTCCCCACAATGCAATATCCAATATCCAGCATTGTATTGTTAGGAACCTAAGATGGTGGCTACCAGCCATTGATGTGAATAGAGCAGTAGATAGCCTCCCACATCTGGGAAGAACAGTGATTGGCTGCAGAAACACTATCAATAGGTAGAACAGGAGGACTGTGACTGCACATGAGAGCTGAGCCTGATCATTGGTGATATATGAATACTGCTTTGGAGCCATCATGATTCTCCTAAAGGATGTAGAAGTCCTCTTCACTTCAATAAATATATTATATCAGATTTATAACCAGCCAAGGAGCTCAGAGCTAAGTATATGCCACAATTCAGTCGTCGCCCCCCCCCTGTTTTGCCTGACCTCGTCGGTGGTGAGTCAGCAAGAATCTGCCTCAGGCTAGCCTGAGGTCCAGCTTAAAGAAGAGAATTCAGCAGGTCATCTGGATGCAGATGATTTGACATTTGGTGATCCTATGAGACAGGGATTCAGACTCCTCAAACTAAGAAACACATTCTGTAACTTGCATCACATCTCCAGTTGCCTGACCACTGTAGTCTTTTAGCAGAGAACACAGAGGGTATAAGTGGAGGTCACCCAGAAACAAAAGAGCACCAGGCTCAGAACACGTCCCTTTCATTTCTGTCTAAAACCAGGGCTTGGGTAGGTACTCAGTTAGGTCTTCAGTTGAGCTCAGCCACTTCAGACCTGGCTGCTGAAAAACGTCTACCTTCTGCTAAACTTGTGGTATATGACAGCAACATCTATGACTTGCTGAAGGCACTCAAGTAAGTGTGTGATGACGATGATAAAACATGCAGTGCCTTCAATATACATAGTGCTTGCCAAGTAACATGCCGAAAGGCAATGGCTAGATTGTCAGATGAGAAGCAGGGAGAGCACCGTATGATCTTGGGCTGGTCACTGTCTCTCAAACAAGTGTATGCCACAGGTTTGTAAGATAGGAGGGGGAGGCAACCTTGTATTGTACCTTGATTTCGTTGAAGGAAGGGTGGACTTGAAGAAATGGAACTAACAAAATTGTGTAGGAGAGGTCTGCCTTTTTTTAAAAAAAGAAAAAGGTTTGGGGTACAGAAATTAGAATAGAGCAGTGGAAAGGGTGCTTAATCCACCCCCTAGCTGCTATTTCTCTTCTGAGCATCCTAGCAGCTTTCTGTGGTTACAAAATGTGTAAGATGCATTATGAAAGGGAACATGTAGGTATTCCTATAGTTGAATGGATGAATGGAGCTTTGAAACTCTCTTGTGCAGCAAGCCCAGTGCTCCATGCACCACATTATACCTAGTTTCTGAATGTGTTTGTCCTGATATAAATCTGTCAAGCGTGATTGTAATCAGTGCAGTTGTCTCTGCAAACAGAGATAAAAACAGAGACCTGTTGGAATTGGAGATACAGTGGTACTTTAGTTCTCAAACTTAATCCGTCCGACTCCCGAAACCATTCGAAAACGAAGTTGCAGCTTCCTGTAGCCAAATGGAAGCCGCATTGGATGTTTGGCTTCCAAAAAACATTTGCAAACCAGAACACTTTCTTTTGGGTTTGCGGCGTTCGGGAGCTGATTTGTTCAGGAGCCAAGCCGTTCGAGTACCAAGTTACCACTGTACTGAAATGCTTGATTTGCAGTCTCCCAGGTACTGCCCATTATGCAGTCAGAACTTTGGGTCCTGGATATGCTTGTGACAATTGGAAAAACAAAACAGAAACATGCATGTACTGTGATCTCGCCTATATAATTCTTGTACTCATGTGGCAAGAATGATCTGAAACACCAGAGCATTATACCTAATTGCAAAATCATGTTTTTGTTTTTTTAACAAAATAATGTTCACACAATAGCTGTATGGTTTATACACAGACGCCCAGCTCACACCTATTTAAACACCCACTTGGTCTTCTTCAACAAAGAAATTTCCTACGTGCTTAAGGTATCTTAGTCCTATAGGGAAGCCAGCATGAAAAGGGAGTTGACTTTTGGCACTAGTCATTGTTATTAATACATTTTATTACTTGGGAGTTGCTCAGGTTTTTCAGTAATAAAGAACGTCGATCACCTGGGTTGCCAAACTAAATATACCGTTGCTGAATAGGAGGGTGCAGAGTTTCAAACAAGTAAAGGCTTTGTAGAGCTGTCAGCCAATGGGTGTTCTTGCACACAAAAGGTTAATCCAAGTTTCTTGGCTTCTTTACTAACACATCTCCAGTATTAACATATCTCAAAACATTTTGAAGCAATCATACCATGTCAATTGATATTGACACAATGATTCCAAAGGAGCCTACAGAAGAAAATAAAGTATCTCATTGTATTGATGTTTCATATCCTTAATGTTGCTTTGAGTCCTTATGGCAGCCTTTTCCTTTCATGATGAACTGCTGACATAATACCAAAACACGGTTGCAAAATCTACAAATTTGGAGCAACGTGCAGTGAAAAGGAGACAGGGCGAAACAGTGAGCTGCCACATACATGTGTGGAAGTGTCTCCTCCTTATTCCTGGGGTTGTTTGGTGCATAGACTATGTCTATTTTGTATTTGGGTGCTATCTTACGTATGCCACTATATATGTGTTGCATGTCCTCTGTGGAATGGTATTATTGCTTTAAATATCCACAAGTCCAGCTGGTCGCAAACCATCCATATGGTGAACAACATGTGGCCCAGATACTGAATTTCCCTTGAGATGGCATGCATGCTCCTGTTTTGAGATGCCTGGTTCCTAATTCATTGTTGGGTTCTTTGTTAAGTGTTCACTTTGATTTAACTAACATGGGAGGAAGATCTTTTGTTTCTTCATCAAGATAACCCTACACAATCATACTCACACTCTTTTAATTTTATTTGTTCATAGAAACTCACTCTTTCTCGGTTAGTTTTTTTAAAGCACAGATGAAATGACTTGAATGTTCCTTGCATAAAATCTGAAGATGCATATTATCTAAAATTTTCTTGCTTAGATGAAAAAGAAGATAAACAACTGAAAAAATGTGTGTGTGTCTAACTATCTGTCTATCTATCTATCTATCTATCTATCTATCTATCTATCATCTATCTATCTCCTCTCACATAGAAACTATTTATATATTTGAGATAAATAAGGCGTAATAAAAGGTATTTTTCCTTTAAAAGAACTAAATTGCAATACACAATCAATTAGGTTGGAGGCTGGAATGGTTATGAACAATTAGGTTATTAATATATTTGCTTTCTAATGTTTAGCCTGTTCAAATGCGGTCACATCTCCAGCTACAATTCATGTAATCACTCTTAACTACCTGCTGTCCCAGCAGAAGGAAGTTTTGCATAGCTTGTTCCAAGTGCAGCAAATCAGCCAGGTTTTCTGTCTGTGTTGGGACAGCAGCATGCAATGGGGCTGGCTGCACCCTAATCAGTGCAGCCATAACGTGAAAAGTGAAAAGTCCAAGTACTCCACCTTAAGACAATTCAGGCTATCCCTTCACTGTGTTTGATTTGTTTCGATTCAATGAAGAGGACTATTGGGCTGTATCCAACATGGCAGTTCTGCCTGCGCAACATTATTCCGCCTTCAGCAAGTTCCATCCAGCAAGGGTCCTTTCCAATATTAATTAAAAGTTTCCTGTTTTCAGATCTTCATCATTTTATTGTCTCCCTTTGATTGTGGCTGGGTAATCAGTGTTGAGCAGCCTCTTAATCTCCCCAATGCCAGTTCCTGTTCCTGTTCCTGTTCCTGGAGAGAGGATGTTTTAATTGTTTCCTTGCTTTTTAAAAAGAACAAGAAAAAGAAAGAAAGAATCTAGTGGGGAAGCAACCTCTGCATAGAACCAATTTCTGTGACTGTGACGGCAATGGTGGGAATATTCTGAATTTCTGTGACAGTGGGATTATTTTGGAAGAGACAAACTGGTCCTGGAGTGGCCATAGTTTCAGATTTGTGTAATCACATCCGTTTATTTTTGTAATCTCTCTCTCATCTTGGTGCAGTCTTTTTGAATTATTCTAATGGTGGACTGGGTAGGGGTCTCCTTTCCTGCTATGATTTCCTAAAGGTAAAAGTAAAGGTACCCCTGACCATTAGGTCCAGTTGCGGACGACTCTGGGGTTGCACGCTCATCTCGTTCTGTAGGCCGAGGGAGCCGGCGTTTGTCTGCAGACAGCTTCTGGGTCAAGTGGCCAGCATGACTAAGCCGCTTCTGGTGAACCAGAGCAGCACACGGAAATGCTGTTTACCTTCCCGCCGGAGCAGTACCTATATATCTACTTGCACTGGCATGCTTTCAAACGGCTAGGTGGGCAGGAGCTAGGACTGAACAACGGAAGCTCACCCCATTGCGGGGATTCGAACTGCCAACCTTCTGATCAGCAAGCCCTAGGCTCTGTGGTTTAGACCACAGCACCACCCGTGTTGTATGAATGGTCATACCCTTACTGAACTGCATCATTCCTTGCTATTTTCACTCAGTCATAGCCAAGATAGCGCCAAGTGTACTTTGTTAATTACTGTTATTTATAACACAAGTATTTAAAAAATTCAAAGTAACTTTGTTTAAGAAATTATGAAATACAAATGAGCAATCATAGCATACACCAGGATCTGGGAGTAAATCCCACTTAACTCAATGGTACTTTGCTCTGAGTGGACAAGCATAGGAATGCGCTGGACATCATTTTTACAAAGAACATATGAACTTGGTCTGTACTGTATCAGCCTATTGGTTTATCTTGTGCAGTACGATCTGTTCTGCAAAGCAGCAGCAATCTAAGCGAAAGTCTTTTCCAGCCTTTCTGCTAGAGATCCTTTTAACTAGAAATGTCAGGGATGGACCTTCTGCATGCAAAACATTCTCTCACTAACCTATGGCTCTCCCTTGCTGTTATTTAAACATAACATTGTTTGTCTACAGTTTCCAAAAGTGCTCTACTGTGAGTGCACAGATATCTGTTAACAGGCTTTAAAAATATATATCCCTGGTCAGCTCAAATGAAAATCTCAAGAGCATTCCTTTTTATCACATACTCACACAGGAACATATTGAGTCAGACCATCTAGCACAGTATTGTTGACAGCAGGCATGGGCAACATTTCAACAGATTGAGTGCCACATTCCAAGCATCATGTGCCAGTAGTGAGTTGGGGAGTGGGGAGGAGGTAAAGAAGTTGTTGTTTGGTCGTTTAGTCGTGTCCGACTCTTCGTGACCCCATGGACCAGAGCACGCCAGGCAAAGAAGTGCAGAGCAGCAAATGTAGATTTTCACTTTTGAACAGAAGGTTAGTTTCTACACACGCTCTGGGGGCAGGGGCAGAGCGAGGTGGGGGCGTTGGGGGTGGATTGCCCCATGTTCCATCCTGGAGGGGGGTGATACTCGGCGCCCCCCCATGATTCCCATGCTGAGCCCTGCCGCCCAGTAAAAAAGCCTCACTCGGCGGCTCATAAGGTTGCCGTGGGAGCAGCAGCGCCAGCATGGACGGACTGTGCATGTGCAGCATCCCGACATGCACAGTCCGTCCGTGCTGGTGCTGCTGCTCTCGCAGCAACCCTACGAGCCGCCGAGCAAGCAGCAACTCGTAAGGCTGCCGTACGTGAACAGCAGCACAGCCTGTTGAGTTGCCGCTTGCTCGGTGGCTCGTAAGGTTGCCGCGGGAGCAACAACACAGACGGACTGCGCATGTGTGGCATCCCATGTGCCGTTCATCCTGACGTGTGCGTCGTGACGTCACAATGCATGCACACTGTGGAACGACTCCCCGCCCCAGTGGGGGTGAGGCGTCCCCATATGCTGCTCCAGGCAGCCAAGCGGCTCCGTTCGCCACTGTCTGGGGGCATTCGTTAGTTTTCCTAATTACAATGCTAGTGCTTCTATCCTGTTTCCTTTTGCATCCCTTTCATGCTGCAGTATCTGCTGCAGTATCTGGAACTGTGAACATTTGATTGATAGGCCGACATGTCACACTAAATTTCATTTGCAGCAGTGGATGTGCTATGACATAACAAGAGATGCCATTGGGCTAGGTTGCTACTCCCCCACCCTTTTGGCACGTGCATCATCATAATCATCTAGGGCTGCCATACGGCTGGATTTTCACAGACATTACTAGGATTTCAATGGCGGAACTGACGTCCAGGGGGGATTTCCAAAAGGTGGCGCTTTGTCCTGGATCTTAGGCAAGTCAATTGAAAAATTGGGGTTTGTCTTAAAAAACCTCAACGATTTTGGGGTATTCCTAAAAACAGCTAAACAACCAGGTGTCCTGGTTTTTACTTTTTGAAATATGGCAACCCCACATCATTCAGCCAGCCACCCATCTACCCATCTGACTGGGTTGCCCCAGCCACTCTAGGCAGCTTCCAACCAATTAAAACACAGTAAAACATCAAATATAAAAAAACTTCCCTATACAGGGCTGCCTTCATGTTTCTGTTCCCCCATGAAAACGGCAGGAAATAACCATATGCCAGTTTACTGCCCCAAATTTTGTCACTCTACTCCTGCGATGTCATGTGTTAATGGGTTTGCAAATGGATTTTTTTTTCTGGAAGCAGTTTAAATGAGTGCTAAACTTCTGCTAAATTTCTGGAGGTGGTTTTTATGCCATTTGAAAGCTCAAATATAATGTGGAATGTAATAATTATGGAAACATTGGCGTTCCATACATTCAAACTGTGTGAATGCAGCCTCATGCAGTCCTCTCTAACCTTCCAGATAAGCAAGAGGCACTATCAGAGTCCTAGGCTACATTGCAGATAGGCCATAACACTTGGGGTGGGGTATAGGACCTGTGAAGGCTGAGTGTGGCCTGAGTCGAGCCCTGTGGCCAGAGACGTGTTCCAAGGCCCACTTTTCAATACAAAAAAATGGAACATGCTAAATACAGTCAAATATTAAACACTGACTACAACAGATGACTAATCCTCTCTCACTTCTGATACTTGGTGTACTTTTTTTATTTATTTCAAAATTACTGCACAGAAAAATATCAAAGCAATCGCAAATAGGGCAACTACTTAGTTTTTTGCATAGTTGCTGTGTAGCCTTCAAGTAACCTGCTTCATGATGTTTCTACTGGGTAATATTTGCTAATGAAGGGATGCGGGTGGCGCTGTGCTCTAAACCACTGAGCCTCTTGGGCTTGCCGATTGGAAGGTTGGTGGCTCGAATCCCCGCAATGGGGTGAGCTCCCATTGGTCTGCCCCAGCTCCTTCCAACCTAGCAGTTTGAAAGCACGCCAGTGCAAGTAGATAAATAGATACTGCTGCAGCGGGGAGGTAAACAGCATTTCCATGCGCTCTGGGTTCCGTCACGGTGTTCTGTTGTGCCAGAAGCCGTTTAGTCATGCTGGCCACATGACCTAGAAAGCTGTCTGTGGGCAAATGCTGTCTCTTTCGGCATGAAAACAAGATGAGCACCCCAACCCCAAAATTGCCTTTGACTGGACTTAACTGTCCAGGGGTCCTTTATCTTTACATTTACCTATTTGCTAATGCGAAAGGTCCCAGGGAAAGTTCTACCATTAGACAGGGTGAGTCAGCTGACACCTATGCCAGGCAGCAGATGCTGGCGAAGGGGAGCAGTGGCGAGGTGTTGGAGAAGAGCATTTTCTGTGCCATGCATTCTGTTGTCCTCAGGTGATGTGGACGACACTGGCCCTTAGCAGTTAAGAGCCGGTCAGCTTAGCTGCTTTATATGGAATGAGGGGAATACCGTCTTGTTCTTTGCCTTTGGCAACAAAAATTCCTGGGCTAGTTCTGGAAAAATAATCACTTGCTTTCCCTCTTGTATGCTTATCTCTGTCTCCTTCCCCTCTTGGCACTTTATACATTACATGAGACCAAGGGAAAAAAACGGCTTTTAAAGATGTGTACATGTGGCAGGGAGCTCTGACCCATCACAAGCATCCTGGAATGTGCAGTTTTAAAAATATCAGTGTCTAAAACATCTGTTTGGCTCCCCTGCATATTATGGTTTGATACAAGTGTGTATGCTAAAGATGTAATGGATGAACCAGCTCTTATTCTCTGTCAGGAAAGATACCGGTAATCTCCTTTCCTCAGAAATAGTCTCTGAGGTCCGATTCATGCATTACTACAGAGAAGTCAGAACCACTTGACCAAATGTCTGATCCTACACCACTCTTAACAATGTTTAGATGGAAGAACGATGTGGAAAGGATGAACACAATATCAGTTGTTTTCACACCAATGTCACATTTGGATACCGTTCACTAGACTTCAAGGCAGGGACGATTACTGACAATTTGCCTTTCTAGGGTTGACTTCATCCTGCCTGGCTTATATCTCAAGCAATATCCGCATCCTATGATTTAATTTGATACTTATATGGTACTTTCCAGCCATACACATTAGCTCAAGGCAGCTCACAACATGCTGCAATTCTTCTTGAAACAGATGCTGTTATTCATACTCCTGTTATTATCCAGTTACAGGTGGGTAGCTGTGTTGGTCTGCCATAGTCGAAATAAAATAGAAAATTCTTTCCAGTAGCACCTTAGAGACCAACTGAGTTTGTTCTTGGTATGAGCTTTCGTGTGCATGCACACGAAAGCTCATACCAAGAACAAACTCAGTTGGTCTCTAAGGTGCTACTGGAAAGAATTTTCTATTTTGTTTCTGTTATTATCCATTTATTAATCACATTCTAAACCACCTTCTCAAGGTGTTTTACACATAAGGTAATTAAAAACAGTTTAAAAAGCCAAGAAATGCAACCAAAAGCAAGACTAAAACCCTAACGAGTAAGACACTTGTGGCATGTTATGTCTTGTGACTGACTTGCTGAGCATAATGAACATTCACACTTCACATTGTGGGTGCCCTTTGCGGGATCGCGCATGGCATGGTGCTACAGTTCTCAGGGAGCTTATTGGCAAACAGGGGCTGTCTTGCCTCTCAGTGTTAATTTTTGGAGGTTCAGACCCAGCCTCAGTAATCAAGTTTCTTGCTGGGAGGTGGGGCCAGCCCCATTTATAAATAGGGGGTGGAGCTGACAATAGCTAGGCAGTCAGCTCTGGAGATTCACCTTCCCTACCCTCCCTTTGTTTAATGTTTCTTGTTTGCAGGTTAACTTTTTCTTCCTGTTTAGCAGGCTTTGACTGGTTGCTGTTGAAGGACCAGGAAGAAATTTTCCTGCATTGGCAGGTTTTGTCTTCCCCGTAGCAATTCGTCACAACCTTGGCGGTTATGGCCTTGGGTGGAATCCTTTAGTTGTTTCTTCCCTATAGGGGGGGGGGTGCCTGCAGTGGTGTTTCACCCTGCGATGGCGATTCCAGGGTCCCCCTCTTAAAGGGGTTACAGTATATATATGGATGTCACTGGCCATACACTGAAAGGTTGTCAGTGAACTACCCTGCGTGAGGGGATATGGGCTCGGCTGCCTGCTACAATTACGTCTTGCAGAGCACCCCCATATCCCATTTACCCTGATGAACCCCAGTTTCCCCCCCCCTGGCTGGGGGGCTGGGAGGGAGACACGCCCAAGGCCTAAGCCAAGGTCTTCCTACATTCAGAAGTTTAATAAAGTTGTGGCCTAATTTTAATTCCATATAACGTTGTCAGAGTCTTTATCCCTTCCTTATGGTCCGTGGGGCCTGGGGCTGTTGCTGCCTCTTTGCACGATGTATTATCCCTATACTTTATTTGTAAATAATTTTTATTTGACTTTAAGAAGATATAAACATATAACAATAACAAAAAACCATATAAAGAGATTACTCTGAATCTCAGGACCCATCTCCCACCCCCTGCATGGGTCCTAATGACAATGTTTACAACTGCATATCAGTTTGTTATCCAAATTTTTAATCCCTCTAAATTATCCATATTTTTGTTACTTCACAAGTGTGGTTAAAATCCTGCTAATGTTTTCATCTGCTTACAATGGTCCCCTAAACAGATTATAAATTTTCCCCATTCTTTTTTTTTTTTAAGTTCTTGTCCTCTTGGTTTCTGAGCTTCCCAGTTAATTTTGCCATTTCAGCATAGTCCATCAACTTGGTTTGCCATTATTCCTTGGTCGGAATGGTTTCTTCCTTCCATCTCTGAGCTAGCGACATCTGTGTGGCTGTTGTCGCATATACAAAATGTCTTTTCTGGACCTTTGAAATCTTGGTAGAGTTTGGATCTTTATTTGACACCTTAGGAAAAAATAAATAAACCGTCATTCTACATAGTATCCCATTCATCCACCTTGTCACTCATTCAGTCCTATTCTTAATACAGAAGCCCTGCAGGCACTTTGCAGGTGTATGTAAATGGATGTGTGCGGCTGGAGTGCTTTAACTAACCCCATAGGATTTTAGTTCCCTGTAACATTGGTGCAGGGCAATATTCTATGCAGTAATTTACTCATAATTGTTGCAGTTGCTGAGTACATAGAACCCTTTCGCTAATGCTAAGCAATAGGTCTCTCGCTGCTCAAGAATTGTGTGTTTGAAGAGAAAGTGACTACCAGTCTCCCAAGTAATGGTAATTAGCCAGACTGAGCTACATAATACTACTCATTCACATTCAGGAGTTTGACATAGTACAATTCTGTCCCTGACATTATACCAGCAGGCCTCTCGCAGCTCAGTACCAAACCAATATAAATTTCATCTGTGCTAAGGAACTATCTGCAGGGAATATGCGTAGGTGAGTAGTCCGCATGCAGTTAAATTGAGAGAGAAACTTTAAACAGATATTTTTAATAGGCTATCATTACTGAGACATTGTTGGATATGAAAAGCACTAAATTGTATGGTAGCAAATTGTGAAATATTTGCCCTACACAAAAAAGAAAAGAAGGAAAAACCAAATTTGTCCAGGTTCTCCTCTCTGTATGCCATTAATAACAATGTATACCTAAGGGTTATAAAGAAAATGTGAGAGTTAGCATCTGGCTATGTGCCCATATTTCCAAGTCTATTTTCAAAAATTCTGGTTAATGCTGGCTGGCTCACAGTCAACAAATTTTGCATTCAGAAATTCACCGCATCCTCTGAAGTACTGAAATTCAGAGCTGGATTCCTTAGCAAATTTTGAATGCCTCAGTCTTATATGATTGCTCATGCAGAATTAACTCCTATTGAGTTAGTTGTGCACAGGGTTGAAGTCATGCAGTGCAGATCCTATCTGCTCAGAATTAAGCCCCACTGAGTTCAATGGTGCTGACTCCCAGCTAAGTCTGAATAGGAATATAGGCTTAGTTGCATTCTCCCATTTCAGTGGTATTGAATTAAATGTTTAGAACAGCAAGTAATTGCCCTTTCAAAATGTGTTTTGGGGTGCACTATTGGGTGGTTGTTTTTGTTTTTATTAGGTATTTTGTGGTTTTATATCTTGATTGTATTCTGTGAACCACCCTGAGACCCCCCGGGTATAGGGCGGTATATAAATTCAATCAATCAATCAATCAATCAATCAATGTAATTCCAATGCTGAAAAAACAGAAGCTATGGCACCATTTTCATTTGTTCCCCATGAGGAAGGCCTTCAAACTTCTGATCACATCCCAAGATGCATACTTTTTTCTGGCTATGTTACTAACTCTCAAAAGTTACTGATCTTCTCTTCACTTATTACCCCAGGAGAATAACCGCGATCCATTTAGGATTATAATCCGTTTCCTTTTCATCTTAATTAGTGAACTTGTGTTGTTATGTGTGTTCTTCCCCTTTCATCATTTTTGCTGTGTTTAAGTAACAACAGAATGAGGAAAATACATAAGAGAAAGGCGAAAAATATAATACAGTAAACAAAAACTGACAATTTCTAGAGACTGGAATAATTCTACGGACTTCTCCCCTGAGAAATGGTACAATCACATTTGGAAAATAGCATTGTCTGAAAAATGTATGAATAACATCAGTTTATCAGAGGGAAAGGCTCAACCTGATGCATTTGAAACTACATGGTTCCCTTTTCTCCCTTTCATCAATTCCTCTCTGTAATTCCTCTCTCTCGGGCATCAGGACTCCTTCTGAAGAGAGCACCCTAGCTTGAACTTATTTGTTAACTCAATTTGTCCTCTGTCATTGCCACAGCCCTTTTTCTCTCTCCTGTGCATTCTCAGATATTCATTGAAACTGATTCCAAATAAAATCCCATTGAAAAGATAAATAAATAGCCAGCTAGACACCAACATTTGCTCCCATATTTCACTCCATGCAACTGCTTCTGGGGTTTCCCGCAGTCACACCCTCCATGCTTCTATATACACTTCAGGCACAAATCACAGCTGGATGCTACACTTCACATGTTGCTGTTTTCATAGGTTCATAATGTATGATAATTAACAAGTAGCATAAGAAAAACAGGCATGGTGCCTCCTAAATATTTGGCTTCCATCATCACAGTTGTTGTTCTGAATATACATAAAAACAATGGGCAGTTCTTATTTTGTAGTTGACAATGACACTTCCATACGTTGCAAGTTTACATCCAGGTTTTTTTTTTAAAAGAGACATATAGTTACAGATCCTACAGATGGGAGGGCAACTCAATCTTCTCACATTGCTGGTAGGCAATACCATCAATTGTACAGAAATACTGAACTAGAAATCATGTCAACAGATAACGGATAGCACTATGTGATTGCCTATTGGGAACCTGAGAAACATTTCCTTTTTGCATGCTACCAGATGGTGTTGATATGAGCACCTTTGCCAAGGAGCTTGATGGCTTGTAAGAGGAAGTTGAGTGAGGTTGAAGGGAGAGAAAGATCAAAGGAGAGAAGTAATAATGAAGAAAAAGTCTGCCGGTTCCCTACTAGCTGGGTAGTGATAAGATTGATTGATGTTCTAATGCTGTAGAATTCCCGACCAGCATATGGGCTGCTATTTAATAGGACTTAGCCTTTTCTGACAGGAAACCTCAATGTTAATATCTTCAATGGATAGCTGGCATTTCATGACCAAAGACATACAAGGGTGTTTTATTTAAGACTTTGAACTCAGGGCCAGTCCTCACAAACAGCAGACGAGGTAGTAAACTTATACCCAGTCTGTTCCACTTCAGTCTGCAGATAGGGATTCTCATGACAAAATGCTTCTCCTTGCTAAGGATGGTCGAATCCAGCCATTTCAGTCTCTCATTTTTTTCTAGTCTTAAATTCTGGTTTCCAATGTTCCACATTATGATTTTTTTTCAACGAAAGTTCTCTTGAAAATTCAACAATATCTTAGTGTGAATTTCTCCTGATATGCACATGTTCATACGACAATTTGCCTGTTATACACATTTTTGAATTAATTTTCCATAATATAAAGTGTCTATATGTTATTTTCAGTAATATATGCACAGTGATTCTCACTTTACCTTAGGAGATGCATTTTTGTACACATTATTTGGTTGGAGAACGGCCCTGCAAAATTCAAAGTGAGAATTTCAAATGATGGTTGTGTTTTAGTTCATGTATTTTTTCAAACTTGCAGATTAGGAGGGATCGTGTTTAAGTGCAAACTGAAACATATTTGTCTCCTACCTCTACTCCCTGCTCATAGAAAATTAGATGTCAGTGAGAAAGGTTTTAGCCTAGCCTTTGTCCCTAACATGCTAATTTTCCATTCCTAGATTCCGTCCACATACAATCTTCAGCTGCTATTATGAGAACTAGGCCAGAGTTTCCAAAAGATCATGTTTATTCATAGAATTGATACATAACATTTCATTCATTACAATATCAATCTGTCCTAATTCAGCTTTAAGAAAGTAGATTGGTTTATATAACCAGTATATCTATGTCACTTACATACCTTAGACAAGAATAATCACTGTACTCTTTTATTTCTTTATTTTTGAAATAATTTTCATTTGATTTTACAAATATAAGTTTATAACAATACCAAATATATATCCGTATAAAGAAATTTCACTGAATCTTGAGACTTTCTTCCATCCCCTCCATGGGTCCTATTGTCAACATTTTCAACTGCATATTATTTCATAATCTATATTTTGTATCCGTCCATATTATCCATAGTGATTGTTACATTACAAGTGAGATTAAAATCCTGCTAATGTTTTCATCTGCTTACAGTGGTCTATCACTGTACTCTTTTAGACCCTGCTGAAAACTTTTATTTTTAATTGTATTTTTTTTTTTAAATCATAGATGTGCTTGTTGCTTTAGGAAGAAGAGAGACAGATAAAGTCAATAAATACCTAAACTTATAGACATATTTGCAAACTTTGTTATCTTCTAATGATAGTCTCAGCGAACATTGCTACAAGAGATTGTGCAATCATACTTAGGGTAGCATCACCAGCAAGAAGGGCACCAGTTTGCTAAGAACTTGATGCCAGCTCTTTGATGTTGTTTAGTCGTTAGTTGTGT
This sequence comes from Lacerta agilis, assembly GCF_009819535.1. NCBI lineage: Eukaryota > Metazoa > Chordata > Lepidosauria > Squamata > Lacertidae > Lacerta > Lacerta agilis. Next base: position 65,921,425 of record NC_046316.1, on the reverse strand, counting down.
CTGACTCTTCGTGACCCCATGGACCAGAGCACGCCAGGCACTCCTGTCTTCCACTGCCTCCTGCAGTTTGGTCAAACACATGTTGGTAGTTTCAAGAACACTGTCCAACCATCTCGTCCTCTGTCGTCCCCTTCTCCTTGTGCCCTCAATCTTTCCCAACATCAGGGTCTTTTCCAGGGAGTCTTCTCTTCTCTTGAGGTGGCCAAAGTATTGGAGCCTCAGCTTCAGGATCTGTCCTTCCAGTAAGCACTCAGGGATTTCCTTAAGAATGGATAGGTTTGATCTTCTTGCAGTCTATGGGACTCTCAAGAGTCTCCTCCAGCACCATAATTCAAAAGCATCAATTCTTTGGTGACCAGCCTTCTTTATGGTCCAGCTCTCACTTCCATTCATCGCTACTGAGAAAACCATAGCTTTAACTATATAGACCTTTGTCGGCAAAGTGATGTCTCTGCTCTAGCAGCAGCTATAATCTAGTTGTCCTTTCTGAGGGCAACAGGCTAGTTTGGGGTGTAGGGCAATCTACATTACACACATAACTCTATAGCCCCAAGAGATGGGAATGGCTGAGGGTTCCAGGAGGGATAAAGTGCTAGACTGCCACCAATGCCACCCACCCCCATCTGCCACCTAACCAGTCACCTCACTCTGTCTAATGGGAGGGACATCCAATCAGCACAGCACTTAATGAAGTTTCCTGGTCTAAATTCAACTAACACATAAATTCCAGAACAGTCACTTTTCTGGATAGATTATGTCACCCACAAAGAATATATTCAAGAAACAATCAAGAGAATTAATAGACCCAAGCAAAGAAAATAGTCACTAAACAGAACATTTGTTAAAAGGTAATCTGACAGCAGTTATTTGAATGTACATTGAGATTCAGCTGTCAATATCACCGAACTACTATGCATGAGTTTACAAAGCATATGACTTCTACTTCATATAGTTCACAACAATGAACTAGAGTTTCATTGGGGAAGAGGATAGCGCTAGGGACGTCAGAGAATTCTGATCAAAACAAAAAATGGATGTGGAAATGGCTGCTGTTCACATATTTGCTCATTGCTTGATATGATAATCCTCATGCAAATGCAAGCAGGAACTGTTGACACCAAATTTCAAAGCTGGGAATATTTATCACTAGTTGGCAGTGAAAAACTGCCTTCTGCACATGTGCAACTGGCTTCAATACCTAGCCTGTTGAACTCTGACTTGATAAAAAGAAGCAGCAATATTCGTCATCAAGATTATGTGTGATTAGATAAATAGGCCCCCTTTTAATCAACATTTTAAGAAGTTTCCATATGTGTGTCCTTGCATTCTAAATCAATGCTATGCAATTATTTAATTTATGGCAGTAGTTGATCAATGATGTCAGTTGAGATGTTGCAGGAATACTATGAGGATTTCAGTATTTTCATTATTGACTCAACATGGCAAAATATATTATAAACTCAACATGGTGACTGAAATAAGGATTTTCATGAAAAGATTGAAAGCCTATTTCATCCTGATTTGGAAGACGATAAATCAGAACAGCATTCCTGAAAATAAAGATTAATTTTCACAGAACCATGTACCTCTTGAAATGTTCTGTTGATTATCATTTGCCTACTGCACGAAGTTTTTAAAACTTGACCGTAATCAAGTTGTAAAAATTAGAAAAGAAAATGTATGTTAGTGCAATCATGGTTTAGTTATAAATTAGAAGGAGGAGATATTTCTTGTTTGGACCATAGCACATTGCCAAGTCTAATCAAGCTGATACAAATAAATACCATTTGAAATGGGTTAAATAGTTGTTTTTCCTTAGTGGCAGAGTGAGAATTGCAAACACATCACAAGTATTAATATTCTTTCATTCTTTTGGGAGTATAGCATATGATCTTGATCTTGGATAAATGATGTCAGTTTAAAATAATAATCACTGACCGTATCTTGAAACCACACACATGACCTGCTTGGTGAAATGCTTATCAGATTGTTGAATATAGCTAATCTAGGGCAAATCGTCTATAGAAGTAGTAGATCAGCACTTGCAGGGAAATCATGATGCTACCAGAGCTGAGTCAAAACAGCACAAATTGAAGAATAGATCCATTAAGGCCTTTCTCACCAGAAGTTAGAATAAGTTGCACATCTGTTTGGATTTGTGATTTCTCTCTCTCTCCCAAAGAAGAGCAATTTTGTTTTATGCAGACAACAACATCTAACTTGTAACTAGAGAATGTCTAAATGAGCTTTTGCTCTAAAGAATCATCAGTATGACCTCTGGAATGCCAAGACACTTGGTTTAAATCCTTAAATTATTGTTCATCTCACACTGGCAGTATTGAGCACCTGTTTTTTGTTTGTTTGTTTAGAAAACCATTTATTTTTTATAATTTTTATTGGAATTTTATTTACAACATAACACAACCCCCACCCCCTAATACACAAATCCACCCTCATTAAATGTGAACATAACATACAGTGAACATAACATACAACAATACAAACAACCAAATAAAAGACTTCCTTTATCCTGTATCTGGCCTCCTTATTTACTTCTTATAAACTGTTTCCTTTATGAATAATTATTAAGATTTTTTGAATTATAACTTAAATATCCACAAAGTCTCCTGCAGACATTAATCAAAACAAGTCCAGGTATGTATTTTAGGGCACTGTTTTGTGAACTATTCTCTGCATTTCCCCCATGCTTTTTGAAACTCTTGTCTAGTGTGATCTCTAATTGCCTCTGTTAATCTAGCCAGTTCAATATACTCTAACAGTTTATCTTGCCATTCCTTTTTTGTTGGCACAGTTTCTTTTTCCCAGTTTTTAGCAATTAGGATCCTTGCCGTTCCTGTGGCGTAGAGGAATATTTTTTCCCCATTTTTTTAAATAGAGAACCTTTTAGTAGGTCTACAAAACAGTTAAATCTGGAAACTAAAATTGGTTTCAGTTCACATCACCTTAACAGATATGCACTTGTATACTCCCTTGACTTCCAGGTTCTAGAACATAGGGAAATGAGTACAGTGTGTTTTAAAGAATTATGCAGAACACATAGAATTTCAAAATTGTTGTAATTGTGCCAGTGTTACCAGTTAGAAACACTTGATAAGAATTGTGCTGAATCCTTCATACTTCAAGGGAGAACCAGCAATTACCTTCATGTTCTGTATATTACATTGTAGATCATGCTGGTTTTCCCTGAAGACGGACAAGAGGTTTTAAAATGGAGTTACAATATTCAGGAGAGAGAACCCTAACTTAGAGGGAGAACCATCTAGCACTATTTCTTCCAGTGAGGGTCTGAGGCAGGAATTTACAGTGAGGGTCTGAGGCAGGTTTGAAGGTGACCTGGAAACTGAAATTAATCCAGAATGTGGCAGCTAGACTGGTGACTGGGAGTAGCCGCCGGGACCACATAACACCAGTCCTGAGAGATCTGCATTGGCTCCCAGTATGTTTCCAAGCACAATACAAAGTGTTGGTGTTGACCTTTAAAGCCCTAAACGGCCTCGGTCCTGTATACCTGAAGGAGCGTCTCCACCCCCACAATTCAGCCCAGACACTGGATCCAGCACCAAGGGCCTTCTGGTGGTTCCCTCACTGCGAGAAGCAAAGCTACAGGGAACCAGACAGAGGGCCTTCTCGGTAGTGGCGCCTGCCCTGTGGAACGCCCTCCCATCAGGGGTCAGAGAGATAAACAACTACCTGTCATTTAGAAAATGCCTGAAGGCAGCCCTGTTTAGGGAAGTTTTTAATTTGTGACTTTGTATTGTATTTTAGTATTTGTTGGAGGCCGCCCAGAGTGGCCGGGGAGACCCAGCCAGATGGGCGGGGTATAAATAATAAATTATTATTATTATTACCAAGTGAACAGTTCTGGGTGGAAAGGTTCAGTTTCAGCATGCACTCATATTTACCCATATTGCACTTTAACCAGTAGCCCCCCTGCCCTGCTTAGTACATAGGAAATAGTCACAACCTACAGTAACACATCAATAGACCTACCATTATATCTAGCTTGGCTCTATATGAGTAGTCATGGTTTCCATGACTAGTAAGTCTTCCTCTGACGAAAATACTTGCAGTTTTCTTAAGCATTTAACAGCAGTTTTCTAATACACCCACTCAGATGTGAGTCCCATTAAATTAAGTGAGCCTTAGTCCCAGGCAAGTGGCTTTAGGATTTCAACAAAAGCCCATCCCTTACAATCTTTATGCAGCCGTCCATTCTCAGCCTTACAGATGAGAAGCTAGCAAACTGTCTGGCATCTGCCTAGTGTACACTGTGCAAATAGCATCTTAAATGCCATGAAATATCAATATCGATGTCTGATGGCACTGTAAGAACTACTTTTTAAGTCAAGCAAGGTCAAATCCAAGTCAATGAATTTGTTTACGCTTTCTCGCGTAGAGCTATGGGTAAAATCCCAAACTGTATTTTGACTGGCGTAAGGGATATCTTTGCCATCTCTCTGTGTTACAAACTCCCTTTTCTGCACTCACCTTATCAGCCCAAGAGCAAAGTCTAAAATTAACATCTTTTACTCGCACCCCAGCTGCCTCTCAGTAGAGGAAGGAGCAGCCTTGATTTATGCAGGGAAATAATTTATACACTTTGGCATTCCATTAAATAAATAAAAAATCACAGTAACCCAATCCAGCTCTAGCAAACTTGAAAAACTAACTATGATCACAAGCCTGGTGGTTATACTGGGTGCTAACACATTTATGGCAGAGGAAGGGATAATCCTGGTGGATTTAGTGAGACTAGTGAGAATGACAAGATACAATGTGACATTATAGGATCTTTTTACAGTACGTTAAATGCTGGCACTCCTATCAAAAGACCTTTTTATTTCTACCTGGCTCTGGATGAATAAAAAAAGCAAACCCACTCTTTCCTGGATTGCATTAGGGCGAAAATGATCAAAAGATGATATCATGACAAGAAAAGAAAAAGCCCAAGACATACTATGCCAGTTTGCCATTTTAACTCCAAGAAACGAAAAAAGAATGCTCTTGTTTTCCAAACCACAAGGACTGTACTCTAGTGATACATACATGGATCTAATAAATTTAAGGCTTATGTTTGAGTTTAAATCCATTGACTTCCTTATTTCCCACCCCCGCTTTTAACCTTGCACCGCAGGTAGCTTCATTACCTCTGCCAACTCAAGAATTTACATTTTGTAAGCAGACTTTTGGGGATTACCATTTAATATGACTAGCTCTTTAATAAATCTAACAAATGTTGCCACAGGCAAACATACCCGGATAGGGTGGTCATATACCAAAAAAGAAGATATGGTCTTTCATTTCATTTCATTTCATTTTTTTTTATTTGTATGCCGCCTTTCCACAGTTAAAGAAACAATGCTCAAGGCGGCTTACAGCATGACAAGATTTACATAATTACAAAAGTCATAAACCATAAATAAACCACATCAAAAAATACACAACCAAATGGGAAACAATTTCCACATAAATCAAAATCTAAAACTAAGAATACAGCATTAATTTCACAGTTTAAAGTGACATAGGTAAAAAGTAACAGCAATTTAAACAAAAAACAAAAACAAAACAAGATGGAGCCCTCTCTGCGCAGCAGCAGTGGCAGTGGCAGTGGCAGCTGTCCTTTATAGAGCCCATCAGGCCCCGCCCTAGGCCAGGTGGTGAGTGGCAGGACTGGGGCCCTCAGGCGCTGAGCAGGGGAGTCCTCTGAACCTTTAAGAGGTCTGAACCAGGGTAGCATTCATTTCCACTGTAATGGGTGAAGCTGAAGCTCAATGGTGCTGATCAAAGGCAATTTGCTACCTGAAATCTACCCTCATGGCCCCGAAGTCTTGCTGCACCATTCAGACACCAGTTCCTGCCTTTATCGATTCCCAATTCTCATAGCATCACCTAAAGCTGTTTACTCTACACTGCTTCATGGCAGGATCGGCCTTGCACCCTGTCATGGCTTGAACGCTGAGATGTAGCACAGTTCAGTGAAGATGACAGAGATGCAAGGTTACACAGTGAACCTGTGGTTAACAGTTTTATTATAAAATCAGAACAGGAATATACGGAAACTCAAGAGATATGCTCTCTCATGTAAGCTGTTGCTCAGAGTGGCTTGTTCCTCCACTTCTAGATTATTTTCCTAGGTGTCATATCCCTCCCTCTGCCTATGGGTAGCCCTGATGGACCTTTCCTGTCTCTGTTTCATTCTGCTATGTGGAGTAAACACCTTGTTTTTGGAGTGGGAGCCAGAAGAAGCAGGCTTTCGGCAGACACATTGTCATCTGGTGCCAAGTCTGACTCCTGTCTTTGCTCCTGGCTGGGGCATCTGATTGGTTGCCACTGTTCCTCACTTCCAGTATCTCTCATTTCCTCTCCTCCTCCTCTGGGGTTTGTGCAGTTGTTCACCAGTCTGAACCTGGGTAGACTGTCCTCTCCTACACTGTCCCTGGAGGCATTTTCCACCACTAGCCAGTCCCTGACTCAATTGGAGACATTGTGACTCAGCCCAAGGGCCACATTCCCTTCTGAGCAACCTTTTGAGGGCCATAGGCCAAAGGTGGATGAAGCCAGAATATAATGTTTATCCTGGTACATCAGGCTATTTTCTACATGCACTCAAACATACCCCTCAATCCTCCAAACGTACAAAATGTACAAAGGTTAAAAGACTAAAGCAGATTGTGAATCGAGGCCCCGCTCCCTGCTTTGTGATGAAATAAGACACATGGACACAAGTAATTTAGGTTAATGGGCTAAAAAAGGCCACAACTTTATTGGTTACAGAAAGTGAGTTGTATTGGCTTAGGCATTGGATCCGAACTGACTATAGTTGACTCTTGCCTGCTCTGCAGGGAGTGACACAAGGGTTAACAACCTGTAGGGGGAGCTTGTTGATGCAAATAAATTGGAAGCTTTCCCCTAGAGTCACCGGAGGGCTGTGCCATGGCCCTAGCTGCCACCTGGCATCGGACAGGAACCATGACTGCCGGATTCCTTTAACGGAATACCCTTCAAGGGGAGGGGTAGGTGATGGCCACAACCACCCCTCCAACACACAACACATTTTCCAATGCCTAACCACCAATCCTTAGAAAGTTGTGACGATTTGCTATGAGGTAGGCGAAAAACCAAATGGCTGGTACCAATCTGCCAAGTGGAAAAAATTCCTACCAGGCCCCTTGGACAACCAAGGCGACCAACCGAGGTCCATAGTAAGGTCAGGTGTGGAAGGCACGAGAATAGAGGGAGGGAGATCCATGCGTGCAGGAAACAAACAGGCTGAGCCACAGTCCAGCGCTTGTTTAAGAGCGGCAAACCACGCCCCACCAGCCAGCCATATTGGCTGGCTGTGGGCATGACGCAGTGGGCCATCCACACCAACTGCAAAGTGTGGGAAGTGAGACCCACTCACAACCCCTCCCCTTGGGGAAGAGGAGAGGCTTTGACAATTTAAAATTACCTCAACTTTCTAAGCATCTGGGTATATAGTGAGCTAAGCATTCTAGACCACATAGTGAAACTATGAATCCTATTTCCCCCCCAAGCTAATCCACTTCCTTATTTTTCCAGTGTCAATGTCTTATTCTTAGTGTTCTTTTCTGTGGTTAGCAAACTAATTGGCCAGTGAAGGTGTCATCAAAAATTCATCTTGGATAATTAGATGTCGGACTAGTGTTATCCTTGAGGTTTAGATCATTCTATTTTCATCATCTGCACAGTTCACGAGAGTAGATATTTCACAAAAATAGACTGAGAAGTTTCTTATGTTGATGGGGTTGCAAGTACGGCTGTCTCTTAAAGCACTCTTCAGGTATGCCCTAAGCAGATTTGCTGGAAAGGGAACAAAAGGCTATATTAACAACGCTGCATGATTGTGTGCTGCTACAAGGGTATTGTTTTGTGATGAAAGTGTCAAAATTCTTGCAGAAGTTGCTTTAAGTTTTATTATTATTTCATGATTATTGATAGGACTGTGGCAAAGAATTGTTTCAGAACCTGCTTTGGAGAGTGGGTCACTTTGCTTCACAGCTTCAGAGTGACATCACATTTTGGTTTAGATCTGAATCTTTGAATGACTTTATTGGAATGAGAGAAGTGACAAATGCATATAACTTTTCTTTAATTTGGGTTCTGAATTGAATGAGATTTGCTGATCTAGTCACTTGTTCTGTGAGAACAAAGGCCACCAAATTGCAGGAAATTATAACTGTTTAAAATCTGGAGGCAGAATTGAAGGAAATTTGCAGATCTAGTAGTCCATTCTGTGGGGCTTGAAGGCTGCCAAATAGCACACAGATAGGTACAGGTTAATGTGTGCTATGTACCTCTAAAGTTGATTTGGGAGGAGAAAACATACCTAGCCATGTCTGCCCCCCTCCATCTTATGTGGCCAACATGAACTTCCCATTATCCTTCTTCATCCTTGATTTGAATGTACTACTACATTGTTTGCTGCACATTACAACACTTTGTATATTTGTGTGTGTGTGTGTAACAGAGCCACACACAACTGAAAACACAAATGCTATACTTATAGACATGTAAGAGATTTCAAATAACTCTGAAATAAATAAAAATCGCACCAGTGTCAGAAATGGGTTGGTGAAAGTAACTAATCACACAAATCTAAATATGTTCAAGTGAGACACAAATAACAGCAACAGTAAAATGCATTTTTGGAAATGATTTTAGGAAATGATTGCCCTGGAACAAGGAATGGGGACACTGAAGGAATAAAAGACATCACATAAGCAAAATACATACTCTTCAAATGGTGCTACTGCTAAGACAGTTGTCAGGCGGCAAATCCCATGGCCCAGAAACGTACAAAGTCAAGGAGTGTTCTTACTGTCCACTTTTTATTCAGTATTTACAGAGAGAGGCTTGAGAACCCAGCCTCTTGGATAATGGCATTGTCCTGAGTGAATCTCTACCCCCCCCCCGTCTCTCCCACTTCCTCATTCATCATCTTTATCATTTCTACTAGTGCTGACAAGTGCCCTCTGCCTTTGAGTTCTTTGCTTTCTTACTTTCCAGGCTCACCGGGTTCTGGGAGAGGGGGCAGGGTCTGGAGTGCTTTCTGAAGACACTGTGTCCATCAGCAGTTGCCCCCTGGTGCTTCCTCTTCTTCCTCCTCCTCTCCCATTATTTCTCAACTTTCCCCCTCATCTGCTTCTGAGCTGTGACCTCCCTCAAACCCCTGTTGTAATTCTGCACTGTCTTACTCTTCTCTGGAAGGATCAGGCTGGGGATCACCATTCCTCCTTTGCCCAGTCCCTGACAATAGTCAAATTAGCAAAGAGGATGTGAAACACTGCAACAGTTTTGGATATATTATTCTATGTCCTTCCCAAAGCACCCTGACTGGAATTAAAAGAAGAGCCATGTGGTAAAGTCATGTCCTGAATGGAATCTGGAGCTGTCAGTGACAGAACTACTCCCTTCTCCTGTGTCTCCCTGTCCTCTCTGGATGCCATTTAAAATTACAGACAGCCTGGTAGAAGTTTGAAAAATATATACCTTCTGCAATAAGGAAAGTTAAGAGAAAACCCACTGGAAAGTGGGATAACATTTGCTATTGACACATCATCTAAATTCTGTTTAACCTGATTTGTTTGATGAGCATTATATACAATTTGATGCTCATTAACATCATCTAATATCCCTCCAAACAAATCAGGATGAATGCTCAGCTAACAGGTTTTCTGGAAACACTCCGAGTCACTTCAGTTTTGAATCCATGCTTTATCTGAAGTAAATGCACAGCACCAATGCTTGACTGTCCTCCTCACTTCTGTTTTGACATATATTATTGCCAATATACTGTCAATTTTATGAAAACAATGGCTGCTGTTTGCAATGGATTAGATGCTTTATGGTTTCCCATCATTTCAGCATGGTCACCACTTGTATTTTGTTAATTGTTGTTGTTGTTCAGTCGTTCAGTCGTGTCCGACTCTTCGTGACCCCATGGACCAGAGCACGCCAGGCACGCCTATCCTTCACTGCCTCTCGCAGTTTGGCCAAAGTCATGTTAGTAGCTTCGAGAACACTGTCCAACCATCTCATCCTCTGCTGTCCCCTTCTCCTTGTGCCCTCCATCTTTCCCAACATCAGGGTCTTTTCTAGGGAGTCTTCTCTTCTCATGAGGTGGCCAAAGTACTGGAGCCTCAACTTCAGGATCTGTCCTTCTAGTGAGTACTCAGGGCTGATTTCTTTGAGAATGGATAGGTTTGATCTTCTTGCAGTCCATGGGACTCTCAAGAGTCTCCTCCAGCACCATAATTCAAAAGCATCAATTCTACGGCGATCAGCCTTCTTTATGGTCCAGCTCTCACTTCCATACATTACTACTGGGACTATTTTGTTAATAGTCTTGCTAAAAGAACCAAGAAAATCAGTGTTTTCATTCCAGTGTTGGAATGAAAGTTGATATGCACATTTGCAATATTGTTCTTCTTTTGAACAGCATCTTGAAAGAAGAACACCAGGCTGACTGACATATCTGGGCTACAGCCCGAAGGCATACAATACAACAACCTTGCTGAAGCTAAGCAGGGTCAGTGCCTGCAAGGAAAACCACCTGGAAGAAAGGTGGGGTATATATTCTTGAGGTTGGAGAAAACAGGCAAAATGTATCATGGTGTGGTTCCTAAGGTATGGCTTCTTAAGTATCATTATTACTTAATTTTATTTTAGAACTACTCCTGTACAAAGACCACAGTTGACAAGGTTTGTTTGTTCCCACTTCCCAGGGCCCATAAACATGGTTCTGTCCACAGAGTAAAATAAATCCCACGAGGTTTCAGAAATCAGAGGAAGAAACAGACTCTTTAGTTTTGCAAAAGTAATGCTCTTTGCATTGCAAAAGAAAGAATTGTGATTTGACCCTAAAGTTCTTTCCTGCTTTCCACAGTTCATACAATGCTTAAATAGAAACAGACAAAGAAAGAGTTAAAGGGTATACTGACAGCAGTGCAGCAATGACAGAAGGACATAAAACATCCTTCAATTTCCTTTTGGAAGGAAAGAATTTTTATTTTAAGTTACACCTTTTTATCATCAGATCCACAAAGTCACCAGACCTGACAAATCAGTACAGCATAATCGCGTCAATCTGGCATCTGATCGCAAATATAATATTTTGGGTTCAAGAGAAAGTCAAACTGAAGGACACAACTTTCTCATGCAATGCTCCAATTTCCGATAATGTTGAGTAAATGCAGAGAGATGCACCAGAATATTATGCCTGATTTCTATTGAATAAATTGCTCATTTATTTATTTTTTAAAGACAAAGTGTGGTACGGTATACTTTAGCACTTTGTTACACTGAACACTGCTATAGAAATCCCGTCATTAAGTCATGACAACTTAAGACTGTCTGTATAAGGAGAAGTAATGCTATTCCTGTGTAATGCTAAATGCTGAAGAATCTTTGCATTCAAGTTCTTATGATTGGGCATTTGAACAGTCTATATTCCACATCTATCTCTTGGCAATGAAACAAGGGTCATGAATAGTTTTCAGCCAGGGGGACACCTTTCATCCTGGGCAGCCTTCTGTGGGCCTCATTCCAGTGGTGGCTGTGACCAGAATCAAAAGTGGATAGAGCAACAAATGTAAATTGTACCATAGGCTTGTTTCTACACACACTCACACAACCTCCTCTGTTCTCCACCCAGCTAAATAAAAGGATAAAGGATACATTTCAGCAAGGTAAAAACACAACTAGGGAGCAGAGCAGGTCAGGTGAGGAGTATGGCCTGGGGACAGGGACTGTGGCCAAAGGTGAATCTAAGGAGAATGTCACCAGTTTGGTCATACCAGGAGCAGAGCTTCTGGGTCATAGCAGCAGGCACCACAACTATGACTTCAATGGAAGGCAAGAGGCAGGGGGCAGCAGAATTTAGCATTGCACAGGGTGCCACTGGAATTTGAGATGGCTAGGGACAGGTTGTGTCATGGGGGGTGTATTGAAGGAAAGGTGGGTGAATTGTAGCCCAAGTCATGGAATGAGTGCAATTGTGGGTTTCTCTTAATTTGTGAATGGGGTATTTGACCCGCTAGATGACTATGCTGTTTTTGTTGTCAGTTTAGAGAAATCCCGATGTAGTTTTGGGAGACTCCACCCAACTCAGGAGGATCTGTGAAAGTGGAATCAGCTGTTCGTGCTCAATCCAACAAATAACTCCTATGAATTTCATAATCAAATGCTATATTGGCAGAGATTGTGGTCTCAGATGGTTTATAACATTTATGAAGTGAATCTGTTTTCAGTTGAAAATGGAGGCCACACAATTACTGAGATAATAAAAATAACACCTTACATAATTTATTATTTTTATCCATCCTGTAGAATAAGAGTAATAATCTTTGCTAAATCTAAATGGCAGATTGAATTTTGTATAGGTGGGTAAAAGAGTATTCGGCGGGGGGATGCTGAAAATATATTGTGGGCTCCAAAGGTGGTAGTTATTTCTTCCTCCAATCTGAGGGTAAATACAAATACTGCTTTTAAGGAAGACTGAAGTAATTCCTTTTCAGTATAATAGCAGTGCCTTCAATTTTGTACCTTCTCGCAGCCTTCAATTTGCTATTTACAACGTGCATTTAAGAATAATGTTTTCCCCATTCTTCCTAGGGAACATTAAACCTTACTATTACAAAGGACTCCTGCTAGTATAAAAAGATTTCAGCCACCAACTTTTTCTAGGACATGTGAAAATCCAATAATGTCTTTCTGTGAGCCATCACGCAGCTCCCTTAGAGCCCAATTTTGCCAGCTGCCAAACATTTTTAAATGGAACTAAAGTTGCTTATTGCACCTCCGTTTTAGGAAGGGTTACTGAAAACAGGAATTCTTGAAGCCAGAGTAGAAACAGTGACACACCCAGCTTGTCTCCAAACACTGGTAAAATGGATGAGTGAAGAAACTAGTCCTTGGAGGGTGACCAGGATGTGAGACATCACTAGGCCAACTGGAAACACAAAACATTGGTTTGGTAAGCAGGAGGAATGGAGAACAGGAGCATGAAGCAGGCTCAATCTCTGCAGAACATTGGAAGAGAAACTGGCTGGAGTTGGCTATTAGTGAGGGGTATCAAAACAGAGGTCTGGTTTCGGAGCCAGGTAAATGCAAGAGAGAACTTGAACATGCTTAAGAAAGTTATATTGTTGTCATATAGCTAAGTATTTTGATGTATCCCAATCCATAGATACTCTGAAAATGTTTTAACCTGGCAGCCATTTTGAAAGAGGGCACGCCTGTACAGACTATTTCTTGCAATGTGAAGTATTTTGTCCATCTACTAGGCAAGAGAAATTCCCCACTGTGCAGGATAACTCTTAAATCAACAAAAAATCCTGCCTGTAAAATATGGCCTTCGCACAATATTTAATTGAATATATTTTTAAAGCTCCATTCTTCTTACTTCATTATATTAGATTTCTCAAGGCATTAAACACGTTAATGAGTATCCTTTCAAACTCAATTTTAATTCAGTTTGAGTGGTAACACTCAGTGCTTTTTGGATATTTGTGGCCCAGAGGCTAGTCTGTGATACCGCCTTCATATGCGACACCGCAGTTATATTTCAACCTTAAAGAGTACAGCTGAGCTCCTTTTTAACCCCAGCACTCCACGCAGCACATCCGTAGTTAAGCAGAAATGTGACATTTTGTGAGACAAGGATGAGATTAAGAAAATGGCACTAAGTAAAATAATTATCCCTTAATAGAATCAAAGACTGAATAATTCCAAAGATTAGAGTTGGATCATGTCAACCTGATAAATGAGATGGATTTGAATGGAAACTGAAGATGGTTTCTCTGAACTTATCACAGAGGAAACTGCATAAGACAGAAACAGGTGGATGCATGAATATTTTCATTGTCAAATTTACTGTACAATTTACATGTCAAGTGTCACAGTGATAGGCTGTCTAGATAAATTCCTGCTAACCCATCCTGCTCCTTACTAAGAATATTTTTATTTTTTATTTTTATCAATTCCTCTTCATGGAGGGAACGCATTGCAATCGGATCTCTAAGCACCCACCACCACCTGGCATGGGCAGGGCTGTGCCCTGCTCCACTCCAATTGGTTGTTTCGCAGTCACTTGGACCCTAAAGCCAATTGCTTGGCTTGGGGGGTGGCTGCGAAACAATATTTAAGCCCTGCGCATTGTTTGCTGATTCTCTTTGCCTTCGTTCAGCGGATCCCCCCTCCCTTTGCTTAGGTCCGTCTGGCCTTGCTATGGACTTTTCTGGTTGCCTGTTTTGCAATGGGGGCCTTGTGGCGTTTGCCCTTCCTAAGGAATACACACAGGAGAAGGAGTAAGTAAGGGGTTAAGTGGCTGGCCCTAGGCTAACCAATAAACAGAGGGGGGAGGAGCTAGGGGCAGCTGAAGAAAGTCAGTTAGAGTTGATGAAGAGCAGTTGATCGAGAGAGTTGGTTGGTGGGTGGTTGTTGATTGTGAGGGTTGGTGGTGAGGTAGAGTGGTGAGCGTAGGCAGGGTTGTAACCATTATCTTAAGTTGTTGGAGTTTTTAAATAAACACTTATTATTTTGTTTAAAATTGCACCCTGACTGTGAAAGTTATTACCAGGGAGGGGATCCTGGTTGGTGGCAGCAAAGCGTCGTGGTGGCACAGGGATCAATAGTCCGTCAAACGACCGGGGACCCTGTGTGATCGCCACAGGCCTGGTAGGAATTTTTCCATCTGGCAAATTTGCAGGGCCATTTGGTTTTTGCCTACCACCGTAGCAATCGTCACAACTTTGTAAGGTTTGGCGTTTCGGCATTGGATCAGCAATGATGGGAATGGGAGGTGTGGCCATACCTGCCCCTCCAAGCTCAAGGGTATACCGTTAAAGGAATCCAGGGGTTGGCCTGGGTCTTCTCCGAAACCCTGCGGAGGGGGCTAGGGCCATACCAGGACCCCATGGGGACACCGGGGGTGAGATCCAGTCAGGTTCCTTTGGTGGAGGCTCCCTCTGGCGGTGTTCACCCTTTATCGGATTCCCTGCGAAAGCGGGTAGGAGTCTGATATAGTTTGGATAATTCCAATGCCTAAGCCAATACCACTCACATTCTGTAATCAATAAAGTTGTGGCCTAAATTTAGCCCAATGACTTAAGCTAAAATCCCATGTCACTGTGTCTCATTTTTGGGG
This sequence comes from Lacerta agilis, assembly GCF_009819535.1. Taxonomy (NCBI): domain Eukaryota; kingdom Metazoa; phylum Chordata; class Lepidosauria; order Squamata; family Lacertidae; genus Lacerta; species Lacerta agilis. Next base: position 65,906,238 of record NC_046316.1, on the reverse strand, counting down.
GTGCTGGGGTGTGTGTGTCTCGAAGCGCAATTACATTGCAGAGTCAAGGACTGGCTCCTTCTTCCTCTCTCCCTCCATCTTTTTGTCACATCAACTTTATGGCAAATGTTTCGGTCATGCACACTAGCTCCTCAAGAGCTCTGCCAGACAGTAACTTGAAAATGTCTGAAGTTTTACACCATGCAAAACTTCATCCATAGGAAAGATTGGCTACCGATAATGTGCATAGACATGCAGAGTACGGATGGGCTCTCCCAAAGAGCAAAGCCCTCTTTTCTCTGTCAGCTTAGCCTTTCTCTTTGGAAACTGTGGAAGTGGACAGCACTCTTGCAGTTGGGTCCTCCTTGCAGGCTTGTGGTTGGCCACTGTGAGCACAGGATGCTGAACTTAAGAAAGGCTGATCTAGAATGTGGCAGCTTTTTAGAGATTGGCAGGCAATGACTTCCAGAGTTGTGGAACCACTACAGGAAAAACAAAACAAAAACACTCTCTCATACCACTGTTTTCACCAACTACATTGCCAGGCACCAAGGAGTGCTTCTGCTATTGATCTTAATTTGTGGGCAGTGTGGTATGGGTGAAGGATGCCCTTCAAACTCAGACCTAAATCATCCAAGGCTTTAAAGGATGAAGCCAGGATTTTACCCTGTCTTGGAAATGCACAAGCAATCAGTGCAGCTTGTATAATAGCGATGCCATGTGATCTGCCATGCTCCTATCAAGACTTGGGCAGCCACATTCTGAACCAGCTGAAGTTTCTGGCCTGTGAACCACCCTGATACCTGCAGTTATAGGATGGTATACAAATAATAATAATAATAATAATAATAATAATAATAATAATAATGTACAGCACATTACAGTAGGAGACTTGGGACATGACTAGCCCATAGGCATACTGGATACATTTGCATTCAGAAGTGCAGTGCTAAGGGCAAATTTCCTATCTGACTGTTGCTATAACTTACATGATAACACTGCTAATTTGTGTTTGGTTTCCTGGTAGTTACAGGTGAGCATTGCAATATAAATGTTTATGGCCCGATGAATAGATTGTTTTACACCTAATCTGCAACCACCTTTAAATCTTTCTGTTATTCCAATTCACCTAATCTCAGTCTATAGGTATAAAGATTAGCAAAGGGATTGTTGCTCTTTAAATAATGGTTTAGAGGGGGTGGCTCAACTGATAGCATCTCTATATTTCAAAACTTGTTAAATTTCACATTGTAGCTTTAAGGTAGTTGAAGCTAATATACATATTGCATTTCATAGCTTTCAAATGGAACACATGAAATCAAGCTGCTTGGAATGGCCTAAATTCATAAATAAATTCCTTGGGTATTTTGTTTTTAAAAATGCTTTTAAAGAAAAGCTCTTAGGGGGATTCAGGAAAGGGTGGAGCAAAGATAAACAAGTGATCTAATGATGTGTGGACAGAAATATACTTTGCAACAATTTATAGGTTACCTTAGAAACAAACAATACCAAACTTAGATCATTCCTTCACAATAAATAGTTTGCATTCAGAGCAAAACAATCCAATTCATAAGTGGATGGAAGGATCTGTCAGTTTAGGTTCACTCTTTTTATATACTTTTTCTAATATAAAGTTTGGTTCTCCACATTTCTGTAAGAATTTGCATTAAAAAGAATGTTGTGAGAATTTATTCTAATAAGCACATTTTTGTTTGCCATTTGTACATATATAATACACATTTTTGCAAGAAGTCCCCCCCCCAATACAATGCATTTTTTAAATTAAGAATTTATAAGATTTTCCAATTACAAGCACAAATCATTGCATGGTTAAACTTTTCATACTCCCCCCTCTCCCACGGAGGAGAGTAAAATATTCAAACCCCTCACTCACAGGGGCACATAACCTTATTCCACGTTTAACCTCATATTATACTAGAATCATTGCTTAAGCCCAACCCCTTTCCTGCATTTTATATGTTATTTTCATGAATATATTAATTTCCATGCACAAATTCCCCTAATACATGCATTTTTGTAAGCATTGTTGGGTTAGACAACTACATCACAAAATTCAGATAAGTGCAAATTCCAAAAGATTGCTCTGCTTCAGCTCACATATTGTTTCAGGAAATGTAGGTTGGCGGATTCACCTTTAAATGCAAACTGAGTTGAATTTCTCATGCATCCCTATTGAAGTGGTTGTGCGATCTGACCCTTAGTTTAGTTTAAACCAAAGATTAGAGACACTTTAGGCTACACAACTCAACTGATGGTTTGCAATAGTGGTGTGCACAGGCCCCAAGATTTGCTGTGTATCATAGCTGTGTATCATTCCCTTTTCTTGCGAGGAATCCTTTTCGGAATAAGGGAATTTCCCTTTTAAAAAGGGAAAAGTTGACAGCTATGCTGTGTATGTGCATTTTTTTTAAATTGATTTGCTTCTAAGTCACTCAGTACTCTCATCTCGTCTATTTGTGTTTTGGGTTCTTTTGTGTGTGTGTGTGGGGGGGTGCACATTCCTCCATAACCTCTTTTGATGAGGACAAATTGAGATTTATCTATTTTCAATCTTAAAATAATTTAGAAGAGGCCAAGTAGTATCTATTCTTACCTGTACATTAAAAAAAAAACAAAAAACGGCAGCTGAACTTTCTTTCTGGTGGTTGTTCGTGTCCTCTGATAGACCCCACAAGTCTCTGCCTTCTTAATTGGCTTTCCAGATTTTCTTACTGAGGGAGGGTTGAGATGGTGTTTGACTTGAGAACAAAGTACAGACCCCTAATCAACCCAGTTAACCCCCTTATTCAGCCCCACACATAGAGCTGATGCACACTCTTATCTTGCAAATATGTGTTCAGGGGGTGCCAATATTGTCGTGTCATTGGCTGACTGTGTGTCTCATTCTTATCTCACTTTTTCTGCACTGTCACAAAGGTGCCTAAAGGCAAATCATATATTGGGCTATGAGCTAGCTCTGTAACAAAACAAACATGTATCCTCTTCTTCACACAGTCAAGCCACATTTCTACCTTGTCAGCTGCCATGTCAATAGCCCTTCCTTAGAGTGTTTCAAGACGAGGATAAGGACTATGAATAAGTGCATAGGTAGCCTTACATGAGGCAAGGTTATATAAACATCTCAGGCAGATTATGGGTTCCGTTAATGGTTGAAAGACATTTTTAGCCCACGGAAAACAATCTATTGCTAAATTCTCAACAGATTCTTTGCATAGATCCTATTCACTCCAATGAGGCCTGCACAAAAGATTTTCCTAGTGGATTGTGTCCTGTTTTAATAATTGTGTTCATGGGTGCTGTAACCACAACAACAACCACAACCTCAAGTAACACAATGAGCAACATTCTACTAACACGTTCTGTCAGCACAAGGATTTCCACTCATGCAATGAGACATTCTCCACTCTCCTCCCCAACCCAAATCACACCTCACACCCTCCCCAAATCTGCTCCAGAGGGTTGGGGAAGCCTCGAGAACAGATTTAGGAGGTATCTGGCCCACTTTATAGGCTAGAATCTATTTGGAAGGACAGAACTACTGGATTGTCGGCATATTTGAGCACCCTTTGAGAAACCGGTGTAAAAAATATGGCCATAAATGTCATATGTAAACATGAAGAGTTGCAATTGAACTATTTCCTTACATTGCTTTGGCAAAACCAGAATGTCTGCTGCAGAAAATGGTTAAAGAAAAGGAAAAAAATTGAAAGAAATGCAACATAGTGCACATAGATGATTGCTGAGTGCCAGAATAGCGAGACAACCTTCACGCAACCCCAAAACCCTATGTAGATTGCATGTGGACTTAATTTTACATATGGTATCAGAATCCCGAGATCTTACTCATGCTCAAGTTGTTCCTCCAAAGGTTGAAGGGTAGCACCTCAGTCCATTGCATCACCTCATCACTTGTGTATGCCGGTTGCTCTGGGGAACTGTAAGAGATGATAGAAAATCCTTAATATTATCTGACAGTGCAATGTAGTGTGATTATATATATATATATATATATATATATATATATATATATATATATATTTTTTCATTCTATGATTCCGGAATGACACTTCTCAGATAGAATGTCCAGTCAATCTCACAGCATGATGGAAAACAGATGTAAGATTAGGATGCAAAGTAGTTTTCCAGATACTTGGTCTCAGCATGCCATACAACCCAGCCCCAGAGTTAACCAGCCAAGTGCTGACACATGTCTTACAGCAAAATATCACTCACAGCCACAGTTCAAAGGGCCTGCTACCCTCCAGGGCAATTAATACAGCATCACGTTCAATGGTGCTTGAATCAAATCCATGGAAATCTCAGGGGAGGAATAAAGAAACAGTCTCAGAGCTCAGACAAAAGCAGCATGCAGCAGGAGTTACACAGTCCGCCTTGAAGAAGATGGCCTGCCCTTAAAACACTTGCCTAACAATGTAAAAAAGAAGCAGGAGTCTCCTCCAGCCCCCACCAACTTCATAGTTATCTTCCAGTGTGCTCATAAGCATTGCTTTTGGGTGCAGGTTTAGGCACTAGATGTGTTAGAAGTATGTTTATAATAAGCAGGTAATTCCTACATCCAGGGGCGTGCTTCAAGAACTGGGATACTGGGACAATATCATTTCTTTTCCTATTTTTATTGGCATATTTCACCCCAAGGAAAGTTGGCCACACTATGAAATTTATAAAATCCAAAAACCTATATTTAGTGCTATGCTTTATCCACATGTGACTCTGAAAGGACCTTCTTTGTTTGAGTTGGCTTTAAAAAAAGGTAACTCAGGGTGTCTGGGAGGGAGCAGAACAAGATACTCAATATAAGCATTGCTGCAGGTAAAGGCAGTTCCTGCTCTCTGCCAGGTTACCAAAAACCTCACCTCTGGCACATTGGCATGGAACTCAAGCGGACCGAGCATTTATGAGCATGTTTTCTGCACTGCTTCAACACCAGGCCGTTACACCTAGCATGCCATTTTCTTGTAATGTTCCATCTCAGGGTTAACATGGTTCAGTCTCCAACATCTCCAGCGAGGGCTAGGAAGGATGCCTGCCTGGAACCCTGGAGAACTGCACTTCGGTACTGATGGGCGGATGCTCTCAGCCCTGAGCTAGATGGACCAATGGTCTGATCTGATATGAGGCAGCTTCCTATGTTTCTATGCTGCATGCTGCCACTTCTCCTGAGATAAAACTGGTGGGCTCAAGGTCAGTTCTCCACTCCCACTGCTTGCTATTTTGGAAGTTTAAATTTTTTACATTTTAAATATTTACCTGTGCCAGGGTGTTCAGAGCAATATTATTATTATTATTATTATTATTATTATTATTATTATTATTATTATTATTATTATCTTAATATGTTTTGTGCCTGCACTGTTCATTACTACTGAAGCAAATCCTGTAATTCACTTCTACTGAATTCAGCACAGATGCATGCTTGTATTCTGCTGAATTTAATTCAATCCACATTGGCACCTGCCACATACAGGAGCCCATCTGTCTAATCCACCTGCATCTGCATCCATTCATCGCATGGATGTGCTTGGTTCTTGCTGGGCCTTTTCCTTCCACTGGGTAAATTGCTTAGACTAACACCTGGGACCATTTATCCTTCAGCTGTTGCACACACAATGCTCCAAACTATTTGCTTAATGCTTTTGCTCCTTTTCTTGCTGAGTCAGTGGGCTTAATGACAGATTGCAACATTTAATCAATCCTCAGTTAACTCCGGGGAGGGGGGATTTTTCACACCGAGGGCCTCAAAAAAACATGGATGGGGAGCCACATCTTCCGCTTCTGTCACCTGGGGAGGATGCTTAATCTCATCTCAAAGGTGGGCCAGCTCTGGGGAAGAGGCATGACCTGCGGATAGTTACAAAGGCCAATAAGAGATGCCTGGAGGAACACCTTTAACCCCTAGGTCTCCCCCCCTCACTCCCGAGTTAAATTAATTGATTCAAAAATATTTTTGCATACTTTCCTATGAGCACTTCCTGGGAAATTGGGTCAACTTCCTGGTGGGGCCGGGTTGCGGTCCAGCTCCCTAGCCACTCCCCCTCAGCATCAGGATGGTTCCACATCACACTGGGTGCCAGGCGGCCAATCAGCTCACCTGGGGGGCGTGGATGCCAGGCGGCCAATCAGCTCACCTGGGGGGCGTGGATGCGGACGATTTAAGCCTTGGTGCGACTCTGAGGCTTCCTCTTTCAGCCTTGCACTGCGGATCTCGCACCCTCCCACCTTTCTTTTAGGTTGTGTCATTAGCCTCGCTATGGACTTTGGTTGGTCGCTGTTGAGGGACCTGGTAGGACTTTTTCCACTTGGCAAATTGGCACCAGCCACTTGGTTTTCGCCTACCTCATAGCAATCCCCACAACTTTGTAAGGTTTGGCGGTTAGGCATTGGAATAGCGATGTGTGGGGGAGGTGAGGTGCGGCCATCACTTGCCCCTCCATGCTTAAGGGTATTCTGTTAAAGGAATCCGGGGGTGTGAATCTCGTCCAAAGCCTGGGGAGGGGCTAGGGCCATGCCACGACCCCATCAGGAACCCAGAGGGTGCTCAAGTTGATCCGCATCGGCGGGGCTCCCTCTACTGGAGGTTTACACTTACCAGACTTCCTGCAAGGTGGGCAGGAGTCAGATATAGTCTGTTGATGCTAATGCCTCAGCCAATACTGCTCACATTCTGTAACCATTAAAGTTGTGGCCTAAATTTTGCCCATTAACATTTAACCTAAATTTTTGTGTCCTTGTGGCCTTATTCTCCTTGGGGTGGCTTAGGGGCCTTGACATGTAAAAAGTACAAATGAGCTCACAGGAAGCCTACAAGCAGTCAATGAGCAGAACAGCATTATCGCCTTTATCTATTTCAAAAGTATATGATAAAATTTTATAATCAGCATTACTTCAGACTCCATTTTTCCTCACTCAGTCCTAGTATTAGGAATTCATGTCTTATCGTATGTTAAGGGGGAACTTGGAAACTTGGCATTTCAAAACTATAGCTGTTTTCTGTCCAGGGTCCTCTGCTGGGACAAGGAAAAATTCAGCCTGTGAGACTCGTTTTAGGTTGGGGTGGGATGTATCTGTCTTGTTATTAGGGAGGCATTGGCTGTTAGATGCTTTCAATGCATATTAAAAGCACATTTGATTATTTGGGCTTTCTGTAACCCAATAGCACTGGACCCTACCACCCTATATTTCTGTTAATATCTGAGATATTGGTTTTGTTTTGAAATGATTTTAATGTGTATTGTATTCTTGTTTCTGTGAACAGTTTTGAAATTTGATTACAAAAAAATGGTAAGTGGTATAGGCAACCCCCGATTTGTGTGGGAGTTGTGCTCCTGGCCCTTGTGTGCCTTGGCATAAACGCACCCCTCCCTGCCCCCATTCCACCCCTTGTTGTGCCCTTTTCTGGGTCCAAAGGGACGTGTGCATCCATGGTCATGCCTCAACTGAATGCACACAAAATTGTTGCCGCTTCTATAACAATATTATTCATCTGCTCAATTTCTTCCTCTCAGACAGCTGTTGTAGACACAGGAACCTGTAAGGGAAAGAAAAGAAAGAACTTGCAACTAATGTTGACTGATTTAGTTTAGTACTTGTAAGTGCCACTCATGTTGGTCCATAACCTGTGGGGCTTTTGGTTTTAACTGGAAAAGCCTCAAAACCAGTTTAGCACTTGGAGTGGTGTCCAGCACGCTTCCTTCTGCGTTCTCCTGCTTCTCCAGTGCTTTAGCAGAGTTTGTTCAAACTTCTTACTCCTTACTTCTTCTTGCGCAACGGTGTGTGTACCTTTCGTGCCAGCAATTAAACTCCCACAACGTCTGGGTTGTTTCAAAGCCAGTACGCTTTATTACAAGCATATAAATCATAGCCACTTTCCCGGAGAATGGGAGGCCATCATCGCTCCGGTCTCTCCGGTTCAGAACCGAAAGTAAGACTGACCAGAAAATAAACGGTGCGTCACATAAATCACAAAGACATCGCATACAGCAGATAACCCGGATGTTGTGACACATCCTCCCTGTGGGAGGAGCGAACTGTTGAGCTTCTTTAACTCTGAAAGCTCCAAACAACCTCACAGTACCATAAGTCTACTAAGAGGTCTACTGGTCTTACCCTTGTGACCAGTTGATATGGGTTCTGTTAGCTCAACTGATAAAAGTGTGTGAATATTTACGCAAGGGCAGGAAAAACCATGAAAGGACAGCTACAGGTAGCAAGCAATTGTGAGGTATATATTTGGGACTAAAATTTATGGCTGCTGTTCAAGTGATCAATAAAACAAAGCTCAGGTAGGAAAGGTAAGGTAGATTACATTTGACTTGCATCTTATGGTGTTTCTATGCTGTTTCATCTGGTATATTATTTTGTTGTCATTTTAAATTGCGCACAGGTGTGCAAACTCATTGAAGAAAAGGAAGATTTGATTACTTTGTTTTCTGGTTTCTTTTTTGTAACACCCACCCACCCTCACCTCTATGGAAAAAAAACAACCACCATAATGTTGCTCGTTATGGACTACTTGACCATCGTTCTTTGAATCTTCTCTCATTTTTTTCACTAGTATCTTGGTAGCAGAAGAGCAACAGTAACAACAACTACATTCTCCACTCCTATTTTTAGCAATGAGTCTGGGCATGTTGAGGACTGATAGTCAAAAGAATATTCTGGTTCAAAGTTGACTATATGTGAATGAATGCACACATTTAATGTATTTCTTTCTTTTCCATTGAAAAAGAATAACTATGGGTTGGTGGTGGTCAGAACTGTTGACTGTGGTGTATGGGAGGGGGTCATGGACTAGCTGGATGAGGGAGAGTGGTGGAAGCTGCCTACCCAAGAGCCCCTCAGAGAAGGCACAAAAGAAGACAACTTAGATCCTGGATCCTGATGGTGGGATACTGGCCATACCCCAAGAATGGACAAGCTGGGAGGCACTAGAAACAGGAAGCTTGAGGGAGGCAGAAGCAGGGTGATAAGGTTTGCTGTTTGGATGCAGGCTCCGGCAGAGATGACAGAGGGAAGCCAGACCCTGAATCCCCCCTGCAGCTCCATCACTACAGCTTCTCTGCTGATGGCTCTCTGGCCCAACTTACACCTGGAATGCGAAGGCTGTTACATGCTGCCAAGCAAGGGGCCAGTCAGGCACAGAGAGAGGCTCCTGGGGAGGAGCCCTGACTCAAAGGGCTAGAGAGCGAAAGATGGACTGCACGCCAGTTCAAGCAACTTATTCATTAGGGCCTCCTTCTATTTTCTCCCTTTCCATAGTAAATAAACTAACTGCGTGTTAGCCTCACGTCTCCCTCTCTAACCTGTGAATGATCTTATCTTGCTGTCAGCCCCATGACAGAGGTGGCTTAGGACTTTCCTCCTGAATTCTCCTCCATCACCAAAGCTACCATCGGCTTCAGTGGAAATTGCAGAAAGCACAAACAGGTATACATTTCCTAAAAGAGACACAAAACTTCGAAATATCTAAGTAACTACCAGCCAGTTGCTAATCTCCCCTTCTTGAGCAAGGTTTTTGAGCAGGTGGATGCAAATCAAATCTGAATGCTCTTGGGACAAACTTACTTTCTAGGTCCATTGCAATAATGGTTTAGGCCCAGTTTTGGCACAGAAACTGCTTTGGTCACTCTGTAGGATGACCAGTGTCAGGAGAGAGACAGGAGAAACGTTTCTCTATTAATTCTCCTCAATCTCTCAGTGGTATGCTTCTGGAGCAGCTGTCCAAATTAGGGGTGGGTGGCACTGCTTTGTAATGGCTCCAATCCTACTTGGGTGGTTGTTTCAAGGGGATGGTGTTTGGGAAGTGCTCTTTGGCTCCTTGCCACAATACAAAGTGTGACAAGGTGGATTTTTTTTAAAAAAAAATACTCAAATCCATTCACAAAAATTAAAATGGAGCCTGAGAGACATTGTATCTATTTAGGTACTGCTTATTATAGCTCAGAAGTGATAATCTGGACACATCCTTAGAGTTTTGACAATGAATTCAATTAGGAACATTTTAGATTAGGCTTTTTAAAGGATTCAACAAAATTATGTGTTCTTCTAATTTGTTACGTGAAAGCTGTTGCAACCTCACTGTTATGGAAACACATTTATATCTGCATAATTCAGGAGCTGAGAGAGAGACTGGTGCAGTTAAAGAGATTATCTGTCTGCTGATCCTTAGGCTGAATGTTCTCCATTCACAATTTTGACTTCTATTCCTGACTTCAAGGGATGTATCTTAATTAACTAGAGCTTTACACCCGAGTTTGAGCCTTATTTTTAGAGCTGTACATCTAAACCACTGTATCCAACAGCAACTAAACACCCAGCAACTAAACATCCATGAGATGCTGGTTGAACAATTAAAGAGGACAGCCAACTTCTTCTTCTGGGATTTGCAGCATAGTTATCAAGGCTAACACTAACAGCATGGCAAGATTTCCTTTCCCCCCAGGTAACAGCTTTAGATAGTTCTTTGGGACAACTACACCTCTTGTAGACTGATGATTTATTTCTTACTTAAGAAGTGGCATGATACATAATGCAAATTATGCCAAACATTTACATAGAATCACACAAGCATTCATAGCACTTTCCATGTGTTATCTAAGTCAGGGGTGTGGACCCTTAAATCTGAGGCCAAATACAGCCCTCCAGTCTTCTATGTTAAATTCACTGTTACAATGTCCCTTCCAGCTCTACAATTCTATGATTCTGCTTGTTCAAAAAGCTGTGGACAATAACTTCTCCAAGCACTTACAGATGCCACATGGCAAGCTTCTAAATGCTACTATTTAGCTTCCAGTTTTCTGAATTAATTCTGAGACATAAAACTATGCAGAGTTCAAGGGAGATTTTCATCTATTTGGCACCTTGAAGGAGTTCCATAAAAGCAACGAAGCTTGTATCTGTAAACCTTTTATTACTAGCATTCATACGCAGTTATAAATACATTTGTACAGATGCTTATGTCAGTGAGCACTGGTGAGGCATACATTTAAGGTTGGCATCCTTCCATGGAGCTGCTAAGACTTTCTTTGTCCTTGCCTTCACTTTCTGTCACTGTCTTTTGTTGCCTCTTCCATTAGTAAGATTTGGGCAGCAGTCCTTTACTCACTTACCTCAGAGTAAGCTCCACTCTTATGGAGTGCCAAAGGGTGTTGCTTTGTACCCAATGCTATTTAATGTATACGTGAAGCCACTGGGAGCTGTCATTTGTGGGGATCTGGACTAAATTGTCATCAGTATGCTGATGCAACACAACTCTTTCTCAAAAACACCTGGAGAAACTGGCTCTGGGTGCAGTGGTGGACAAATTACCAGTATTTTAAACCATGGAAAAACATTAGCCCCATGAATGAATGGTTCCATATCTGGGAGACAGGTCAGTTATCTGTTCTGAGTGAGGACTGAAGTCTCTCTGAAGGAACACATGGACCCATCTTTGTGACTTTAGGCACTGATGGCCTCAGTGACTAGGAGTGACTTTTATCGCCTTCAGTTGGTAAGATGGCTACCGTTAGGAATTGGACTCAAGAGGGCAAGACAGATGAGGAATGGTGGAGATAACACCCCCCCCTTTCTCCTGACGTGGCAGGAGAAGAAGAATGCAGCATTGATTACAGCAGGGGTTGAGGGGGATGAGGAAGGACAAAATAGTTGGGAAGTGTTAGAGCAGCCAGCTGACACGTTGTCACTGGAGAGTATTTCTGATCCCCCTTCTCCCAGAACTCGGCGTTCATTAAGGATGCAGGAACAACGGAATCAGAGACATTTGGCCACAAGCAGCCACCGTAAAGGGAGGTGTCATTGCTAGGAAAGAGGGAGGAGCCCAGTTTAGAGCAACGCCATGCTAAGGCTTGTTGCGTTCTTTTGTCTCTCACTATTAGGATTGAATAAAACTCATTAAAAAGGACTCTACCTTGTTTTCTCTGCTCTTGCTGCAACTGGGTGAGGAATAGCTTTCCCGGAGCCTTGGCAGAGCCTTGGCAGCTAGGGATATTCCTGGACTGATTTAGCTTGGCCATCAAGGTCTTGGCATCGGTAGGCTTAAGAGTAGATTATTGTAATGTGTTCCATGTGTGACTTCCCTGGGCTTAACCCAGAACCTGCACCTAGCGCAGAATCTAGCAACTTGGTTGTTGACTGGGGTATCTCACCAATGCCATATAGCACCAGGGAGGTGTATGGATGGCCAGTATGTTTCCTGGGCAGACAAACTGCTGACCAACAGCACCTCTATCTTGTCAAGATCAAGTTTCAGTTCATTGATTCTCATTCAGTCCATTATTGCTTCCAAACGCCGGACCAGAACTTTTTCTACCTCACCTCACTCTGCTAGAAAAGATAGATAAAGCTGGGTATCATCAGCATATTGATGGCACCAGCTCCATATTATCTGGCCTTATTAAATGGCTTCATATAAATGATAACCAATATAGGGGTGGGGAACAGATGTTTGACAGGTCCCATAACATAAGTGCCATGGGATGGAAGCAAAGCTTCCCTATACCCTGCTCTGGAAACAGCCCTAGAAATTAGAACAAAGCCAATGAAAAATGGGCCCCAACCTAAATACCCTATTCAGAAGAGTACCATGGTCAATTAAATCAAATGCTGCTAACATACCCAGTGGCAGGGCCAGCCAGAGACATTTTGGCACCTAAGGCAAACCACAAAATCTCCCAACCAAGGAAGAAGAGGGGGATGAAGATCTACATTGGGCACAAGGGAGGGAAAATCAAATCAGCCTTACCTGATGGCTGAACTGGGAATCAAAGGCTGTCATGGGGTAGAAAAGGTCTAACTCCTGGGCAAGCCCAGGAAACCCCAGAGGGCTGCCCCTGCCATTTTCTCCCTAGGGGTGGGAGGAGACCAGGAGTGCCTCCTATCCACTGAAAGACTACTGTAGAGGAGGCATGGGGGGGGCAGGGCTGCCAAGGCAGGAACAAATCCAGCCTCCAAGGAGCACACAGCAGCTGTTGCTTCTACTGTGGCAGCTGTTGCAGCAGTGGGTGATACGTTCAGTGGAGACTGGATCTGCTGCCCCTGTGGATCCTGTTACCAGAGGTGGTTGCCTCACCTTGCCTCATAGGTTGGCCGGCTCTGCCAGTGGAATCAACAGAGCTGCCTTTCCTCAGTATCTCTTCTAGTAAAGGTCATCCATCAGGATGTCTATGTTGGTTTCAGTTATAGGGTTCAAAATAAGGTTAAATAATCTTCAGGGAGGTCCTCTCTCCTTTTTGCATTGGCTCAGAAACATGGGAGACAGAGATCTTATGGATTTGCTCTGCTATGGCTATTATCTTGCTTGGCCCTATTTCATCTTCTGTTACAATTCTTGGCGTCCTTTCTGATATGAATCCATCCTTTGAAGTTAATATAACAACAGTACTGAAACATTACTTTATGGCCCGGAAATAACTTTTATTTAAGATTTAACACTATTACAGGGAATTAGAAAAGCTTTTGCCTGTTTTGTGCCCTGTAGACCTTTGATATGTCACAAAGGTTATTTGACATCTTAAAACAGGCTTGGAATGGCACACTTATCATCCCCTCATACATCTCTGTAGTCTTTAAATATTCTCTCGATTTGCATTGGGCCTGTAGTGAGATCTCAGCTTGATTTTTTTTTAAGACCCTGCAGATTAGCAGAAGGTTATTGAGGTAACTATGAATCACTCTGCTAGTCTAATTACTTTACACCATGCAATGATTTAGTTTGCTGCAGCTCAAAATCCCTGCTAGAGTTAGTGAAGGGACAATAATTTGTGGGAAATAGGGCATTTGGTAGAGACAGAGTGAAGGCATGATATTTTGATGCAGTAGAGTAATGAGACCAGGACGACCGTTCTGTAAATATTCATCAGGGTGTTGTTTTGTGGCTTTTTTCAGTTATCATTTCTAGCAAACAATGCCACTATAGGTAGATAATTCATGTGTTGTGGAAAGACACACAGTATATTTCCTGTACTGTACGTCACAAATAAGGTGAGAGAAAGAAACAAATATAGCTTTAGGACTGTCAGGGAAATGCTATCCCTTTAAAGCATAGCTGAATATATTGGCTCACTTTTTTATCAAATTGTTCATCTAGACGTACCTTTAGTAGCACCATAGCTGCTGCTAAAAAAAAAAAAATCTGCATGGTTCCACTTGACGTTGTTATCATTCCATTACTATTTTGGAACACTGTAATCATCAAACTGCTTTTTCTTCTATCACAACCCCAACCACTCCAACATTTGTGAAGGATCGGGAATGGTGCTACAATATCTTCATTGTGTGGAAACAGATATCAAAGATACCAAGAAGGCACATCATTTTATTGTTTGTTATGCCCTGTGTGTTTTGGCAAGAATGCCTCTATCAAGGGCATTATATAATAAAAACTCATAAACAAGTCAAACTCAAATGCGAGTTAAATGTCCAGTAAGAAACTTTGGTGTATTTAGCCACATTGTATGTATTGGTCACAATCCTTCCCCTCATACTTGAATGGGGCTCTGCATGCAGAGAAGGTATCTCTCAAAGCATCTGCAATAATCTCTCCTGCTTGCCTTCTAGATGTGCTGCCATTGTACTGGGTGTATTTTGTGCCCTTCTCACAAGCAGCTTTTGACAGGCATCAGCACAAAGCATCTACAGACAGTTGACAAGGCCCTAGTGCTCCCTGCGGGGTCCACTCCTGACACCTGCCCTGCCTCTCCTATAATAAAATCATTGGCTATGGGAGCTACTATTTTAGTTTTGTACAATGTTCCTAACTCCTGGGCGTTATGGAATATCTAAATGGCCACTCCCAGAACCTGGCAACCTGTACTGTCAATAGTCCCTGACACTAACATCAGGTGAACTAGAGAGAACCTCTCAAACCTGGTGCTAGCCTTGCCTTTTAGGAACTGGCAATGACACACTTAAAGCTGGCCCAAGCATATCCTGCCTCATGAATGCTAGGAAACTCTTTCTCTAGACTAGGGTAAAACATAATTCCCCCATTATTTATGAGTGTTCATATCAAAGATCTATACTGGGTCAGCTGAAATACAACTACTTTATAGGATAATATAGGGTGAGCTTTGTAATCTCTATCCACACCATGGCCAGGATCCAAATTTAATCATGCTCAGAGGAGATCCACTGAAATCAATGGACTTAGCCATGGCTAGCATCCCATTTTTTTCATCTGGTCTAAGCGTGACTAAATTTAGACTCAGCTCCATAATCAGAACACACAGCAAGGTGGGAACTAGTGCTAGCCTTCCATACTAAGGCTTTCAGGTACCCTATTAAGGAATATATGAAGAAGTGTCATTAACATAGCTGTCAACGTTTCCCTTTTCTTGCAAGGAATCCTATTCGGAATAAGGGAATTTCCCTTTTAAAAAAGGGAAAAGTTGACAGCTATGGTCATTAATGAGTAGGTGACATCAGTGGAATGCTTCTATCCTTCCAGTAAGTAAACGTGATCCCTGAAAGCATTGTTGCTAACATGCATGAGGTCATGCAGTAAAACTGTAATAGAGGAACTGGGAACTGAACCTTAGAATGGAGCCTTATTGCACTATAAAACGATCCTTCACATCTTATATCCATAAACATCAGGGATTGTTCTTCTCTGGTTGCTATAAATTGAGGCAGAAAAGGGGGCAGGCCCTTATCATGTAAATTGGAATAGGTTCATTAAAATCAATGGAGCTACCCTGATTTATCTCTACTAAAATTTTAGTCTTTTATGCGATGACAACTCAGCACAGACCACCCTACTATAAATAATGCTTTGATTTCCTAAAAACAAGAACTGTTCTGAATAAATATAATTTTGAATTGTGCAGACACCTATTACACAGACAGAGTCATTGTACCTGATTATATAATTATGCAAATCTATGATAGAAGGGGAATATATATATATAT
Organism: Lacerta agilis; assembly: GCF_009819535.1. Classification (NCBI taxonomy): domain Eukaryota; kingdom Metazoa; phylum Chordata; class Lepidosauria; order Squamata; family Lacertidae; genus Lacerta; species Lacerta agilis. The sequence goes on along the minus strand of NC_046316.1, from coordinate 65,890,314 downwards.
ATATATATATATATATATATATATATATATAAAATCACAATTTGCAATTTTATAACACTCCTATTCCATGACAGCACTGTATATTACTGACATCAATCAACCCTGTTATGCTCATTTTCTCTTTTGGAAATACACTTTGTATGATTTTGGGAGACAGAAGAAAGTGGCATGAATAAAAACATTGCAAAATTAATTGCAGAACTGTGTTAGCTGAAAGGAATTGATAATGAACAACATAGTGCAGGATGAAAATTTAATGAATGGAATAAGAACATGGGCAGCATTCAGATTGGGTCAACAATTACTTGGTTAAATCTATAGACCGGGTAGGAAATGAAGAGGCCAGGAATGATGGAGCAGCATGCAAGAGCTATAGAAAGACAGAGAGGAGAAAAACAAGGGCAACAAATGCCAAACAGAGGCGGGAGCCAGTTCCATGCAGACAGAGGAACACGACTAGTGTATGATTTCAACCTGTTTTATCCTTCATGACCGATCTTTTACTAGCTGATGCTCTCAGGCAAGCAGAAACTTGGAATCGAGGTGCTGGGGAAACATTGGAAATGCTCCCTTTGCAAAACCGGCCTTTCTTTTTATAAATTCCTTATGAATGATCTTCTCAGAAAAAAGCATTAATAAACATTGAGGAATGTGGCTAAAGCAAAACAATAGAACTTTCACAATCACTTGTCAACTGTGCTGTAGCAATGCCGGAAATTTATTCTGACGCTCTTGACAGTCGGAGTTTTCTCAAGCTATATAGACCCAAATGGTTAAATGCTTGTAATATTTGGAGATGTTCCATGGCTCCAGTGCAGAACACGAGCAACCTTACACCATGATACCACAGGGATAGAGTATGTTAAGAAAAATGCACTAGAGCTGAAGGTTGTACAAGTGGAAGCAAGCAGGGTGGGCCTGGCCCACCCATGAAGCAAGATGAGATGACTGCCTCAGGCAGAAGAATCCACAGGACCAGCAGATTCCAATGTGAATCTTTCCGCTTATTCCTGATATGCTCCCTTACCCGTTCATCCCTGGCAATGTCTTGGGCCAGTGCTGAGTGGAAGGCTACTTCTCTAAGAATCTTGCCTGTTTTCCCTGCAGCTCCCTTCCAGCAGCTTCCTTTGCCCCAACACCACAAAGCTTCTTTGAATGGACAGGGGAATTTCACTGGCCTATCTTGCAGTGGAAGACCCAAAAATTGGAGGCGGGAAAGTGTTATGCAACAGTGATGGGCAATTCCAATGACTATTTGGGAGGGTCACAGAATCCTCTAACACCTAGTAAAATCATGCTGCAGATGAAAACTGAACTAGAGGATTTACAGTTCAGCTATTGCATTTTTCACTAGGATGTAGGAGTTGAGGTAGGTTTGGTGAGTAATTATGGCCATACTGATTTTTCCCCCTGAACTGCTAAGAGTGTGAAGTGCAGTAGGCCATGTTTGCAACTTGGGTAATACTATAGTAATATAAAATTTTTCTCAAGGGTAGATTACTTTTCACTCCACCTGCAATTTCCCCCCCTGGCATTTTCCTTGATTCTAGCAATGGCTCAGTAGGAAGACTGTAAAATTAGGAGGGGGATTGAACAGTTTGGCAGCCCCACAAGATTGCATGCTCTCACATAAAACAAGAACATTATCAAGATTTCTGGCTCCATTCAGAAGAAGACAGCACTTTCCTCACTGCAAATTGCTTCACGCTCAGAAATGGTGCCAACACACAAAATTGGATTTCTTTGAAGCAGCCAAAGTATAGTATTTACATTATCTAAGTGTGATAATTAAGTAATTAAACAAAAAGTTTCCAGAATGGGACATTAGTAGGATGAGAGAACTGGTGGTAGCAGTGAGGAGTTTAAATGATTTTATTGCTGAGATATTAAAAGATACTCAAAATGCAGACTCTCAAAGTAGTGAGAAAATACGTCAGAAAAATAGATTTATGCATATAGTTTTCCTCTCTTTTGGAGCGAGTATCCTTTACAGTGGCATGATAAAATTGTGGGTTGTCTCAATTAATTCTGGTGTGGTTTGTCCTTGCATTTTCTTGTTTAATCTTCATTTGCTCCTGGAGCTGACCACATCTTACGGATTGTTTACACACTTCAAAAGTAGGGTTGCAGCAAATGATCTCTAATTTAATATTCACTTTGAAAGCAGAGCATTTGATGCATGCAATGAAATTGCTTTTGGGGAAAATCCTCACCTTGTGGAATCTAAAAAAAAAAAGTTTTGAAGCTGTTTTTGCATCTCTTTCCCCCTTGATTCCTTCTTGTTTTGATGGCTGTTATGTATCCCACCTTTCCTCCAAACATCATTCTGCATCTTCATCCCTTTTATTGTCACAATAACACTGTGCCGTAGCTTAGGCTCAAATATGGTCACCCAGTGAGCTTCACAGCTGAGTGGGGATTTGAAACACCCCAGTCTTAGGTCTTATTCTATAAGCACTACATAGCAGGCACACTCTTCCATTGTCTCAGAAGACAGACGGATGCCAACCAACATATCCGGGATGTGCGTTGGATTCAGACAAATCTTGAGGTTAGGTGGGATGCCTTGAAGCATTCTGGGGTTTGTCAGGCACCATGTGGGACCTCTATGAGGTGACACGAGGTAAAACCTGGACCCAGGAAGTACTTCATGGCACCTCAACAATCCAGAAAGCCCCAACATGCTGGAGATGGGTGTTCACTAGAAGCATAATTATAGGTTGCATTCAGCATAGCATTACTAATATGCAGCAGTGGTAATACTCAAGGAAGTGCTGCTGTCCAGGAAAATGCAGTGTGGGAATGTCGTAAGATAGAAGACAACCAAATGAATTATCTCTCACATTATTCACTTCTATGCACCAGTAAAGTTAAAGGGATTAAGGATTTTAAACTGCTCATTTAAAAGCCTTGAATAGGTGGAATGTCACTTAACATCTCTATGAAATAATAAATATTTTGAAGACACATTTATTTAACCAAGCATAGTAATAAATAGAATAGGGATCTAGACCCTAAAGAAGAACCCAGATTCTACAAGCAAAGGCATTATCTTTCCCTGGTGAGAAAATCCAGACGATGTTAATTGTGAATTCCATTTCACTATGGACTTGATAGAGCGCTCAGTTGCTGATGATTTGTTTCTCATGAAAGACTCATTTCTTTTTCTGCCGAAAATTCAATCTTGAACTACTCAAACCCACTCAGAATTCATAGTTATGCTTAATCTGCTGCTTCTTTGGCTCACTTACAGGGGACGTTGGCATGCCGTGAATGCAAAATCATTTTAATAGGGGGATCCCCTGGGAACGGGAGCAAAAGTTTTAAGCATTTGCAATTTTACAATGAAGTGTGGCCAGCTGTTAGGAAGCCCATGCTCCACTGTGGCAGCTTTCAACAATGCAGCCGTTGGCACGAATTTTTTCAGGTCAACAGTCTGTAAAGGGAGAAACTAGACAACCCAAAGAATGAAGGACAGGATCAGTTCAAACATGGAAACAGCACTGAGGCATAAAGTACCTGTCAAACCCTCCCTAACAAGGACTGCCAAAAACCCCTCAATTAAAAAAAATATGCATTGCATTCTATTTTTAAATGCCATTATTTCAGAGTATAACTATGCCATGGGACATTCCGGTGGTAGGGTTCCTGCTCTCTATTTTTGATCTAGCATAAATCATGGCTCAGTATGGCAAACTTTAGCTTTTCAACCGACAAGAATTGAAATGCAATGATTACAGCTTCTTCACATCATTCATGGTAAAGTGAGGTTTGCAATTGAACCCCCTGTGGAAGATTCATTCTAATGTAAGGAATGTGAGACAATAAGTAAAGATATCTGGACTCTGTGCCCTTTTCTAGCCCTCTCGCTTCACCAGAACTTACTGGTAGCATATCTGCTGAGTTCTCAGGTCTGGTGGTACTGTTGCTGAATGCCAGATCAGTCCATAATAAAACCATGTTCATTCATGATTTGATTGAGGATGAGCAGGCTGATCTCGCTTGCAATACAAAGGTGAGCAAACTGGGTGGGCTTGAACTAACATATATATCAAAGGAGGATATAGGAAGACAGGAAGCTGCCAGGAGCCAGACCACTGGTTCATCTAGTTCAGGAGTCAGCAAAGTTTTTCAGCAGGGGGCTGGTCCACTGTCCCTTAGACCTTTTGGGTTACCAGACTATATTTTGGGGGAAAAAATATGAACGAATTCCTATGCCCCACAAATAACCCAGGGATGCATTTTCAATAAAAGGACACATTCTACTCATATAAAAACACGCTGATTCCCGGACTGTCCGCAGGCCGGATTTAGAAGGTGATTGGGCCAGATCCAGACCCTGGACCTTAGTTTGCCTACCCATGGTCTATAGGAATATCATCTCCTTGACCAGGAAGCCTCTTGACCTTGGGATGAGCTTAGAGAGAAAAAGAGAGAGATCAGGGATGCTGCTAGTCTATCAACTACCCTGTTCCTGGGAGCATCCCTGATCAGGCTGGCCGAGGTAATCTCTGGGATATTGTTGGAGGACCCTAAAACAATAATTCTTGGTGACTTCAATGTTGGGCCAACCTCAAGACATCATGACAACTATGTGTATCTCTCAGTGACAGTCCAACACACTACGCAGGGCACACTCTTGGTGTGATCTTTGCCCCCAAGTGATATGTGTGACGGACTGAAGAGAGCAGGAGTGCAATGCACTCCCTTGTCATGGTCAGACCATGATCTTTTAATGTGTGCACAATCCAAAAGACAGCTTTCCTTTGAAATTTACACTTCTCCAAATTTCGCAGTGCAATTCTCCAGCCAGGTAATGTATAGATAAAAGCATTTACTGGGACTAAGGGTATAAAAAAATGCACAGTTTAGTGAAAATAACACACACAATTGCATTACATTAATTGTGTTGCAAAAATGTACATATTAGACAAATCAGGAAACCAAATTATGCATATTAGGGGGAAATTGCACTAACATACTGATGAATTTTCCTGAGGACTTAAAAAAAATAAATCAAAACTGCTGTTGAAATGTGGAGGACTGAACTTAAGACTGGAAAAATGAAAAACTGAGATGAAACAAAACCCATCCCTAATGGTGGAGGTCACTGCCCCAATGCCAGAATTGAATTAAGGTTCATTTGGTCAGCACTTGCACATGATGTTTGAGTGTGCATGGAGACCTATCTTGTCCTTTGCTTCCAGAAGCCAAACATCCCCGGAGAGTGTTCAGTTAAAATGTCTGTATGCAACTCTAACAGCAGATCCATATTTTAAAACCTTTGGAAATGAAATACAGGAGAATATAATACTACAGACATGCAAAACAGTGAGGAGCAGATGGGCCTGTCCAGGTTCTGGGAAAACCTAAGTGGTATCTGTTTCTTCCTCACAGACAGAAATGTACACTAACCTTTCCAAACTTCAAGAATCTAAGACACAAACATGATTTAAAAAAAAATCCAGGACCTTGGTGTCTCATAAAAGTAAGCATGGGGAAAATCTTACAGTAATAAGGCATGCAGAGACTTGACAGACCTGACAGGGACAAGTGGAATGTTCATTGCCCTTCTCCCTCCCTCCCTCCCTCCCTCCTCCTCCTCATGCTTATGGAGCTTTCATTTTAGGAAGATAAATCTAGTACTATTTCCCTTCTGATAATCAGCCTATATAACTAGGCACCAGCACCATCAATAACAGGTGTAGAACTGCTAAAGCCCTTGAAGGTGAAATGTGGGGTAATATATGGTGAAACCTTAAACTCCGGTTTTAAAATATTGCCTGGGATAAACTTCCCCTGTCTTGTCATGACTTGGAATGCATATGTGAAGGAAAATTAATTAAAAATAGGATTTGATACTCCCCCCCCCAGGTTTATGAAAGAGTACATTCTCTGTTTCATATCCTGGAAGTGGTAGTACTGGGAACCTTGGGAAGAAGTGATCAAGTCCTCTTGGGTTTTATTATACACAAGCAAGGGAAAGCTGAGGCAAACTCCCTTGACTTTACGAAGGCTGATTTCAAAAAGCTTAAGGAGCTACTGTGGGAGATCCCGTGGTCAGAAAAACTCAAAGAGAAGGGAGTCCGAGATGCTAAAGAGGAGACTCAGAGGAGTTATAAAAGCCAGATTCAAATATCTCAAGGGCTGTCACATGAAACATGGAGCAAGCTGCTGCATTCTGGATTAGTTGTATTTTCTGGGTCACCTTCAAAGGTAGCCCCACATGGAGCACATTGCAGTAGTCCAAGCGAGAGATAACTAGAGCATGCACCACTCTGGTGAGACAGTCCGCGGGCAGATAGGGTCTCAGCCTGCATACCAGATGGAGCTGGTAAACAGCTGCCCTGGACACAGAATTGACCTGCACCTCCATGGACAGCTGTGACTCCAAAATGACTCCCAGGCTGTGCACCTGGTCCTTCAGGAGCACAGTTACCCCATTCAGGACCAGGGAGTCTTCCACACCTGTCCACCTCCTGTCCCCCCAACAAAGTACTTCTGTCTTGTCAGGATTCAACCTCAATCTGTTAGCCACCATCCAACCGCCTCTAGACACTCACATAGAACCTTCACGGCCTTCACTGGTTCTGATTTGAAAGAGAGGTAGAGCTGGGTATCATCCGCATACTGATGAACACCCAGCCCAACCCCCCTGATGATCTCTCCCAGCGGCTGCATGTAGATGTTGAAAAGCATGGGGGAGAGGACAGAACCCTGAGGCACCCCACGAGTGAGAGCCCAGGAGTCTGAGCACTCATCCCCCCCAACTTTCTGAACACGGCCCAGGAAGAAGCAGCAGAACCACTGTATAACAGTGCCCCCGGTTCCCAGCCCCTCTTGACAGTCCAGAAGGATGTTATGGTTGATGGTATCAAAAGCCGCTGAAAGATCCTGCAGAACTAGGAAACAGCTCCCACCTTTGTCCCTAGCCTGCCGGAGATCATCAACCAGTGCGACCAAGGCAGTTTCAGTCCCATGATGAGGCCAGTTTACAGTTATACCCAAATTAAAATAACTACCAACCCCAACTAATCATTTAACCAAAACCACCCCGACAAAAATGAAACAGAGGAACCAAATTTAGAATCATTTAAAGCATTTTAAAGCATTTTAGCCAGTTGCCCCAACCCAAGAGTTGTTCCAGCAATGTCCCAATGGCCTCCCGGAGCCTCTTTTAGCTGTTCAGGGTAAGTGTGGTCCCCACCCCTAGGCCAGGTGAAAATGGGCCTTGCAGCAGGGAGCAGGTCTTCCTTCCAGCACTCATGGCAGCAGCACTAGATCTTGTGAAAAGTGAACATAATATTTTAGCCGCAGTTCATTTCCAGCTTTGTATTCTTATTATAAAAAAAGTGTGGCTAGACATTTTGTTGTTGCGGCCATAACCTAGGTTTAAGGTGCCATTTAGCTCCTAGCTTTCATATCTGTTTCTAACACTGTGTGTATCCTCTTTCCTGGAAGTAAACTGCAGTGAACTCAGCGAATTTGCTTCTAACCTGATAGCACTGTTGAGAACTACACTGTTGAGAATTATATCCTTGCACTGTTGTTAACTCAAACTGTGGCTGGCTGTCCTTCATTTGTAGTTTCAGGCATATGCCTTAGACACAAACGGAACATTAGATGCAGTAAAAAATCGAGGATCCTACAGACACAAAAAGATCAAGGCATGAAGAGAGCTTGAAAATGAAGCTCTGAGGTGTATTGGGAATAAGAGAGTTAATTTATGTAACATTTGTCTTTGGAGACAGTCTCAGAGAAGAATGATATTTGAAGCTGGAAGATTAAGGGTGGAAAAAACTTCCATTGTTAACATGTGGTGAGAATGTAAATATCAGACAAGGCACAAATGAAATGCAGAATAAATGAAGGAAGATTTCTTATGTTATTTATACACTGTAAAAAATAAACTCAAGATACCTTCCCTATTTACTTTGTAGCAGGCTTATTGTTATTAATAGACTTACAATATGATGGAGGCCTAGAGGCCAAAGCATTTCTTCTTCTTCTTCTTAATTTAATTCTATTAATAATTAGAAGTTAGGGAGACCCCTGACCATTAGGTCCAGTCGTGTCCGACTCCGGGGTTGCGATGCTCATCTTGCATTAATGGCCGAGGGAGCTGGTGTACAGCTTCTGGGTCATGTGGCCAGCATGACAAAGCCGCTTCTGGCGAACCAGAGCAGCGCACGGAAACGCCGTTTACCTTCCCGCCAGAGCGGTACCTATTTATCTACTTGCACTTTGACGTGCTTTTGAACTGCTAGGTGAGCAGGAGCTGGGACTGAGCAATGGGAGCTCACCCAGTTGTGGGGATTTGAACCACTGACCTTCTGATCAGCAAGCCCTAGGCTCTGTGGTTTAACCCACAGCGCCACTTGCGTCCCTAATTAGAAGTTACCTTGCTTGAATATATATATTGAATATATATATATATATGTGTGTGTGTGTGTGTGTGTGTGTGTGTGTGTGTGTATATATATATATATATATATATATATATATATATATATGACTAATTCAGTCTGATAAAGCACTTTTATCTAAGTTTAAACTCTTCTTCCAAAGAATCCTGGAAAATGTAGTTAAGGGTGCTGGAAATTGTAGCTTTGTGAGGGGGTAAACTACAGTTGCCATGATTCTTTGTTTTAAATGAGCTTTAAACATGGTGTGTCTGCAGCTACCGGTAACTTCTCTGTGCTGATATAGAGCAACTGCAATCCCAAACACGTAGGGCTAGCTACTTCTAGTTTTCAGAGCTTAGAATTATGCATTTTTTTGAAGTGGGACCAATGCATTAGAAAGTTTCCTTTGGGTGGTACTCAACTTATAGGGTTGCCATATTTTGAAGAGCAAAAAAGAGGACACATTTGCCGGTGCCTGGCACAGGGGGAGGGGGCACATGCTGTAGGCGGGTGCATGCCAGAGCAACATTGGAGGGCTCTGGGGAGGGACACAGCAAAATTCATGCATGTAGAATGGGGTGGGGAGGGAGGGAGGGAGGAAGGGAGAGAATGTGAGAGAGAGCTGCTTCTCCCTCTTTGGGTGTGGGTGGGGCGGGGGGGGGCATACAGAATAATTAATTAAAAAGCCCAGGAAAGCAATGAAGCAAAACAGCAACTTTTTATGGAGAAGAAAGAGAGAAAGAGGAAGGAAGGGAGAGAGAGGGGGGTGGTGTGGGAAAAGAAGAAGAAGAAGAAGAAGAAGAAGAAGAAGAAGAAGAAGAAGAAGAAGAAGAAGAAGAAGAAAGGGTTTGGAGAAGGCCCTTGGTACCAGAAAATTCCGCCAGGACATAAATTTTACCCCTGACAAAGAGGACATGTTTATTAATTTCAGCTAGTATAATCAGCAAAGCTTAAGCCCCATCTGCGCTATACACGGCTTTCTCCAAAGTATCCTGGAAACTTTGGCTTGTTAAGGGTGCTAAGAGCTGTTAGGAGCCTTATTCCCCTTATCCCCCTCACAGACCTACAATTCCCAGAGCTCTCTAGGAAGAGGGATTGATTGTTAAACTACTCTTGAGAATTGTAGCTCTGTGAATGGAACAAGAGTCCCCTAACAACTCTTAGCACCCTTTGCAAATTCCCTGCAGCAGAACTTTGCTCTAAAATGAACCAAGGTTAGCCGGGTGATGGAGATGTGACTTGCTAACACGTCTGCACTGTTCTCTCAAACGATTCTAATCATACAAGGCTTTGAATGCCTGCGTAGGGCACCAGTTAAAACCATAATTCAGGAGGAATTTCAAGGCACGGTGTATCCATGAAACATCAGAAGAAAAAGGGTCTTAGGTACAGAGGGGGCTATCAATCAAACAGAATAAAGACAGCCTTATAGGCATTATGTTCTTAAATTGCCTTGTAATATATTTAATACAACAAAGCATTTGAAATGAAATAAGGCCATTTTTTATGTTGTGTATCAAAAGAGTAACCAATCTGCTTCTGCAAACAAAGGGTATTTTTGTAGGGGGGAAATACACAGAAAAGGCTCTGTTAAACTGCCTCCATTTGCTAAATATCATGTTCAGTTGGGGATTGTTAGAACAGCATGATGTGAGCAGAATGCTTTCAGCTTCTGACATCAAGCTAATCTATCCAATTTAATGTTCCAGAAGGCTTGTAATAAAATACAATTTTTAAATGGATCATGGAAGAGAGAGAGAAAAGGGGATGTTATTTTTATGTATATTTATATGGGTTTTGTAATAAAAGCTGATTAATTCCACACATTAATAAAAATATAGCACATTTATAATTAAGCTCTGTAATAACAAAGCTTTCTAAGAAAAACGGTGTATTGTGTACAAGACCAAGAGAGTAAAACATGAAAACCTCCAGCAATGCTATGATGTAAAGTGGTGTCCGTGAATGTTGCTCAGTCAAATGGAAACGGCTTGTTCTCTGCATTGTTCATGTGCTTATCATTTGACAGGTATTTAAATTCCCATTACTATGGCTGCGCATGGGACTTTATTTTCATATTATGGTGCATTCAACACGCAACAGGATTTTGTTTTCTGTGTTGGGGAGCGGTGTTTCCACACACCTACAGGCTTTGCCAGACTGATGGGACCTTGGGAAAGGAAAGACACAATTGTTGGAGTTGCTTCTAAGACTATGTCGATAGCTGGAAGGAGGGTACTGACCAGAAGGATGACATGTCTGATGCTTTCAGAGAGTACACTAGAACAGCAGCATGAGTCACTTCTTCAGTTGGAGATAGTGCCACCTATGGTTGGAATAGAAGTATACAATTCACACTCTCTCACAGAAGGGAAGTCCTCTTGTTAATGGCACTACAGTCATACCTTGGTTGACGAACGACTTGCAAGTCAAACATTTTGGCTTCCGAATGCCACAAACCTGGAAGCAAGTGTTCTGCTTTCTGAACGTTCTTTGGAACCTGAATGTATGGAGCGGCTTCTGATTGGCTGCAGGAAGCCGGGCCTAGGTTTCTGAATGTTTTAGAAGTCGAATGGACTTCTGGAACGGATTCTGTTTGACTTCCGAGGTACGACTGTACTTGGCTGGATACAACCAAATGCACCAAGGCTATCCCAGTATCTAACCTTTATGTTAACAGATTTGGGATCTCAGGTTACTGAATGTGCATGTTTGTGTGGGTGTGTGCAATGCACACACAAGTATGTTAAAATGAATGCTATTCATAGGTCATAGTAATGCTGGAAAAAACAAAGTATTCTTTGTGTATAAATGGCAGCATATTTTAATTAGGCACGCTTGTGCTTAATTTGCAAAACATTGAAGGACATGTGAAATGAGGCAAACAAATGAATCTAAATAGCGTGTCAGTAGCGGTTGGCATTTCTGGACTAATAAAACATACAACTCAGGAACCTCATATTTCTGTTGTCCTGGAATGGGCTGAATTGCTCACTAGGTGTGAATGAGTCACATTGCATGCCAGTCCAGGCATCTCTGGGCTTTACGTGCTTAGAGCTGATGCTGTTAAAAAGTGGTGTTGAGCTCACCAGTAACCGAAAAATTCCTGTGGAGCCTCACATATTTGCCAAGGCCAAGAGATTTATAGAAGTATACATGATATACGAGGAGGGTGTTTAAGTTGCTGGGGGTGATAACAAAAAGAAACATTAATAACAGATAAAGGGTTCTTAGCTAAACACGCTAAAGCTTATTTAAAGAGACCAGATTAGATCATAGATCAACTGGGGCTTCAGTGAGAGGAAGAGTTTTGCCTTACACATGGGGCTGTGTACTATAACTCCACTTAGTTGAGGCTTTGTTAAGATAAAGCTGTTTGCCTTTCAAGCCAACCTTGAGATGACTTTCCCACATTAAAAACTTGGGATTGTCAGGTGAACAGTTCACATAGTGGTTTTACACTGTGTTCCCTAAAGGCACCTGATAATGGGCAAGATTGCCATTCTGTTATGTTTTGAATGGGCTTGAACAAAATGTTTCCCCCCCAAAAAATAAATAGAAAAATCTTATTTTCCAAGCCCACCCTGACGTGTGGATATTGCCACAATAGCTGGTGATAGTGGGAAAATGATAGTGACCGGTCCTAATCACATATTCTCTATCAGCCTACTGTTGAGTCCTCTGTTAAGACCTTGATATTGCCATGGCTTGCTTTGGCAATATCCATTGTCATTAGGAGCAATGGGAAATGTAGTTGCATGTTCAGACCTTTTAACCTCATCCCAAATAAATTCAGACAAGACTCAAATTTTGGTTTGGTTTTTGGCAGAATTTAGGCCACAACTTTATTGATTACAGCAAGTGATTGGTTGCATAGGCTCTGGTTTGACTAGCTCCCTGCTCTGCAGGTAGTGCTGACGCAGGGTTCCAGCATAGGTCAGCCAAGGGTGAACACCTGGATAAGCGGAAAGCCAGGGACAAGTTCTCTCCACCACCCAAATGTCTGCCTGGACTCAGGCACAGGCACAACCCCCTCTCAGGGGTTGACCAAACCATCAAGTCCCTGGATTCCTTTAATGGAATACCCTTCACATAGGGATGGCAAGAGTGTTCTCCCATCCCTATCACCTGAACCAGAGCCTATCTGCAACCTTACAAGTTGTGACAGTTTGCTACATGGCAGGCGAAACCCAAATGGCAACAGCCAATCAGCCAAGTGGGCAAAATTCCTGCCATGCCCCTGTCCCAATGACAGACGACACATGACGGCATAGCAAGGTCAAGCGCACAAGCCCTAAAAGTAGGAAGAGGTGCACGCACCGAAAGAGGAAGCTCTGGGTCACGTGCATTGGTATTTATAGGTCGCTCAACCCATTTAGCTTGCATCCCATTCGCCCGATTGAACCCTGCATCGAGGGACCTACTGATTGGGTGTTGTGGCTGTCAATCAAACCCACCCACAACACAGGGTTTGGTTCTCAGGTCTCACCGCAATACGTGCCCTCTTTAAGGGAGGACCTGATTTTCCTATACTTCCCAATGGAAGCTGCCAGAGTATATTGCTGCAGCATCCTGTACCTAACATAATATGCATCCATAATAATAAGGGGGGAATAAAATGAAGGATTTAGATATTGAGGAAGAACCATTATTTCTTTCCTCATAACACATCATTATAGAACTGGGCTTTAATGGAAAGCTCACAGAGTCTCAATAACAGTGATGAGGCAGTTGCTCTGAGTAAGCAAGTGGAGTCAGAGTCAGACTAGCCAGAATGGCTATTCAGCAGAGCCAAAAATTGACTACTTTTATATTGTCCAGTGATACAAACACAAGCAGGGATTCTTATTATATTGTGGTTACCATTCATAGCGACTATACAGTATAATCAGAGAGTGGAAAATTTGCTGTGGAGATGCTGGTCTGTGCAACAAATATGGCTTCTGGATGTTGGGTACACAGTAGGGCTGTGCATCAAATTAGGCCAAAGCCTGAACCAATATGGGCCAAGTTGGCCATATCTGGGCTTCGGCTGCCCCAGGTGATCCAGGGCTGCCAAAAGGCAGGACACAAGGGCACTGGGGGAAAATAAGGAGAAGCAGGCAGGCTCTGCAAAGAGCAATGCAGCGCTGTTTCTAAACAGGATTTCATACAGCCATATGCAGTCATCTACTAGAATTGGATACGCTTAGCTTCAGCAAAGTTGTTGCATCATTCAGAACATGTCCATTAACTAAATAATTGTATTTTAGACATTGCAGAGCCCACAGACGTTGTCAGCAAATACTTATCTTTTCTTTAATTCATTATCTGTCCCTTCAAACAAATCAGAAGAGAAGTCAAAAGTAGGACTTGTTATTACAAAAGTCTAGGACTGCAATTGCCATAATATAAACAGCTACAGAGTTTCCTTGAGCAATAACAGCCATTTCAAGCAATTTATTAAGGGGTATTTCTCCCTTCTAGCTCTGGCTGTTACTCAGAAAAGTCCTTTAAAAATCCTTCCTTCTTTTACTTTCTTCACTTCTAACTTCCATGAGAAAACAGCATATTAAATTCTTGGATCCTCCTTGGTTAGCGAAACTCCTAACAAAACACACTGATTCACCTTATCAAAAACTAACCCTTTGTAAACCTTTTCAGGATGGATATTTTTGATTCACTGGGAGTTTCCATCTTTCCAAACCTTTAGCTTTCAGATACAAACATACTTGCATGCAGATATCTAAGAAAACATTGTCTCTCGGAGTAGGTCCATGCCAGGGTAAACCACCATTAGAGTTGACACCTTGCCAGTTTCCCACAACTATGATACAGGAGTAAAGATGGCAGCAATGTTCTGACCCATAAGCTTCAGCTAAAGAACTGACCCTAGGAAAACTGGGCTGGAGAACACAACCTCCCCGCTGCTGTGGAACCTCTTGGCGAAGAGACATATCACCTCCCCTCCCAACTGCTGCTCTCTGAGCACCTGCTACCTGAGACATTTGCATCATTCTGCCTAATGCAAGGGCCAGCCCTGTTTTGAAGAGCTTCCTGGTTTGTTTTGGCAATGAGCTGAGCTGTTTATCAAGTTGGGCATAAATAACCTGGCTTATTTCAGAGCCTATGCAACACAGACTGTGCGCAGCTCACCTTTCTCTACACCTGACCAGTTTTTAAGTGAACAGGCTGCCCAGTAACACTGTTGCAGAAATAATTGTGGAACGGGTTTTTTCCCCTGCTGAAATTGGGGAGGGAGTGAAGGCATGCCCTTATTGAGAATGTATGTGCATCATATGGTCCATTCACCACCAAAGAGGATGTACTGGTTCTGTTAGCAAACTCCAAACTGCTTGTTTATTTTTCATACCCTGCTGCTGCCTTGCATCTCTTTATTCAATGTACTACAGTAGCTCTAAGAGATCTCTCTCCTTCACTAGTAGAAGGTTTCTTCAGGACTTTCTACCATTCCACCCTGCCTAAGACAGTAGAGGAGTACATTTTTGTTATCATAGCATTTGATACAGCAGTTGGAAGGTGGAATTTCTTTTTAAAAATACATATGACCACTCTGAATCAGATCTGTGTGCATCAAAATATTACCTAGACATTAAAATTTGAGGAAGGTCTCTGTGCTGAACAGAATGTGTGGTTTTTTCCTCCCTCAGTGGAAGGCAAGATGGTTATTTTTACAGTCTGGACATAACCTGGATACCTTGCAGTCCTATCAATTTGCTTATCCTCCTTAGATTAAGTTAATCAGCTTTCACCAGCTAAGGATATGACAGCCTGTAGATTAAGGACTGGTATCTTATTGATTTGGATTGTACGCAGGTACAATGGCTTAGATCCTAAGATAAGTTAAGGGAGTTCACGAGAGAGAGAGAGAGAGAGAGAGAGAGAGAGAGAGAGAGAGAGAGAGAAGTTTTCTGTCCCTTCTCCTCTCAGCAGCCAATTCTATCCCTAGATTACCTTTTGAAAGGGTCAGGAGGGCACCCTAAACAATGTGGAATGAGGAGCTGCAGGGAGGGGGAAAGTGCCCCAAATTGGACTTAAATAAGTTCATGAAAGAAAAGCTTCCCATCCCTTTCCTCGTCCCCAGCAATCTCTGCACCTTATTTCTTATTTCTTTTTTGTTTAGGATGGCCTCCCAATCCTCTAAAGTGTATTTTTAGTGGGTTTGGGGAGAGGATCCATCTTAGGATTCGAGCCAATATCTAAATGTCAACGTGTCCATCAAAATACTCATTACTGATTAGTTTCCGTGGCTTTTCCTTCTTTAGCAACATACCATTGTAAAGTGTCCGCCTTAGCTATCGAGTGAAACAAATGGTAAGACAGACACCTGTCTTTCAAAAACAGCTCTTGGCTAAAGGATGTACTGGGGAATTGCCTACTGACCTTATGCGAGTTCACAGGGCAGGGTGCTGTAGAAGACAGCAACAGCAGACACACATTTCCTCTCAGATATGCCCTCCAGAAAAAAAGTGTCAGAACCGGCACTTTCCTCAGGAATGAACAAGTGGCAAAGCTCTTGAAATACCTGGCTCCTAGTTAAATTCTCTCAGCGTTCATTATTTCAGTTCTAGGGCTGAGAACAATTACCTCAGGAGAACCTGAAGGGCCTTTTCATTGTTCTTTTGAACTTGTAGTATTTGTTAAAATAGATGTTCTCTAGCTGGGAGGAACTGGCAGTAGAGAGAGAATCATTTCACTGGGAGTTAAGGGAAAGAACAGAGCTGAAATTTCTGAGCACTACAATGGACTCTGATCAAAACATCATTTTAGCCATAAGGAGGGTTGCTTTACTATTATTTATTTATTTAAAGGGAGGGGGGAGAGAAACACAACACACTTGTATTATTTCTCTTTAGTGTTTCAATAGGACTTTTTGTTGCAATCTCCTGAGCAATGCAAGCAACAGAAATGGAAAAGGAAACCTCAACAATGCAGACTAGCCCCTAGGGAGGCAAGAGTGATTAATGGACAATTTTATGGCTCATTTGTAAAATGGGAAACTCTAACAGAGCACTCTGTTTACTTTGTCCATGCGATTCATATCAGGAAGTTGTGAACAAAAAAACCCAGAAGTATATATCAAAGCATCAGATAGCTTGCGAAAACAAAGCAAACAGCTTATGGACATTAGCATTAAAAGAACCCCAAACTACTGAAGGATTTATTACCAACAATGACTGTATTGGAATGGCAAACTAAAATAACACAACATTTTTCTTCATACTTATTCGAGGAATATAAACTCAAACCTAATGATACATGAACGCTTAATGGTGGCGGTTTCCAAGCCTTTCCCCCTCTTCTGAGAAGATGGCTGGTTCCTGACTAAAACCAGCTTGGTGGCTTAATGACTTTTTGGAATCTCTCCATATATTCTTACACACTTGAGGCATTGTGGCTAGATTTTCAGACAATGGGAACTGCATCAAGAAGCCACTCACGTTTTTTAAGTCTCCGTTATAGCTCATTTTGCAAAAAAACACAAAAACATAAAAAACACTTAAGCCAGAATATCTTGATTTCTAAGCCAATTTAGCCCCATTGAAGTCAGTGGGGATGTATCAGCACCAATCCAAATACCCCACTTTAACTGGGTCCTGTATAGGGTTGTAAATCAAGGGAGCTGCTAGTTTTTCCTCGGGTTGCCGTCCTTAATACTTCATTCTAACTCTAAAGGAATGAAAGGGTTGGGGGTGGCTGGGAGGGAAACAGATGGAAAGAATTAGATCAGTCCCTGCCAAGTCATGCTGACACAATGGCTGGTGTCGGATACGGTACTGCCACTACACAATGGCCATCAGATGTCACCTGGTTTTGATGTGTATGGGACCCACCACAGAGAACTTGCAGGTTTTTCAAATGTCAGTAATAGAGTGATTAGTCTGCTTTTTTGGGGGGGGGGGAGAGGGTGGGCATCATCTCTCCAGAATCACCAGAATCTTTGAACTTGTGGAGAGGAAAGGAGTATTGGAAAGATTGGAATTGCTTTGGGATAACAGCCTTCAGACTTGTACATATCTGTATTTTAGTACTATGGCAAAGTAACTCAGTCTTAATATAATAGGTTTTATTTAGTCCTGGTACAGCAAGAGAGATTTACTTTCCTCTTTAGACAGGGCTGAGACTCCAAGTTACTTAGCAGATCTATCAACTATAGGCTTGTGTTTTGGATAGCCATGTCTGCCTTCCTATGAGAGCTGATTTCTAGGAGCAGTCTTTTTGTTCCCATCTTGCGTATGGGGAAAATATATATTGGAAAGTCAATAGCACTGGCAAGGGTATTCATTTCAAACTGGGTTCTATTTTAGTTATATATAATTTACCTTGCACTTATGATCTCAGTGTTGATGTTCCCAAACTTCACAGCATTTATGTTTCAAGGGCAGGCCAGAGCAGGGTCTAAGGACAAATCTGCATGTTATTATTTTTGTGTTACCAGAAGAACTCATATGGCATATCTTATAGTCTTAATCCCCATGAGCTGGAGTTTCATCTTGAACTGGTTTCTGTATGCAACTGGTGTTTAGAGCCAATCACAGTGGGGCAGGTGGGTCTCTGGCCTATGCTATTTGATCAAGCATCTAAAGCATTTTGCTATTCCTATGGATTTTAACCTAAACAATATAGGCTGTCACTGGAAGTGTTCTATTTGTGTAAGGCTACTTAAATGACACAAGAAGCTCTTAGACAAGTGTCAAATGATTGGATCAGTGACTTTCAGCAACACAATGTACAGTCTCTCTCTCTCTCTCTCTCTCCTTCTTCTTCTTCTTCTTCTTCTTCTTCTTCTTCTTCTCTCTGTGTAATTTAATTATATATATCTCATTAAATTTGTTAGTCACTTTATCTTGTGCAAGGCAACCTAAAGTGACTCACAGCCAAGCTTACAACGAAATATGTGTAACCTGGACAATTTTCCTAACCATTTTCTCAGATGTCTATAATTCTGCTTCTTGTGTTCTTCAGAATTCAGAGATATTTTTGGAGTCAGGTCTTTCCCCACAAAAGCCTCTGTATCTATTTGCCTGCAATTAATCATCTCTGGAGTGGCTCTTGTCTCTGCAAGTCTCATCTGCTTCTGCTCAAGGGTGTGTGTGTGTGTGATAGCCATTTTTAGACTCCCCTTAAGAGTGAATGGGAAATACAAAGCTTTATTTTACACAGGGTGGATAGGAACTCAAATTACCAACTGAAGTCAACAGAACACAGAATCACTCAGAAACATATTAGTGCTCAGATCCAAAGCAAATCTTGGGCCCAGGTAAAATAACACCCTTGGTTAGTCATATACTTTCCCTTGTGGGATGCAGAAAATGTTTTACATCCCATCAGGGTTCCGATCCAGTGAGTTGTTGGGAGGAAAATCCCTTGTCATCCATGGACACCTTCTGGATATGATATGAGAGGTCTAGAGACTTTTGGAATATGATGGGAGAAGATATGATGAAAGAGGATCTCCTGTCTAACATGCTTTAAGTAAAGCAAATCTTCTCCCTTACTGTATTGGAGTTCTTGTGTTCTAGAGTAGACCTGGAACACACAGAAAGCTGGAGGCCACTAGATGTCTCTGGAAATGCTTCCTCTTTTCCAGCAGACACCATGTTTTCAACCCAGATTCCTGGAGCAGGGACAGGAAACGCTCCATTGCAGAGCTTGCATTTCCCAAGCGCGCTGAGAAATACTTGAGTATGTTTCAATATGTTTGGCTGAAACATTCACTGCTGCCTGGTTTCTGCCACTGCAGTTGTTTGTTTTTCCAGCCTGTTTGGAAATAAACAACATGGATCTAATTTCTTCTGCAAGGAGAGCTCATAATGAAATGGTGGAAAAGGTTGCATTTTTAAAATATTTGGCCGACAAATTTCATTTCCTTCTCAGTCTCCTAAGCCTTACTCAGGTGACCCCTCCTGGCAGAACATCAAAATCCTGTTGGGAGAGAGAAGCCTGGAGCTGGCAGAGCTTCCCTTGTGGGGTCTCCCTATCAACGTCTGCTCTTATTTGACTGCTCTGTCTTGCCAAAAAGAGCTTCATGGGATCTAATTCTCCAGAGAAAACAACTGAATGCAATGAAAGCTTGAAAGCATGAAAGGAAATAAAAAGACTTTCAGCTAGAAACTCTGCTCAACATAGCTCTATCAGTAAAAGCTCCTCTGCCAGTTTCTCATGGTTATCTTATGCCAAACCCTCCAGAACACCCTGATCATCTTATGCTCATGACCCAAGATGAACTACCTGGTTAATTAAAACAATTAAGCAGTTTAGTTGCCTAGGTTTATCAGTGGGTGTTGACTGATGTTTGGTTTTTTTATTTAAAAAAATCCTTGGGGTGGATTCACATAAAACATAAAACATAAAATTTAAAGGCTTTGCTGTTTCTTCTCATGGGAAATGACCTATTATGGGTCTATCGAGGTGCACCAGTTGCCATCGGCCACCCAGTAATATGCGTGAGTGACATATCAGTAGAAAACACATGAAATTTGACTTGGTTCATATCTTAAGATAAGGTGAGGTGTCTCTATGTAACACAAGGCTGCATAAAATGTGACCCAAGGGCTTCAGCTGTATGTCAGGTTGCTTTTCTGTTTTATTTATATAATAGATTCCTGTCCCATTCTTCAGAAAAACCTCTTGAAGCAGGTCACCTAAAAGATAAAACCACGAGGGTAACAGCGGAAAAAGTGATGGCCCAAATTAAAACATCATAGAAAAACACCACTGTTTAAACTGTTGGGGAAAGATAAAGACACCAAAAGACATTGGTGCCAGGTGAGAATCCTGGGGAGAACGTTCAGAATTGGGTTGTCACAACTGAGAAGGCTTTATCACAATTCCATAGTCACCTCACATTTAAAGCTGGACAAACTTGACAAAGGGACTTTGAATGGCTTCATTGTAACTAGGCAGGTTTGTGTAGGACAAGGTAATCTATGTTACAGGTGGGTAGCCGTGTTGGTCTGCCATAGTCAAAACAAAATCGAAAATTCTTTCTAGTAGCACCTTAGAGACCAACTGAGTTTGTTCCTGGTATGAGCTTTCGTGTGCATGCACACTTCTTCAGAACAAACTCAGTTGGTCTCTAAGGTGCTACTAGAAAGAATTTTCAAGGTAATCTATGAAGTACCTGTATGGTCCAAAATTGTGAAATTGCTCTCTGTCTCTCTCTTGTTTAGATGGATCATATGGACAGAGGCTTTTTGCACATGGGCATGGGTATGTAAGCTCAATGTTATATTCTATACTTTTCAGGAATAGCACACAAGACAGGGATAGCATAAGAGATTCAAAAGCAATGTTATGCCAACCTTGTTTGTTCTGACACCTCTGGCTGCACCAGAAATGAGCACAGCATGGCCTGTGACATAATGCTGTTATTCCAGATTTCAGGGCTTAGCCATGCTTACCTTTCACCCTTGACTTTTTCCAGGCACAGGGCCTCACTTAAGAGCTCCGTGTCCAAGCCCATTTGTTATTGTTGTTGCCTCAGAGCATTCCCCACGATAACCTGCTTTTTAGCACTCAGTTGGAACAAAGGTTAATTCTGGTTTTCCATGCATTGCTGGTTGCTCCATCTGAGCTTTAAACAGTAGATCCATTCCAGTGTTTTGGCAGAAAAGAAGGAATCAAATTCGGCCTCTGCTAAACCCTTTTGGGTGAACTTCCTCTCATCTTTGCCACAAAGTAATTGAACAAAAGTCACCTTGTGGTTTAAAAGCAGTGGGTGATGTGGCACATGGACTGGCTTGAGATATGCTAAGACAAGCTGGGGTGTGTCACACCTGAGACAAGCTTCTGCATAGCTGTAATTAAGCACACATGGAACAGACTTGGTGATCTTCCCAGATGTTTCCCCCTAAGGAGAAAAGAAACAGACTTCATCTGCTTGGGAGAGGGAGCAGGACATGACATAGATTCCAGCTCTTAAGCATAAAGTTCAACCCAATGAGCAATCTTACATTCACTACTGAAAAAAGAATAAATATTATTGTATAATAGTGGCTTGCATTAAGTGGAGACCACTGGGGACGATCTGAGCCATGCATGTTCCAGTTCTGAAGTTCTACAATGGACCCAGTCTTCTCAGAGGCGTTTTCCTACATGTCCTCAGTTATAGAGGTTAGTAAACAAGAGAAAGGGGGATGCAAAAATCTGGAACTGGTGCTAAGGGAAAAAAGAAGGGCAGCTCCCAAATTCAAAACGATACATAAAAGAACTGCTTGAAAAGGAAACTTTGTGATATGACAGTGAGCTTAGATAAAAGGAAGCTGAAAATTTATTTATTTAAATCACGTACATGATGTACTTCATCCTATTAGAATTTCAGGGTGGTGTACAACACTTACTTCACAACATAAACCATTGTTGAGCCAAATATTTCTGTACTTCATACAAAAAGAAATATGAGTAAATTGTGTTGGACTTTGGCAGTATCACATCAAGCAAATCCTTAGGTAAACGGTTCACTGGCTATTTAAAGGGACATTCTTATTCTGCTATGTGGCAATAGCAGCTAAGGAAGAATAAACGATTCTTCCTTTGAAAATATATGTGCATGAATGTTACAGGCTTGGAAAGAAACCCCTGAATTGTCGCATTCTTCCCATTAGCAGTTTATCCAAGCTATCTTTCTTCACTGTGTAACGTCTGCTAGTTAAATTAACTTTTTACAGAAAAAAATAATAATGAGAAAATTGAGCTCCATTTCATCTCTTTGTGACTATTAAAGTTCACACATCAGTCCCCAGGAATGCAGAAGGAAAGCTAAAATCATGCAGTTTCCATTCCAAAGAGATTGACTGACTGAATAGAAGAGCTCAAGGCATCGTTCATAATTAGCCCATTTTGTTTAATCCCAGCCGTAAAGCATGTTGAGAAGAGATGGAAAGAATGCAGCTTTGAATTTATACCATTTCCACCAGCATCTCCAATGCAGTTCCAGCAGAGCGAATCCATCATCCATTCCGATTCCAGGGAAGGTTCACTTAACCAGAATTATGGGGTGGCTGAGTCTAGCTAGTATGCAGATTTCAATTGATGCCATGCTTTTCACCCTGTGTGTGTTTATAAAAGAGATTGACGGAGAACATTTCGGTTATTTTACAGTTTCATTTCTTGTGAAATCTATGCACACACAAACATATATATATTTACCCTCGGACAAGTCATAATTCATTTATAGGAAAAGCATGGATATAATTACTACTTCAGGCAAATAGCTCTCAAGAAATAGAAATATACATAGGAAAATAATGCACTGGACACATAGCAAGCCTTGTTTAATTGGAAGCATGCTTTTGGCTTTAGTGTAGTCCATTATGAGAAAGTTTAAGGAAGTCTCATAGTCAAATAGCACACACAACAATCATTTAGCCTGTATTATTATTAGCATTAGCATTTATATCTCACCTATTTCTCCAAGGAGCACAATGTTTACCCCTTCTGCATTTAATCCCCAGAACAACCCTGTGGGGTAGGTTAGGCTAAGAGGCAGTGACAGGCCAAAGATTGATGACCACCGCACTATCTCTGTGTGCCTTTTCTATGCCAGCTTTTTGCCACAAAACACCGAAGGCACCTAACAAATGACCAGACTTATAAATCAATTAGGTATCACTTGGACAAGTATCTAGATGATTTTATCATTGTTAGTAAAAGTAGTAGTAGTAGTAATTACAGCACACCTTTCAGCCTAAAGGCCCCTAGGGTGTTACACAACATTTATTTATTTATTATCTGGACATTTTTATATCCTGCCCTTCCTCCCCAAAGAAAGCACAGGGTGGCTAATAACATAAAATGGGATTAACCACAAGAATACCTAACACACCAAGCAAATCCTCACCAATAAAAATTACAGCAGATAATACTTTCCTAATCCCAGTCATCTCCCCGAGGCCTGGAAAAATAGTGGTGCTGATGATAAACCAGTTCCAAATAAATATAGTAAGTTCCTTGAATCACCAAAGACAGCTGTAATGCACTTCCATATATAAGAATTCTATAAGCATAAATTGTAATGAAGGCTTTTCTCTCAGTTCCAAACTTTTCTGCTTTCTTCCTTTCCACCCCTCAACCTCCTGTGATGCCATAAAATAATTAAATTCACAACTAATTAAACTCAGATAAAGTGTATAGTGGGAGAGACTTAATGGGTCAAAAACCAGCTGTAACTCTACTTATGTGAAGATTCAGTATAACAAGGGAATACACTAGCAGGAGAACGTCATGCAGGTGGAACTGGAGGAGCAAGCACCACTGAGCATGCAGTTTCCTGGTACATAATCACCTCAGGAACATCTGGGTTAAATAAACACAGGTTGCTCCCCTTTGAAAGTTCATCAGACCAGATGTAAAGAATGGAAATCTCATTGAAACCAATGAAGCTCTTCTGGTCAATTATCTGGCTGATAGCACTCTCCATTGCCAACAAATGGGCTCATTTGTTGCTGGCAGATTGTTGAATAAATAATAGCTTACATTTGGATAGAATGAAATAGTGTTTGGTAAAAATCTGTTGCCCAAGTATACCCAAAGTATGAAGAATCGATCAGGAGACATTGAAAAGGAGTTGGCAGAGCCCAAGTTTAACTTGGCCTTTCTACTGATGTGATGGATGACCTCTACAATGCTTAGGAAAAATCCTGAAGACTATGCTGTGTTAGCTAGCCAGTGGTAGCCAGAGAGAATTCCACTAAAACAACTGAAAATATTCCCTATCTGCAGGGCTTTTTCCAGCTGGAACTTGCCAGAACTCAGTTCTGGCACCTCTTAGGGAGGCACCATTGTGATTCTAAGAGAACGAGGGAGGTGTTCATGGTGAATTCTAGCACCTCTTTTTCCATAAAAGTAGCACTGTCTATCTCCAATGGCGACAAATTATGAATGGGTGCAAGATGTCTCACTATGTTCATTTATTCATTGACATTGTTTGTTGTGACTTCATACCCTTCAAGTGTTCCTATTTCCCACGGACAGTTCCAGAATTATGAAAGCTACCCTCGCTTCTGTTTTGATCCAGGAATGTCCCTATTTCCCCTGGGGAGAAGGATGAGCTGGTGGTTGTTCTGAGTGTTGGTGGCAGCAGTGGTGGCGATGAGGGAAGAATTAGGGTGGGATGGATTGATGGAGAGAAAACTGGAAAGCAGGTCTGTGACAGCTGGTAGTGCACTAGTGGTAAAGCTGAAACTTGAGTGGAAGATCATTATTAACAGACTGCTAAGAGATGAAGCTTTGGAACTGCTTTATGGTCAATTGTTCTGGGTAGCTGTGGAGGAAAAACTTCCGCTGCCCAGTACTGATAAAACTCTGCAGCTTTGCATCTGGATTGATAATATAAGCCTGGTTAAATACTCAAAATACTGCAATATTAATCTAGTCCCATGCAACTTCTTATATGGCTATGATCTTCCCAGATTTAAATAACCTATTTGCTAAGTCTCAATGTGATTGCAAAAAGTTACTTAGGTTTGGATAATGATTGCTGCTAGCCACTGGAATGCCACCAACAGCATCCCTTACCCCAGCCCAAATATTCCGGGTACCTGCTATATTCTTACATTATATGTTTGACATTATAAACATTGCAATTTGCATTTATACTTTACATTGCACACACTGCTGTCTTCTGAAACTGCTTCAAAGGGAAGCATTTCCTGGCAGAATAAGCAAGTGTGGGCAACATTAAGTGCGCCTTCCTCACATCAGTTCGCTCCTGTAAGCAACCACCTATTTCAGCATTTTGTTGGAATTATATGTTTGCTTAGGTAAAGGTAAAGGGGCCCCTGACCATCAGGTCCAGTCGTGTCCGACTCTGGGGTTGCGGTGCTCATCTCGCTCTATAGGCCGAGGGAGCCGGCGTTTGTCCGCAGACAGCTTCCGGGTCATGTGGCCAGCATGACAAAGCTGCTTCTGGCGAACCAGAGCAGCGCACGGAAACGCCGTTTACCTTCCCGCTGGAGCGGTCCCTATTTATCTACTTGCACTTTGATGTGCTTTCGAACTGCTAGGTGGGCAGGAGCTGGGACCAAGCAACGGGAGCTCACCCCGTGGCAGGGATTCGAACTGCCGACCTTCTGATCAGCAAGCCCTAGGCTCTGTGGTTTAACCCACAGCGCCACCTGGGTCCGCTATGTTTGCTTACATAGTGTTATATTGAATGTTGGTCATACACAAAGTAGACCCATTAGAATTAATGGACATGGCTCACATAGGTCGGGCTACTGTGAATAGATCATAGTCAGATACAACCCATAACGTTTAATTTTGGCCTAAGTCAGAACTCTCACACTGCATAATTCATAAATTATGAGAACGAAATAGGTGAGCCTAACTAAGGTTTGTTCTCCCAAATCTGAACAAACTGTGGCTATTCTTGACTATGGTTAGTGAAAACAAGTCTGTGTCAAGCTATAGTTGTTTTTACTAACCATAGTTTAACCACAGTTTCAGATTCAAGTATAACACTAAACTCTGATTAATCTAAATCAGAAACCCCCAATCACCTCCTGACAGAGAAGCAGATGGGGGAAACAAGACTTGCTCAAGACTTTCTTTGGCTTGTCCTCATATTGCTTAACCGTGGTGTGGTATTACATGCGAACAGAGCCACTGCAGGCACCAACAGTTGTACAATATCACCTCCAGGTTCCGGAAAACTTATTGCCTATACACATCCTTCATGAAATTGCCCAGTTCATATTTAATTCAGACTTCACGACACAGCATTCATCTGCTGAACAGAAGCAGCCCAGCAATCTATGTAAGAGGCACGATCAGATCAGACAAATGACCTATTAAATTAAATTACTCTGTGTGGAGTAACAAGAAGTAGTCTCAATGAAGTAAATACTGTCTGATCATCCTGAACAAATAGAGCTCAACAACTAACTAACAGCAGTAATATATGCTGGTTTCTTAATAGACGTAGCTGTCAAAATGTGAATCCATCTAATAATACTACCAAGAGTAGGTTCAGAGAGTTGGCCTAATGTTGCCATCTCTTTTCTGAGATGATTGATTGATTGATTGATTGCAACAAAGTCGGATAATTTATTCCAACAATACATTGAATGCAGCCACGGTGCTTTCACCTTCAGGCCCACTTATTGAAAGATGGCCTTTTGTTCCCAAAAAGAGAGAGAGAAGCAGCATCAATGAGCAGAAGACTGCCATTTGATGAAATTATCATTAGATGACTGAGTTTCTGTGAGCTCATCAGAATTTGCTCTTAGATGTGTTGGTTTGGCCAACCCTCAATCACTACAGCATAGATTATCATAGGAGTGATCCCCGGAGACTCACTTGGAATTAGGGAAACAGGAAACAGAGCAATTTATGGGATGTATGCTATGATTATATGTCTCCTCACTCCTCAAAGCAGGAAATGTGAGGGGGAAACAGTTGTGGTTTCCACCGTAAAGTCCACAGTGAGGGAGATATACTTGTAAGTTGCAATTTGGAAATACCTTTTCCAATTTGGCAGTTTAAATTATGGGCAAGATGTGGGGAGTAATTGAACATGTGGCAAAAAATTTTAAAAAAATACATTTGACGTCCAGCTTTATTAAGTTAAAATATGACAAAAGTTCACATTCTTAATCTAGAGTGGAATGATACCACAGTAGTGGGGCTGGAACAAAATATTGCAGTGATTCTTCCTTCCAATTGGGAGTGTTCCCGTTCAGAATTCCAGACAGTTATTCTTTCCAAGTAGGGCACTGTGCTCCACCCTTTCTCGGCTTTATTTCTTTTGTTCCCTCAACTGACTTTCAACATTCCAAAGCTATAGAGCATGCTTGGTGGTTCTTATCAAACTGCTCTTTTCACTTCTTTATGTATTTTAAATATTTTTTTGTAGTTCTACAAAACTCTACAAACTTGACACCTCCCTCTTTTTTCTCTCCCTTCAGTGGCCCTGTTTGGATTCAGTCCTGTTGGCCCTTGCCACCTGTATTTGCTATTAGAGGGGTAAAGCATTGGAGAAATTATTGGGTAGTGCAGAAATGCCAGGATTTCTAGATAACCTCCTTTGCCATTATCAACCTCTAAACAGACTGTGAAAGGGAGTTATTATCAAAAGGCATGCTCAGTATTGTAAAATGTCTCAATGATGTAGCAGGGATTACTGTCAGAGGCAAACGGAAAGGCAGCACCATTTATTCTTTCAGTTACGGGCTCAGTTTGGTGGGAGCAAACCCTCTGTGTTTCCTGTCAAATTATTTTTAATGAGATGAATATAATGCTATCTCACTATACAGAATGAACTGAAACAATCCTGGAAAACAGCTATTCTTTCTCTACAGGTCCAGATGAATAAGAGAATTACATGCAGTTATGAATCTCCATTTTAAAAAATATATAAATTATGTAAAAGTAGAAAGACGCTTTATGGCTAGGTGCTCTTACAGAACCAAGGCCAAAACTAAAGATGAATTGAAATACATTACAGTGCTACCTTGGAACTCGAACATAGTCCATTCCGGAAGATCGTTAGACTTCTGAAACGTTCTGGTTCCAAGGCAAGGCTTCTGATTGGCCGACAGCACAGTGTAAGCCGGGGCGGATGTTCATGTTCCAAGGAACATTCATAAACCGGAGTGCTTACTTCTGGGTTTTCGGTGCTCGAGAGTCGAAACGTTTGAGAACGGAGCCATTCGAGTTCCGAGGTAACACTGTATTTCATTCAACTTTTATGCTATTTTAAAAAATAAGCAAATAGCTACCACAGGATCATTCCTGATCAGGAGAAGGGACCACGGTGGGTGAGGAGGTAATGTTTATCCCATTGTGTCCAACAGTGTTCATGACTAAAACAAAACCGCAATCTGAGCCATTTGTGCTAATCAGAGCCAGGAAGGAGGGAGTATTTCCATCAAGATCGCCTGAGGGTTTTCTGAGCACCTCTCCACAGCTGCTATTTACCTTTTAATGAAACTTTTGTGCATGCTAAGTGCAATGATACATTTTGCATCCTATCTAGTTTGGCCCAAAGACGTATGGTGCTGGTGGGGTTTCAATATATTTCTGACAAAGGGCAGTGAAAGTGACAGAGGTCATGGAATGTCATATGGGTAACAATGGTGGGAGAGGGGACCAGAAGAAAAATCTGCACAGGGATGATGATCAGGCAGTAGCAGGGGATTCAGATGGTGTTGTTGAATCATAAAGTCAGTAAGTCCTGAGAGATAGGCGACAGTGAAGATGTCAATAAGGTGAGAGTTGTATAAACCTGAAAGCATCAATGCATTTATAGCTTATTGTTGGGCTCTATTTTACTTGAGTTGATTTTCCTCTAACATTTTAATCAATTGCAACTCGTCATTCCATCATCTGCTTGATCACAGGGGCTGACGAGTAGCAAAAACTGGTACCTAGAAGTCGTAAACAGTGCGCAGATGCACTGGCTTCCTCCAGACAAATCAATTCTGAGAAAATGAAAGGTGGCTTGGAGCCAAAGGTAGGAGATAGTTTTCTTCTCTAGTTGAAATTATCCCTCTAACCAGAGGAGCTAAAAACTATCGAACCAGACAGTGCTTATTGAAATATATACCTGTATATCCACAGTTCATCTTCAGAATCTGCATGTTCCACAATACTGATGACCCTTGAATCCCCCCCTCTTAAATCAGTATGTCACAAATATCTCCAGGCTGACGCAGAAAAAAATATATTGAAGTCAGCACTTTCTTTAGCAATGGATAATAACATTTGTTTACCGGTATTGTAAATTATCTTACACCTAAGTGAAAATATCCTTCTCCTACAGGATGCTGAGTCAATATGAAGTAATCATCATCATCATCATCATCATCATCATCATCATCTTTAGTTGGTTGGCATTTTCACTTTAAATGTCTTGAATTGCTATAGTGCATTTCACAAACCGCATTAGCTGAAGGATTTACACTTACACCATGTCAGTGGTCTAGCGCATGTTTTGTATTCAGAAAGTTCCAGATCTGTTTCCTGGCGTCCTGTGAAAGGCTTCTACCTAATTTATTTCATTCTATTTCCATCTTGCCTCTCCCCCAAAGAGCTCAAGGTAACATACCTGGTTCTCTGCTACCCTATTTTATTCTCACAACAATCCTGTGCGGCAGGCTAGCCTGAGAGGCAGTGACTGGCCCAAGGACAGCCACTCAGCTTTGTGGCAGAGTAGGGATTTTAACCTTCACCTTCCAGGTCCCAGTTCAACACATGTCCTGCAGAGCCAGTTAATGTAAACAATGCTGAGCTAGATGAACTGACTTCTCTGTCTCCTTTCCCCCTATCTGCCTCAGTAAGTTAAAATACCCTGCCTTCACACCATCATCTCTTTAGTGTGGCGTCAATATCACTAGTTTATTTAGGTCAGTACAGTAACAGAAGGTGCTGTCATATTGGGGGGACGACGACTCACCAGCTGTGACATTGCAATGTCATTGTAAAACCGTTGAATGATATTTATTTAATATCATACATATGTGGCCCGAAGAGGCAATACCCCATCCTAAGGGCATTTTTAACCATCCATGCTTGCCCAAACCCCTTGGAACGTAATATTTTGACCCTATAGTGTTAATTCAGGGTAGCAATTGTTATGTTGCACAGCAGAAGAGACAGGAAGCTGTTATAGCTACAGCATAGCACATCTCTCTATATGTTGCTGAAGCTATTCATTCCTTTCTGGCTGGGGTGTTAATCCTGTTGAAGACAATGATATTAAGGTGGTGCAAAATCATCATTGTGGCCTGATCCTGTAAGCTCCTCCATAAGTAAGCAAAGGTGCTCAAGGGACCAGGCACATTGGTTCAGATAGAATAACAATGATGTCCTCACAGCAGTGCTGCTGAAATTCATGTTCAGTGTTCATGTTTGGGCAATTGTTTTGGAGCAGATGAATTCTGCTTTTCTCTGTTGTATAATGGAATTTACAAAGCAATGATGTGATGGACCCTTCCTTGCTGTGAAGGTTAGGCATACCGGTATTTTTTAGGGCAAGGAACACCATCAGTTGTCTGTTCCTTTCTTGGCCACAGATTGGCTGTCATTATCATCTCTATCGATCTATCTATCTTATACAAATGCCACTGATTTTAATTAATTGCAGCAGTGTTAATCAGTAGCACTTTAAAATCCCAATAGCATATCCTTTGTTGTTGTCTCTGTAGCACCCAGAAAAAGAATAACAGGCAACTCCCTTCAAGATGGAGAATTTGCAGTTCAATACCTTACTAATATGATCTAAGGTTAAACACTCAAGTGTTAGAACAGAGAACATTCTAAGTTAATCATTAACTCAGTTAGAGCTCAGAGAGCTCTCAACATGCTGCCATGGAAAATCCCCAGTGGTGGCATTCTCCATTTCAGTGTGAATTAAACAATTATACTTGGCAGTTGCTTCAGTGAAGGGAAGTCACTTGCAGAGGAGCAACACACATGATCAGATCCTTCATTTTGCCAGCTTGTGAGTGTAGGAAACTGATCCCGCTTGTTGTTCCTCCTCACTGTATTTTTAAACCCCATTTTGACCTTATGTTATAAACAACCTTAGCTCTGTTTCTTCGGGAAGTGAAACCAGAGCAGGGACGGTTTTCCCTAGGGGATCACAGCACATCAGCCTGATCCAGAGGCCGCTGTGGGTTTCCTGCCACTTACAGTACCAGGACAGAGGGAGGGAGGCAGGCAGCAGGAAGGTCAGTGCAGTGCAGAGGCGCTAATGGGAATGCAAGATCGACTTCACCAGTGCACCTGCACTGCAGCGGCCTTCATGTTCCCTTCTCTCTTCTGTTATGTAGTAGTGACCTCACTGCTGGGAAGCTTGCATTGTGACTCTAGCCCAACAGTCAAGCCACTTTAGATAATATTGCCTCTTTCACCAAAAGCAGCCTCAAAGTGGTCGCAACCAGAGAGATACAAAAATTCAGAATTAAAATAACCATCTGAAGAAGTGTATCTGAAGAAGTGTGCATGCACACGAAAGCTCATACCAAGAACAAACTTAGTTGGTCTCTAAGGTGCTACTGGAAAGAATTTTTTATTTTATTTTGTTTTGACTATGGCAGACCAACACGGCTACCCACCTGTAACTAAAATAACCATTAATCATGAAGAGAATTCAACATACAAAATCAGAAACTAAAGTGCAATCCCATTTCCTTAGAAATTCCACTGTTTTTAATGGGCCTAACGGTCACTAGCAAATGAATTTAGGATTGCAGCCTAAAGCAATTAAAATTTTTGGATCCCTTTGGGAAAGGTCAAAAGAACATAGGTGGCAAAACAGCTCAACTCTTTAACCTAATCCAATGTGTGGCTATTCACTGCATTTCATGTCTGATTTAAAGAAAGATTACGAAAAGATGGAATGGAATACTGAGTGAGACCTCAGGGAAGCAAAGCTTATGGAACAGAGGCTTCACTTGTTTGAATTGTAGTTTGACCTCCTTATTTGATTACCATCAACCCAAAACTCTCTCCCATCAGCTTTCTAATTTAGAAAAAAAAATGTTGTAAAAAAAAATCCAATCTATGGCAGACAAATATCTTGTGTTTAATGTCACAGATGAACTTTCCTTCACTCTATCAATAACTCTGAGTCAGCAAGGGTCAATAACTCAAAACAGGGCAGCCCTGCTGAAACCTACCTTCGGTGTCAGGAATGGCATCCCATTGTTTTGAGATAAAACACAATAATTGCTTCAGTTACAATGAGACCTTTGAACCAGCTTCCTTTGGGCAGGGATAATTAATTAAATTTCGCCGACTTTTCCCAAACCTTCCATGCTTTAGTGAGCTTCCTGTGAATGGAAATACCTGGAAACCAATACAGAACACCTGAGGGGAAAGATGGGTAATGATGGGTTTCTGGGCACTTAAAGATGCCTCTTACATCCTTGTGGCAAAAGGGCAGAGTAAAAAAAAAGAGAGAGCTTGTAATCAATGGCACTCATTTTGGAAATAAACGAGGCTGCTCTTAATTACATATTATATATTATCTCTTCCAGGGGATGGAAAGTACTAACAGTGCAATCCATGTCTACCAATCCAGAATGCAGCAGCCAGACTCATGACTGTGAGCAGCCGCCAGGACCATACAACACCAATCTCAAAAGACTTACATTGGCTCCCAGTACGTTTCCAAGCTACCAGAAAGAGCATTTCCACCCCCATTGTTCAGTCCAGATACTGAGATCCAGCTCTGAGGGCCTTCTGGCGTTTCCCACACCGTGAGAAGCGAAGTTACAGGGAACCAGTCAGAGGGCCTTCAGGGTAGTGGCACCCACCCTGTGGAATGCCCTCCCATCAGATGTCAAGGAGATGAGTATAACTTTTAGTAGACATCAGATGGCAACCCTGTATAGGGAAGCCTTTAATGTTTTATTATGACTTTTTATATGGGCGGGGTACAAATAAAATAATAATAATAATAATAATAATAATAATAATAATAATAATAAGAAGAAGAAGAAGAAGAAGAAGAAGAAGAAGAAGAAGAAGAAGTAAAGCTTATTGAATTACTCCCAGGTATAACCTTGTATAAGCTGTGACGCTGTGGAGCTGGGTAAATGATATTTAGGAATAGAGGAATTTGCCCTATATTGAGCCAGACCATTGGTCCATCTATTTCAATATTGTCTACACTGGGAAGTAGCATCTCTCTGGGGTTTCAGGCAGGGCCCATTCTTCACCCTAGCTGGAGACGCTGGGGATTGAACTTGGGACCTTTTGCATGCAGAGCAGATGCTTTACCACTCAGCTATGGTGCATTGCTAGGGAAGTAATGAGGAGAAGCAAAGTGGCTACCTTGAATTAAACAGTCCAGAATGGCACCCTGCCATCTCAATGATCTTTTAAGGCATGCAAATAACTGCAGAAAGGATGCTCATCCTTCATTTCTAGACTCTAATTAAATTTTAATTTAATGAAATGTTGGTAGCCAAGCAGGCCTTGGAGAGACATTCTAATATTAAAGCTGCCTTTTATTTTTTAAAAGAGGTCCTAAATGGTTTCGTGTGGCAGTAAATCAACTTTGTAAGTGGTGACTATCCAGCGGGGATTCCCATTTCAAATGGGATGGGATGGAAAGCTATTGTAAAGCTCAACCCATGGAATAAAAGAATGGAGATAATGCAGCCTTCTAGAATTAAGCAAGCATCCAGTAAATCACATTTATATAAATAAAATAATATTCAGAGAGCAAGTGAGAGACTACATCTGAATTTCAAGTTACTGGACAATGGTAATGTACCATCATTGCTAAGGACAAAATGTATCTTTAGTGAAGTTATTTGGAAATTTGCCAAGTTATGAAATACAGCAGTGGGCTGGGACTGTATGGTGAATTTCATGACTATTTCATGTCTCTCTCCCCCTTCCTGTTCTAACTCTCTCATTTTACCTTGGAATTTGTAGTTTCTTAAGGGTGCTGAGAGTTGTTAAGAGACCCCTATTCCCCTCCCAAAGCTACAATTTCCAGAGTGGTTCAACAATCAATCCCTCTTCCCAGGGGACTCTCAGCTCCCTTAGAAGCCACAGCTCCCAGAATCCTTTGGGGGAAGCCACGACTGTTTAAAGTGGTATCATAGTGCTTTAAACGTATTATCTGAATGCGACCAAACACTCACACAGTCATGGGAATAACCTCTAAATGTAATGGCATAAAAATGAAGAGACTGGCGCTTTCTTATGTGAGTTAGTTTGCCATTTCCCAAAGTAGAAAAATGAGCAATGTATCTTCATTGACTTTTTTTTTAAACCACTTTCCTGTCTTTGCAAATTGCCTGTTGCCAGGACATGGGCTTTTATTCTAATCATGGCAAAAGTAAATATTTTAAATCTAGATAAACAAGGTTCAGTTGTTAGGGAGAGAGTCGGTCTGACCGGAAGTGCCAAGTAAAACAAGGTTGTTTATGAGGCTATCAATTTTGCTCTCTTTCTCTCCCTCCCTTCCAAAGGAGACTGCTTTTTCATAGTAGCTTTGACCTAAATGCACAGAAGCCACCATAGTTTGTAGTATTTCGAATTGTAGAATCATGGAACTTGTTAAGTTGGGGGTGGACACAGCAGACGACACAGCGATTTCCAAACAGCTCTTGTTTATTTGCAGGCTGGAACAGAACTGAGCTGAAGGCCTCAGCCACCTGCTTAAATAGAACTCAGCTACAATGCAACAGTAACAATATTCTGCAGCTATCCAATCCCTGAGTGTCAGTTTATAATCCTTCATTTGCATAAGCTGACCTGAGTGAAAACCGCAGCAGAATAAACTATATACACACACCCCTGGTGGCCAAGGTGAGAACTTCAATACATAACACCCCTCCCCACCGAGATAAGGCATTAGGTTACAAGCATAGTGGTTCCATTATATACAGCAAAATTCTTGTTGATTCATTAAGGCACATAGCATAACAGTTCAATTTACGATGCAGCATTATGTGTGCAAATTGTGTGTAACATAGTCTTTTAGATACGCTGGGCGTTTGGGAACCCTACCTGACCGCCGTGGGCCAGTATCAGAGTCCGGTTGGCTGCCCGAGTCCCGTTGCGACTGCTGTGCTACCAATGGTGTCGTTGGGCCTGAGTTCCCCGGCTCCGCTGCTGTTGAAGGGCCTGTCGCGATCGGACTTGGTGGACACTCAGGCAAGGCAGTGGTCGGAGTCTCAAGGAAGTCAGGCAAAACCCCTGCAGTGGCTCGGCTTGGCTCCATGTCCGCAGTTTGTGAAGGGGGTGTAGATGGAGCCTCGCCTTCCATTGGTGTCGGTTCTAGAGCTGAGGCTGCCGTTGAGGGTACTGCGGTATCGTCCAAAGTCCCAACCCGGCACCTCAGTTGGTCTATGTGTCGGCGCCACAAACGCCCGTCCTCAAGTGCCACCTGATATGAGCGGGGCCCAGTGACTCCCACTATCGTGGCCGGCACCCAAGGAATGTCACCCACATAGTTTCTGGCAAAAACCTTATCCCCGGGAATGAAAGACCTTGGTGCGTTAGCACCGCCCGGGGGCTCGGCTACCCCGAAGTCTGGATGCAACCGGTCGAGCGGAGATGTGAGGCGACGGCCCATAAGTGGTTCAGCTGGACTCCGCCCTGTGGCTGCATGCGGGGTAATGTGTTGCACGAGCAAGTATTCCGTGACTCGCTCATGCCAGTCCTTCTGTTTTTTTTAACAAGATTTTATTAGCATTTTCATAATATAACAAAAACCCAACCCCACACCTACAAATACAAAAACAAATACAAATACACATAAAGTCAGGATTCTTCTTATTTATATACCTTACAAACAAACAAAAAAAATTTCTAGTTCCGAATCTTGACGCTTGACTTCCCCCGCCTTTTCACCTTCGGTTTTACTTCAGTATACTATTTCCTTAACAACTTTTCTCTATAAAAAGATTTAACTTTACTTAAAACAAAAAAGAAAACATACTTTTCTCTATCTTAACATTATAACCTAAATCATTACCAAATATTCTTATAGCTAAACTTATTTCTTCTGTCCTTTATCATGCTGCTTTTAACTTAAAGTTCCATATCTCCTTACTTATTTAAAATATACTTATAATTAACAGACTTCACACTCCGATTTCAGATACCATGACAGACCATTTAGATTATACATTTAATACTTCAACCCACGCCCCTTCTGTCCATTGTCTTTTTCTGTCTTTCTCCAAAACCAAATCTCCAATTGCCTTCCTCTGAGTGTCCACAGTTCCAGGCATCATCCACAGCAAACCCAGCATCGAACCTCAGGGCGTTCCTCATCTGCATTCTGGGCTCCTCCGTTTCCTTTTCTCCTTCTTGTTGTAAAAATCTTAATTCCATGTCCCATGCCCCCGAGCTGCCACCTCGGAGACTGGATCTTGTAAATTTTCCCATTTCAGATTCCTTTCCCCGGATTTGCCCAACCATTTCAGACCATTCTTCAAACGCCCCTCCCAGCTCTTTGCCAAGGCTTGATTCCATTGTGTAGAACTTTTGAAAAACCTCCTCTGTGGAAAGTACATCCTTTTTATGAATAATTCCACTCAAGACTTGTAGTTTGCGATTAAGCAATTCCATCTGCAAAACGGTGAGCCTTTCCTCATCCTGTAGA